>NC_050096.1:212935565-213560565 GCF_902167145.1 Zea mays | reverse complement strand
AAAAAGGGGTCTCTGGTCACTTTGCCGAGTGTAACGTACACTCGACATAGATAGCACACCTGGGAAGCGGTAAAGCTTCTTTACCGAATGCTATGTGTTGGTCACTCGTTCTCAACTGCTATGAATTAAGAACAAGGCAACATAAAATATTAAATGTTAATGTCCTTCGTCCGCGGAAGCATTATTCCCTTTAGGGTTAATGAACTTCGGACGAAGGTTGAAGATGATGCAATTACGAAGGTTAAATCTTCGTAATTGACCTCCAATAGATTATATAAAATAGTACTAAATATGAAGCATCAAAGGTAAATAAATTATAAATGAGCAACATTACTTTCATATTGTATCCATTCAATGTATTCAAATGTTAGATACATTTATACCTTTGCCTTGACAAAGATTAACTCCCGAGTGATGCGATTGCAATTACAGGAATCCGTGGACAGTAAAGGAATACTGTTCACTATTTATAGGCACAGGACACAGCCTGTGAGGAATTACAATCATGCCCCTCATAAAAGTTTACAACAACGACTCAAACACTTATGGACTAAAAGGTCATTCTACTTTTAAGTCGGTTTGTAATTCCGAAGCTTCACGAACAACAACCTTCGGTCATCACGTGCAGACAGCTTCAGCCGAAGCTGTTTCTTTCTGTAGGACCTTCGGCGACGAAGCATGGTCCCAACACTATGGTCCTGAAACTTGGTAAAGAAGAAACATTTGTCGAGTGCCAACCAGTGCACTCGGCACAGAGACTGGCATGGAGGCCCACTGGAGCTCCCTTTGCCGAGAAGCAAAGAGAGTTTTTTTGCCGAGTGCCAGCATGTGACACTCGGCACAGAGGCTAGCGTGGGGGGCCACTGGAGCTCCCTTTGCCGAGAGCCAGACCAGCAGGCACTCGGCAAAGGCTCCGTCACCGTTATTTGGTGCCGTTACGACGACTTTTCATGGCTCTCGGCAAAGACTTTGTCGAGTGACCGATATAAAGTACTGGGTAAATAGGCCTTTGTCAATGTATAGTTCACCGATTTCTAGTTGCCTTATTCTACACTCGACAAAACGTTTGCCGAGTGTTATCGAGGATTTGCTGAGTGCCCGAGTACTCTTTTCCGGCAGTGAGTCCATCACGTTTCCCCTTGCTCCTGTAATAGCTTCGAAGCCTAGGTGTTACAATGAACATCGAATTGTGAGTGACTGGGAGAAGATCTGCATGCACGTAGGAGTGTAAAATGCAGCAAGTAATCATCTCATTGTCTTGTATTGTGATTCAGTTTGGGCTGAAGCAAGGGCAGATTTTGGGAAGGTGCAGGCTAGGCTCTAGCCTCCCTACCGGCATGACCACAATAGAGCCTTACTATAAATTTCAGACATAGATGAAGAAAAAAAAACACGAAAAGATAGAAGGTGAAGAAGAAAAGGAAAGAAAGAAAACGAGGAGGGGTCGATGAGCCTCTCCTATGTTCTTAGGCTGCATTCGCGACTAGCTGAAAATGTTTTTTAACGAAGAAAAAACCTATTCATCGTCAGCATTTCAATTAGTTCGTTCTTGCTCTAACTAAAAAACAAATTTAGGTTTTCAATCACAATTCTGCGCTCCTTCCTCCCACGAACCAATCACATGACTTCTCCATACCTTTTCACTAGCTAGATTCTGACCTTGTGTGCTTTTGTGACTAGGAGCAGTATACTATTTGTACTCGCCAGTCGCCATACATTACTTCCTCATGCGATATAGGATCATATGCAGGGCGGTATATTTAATTTGCATATAGGGGGCTAGGGCATGGTGCAGCGCGTGCACTGTTCCGACAGTTTAATTTATTATATTAATCAGCCGGCGCGCCTTTTTAACAAAACTTGACACGAAGCGGTTGCCTTTTGCAGGTTATTACCCTAGCATGCGTGATCCAGTAGTGCAGCCTTGCATATTTTAATTTGGTCATTGGTCCCTTTTAATTCAGGGCATGTTTGGTTTTTTTATGCAAGGATTAAAATTTAGTTAGAGGACTAAAATTTAGTCTCTACACTGTTTTGTTATAGAAACTAAAAGTATTTAAAACACATTAAATCAAAACATAAGATCAAAAGTAAAATTCTTCCGCAATCAGTACAACTGAAATAAATAAGGGATACAAAGTAAAATTAATATAGTTTAGTTCTTTTTAGTCACCATTTGAGAGACCAGAGACAAACAATTTACTCCCTATTTAGTTCCACCGTTTGATAATTTAGAGACTAAAATAAAAGAACTAATTTTTAGTCATTCAAACCAAACGGGGCCTTATTTGGTGTACGCTCCATGGGTCACTGACATTTTGGGCGCAACTAAATCTGCTGATCAGTGCACAGGTGGCACGCTGATGTATATGGGTTACGTACGGAGTAAAATACCTACTACATGCAATGTTATTAACTACACACTAGACATACAAGTGATTTGAAAACACTAAAAAGAGCATGCTTTGCACACCGGGTTTTTGAGATTATAAAATCACAGGCTTTTCACTAATATAAGCTAGTCACTAATATAAGCTAGCAAGCGAATAGGGCAGGTATCCTTAGTCGTGCTGATGTATGCCGTTCCAAATAAAAAGCGAGTGATGGCACATGCGTCGGGTACACAGATATAGGGACGTGGACGTGCCTTACGCTGTGTAGTACGCCATTCGATTAGTAAACCAAACACCACACCACGCCGCGTTCCGATTTATATATCATTTTACACAGAATTTTTATCATGTATATAGACATGCATATCGTATATCTAGACGTGTAGCAAAACCATGCATCCAGGAAAATAATCAAAATAATTTATAATTTAGGTCAGAGGATGATATTAATTTTCTATAACAAATAAATAATGCACAAATAAAGCTTTTCGTCTATTAATTATTAGCACACATGCAAAGGGCAGAAAACTTCAAAAGAAACCTTCCCATCACCTTCTTACTTAATTTGTTGTAGATGACATGGTCTAGTCATAGGCTACTTAGTGATTTTCATGATTGGAATGACAACACAATCAATAGGGACTACATGTTTATTAGCTCCTAGAGATGCAAGAAAACAAGTGTTCAAAAGTATGGAGAAAAAACAACGAACATTGAATAGGATCGATATATGATTGCATAATTGAATACCCCAAAAGTTTGATGATGGACAAAGGCATGAACATTGTGTTATTGTGGATGGTCCGATGATAGAGGAGGAAAGTGTTGGCAATTACCAAACAATTAAAAGAACCAGGGTTCTCGAAGATATCGAGCATCAAGCAATATTGTGTTAAGTTAAATACATTGAAGAATTTGGAGTTCATCAAGTGGATGAAAAGAGAGCAAACATTGTGTAAATTACAAACTCGTATGATCTGTTCATGTATCATTGATCATATGGTTTGGTGATTTCAAAAATACAGCAACACAACTTCGATTAATGCAATTTATGCCATACTATGCCAATGGTTAGTTTGTGCTACCGGTTCTATAATACCCTATTCTATGGAGCATTTGCATGGTTTATTAGTCTGTTGAAGCCCAAAGAAATAGTGCAAGTTAGAACACTTCATCCTCATTATGAGAATTTAAAGTTTTTATCTAAGGCTTAAGTAGGTTCTTACTGCATGATATATTGATTGTTTGGGTCTCACATTGAATGTTTGTGAGATGGTGTTGTGTGCACCTAGTAATATAATCATGGTGTGTTGGACCCTTCGAGTCTAAGGTGACTCACTATCAATATTGACAACCCTCTAAGTTTTATGTGGAGTGGGATAGGGACACTATTTATGGGAGATGAGGAGACCTCTTTTGGTGGGTTATTAGTTTTATAGGGGATGTAATCATTGTGTCTGGAAGAGTTGGTAAACAAATGCCATGCCTCTTGGTGGTTTGAGGTGTGCTTGATGTATTTGTTGGTCGAAGGCTAGATGACAATGTGAAAGGAAAAGGCTTGGTGGTCGGTGTGATAACTCTTGTGGAGCTCTAACTTGGACAAAGGGTTGCCTTTAGACACCAATACCACCTGGTATATCTCGCGCCTTAGATATTTGCACTTCATCACCTGATATTTACTTGCTTTATTTTATTCTTTCACTTGTTTTATGCCTTTACCATTCCTAGAGTAGTTTAATTAATTAGGCTAGTTGATAGGATTATGGTAGGTTGCAATTCCATTGGCAATGTGCGGGTGCTAAGTAGAGACACTAATAAATATACAGAAACATGTCTGGGTAGATAGTCGTTTTTAGCTAATGTTGGAATCCAATGTTAGAAATTTTTAATAAACCAATTCACCTCTCCGAACCTCGATTCACAACTAGACCATTGCTATGGTCATTGTTCCTTCAATATAAAAATACCATACTGATACGGGAACACCTATCTCGTGGACTTTCATCGTCTTTGTTCCACCCAATCCAACCACGCGACCACATAACCAAGTATTGAAAACTAGTATAATCATATGTCCATTCCTCCATCTAGCTAACCTCCACATGACCTTCTTTGACTCTATCAACATATTTCTAATATCTAACAAATATAATGCAACACCTGCACCAGCCACCTCTAGAGATAACCTACACAACCATTTACTCACCTTGAGATGATGTTCACTACTATCAAAATAGTTAGAATCATAACTAGAGATGTTTTTGCATCCACATACATCTATGCTTATTTATTTATTTAGAAATGAGTATTTGTAGATATAGGTGCACAACCACCCTAGAAAGTTTAGATATATGAACAATGATGAGGTGAATGCAAACTTATTATAATTGGTCAAACTTGACGCTTACTTACACCATGGCCATCAAAGATAATGATAGCCATGTAATGAATGAGAGCATAATTTCCAAGCAATAAATCCAAACTTTAGATGTTACTTTAGTTCTTAAAAACTTTTGTTTGAGCATTATTGTACCTCTTTGAGCTTCAAATAGTGAAATCTAATATATAGATGTTTATATATCAATAATATATGAGAATAGGAAGAAATATCCTCTAGTTAAGTGGAGTATTCTCTATACACTAAAAGATTATGGTGGGCTAGGAATATTTAACCTGGAATTACAAAAAAGATGTATTTTGAGTAAGTGGATATAATGGTTGATCAATGAGGATGGAGTTTCGTTGAACCTTCTAATAAGGAAATATGTCCAATAAATGTCTTACTCAAGTGCAACATAGGCTATGGGATTCCTATTTCTAAACTGGCCTTATCAAAGCTAAGGAGGACTAGATTGCAACACTTTTAAGGTGTAGAGTGAGGAGCAGGTGAGGTTTTGAGAGAATGTGTGGTTAGGAGACAAAGCTTATAGAGAGTCTTATCCTAATTTTTGTATAATTGTGAGGCAGAAAGATGATACAGTGGCAAATATCCTAAAGACGATTCCACTTAATGTGTATTTAGGTAGGGTTTGGTGACTAAAAACTGAAATGCTTGTTTCCACCTAGTGTCTAAAGCTGTACATGTTCTCCTATCTAATGGTAAGGATGTGTTCAGATGGAACCTCACCAATAATAGCATGTTCACAGTCCGGTCTATGTATATTTATTGATATGATAAGGTGTCTTCCTAAGAAAAAACCTATATGGAAATTAAAAGTACCATTAAAGTTAAGATTTTGTTGTGGTATTTAAAAAAGGATAACTTTTACAAAAGATAATTTGGCAAAGAGAAACTTCTAGCAAGAAAGTGTCAAGTGTTGTATGTGTAGTTCAATTGAAACTATCCAACATTTGTTCTTTGACAGTTCCTTTGCAAGCTTTGTTAGTAATACTGTGTACATCAATTTTAAAATTCAGTCACCTACTAACTTTGTTATTTTATTTGTTTTTTGGCTTCATGGATTACATACTAAACCCAAAAATCACTTTCTCCGAGGAGCAACACACTAGTAGAAAAAGAGCTCTAAGCTGGCGGTACACATAAATTTTTACTGGTGGTTTCAGTTACCGCGTGCCAATGAAAATAAACAGGCAGGTCTGGCTTAATGAACCGCTAGTGGAAACATATTTCCACTGTCGGTTCACTTAACACAACCGCTACTGGAAATGATCTATTTACACTGGCGGTTGGCTTAAGAAACTGCCAGTGAAAATGCTATTTTCACTGGCGGTTCACTTAACACAACCGCCGGTGGAAAGGGGCTATTTTCACTGTCGGTTGTGTTAACACAGTCGCCAGTGAAAATACAAGGGGAACAAGGTCCTATTAGTTGTCGTTTTGGACAAGGTTTAAGTCAAACTATAAATTTTTTACTACAATTAACTATTTTGTTATTTAGTTTTAAAACCTAATATTTATATGCACCGATTTGTCTTAAAAAGTACTTTTTATAAAAGTATAAATGCATTAAGAGTTTATTTGCATATCATACACAATGTTGCAACTAAATAATCAATCTCCCGTTATATAGTGCCACAAGCAACCACAAGGGTCGGTCCTATGTGGGTTCTATGCGTGTGAGTTCATGAGAGTGAATGAACGATACATCACAAACCCTAGCAATGTATTATTAGTAATAGTCGTGTTTGTATTTATGTTATTAAAGATGCAAATGTGTTATCGAGTGTGAATAGATGATGTTTATAAACTTCCTTTACAAGAATTTCAACAAGGAAAGCCGAAAAACTTGACCGAAGGTGCATTGTATGACATAATTGAAGACCTATGCACATTCATATTGAAAGAGGTCATTCTCGCTGAAGAGAAATATCACGATGCTTCCAGTACATTAGCTAGGCCAAAGTTTAGAATACTAATAGAAGTTAGTAGACTATCTCTTAAACGAGATAGTTATTAGATCATAGGTGAAAACTTTTGATGTATAGAATGTGTGAAGCATATATGGTTGTAAACAGAAGACTTTGATGTATATAAATGAATGATAGAATTTAATTCCACGTTGGTTTCTATATATATATATGTGTGTGTAAATAAATATAAAATTCAGTTTTGCCTGAAAATTTGAAAAAAGACAAGAAAACTTCCACCGTCGGCCAAATAGAGAAAACCACCAATTTATTAAGCAAACCGCGAGTAGATATGATATTTTCACTGACGTTTTCTGTTTCTTTAGAAAACCGCCCGTGAAAATAGCATTTTCATTGGCGGTTCCAAAACAACCGCCAGAGGCCCCTAGCACTGTCCGCACTGAAAAACACCAGTGTAAATAGTTCTAGAACCGCTACTATATAAAGCACTTCTGTACTAGTGTACCATGACAGGATGATAGAGCCTCGATTTAATTGTATCCCCTTATCTAAAAATATATAAATAGAGTAATATATATGATTGTGTATTGGATGTGTACATCTATCTATGTACCGCTATACACCTCTGGGTACGGTACAGGGTATGTGGTACGGAACGGCAGAGCCATTATAAAGTACAACTCGATCCGTTCATCCCCCTTTTTTTTTATCTTCATCAGAATCGCCAGAGGTCGTCTGAGATGAATGTATGGTCATCATCGCTGTCAATTACATCCTGTGTGGCATCTTCACTCGGCTGTACAACCAGGTGAGGGGACCCGTACATGAAATCATCCATGGCCGCCGGTACAGTATGAGCACTGTTCCCCATCCCCACTGATGAAGACGCCGGCGGCATAGGTGGCAAAGCATCCATGAAAGACCAATCAAGCGCCTCGTCGTCACCGCAGACGGCAGCTCCACTACTGTAGTCAGTGGACGGCATGGACAAGGTCGTCCTGTCACTGCTTGGTCCTCCCGCGGGTGGTGCAGCTGCTGGCTGCAACGCCGACGCGACCGGCCGACTAGGCAGCTGCTGGTTAGCGTGCCTTGCAGCTTCTGCCTGAATCTGCTCAGGCGTCAGCAGCGCGCCAGGGACGTACCGGACGTTGGGCGGAGACTCGGGGAAGTTGAGCGACCCGGCCCGGGAGCCGCGGAGGCAGACGGCAGCGGCGTCGAACGCCCGCGCCGCCTTCTCCGCTGACTCGTATGAGCCCAACCAGACCCTCTCGCGGCTGTTGGGCATCCGGATCTCCGACACCCACCGGCCCCATTTCCGCAGGCGCACGCCCTTGTAACGCCGCTCCGCCGGCAGCCGCGGAGATACCTCGCCGTCGTCGCTGCGGCTTGCTCCGGCGCCATCGTCCATGGCTCGTCGTTATATGTATGTATATATGGGAGTAGCTTAATTTAGCTTGTGATCGAGTGGAAGAAGCTTGGACCAGGCGAGGAGAGATTTATAGTACAGTACATCCGTGTGGCTGATCAATGGAAATATTGGAGAAAACAGACACGACGGTAATGGTCAACCCAACCCCGCCATGGGAGAGGACGAAGGAGGTCGATGGGTGTATCAGATAGTTTGGTACAGAGAATAGAATACTATTGTACAGCTCAATATGTCAATGCGACGCGACTTTGACGAGCACGTTGTGAAAATGGAAGTGCTCAGCTGATGCAATTAACAATTGATACTAGTATGCTGCGTCTTTTCACTGTTCAGTTTGTCCTAGCTGATTTGGAGTGTAGCTAGCCGCGACATATTTCAGGTCTAATCATCTAATCAAGGCAGATGGATTGAGATGTGCAACATATGTCTCTCCAGACATGTGAAGTGTAGGTGTTGAAAGTGAGATGGTCGACGATAATGGAGGTCAAGCGGGAGTCCATGCATAATGGATTGGGAGCGGAGGATGCATGGGGGCCGAGTGTCGAAGGATGGACCATAGATGACTAGCACTTAGACACATCAACAAGCTAGCAAGGGTAAAGGCAAGACAGGGATGGAAATGGCGTGATCGGAGTCTAGGTTAGGGTTGGAACTAGGCAAGGCAAGGTGCATAGCGAACACTTGGTGGATCGTTGAGCTTAGTAAGACATAGAAAGAACTCATTGACATTGAAGGCTTTGAGTAGCGCCTACAAAGGCTTAGTGGATTTGACGGTTTTCGCCTCAAAACCGCAGGTGGTGTGATTTCTAGATTTGAGCATCAAAACCCATAGAGACAACACATTGCGTTATTTGAGATATTGCATTGAGGCAAAGCGACTTAATGAAAGGGTCTATGGTCGTATGTTGCATGAAAGAAAAATTAGACCATTTCTCCTTTGGTGGCTAAGTGGTTTAAGTATACACCTATCCAAATTCTTGGAAATGTGTAATAGTATAAATAAGGAAAATAGCTGCTCAAGATAGCTATAGTTAGCCAAGTCCTTCATGTTTAACAAAGATTATGATAGAGAGGGGTGATTTCCTCTTAGGATAGTGTCCTAGCAGAGACGACATGATACTAAGAGTACTAGAGAAAAGATGCAATGGGAGCAGGGAGCGAGTACATACATCATAGATTAATTATAGGTGTTGGGGGCCTTCGGCTTCCGAAGGTCCTCAAAAACATGATTTAACAATGTTTCTCGAGTACAATGTGTGAACATGTATTTTCGGACCTGAGTTAAAACCACAACATGAAGAAGCACAGAAGGGGTACGAAGGATGGCGCGGAGCCGAAGCTGTGTGTAGAAGAGCTTCGGCATGATAGCGGAAAGGGAAACCGACTTAAAGATGAAAAGGCTATTTAGACCTCGATGAATTATTATAGAGTTATTAGCAGATGTAAAGGGCATAGGTGTAATTTTACATGGGTTGCGTCCCGTGCCTATAAATAGATGAACAGTAACCTTGTACTAGACACGCTGACTTGGCATTTGCTTTGGCGTCACGTTTGTACTTTTACCTTCTTTCAAGTCAAAGGTATATTTGTAATCCGATATCATTTCTATTTTTCCATAGCAATAAAATAGAAATGATTTGATAGTAATACATAACTGTTTATGTTATCTTTTATATTCCATGTAATCCCTTCTTCATTATGATATGTAATGTTTATGAAGGTATGTCCTTCATAACCTTCGTCTGAAAATCATTATATCTCAAGTGAAATAATGCTTCGAAGGACGAAAGACTTTAACGTTTAACATTTTCTGTGTTGTCGTGTTCTTAACTCTTAGCATTTGAGAACAAGTCCCCAACATTGGCGCCCACCTCCGGTGAACTCACTTCCACTTTTTGAGTTTCGAACACCTTCGACAAGCATCGACCTTCGTCATGCCGCCAAAGAAAGCTTCAGCGACAGGGGCTGCAGCTATGCAGCCGCTGGACCCGAACCAGGAGACCCTTTCTCTTCGAGAGGCCCGAAGCCAGAAGAGGAAGGCCACCAGTCCAACGCTCTAGGAGGACGACTTGGACCAAGAGATCAGGAATATGGAGATGCTCCATCAGCAAGTACAAAGGAAGAAGGAAAAGATGGCTCGGCTAGCTGATCTACAAAGGCAGATAGACGAAGCCTCTGAAGAAGTTCGTCATCTTGCTCAAGATGAGCAAAACCGAAGGCCTCAGCACAGAGAGCTTCATCAAGAGGGCTTCTTCAACGAGGATGACTGGTATGAGGATTTCCATCATGGAAATTTTGCTTTTGATGATGCTTCTCCTGTGTCAGCAAAACTGCAGGCTACACATTGGCCTCCGTCTTACAAGCCACCCCAGCTCCCCATGCATGACGGACACTCAGATCCGAAGCAGTTTCTGATGAGTTACGAAGCAACAATATCTTCCTATGGCGGCAACACAGCGGTCATGGCAAAATCTTTCGTCATGGCAGTCAAAAATGTTGCACAAACCTGGTACTCCTCTCTTCGGCCAGGAACAATCACATCATGGCAAAAGCTGAATGACATGTTGGTCACCAGTTTTCAAGGGTTTCAGATGAAGCCAGTTACCGCTCAAGCTTTGTTCCAGTGCACACAAGATCAAGAAGAATACCTCCAAGCGTATGTCCGAAGGTTCTTGCGCCTGAGGGCACAAGCGCCAACAGTGCCCAATGAAATTGTCATTGAGGCCATGATTAAGGGGCTTCGGCCAGGACCTTCAGCCCAATACTTCGCCAGGAAGCCCCCTCAGACCCTGGAGAAAGTGCTTCAGAAGATGGATGAATACATTCGCGCCGACAATGACTTTCGACAGAGAAGGGAGGAAGCTTACAAGTTCTCCGAAATGGCCAGGGGCTTCGGAGGGAGAATCCATCCTAGGCATGTCAGATCAATTCATTCCACTCAGAATGACGACAGGGGAAGTCAGCAGCAGAGGCCGCAATATTCCTCCCAGGCTTCGGGGCAGCAACAGAGCTATCCTCGGCCCCCAGCTCTAAGGGGCAGAGGTGCCAGGGGCTTCGGAGGAAGGTTTGGGGTTCAGCCTAGAAAAATTTATTGCTTATTCTGTGGTGAGGACAAGGGCCACACTACCAGGATGTGCCATGTCACCATCCAGAAACAGAAAGAGATAGCAGAAGCTGCAGCCCAACAGAGCCAGTCGAAGCAAGTTATGCATACTGTGGGTAACCACCCTGCAGCTTCTGTTGCTTCGGCAAGCCAACCTCAGGCATCTTGGCAACAGCCTCCACCTCCACCACCAATGCAACGAGGCCAGCAGCCAGAAGGGAGTCAGCACACTCACCACCAACAAGACTTCAGAGAGGAGTCCGAAGCTCGTACAGTCAATAGTACTGTGCCAGAATCGAAGCATATCTACTAACAGATATCCTACCTCGGCAACAGTTTTTGCATTCAGTATCATTTTCTTTTTAATAAGGAACAATTATTGAAAGCTTAAGTGTTTTTTGTCGTTTTCAATTTCTTGTAATAGCTTCGTTTTTGCCATAGTAAAAATATACCTTCTCCACAGAATAACAGAGTTAAAAAAAAGTTGCCGAAGCATAAGAATTCATGGTTACAAGGAGAATCTCCGAAATAACAAAAAGTCGTTCTAAAGAACGCATCGTAAGTTTCCCGAAGCAACAAAAAGTCGTTCCTAAGGGAGCGCAGCGTAAGTTTTCTGCTCAAAAGTCGTTCCAAAGGGAATGCAGAGCTTACAGCGAAAAATAAACGCTGATACCGCCGAAATAGAAGGCGAAGAAGCTCCTAAGGGAGGCTTACAGCGAAAAATAAACGCTGATACCGCCGAAATAGAAGGCGAAGAAGCTCCTAAGGGAGGCTTGCAGCGAAAAGTCAGCGCTGATCTTCGGCACAAATATCATTTTGCATAACATCACATCATCACATCATTTGCATAGAATAACATCATACATCATATTGCATCAATGACGCAAGAAGGGGGTTCAATGTTGATCTTCGGAGATTGTTTCGAAGAAGCAGTGCCAAGGCACAAAATAATTATTGAAGAAGCATACCCTCATCAAACTCTAAAATGAGAAGATCTATTGCTTACTGATTTTACGAAGATTGGATGTTTTTATGAAATATGGATATTCTTCACGAAGCATGAAAAGAAGGGAAGGTGTTTTTTTCATCGAAGGCTCAAAACGGTATGTATGTAAAGTTTCATGCATCGTAAAGAATTAAGTTACAAGCAACTTATATATTACATTCAACATTATAAAAATATTACACACTTTGTTCAGCAAATATTACATTCCAAATGTTTTTACAATAACAGCTATTCTTCTTTCAAATCTGCTTCCGCAGCTTCGTTCAACAGTCGAGAAACAACTTCATCTAAAATAGTTTCAGCCATTTTAGTGATTTCTTCCTCTCTCTTTGCTTCTGGGTCGGCCGTTGGCTCGAAGGGCTCTGGGGAAGGAGATAGCTCAGCTGCGATAGAAAACGTAAATAAGTTCGAAGTTGTAAAA
Source organism: Zea mays (assembly GCF_902167145.1). NCBI lineage: Eukaryota > Viridiplantae > Streptophyta > Magnoliopsida > Poales > Poaceae > Zea > Zea mays. The sequence goes on along the minus strand of NC_050096.1, from coordinate 213,547,884 downwards.
ATAAAATATAAAGTTAGAAGTTATTAAGCAATACCTATCCTCCTTTCTAGTTCCGCAGTTTTTTCAGCTGCCTTCATCGCTTCTTTTGCATCATGATAATCTTTTTCACTCTTTTTTATTATCTCGTGCGCCATCTTTCGGCCGCCATTCTCCCAGATGTCAGTAAAGAATTTTCCGCCCACTAAGCTGGCTTTGGCCGAAGGGTCTTTTGTATCTTCAATACTTAAAGTAGCTTCGGCTTGAGCCAAAGTTTTCACATGGTCACAGCCTGATTTCTCCAAAATAACCACGATTCCTCGGGCACCTGAGAAAGCGCAGATATCCCCGCGACCACTCAAAACTTCCTCAAAAGCTTCAACTTCGTTGCTGATCCAATCAATTGGGCCTTCAGGATCACCTCTTACGAAGTTGTCTTCGTTAGAGAGTGCGCCAACATTGGCGAAGCTAGTTTTTATTTTCTTAACACACTCTATAGACTTTTCATAACACCTTTCCTTGGATGCACGAAGTTCTTCAAGGTTTTTTTCTAAATGATTTGTCCATTGTTCACTAATTTCTCGTTTAGCTTCTGCAACTGCGCATTTTTCTTTAGCTTCGGCTAGCTGTTTCCGAAGATCCTCAATTTCGCGCTTCTGGGCCTCAGCTTGGGCTTTGGAAGCAGCTTCGTCTTCTTTTATTTTATTCACCAATGAATTTAATATTTTATCTTTCTCAAGACCTTCGTTCCTTAGCTCAATTACTTCGGAACGAAGGTTGTTTAAAGCCATGGTGCACCCTTCATCTTCGACACTTTTTTGCGCTCTGAGGGCATTGCTGAGAATAAGGCCCTGCAAAAGGAATGTGATATTAAGAAATAAACACACGAATTTCTAACCACGCAAAAAGTGTATTTTCTCACCTTTAAGCTGTTATATGCTAAGCTGTCGGCCAATTCATCTTTTGACAAAACTGAAAGCCCATCTTCTAGAGTTGGGAATCCGAAGCTTCTTGCCATCTCCCGGCAGACAGAGATCTCCTTGCTGTCTGGGAGACAATATAAGAAGTCTTTTTCTCCGCTGCCTTTGAATATCAACTCCCCTTTCGGATATTTTAATTTCTGGGCATAATGATGAGCTTCTCGTTTTTCTTCTTCAGATACTATTTTGCCCGAAGCATGTCGCACAATATAATCAGGCAATTTGGAAGGTACTTCGGGAGTTGAAGAAATAGTTTTTTCAGACAGAATTTGCTTTAAAGTTTCTTTTCTACTTTCTCCTTCGGTCTCCAAGGATTTTTCTTTGGCAGACTCTGAAGGTCCAGTTTTGATTTCAGCCTGGTGCTTTGTAGTTTCGCCTCCAGAGGCTGTTGTTTCAATTTGTGCTTTTTGAGCTTCGGCAACTTTTTTCGGCGTAGAGCTTGAAGACTTTATTGTCTCCAGTACATCCAAAACATTAACCATCCTTTTCCTTTTGGGGGTCACAGCTGGACACTTCTGAGCTTGTGGCACTCCAACTTCTGCCGAAGGGCTTAAAATTTCTGATATTTTTGTCCCTTCAGCTCTCGACTCTTCAGTTCTTTCAGCCTTCGGTGTCGTAGACAGCTCTTCAGCTTTCTGCGCAGGTATAGGTTTTTTGGCTTCAGCAGCCGAAGAAGCCTCGCCGACAAACTCAGGCACCGTGGCCGGCTCAATATAGCGTGGCCTGTGCGTAAGAACCTTCATCTTTTTTCTCTTCGGCGTTGGCTCACTAGGAATGGCCGAAGTAACTTCCTTCACAGAAGTTGTACCTTTTCTTTTTTGACCCCATATTAGGTAACGGTAGTCAGGATAGACAAATCCGATAGCATCGAAAACTCTGTTCAGCCTCTTCTTTTTCCGGCCTCCAAAGGCTGCTGATAGCGCAGTATCTTCTGCCTTTGAGTACGGTCCGAGCACTTCATCACTTGTAGCTTCAACGCATTTCAACCAATCGTCGTCTGGCTCGATAAATTGGTCTACGAACCTGAAGGTATATTTTAGTCGAACCAGACCACCTTCGTGTGGGATGCTGATGGTTTCCTTCGGCATTTCCCAGTTAGCTACCAATGGCCATATCCTGTAGGCCACGTGCTCTTGAACTAAGTCCCTCATCCTGATGAAAGAGCAAACTATGCCGAAGGCCCTCTGGCATTCTTCGGCTGCTTCATCCATTTCCACCTTCGGTTTCCGGAGTCCGAAACGCTGCCAGATAGGGCGCATGATGATATCTTTAATATCTTCTCGTGCCTTCAAATTGTTTTTCACATAGAACCATTCCTTCATCCAGTCCCCGGGCCATCTCTTCCGAAAAGTTGGCACGAGACAGCTTGACCCAGAGCGGGCACCGAAGCTATAACAGCCAAAATTGTTATGATATTGCTCTTTACCCCAGGGTTTCGTCTCATATACTAGCTCATGTAAATTACAAAAGCTTTTTGCATTTGGCTCCAAGCCCTGGCTCCTCACGGCCCAGACAAAGATTCTCATTCTTATGATCGCTTCGGGCGTAATTTGATGAAGGTAGATTTGATAAATCTTTAAAACCTCAACCACAAATTTGCTTAATGGAAACCGAAGCCCAGCCTTAAAAAAGCTTCGGAAGATCACAACTTCATTCTCTTCGGGAGTAGGCAGAGTCCTCTCTCCGTCATCAGCCCTTACAATAGACATGTCCCGAAAATATCTTCCCCTCATATTATCAAGATGACTCTGTTTAATAGTTGATTTTCCAAAAACTGTATGACTTGGTCGCCAGGGTCGATCTTCGGAGTCTTCTCCACCACTTTCCACATCATAATTGTCGCTATCACCAGTATCTTCAGACAAGCCTTCCAAAATCTCCCTGGTAATCTTCTCTGTATTTGTCTTTGCCATTAATTCAAGAAAACCAAGATTCTTCTCTTCAGAAAGGCTCAGTTTCGCTTCAGCAACAACTTTTTTATCTTGAGACATCTTCGTAGGTGCTGAAAAGCTGCTCTCGAATATGAAGCTTAAAAACTCAAAGCCAAGAAAGTGTTGGTGCGCAAGGGTTAAAAATTGGGCAAGCAAAAGCAGATGGCAAGGGAGTGTGTCAAATGAATCCGCGATGTGCTCTTATTTATATGCCGAGTACGTCAAAAACTGAGGGGTCCCGCTTGTTAGTGGCTGTTGCTATTCTAGCAAAGGGAAGGTGTTTTTTTGGACCTTCGGCTTGGGGCCTTCGTCAATATCGCAATCTGAATTTATCATTCTAACAAATTAATATTGCGAGGGGCTACTGTTGGGGGCCTTCGGCTTCCGAAGGTCCTCAAAAACATGATTTAACAATGTTTCTGGAGTACAATGTGTGAACAGGTATCTTCGGACCTGAGTTAAAACCACAACATGAAGAAGCACAGAAGGGGTACGAAGGATGGCGCGGAGCCGAAGCTGCATGTTGAAGAGCTTCAGCATGATAGCGGAAAGGGAAACCGACTTAAAGATGAAAAGGCTATTTAGACCTCGATGAATTATTATAGAGTTATTAGCAGATGTAAAGGGCATAGGTGTAATTTTACATGGGTTGCGTCCCGTGCCTATAAATAGATGAACAGTAACCCTGTATTGGACACGCTGACTTAGCATTTGCTTTGGCGTCACGTTTGTACTTTTACCTTCTTTCAAGTCAAAGGTATATTTGTAATCCGATATCATTTCTATTTTTCCATAGCAATAAAATAGAAATGATTTGATAGTAATACATAACTATTTATGTTATCTTTTATATTCCATGTAATCCCTTCTTCATTATGATATGTAATGTTTATGAAGGTATGTCCTTCATAACCTTCGTCCGAAAATCATTATATCCCAAGTGAAATAATGCTTTGAAGGATGAAGGACTTTAACGTTTAACATTTTCTGTGTTGCCTTGTTCTTAACTCTTAGCATTTGAGAACAAGTCCCCAACAATAGGGACAATTCCCAACATACCATCGGAAAATTATACTCATCCTTTGTGTGTCACTGGCCCTACATGTCATACACAAAAAATCCCTATATGCCATTCAACAACACATAGGATGAGTATAAAATCCAATTACATGTAGGCATTTTTTCTAGATTATATATATGAAGTAATGCCACATATGCCTAAAACACAAGTGGTTTAGGACATAGTATGCATAATATTCTATGCCCTCTTTAGCTGATGATTGATTGGTGTATGCAAATCATAAGAGATTACAAACTCCTAAACCAGTGAGGACAAGCGCCTCCTGGATGAGAAGTGAGTTGCGGCAAACTAGACTACCAACTTTTGGCTTGTGTGGGGTCATAAAAGGAGTCTGCATTGGCTTCGCTTAAATGCTTCTCCACCCATCCATTTTATAGTCCAAGGAAGTGGTTAAGCTTACATGTATGCTCTACTTGTGGGCACTATTTGTCATTGAATCAACTGCCCCTATCTTGTTACAGCCATATGTAATAGCAGCTCGTCTCCCTTGTAATCATACAACATGTGTTGTTGTCGCAGGTGCAATCATATCTACTAATCTGACCTTATGGGGACTTATCTAGAACGAGAATTGGTGCCTTAATTGCCCTAGTAAGCTATAATGAGTGCTTAGCATGGATTCTTGTACCTTTTGTTACATGAATGTACCACTGTACTACCTATTCATGGCTAATTGGATTTTCCATTGCCTGGAAGCCATTGTGATTGCCTGACTAGATATTTTTGTAAATGCGATAGCATGCTTACACAAAGGCATTAGGTGCACCTGACCTTGAGTGTGTGTGAGAATAAAGGCATGTCCATAATGCCATGTCTCATTTTTAATGTGATACATAGTTTCACTTATAGTCATCCTTTCCTAAGATGACTGCCATACTGGCTACAAATGAAGATATGATAACTTGCATCTATCGATGTTTTGGCCTAGGCCATCTAGCTTAATGTAATTGGTAGACAATGTATCCCTAAAACTTTATTCTATTTTATGGCACACTCTATGTGTGTACACATCCCTACAGGACTAATACACATACTGCATGGTGATTTTGAGTGTCCTACAGTCTAAGTCGTGTACTTGGTGTTAGCATACTTGTCTAGGCTTGTAATGTCACCCATCATACATTTAATGTGTTGTACCCTTTATACATGCTTTCTTTGTTCTATGCACCGAAGATGGTCATAAAAAATGAAGCTATTTAGGAAAAGGCTCCTTTGGAATGGGGGAGGACATTCCAGAAGGTATCATCTGGTTAAGTGGGAAGATGTTTGTGCTCCCAAAATGCATGGTGGGCTGGGAGTGTTAAATTTAAGATTAATGAACATCAACATGCTTACGAAATGGTTATGGAACTTAGAGAAGCAAAATGGCCTTTGGCAAGATATTGTGAGAGCTAAATATGTGAAGGGTGAACCCCTTATTGTGATTAAAAAAGCAAGGGGATTCTCAGTTCTGGAGAGGCATTTTGGAAACTAAAGAAATTTTCTATAAATATTGCCATAAGAAGGTGGGGAATGGTCTCAACATTAGATTTTGGTTTGATAAGTGGTGTGGAAACTTCTCCCTCTCTGAAAAATTTAACATGCTTTTTGATCTGTCCATGGAAAAAAGTATCTCGGTCTCCTCGGTTCTGTCATCCAATTTTAATTCTCTGACCTTCAGAAGAAGGTTAGTTGGAAGGGGTTATCAGGACTTTGAGGAGTTGGTTGAGGTTTGTAACAAAGTTTGCATCTCTGATGTCGATGATAAGCCGATATCGATGTCAAAAAAGAAAGAGTTTATAGTCAGATCGATGTATAAGAATTGCATAGTATCTTTGGAAAAAAGTTCCTTATAGACTGATTTGGAAGGCTAAAATTCCTCAAAGGATTAAACTTTTCCTATGGTTGTTGATAAGAGACAGAGTTTTGTCAAAAACTAATCTTCAAAAAAGAAATTGGAAAGGAAACACTAGTTGTTGCTGGTGTGGGATCACATAATCGACTAATCATATTTTTCAAGTGTCAAGTTGCAGTGTTCACTTGGCATGTGATTAGTATTGCATTAAATTGTACGTTCATTCCTAAAAAACATTGGAACTATGTTTGATGAATGGTTGGGCAATTTCATTAAAAAAGAAAAAAAATCTGATCATTGTTGGTTGTAGTGCTCTTTTGTGGGCTCTATGGAGAGCTAGAAATGAAATATGCTTTAATGAAACGAACTTCAATGACCCTGCTAACGTGTTGTTTCTCTATTGCTTCTAGATGGAATCTTTGGGCACAATGCAGACAGAGATGCAAAGAAAGAAGTTGGAGGCAGGAAGCCAACAAATTAGAAGCCTAACTAAAGAAGTCTTCAGTCGAGCGTATGGGTGGGCAAGCATGGACAGACGAATTGCCCTGGTCTAAGTTAGAACATAACGGAATGTTTCTTCGCTTCAAAGATGCCTTAGTCGTTTTGCTAGCTGCTTTTGATCATGTTTGTTCTGAACTTCTAGGGCCTGGTTCTGTTCCTGGAGTCTTGCTGTGATCTTTTGTTGTCAATGTTGAGACCCAGTCGCATGTATGCTCTTCTAAAATGCGCGTGTAATAATTCTCAGATCTGTTGTGTGGTTGTAGGCACGCAGGTTATGGGGCCTCTCATCTGTTTGGGTTCTGTTTGTTAGTATCGTTTGGTGCTGTCAGTCTAGATGTTTGTCTTCCTCAAACTTGGTGCATATTTCATAATGAAATGGGGGGGTCTTCCGCCTTTCTATTAAAAAATGTGTTGTACCCGAGATTATCAATTATAGTCTATACGTTTTTAGATGTGGGGTCTACATCTTAGGGTTGTATTACCCTAGTGTGCCTACTACATCCTTCTGTCACGAGACATGGTTAGTCATACTTGCCCCAAGACCTCAACTCATTTGGAGGACCCCTAGCTACTAGGGGCATGGGTCCCATCTAGCCTTGAAGTATGAGGCCAAGAAATTTAAGGGCCCTAGGGCTAATGAAGTGCCCCCAAGTGGCTCAGTGATACAAGTATTTGGGGAGGACAATCTACCCCATGCGCTCCTTATTTTTCTAGGATGCATGGGAACATATACTAATAGATGCGACGAGGCGCGAGGTGTGTTGGGGACTTATACCAACAAGTGTTGTAGGGTACGAGGGTGTCACACCCGGTTTTGGAAGGCAAACCGAATGCGAACCATGTACGTGCCAGGATCAAAAACTCATGTACACATCGATTACATAATTGGACATCATCACACATTGCTCAAAATAAATAGCGAAAATAGTACTTTATTACATCAAGATGTCCAAGACATCAACAGAGTCATTACTTAACATTGTCATTAACATTATCAAAGTGCGGAATACGAAATGTAGCAGATAAGGCCTTCATAGGCAGCTGACTGGAGGTTTGCCACTAACACAACTAAAACTCGTCGTAGTCCTGGAACTCCTCAAAATCCTCCATGTTACCTGCATCTCCTCCTGAGCACTGAATATAGTGGGGACAACCTCGGGTGGGGGTGGTTTTTAAGGCAAGGGTGAGTACACATCAACGTACTCAGCAAATGTCTCGTTTGGCTAAAGTGGACTAGCTGTATGTAGAGTTAAGGTTAAGCAGTTGCTTTTAGTTGGTCAATTTTTGTTACTAATGGTAGAGCCAAATTTTAGTAATAAACCCAGTTATTACCCAAAAGTACTCCCTCCAAGAGGAAATACCGAAGATCAGGATTATATTCGTCATCATTAACCATCATCATAAAAGTATCCAAAGTTCTTCTAATCAAAGAGGATTCCAAGGCCGCTCTTAACCGTGAGCACGGCTGATATACCAGCTTCTAACACTCTGCAGAGGTCACACACTTTATCCACGAGTCATGATTCTCGTTCTGCTCGGAGATCATAACTCTCCATTAGTCACTACCAAGGTGACCTGGTAGGGTCTCACTACGTAGCCTTTACAAAGATTCCCCAGAGGTCATAGCTACCTGTTAGGTTTCTCCAGTTTGATAAACACAGTACTTCTTCCCACAGGAAGGGTGACTAACAAAACCAAATCGAAAGAACCTCGGCAACCAGCCTCGGCAGAGGTACTGTGCCCGGACCCCATTGACGGCCCTACGGCGAAGCCAACTACACCTCAAGTTCCTCTAATTAATCAGCTAAGGGCGTCCCATTCCACCCTCATGTTTGTTCTGTTATCCGGGGTGGTCACTCAACGAACAGGTCCTGTAACGCCCTGAATTTGGGGGTAGAATTTTTTCTTCTTTTCTCTCACCAAATTCGGGCGTTACTCTCTTTTCTCTTTCCCCGTTTGCTCCTTCTTCCCAATTTCAAACCAGTATAGCGACAAGTGCCCGCGTCATGTATAAACCAAAACCTAAGTGTCATGGGTGTTGCATCATGTCGAAGCACTTTTCTTTGTCTGATGTTGAGTGTTTGTCTCGTTCCGTTCCGGATTTCGATTCGCGATTTAATTCCGTTTAGTGGTCCGCGCACGTCGTGGGTTTTCAATCCGCGAAGTGGCTCGACCCAGCCTAGCCTAGCCCAGCCCAGCCGGCCCGGTCCGACCCGGCCCTGCGCGCCCCTGGCGCCCAACCCCCCCCCCCATGCGCCCCCCCTCTCCTCCCTCTCTCATTTGGATCTCCCGCGCAACAACCTCTCCTCTCCCTCTTCCACCTCTCTCTCCCCGTGGTGCCCTAGGATTTGGAGACGGCGATCACCGGATTTTGGACCCCGAGGTGAGCTCCCCTCCCCTTCTTCTCTCTCTCTCTCCCTCTCCCTCCTCTTCTTCCCCCCACGCGCGCCCCTTTTTTTCCCCCGCTCGCGCGCGCCCCTGCCCGCCCCTGCTCGCCGGCGGCGGCGCTCGCCCGCCCCTGCCCGGCCCGCGCGGCGGCGCCCCCCGCCCCTCCCCCGGCCCCGCGGCGGCGCTCCCCGCCCGCGGCGGTGGCCCCCGCCCCTGCCCGCCCGCGCGGCGCTCCCCGCCCCCTCCCCGGCGCGGCGGCGCCCGCCCCCTGCCCCTCCCCGCGGCGGCGCCCACCCGTCCCGGCCCCGTGGCGGCGCCCGCCCGCCCCGCCCCTCCCCTGCTCGCGTGCAGCGCGGCCCCCGCCCCTGCTCGCCGGTGCGCGGCCCCGGCGCGGCCCCTGGCCGGTTCAACCGCCCCCTGGACGATTCAACCGCCCCGGCCCCGGCCCCGGCTCGGCTGCTCCCGTCGCGCCCTGGCCCGGTCGCCCCGCCCCCGTCCCAGCCTCGCCCGACCGTATCCTCGCTCGCCCGCGCTCGCGATGATTATTTGTTAGTCGATAGTTAATGTCAAACTCCGTTAGTTAGCGTGCTGCGTCGCGCGCTTCGCCGCGCGACGGATTGTCTAAATTCAGATTCTATCTATGTGTTGCGTCGTGCGCTTCGTCGCGCGACGATCCATTTTAATTTCAGGTTGTTTAAGGTGTAACGCCGCGTGTGTATTCACGCGACGTTCCACTTTGGACTCAGTTTAGTCGACGTAATGTGTCGCGCGTCTCGCCGCGCGACCATCCTCTTTATTTATCTCCACCTGCTTATAATGATTAGACATGAAACATGACTTTACTTTACGCTAAACATAGTGTCTACATTAAATTTCCTTCCATTAAGCGAATGGTTAATTTATAATCATGTAACGTGATCGTTTCTCGACTGTCTTTTCCTCTTTCTCTCTTAACCGTACTCGCGAGCCCGCGTGGAACGTCTGTTTACTTATTGCATTCTATTGTATGGTGTACTGTTCTTTTGTATTGAATATGTGGATGTATGTATGTTTGCGCTCGCATAGAGAACGATCCGGTCGAAGAGCCCGAGGAACTCGCAGGAGAAGCCCCTGAGCAGCAGTCGGTTGGTGGAGGCAAGTGTCCTTTGACCTATCTCTGTCCTATTCATTATTTAATTCACCTCCCGCTTTACACATTTATACCTAAGGATTGACTAGCTTTGTTAACCATGTCCTTGTTTACCTATTTGGGTTGGATTATTATTGTTTAGCTTTATGCTATTGCTCAAACTCTAATCAATGAACATGATGAGATTATCTATGATACGATGTTTTCCCCTCTCTTATTATGATGTGGTACTTGTGGTCATCAAGGGGGCTCGAGCGGTTTCTCGAGTGCCTCTCCGTAAGGACCTGTTCTATGGATGACCGCCCGGGAAAACAGTGCAACCATGAGGGTGGAATGGGATGCCCTTAGCTGAATAATTAGAGGACCCGGGGTGTAGTTCACTTAGCCGTCGTGCCGTCAATGGGGCTCGGTGTATGCGGCTCGCTCTGCCAAGTTTGGGTTCGCCCCTTGGGGAGGAGTGCGGTGCATTTAGGAAACCTAACGGGTGGCTACAGCCCCGGGGAATCTTTGTAAAGGCTACATAGTGATGCCCTGCTGGGTCACCTTGGTAGTGATCAATGGAGAGTCATGATCTCTGGGCAGAATGGGAATCACGGCTTGTTTGTAAAGTGCACAACCTCTGCAGAGTGTTTGAAAACTGATATATCAGCCGTGCTCGCGGTTATGAGCGGCCAAGGGAGCTCCAGTGATTAGTGGTACTTGATCAGAGATACTTTGGTACAGGTGGCGATGAGATCAATGGTTTTGGTTATGACTATGGTGCTGGTAAGTGGTATTCTTTCCGTTTGGAAAGGGTACATCGGGCTAATAACTTGGGTTAATGCTAAAACCTGGCTTTCTCATTTGTAAATAATAATCTGACCAACTAAAAGCAACTGCTTGACTTATCCCCACATAAAGCTAGTCCACTACAGCCAAACAGGATACTTGCTGAGTATGTTGATGTGTACTCACCCTTGCTCTACACACCAAACCCCCCCATCCCCAGGTTGTCAGCATTGCAACCACTGCTCAGGCGAAGATGAAGCTGTGGAAGGAGACTTCCAGGAGTTCCAAGACTACGACGAGTTCTAGGTGTGGGTTAGCGGCAACCCCCAGTCGGCTGCCTGTGAAGGCCGCGGTTATCTATGTTTCTTTTCCGCACTTTGATTTATTGTAAGGACTATATGGACGTCTCAGACGTATGATGTAATCGACTATTATTTCCCTTTTTAATACTATTTGAGCACTGTGTGATGATGTCCATGTTATGTAACTGCTGTGTACGTGAATAACTGATCCTGGCACGTACATGGTTTGCATTCGGTTTGCCTTCTAAAACCGGGTGTGACATAAGTGGTATCAAAGCCGTGCTGACTGTAGGACCGCTAACCTAGAATAGAATGGTCGTTCTAAGGACTATAGACCTCTGTCCCTGCCTTGACTTTGATATCCCTTCAAAAGTTGATCATATCGACCAAACCTATGTTCTACTATATAATATACCTTGCTGAAAATGGTGTTTTATTCTAATCCTTCATTTACTTATGATTCATTATTTGCTGGTCATATTAATTCTGTTCTCACCCTTTTGCTTGCGATGTCTTTTGTAGATGGCTCGACTTAGACACACTGCACGAAAGTCTGTCATCCCCTTCTTACCCTCCCGCCTTGCTGAGCGTCCGCTTCGCCGTCCCGTGGCCGGACAATCCAGCCACTTGGAGAGACTGCACCACCGCCTGCATGAGGAGCAGGAACGTCGACGACAGGAGCAGCAGGGCTCTTCCTTCTCGCTCTAGCAGGAGATAGAGTCCGTGAGGAGCTGCTCCCCTGTGCTTCCCCTGGAGGCGCCCCCTGCACCACCACTAGGCGCCCCAGCTTCTGGAGTAGCTGCTGGAGGAGACCCAGACGACGGAGGTGGCGACGACAGCTCGAGCCACGACATCGACTTCTCTGCTAACCATGAGCCGGAAGGATGGGTTGCTCGACCCATCACTCGCGACGCTGCTCGCGGGTGTCACTTCCACGATGCGCTCGACACCCTGCTACGTCGGGCACTTAACCGACATACTTGGTCTATCGAGTATCGCTGTGTGGTCTACCAGCACAGTCGCGGGGTCTACCCGGACCGCTGGGAGGCAACCTGCTTGGTGCGCCGCCCGGAGAACAGTCTCCAGGGTGCGGAGGCCTGCTCAGAGCACTATTCTATCTCTGAGCGGGACTCAGCTGAGGCAGCCATGCAAGATGCTGCACGGCGTGCGCTTTCGCACTACTGCTCGGTTTTCGGTGGGGTAGCTGACGGCCTTGACCTGAAGTATTACCCCTGCCGTCCATCTGGCAGCACAGGAGGCGTGATTGTCTCACCTGTTGGTGAGGGCAATCCTAGGTTGAGCAGCACAGTCAACCTAGCCGCCGTGCTAAACACGGAGCTGGACCATGCATTAGACGAGCTGAGTAGGGCTCGTGCTGAGATCGCCCTGCTGCGGGCTGAGCGCGCGGAACGTCGTCACCTGGATGGTGGTTCCCCCGCTCCCGTCGGGACTCAGCACCCGTACTGCTCACCTCGGCGTGGACACCAGTCTTATGGCAATCCCGACTGCAAGACCAAGATAACTCTAGAACCATAGCTCGTTAGAGTTGGATCTTGTAATTAATACGAAATATATACGTAGAAGCTATAGTCTTAGCGTTAGTCTCGGTCTTAGTTAGTCTTAGTTAGCCAGGGTAGTTTGCTATATCCTGTGCATTTATGGTTGTCATGATGAACTATGTTTGGTTTGGATCTTTGTAATGACTGTCACCAGAGTGTGGGTATCCCCTGCATTTTGGTTTACCTGTTATATGTTAATGGAGTTAGCTATATAGTTGGGAAACCTTTTATTCCACTTTCCTCTTTATCTGAGAAGCTGTGTGGTCTGTGTTGGAGATCAGTGAAGATGCTCATCTGTTCAGTGCTGTTGAAGAATTCTATACTCTTTTCTTATGCTGCAAGATTTGCCAGATCAGTTATGATGTGTGTTTGCATTCTGCAGATGTCAGAGAACAGGCGCAGAGGAGGAAGGCGTGCTCAGCAGGAGCGAGCCGCTCAACAGGATGAGGTGCCCCAGCAGCAGCACCTGCCGCCCCCACCCCCGATGTCCATCGAGCAGATGTTTCTGATGCAGACTCAGGCAGTTCAAGCCATCGGTCAGACTTTGGCCGCCATTCAGCAGCAGCAGCAGCAGGCCCCACCTCAGCCTCAGATGCCTCAAATGCCCAGAGACAAGCGTGCTGAATTCATGAGAGGTCATCCACCAACGTTTGCTCATTCTTCTGACCCCATGGATGCTGAAGACTGGCTGCGCACTGTGGAGCGGGAGTTGCATACCGCTCAGTGCGATGACAGGGAGAAAGTCCTGTATGGTCCCCGCCAGTTGAGAGGAGCAGCCCAGTCATGGTGGGAGTCTTACCTCGCCACCCATGCCCACCCTGACGCCATCACCTGGGAAGAGTTCAGAGGAAGCTTTCGTCAGTACCATGTTCCTGCAGGTCTGATGACAGTGAAGAAGGAGGAGTTCCTGACCCTCAAGCAAGGGCCATCGTCTGTCAGTGAGTACCGGGACAGGTTTCTGCAATTGTCTCGCTATGCTTCTGAAGATGTCAACACCGACGCTAAGCGACAGTACCGTTTCCTGAGAGGCTTGGTTGACCCTCTGCAGTACCAACTGATGAATCACACCTTCCCGACATTTTAGCACCTGATTGACAGAGCAATCATGACAGAGAGGAAGCGTAAGGAGATGGAGGATCGTAAGCGCAAGATCAGTGGACCCCAGCCTGGAAGCAGCAATCGTCCTCGTTTCTCAGGCAATCAACCTCAGCAGTTCAGGCAGAACCAACGTCCACCTCAGCAGCATCAGCAGTTCCAAAGGCAGTATCCTCAGCACCAGTACCAGAACCGTCAGAGCAATCAGTCAGGAGGTCAGTTTCAGAGGTAGAATCAGCAGGCACCTCGCCTTCCTGCCCCAGCAAACCAGCAGAACAATCAGGCAGCACCAGCTCAGGTTGGAAACATGGCATGTTTCCACTGTGGAGAGCAAGGCCATTGGGTGATGCAATGTCCGAAGAAGGCAGCCCAGCAGCAGTCAGGCCCCAACGCCCCAGCAAAGCAGAACGTGCCTCAGCCTGGATCAGGCAACCGCTCTCAGCCACGCTATAATCATGGAAGGCTGAACCACTTGGAGGCTGAAGCAGTTCAGGAGACCCCCGGCATGATAGTAGGTATGTTCCCAGTCGACTCCCATATTGCAGAAGTGTTATTTGATACTGGAGCAACACATTCTTTCATTACTGCATCATGGGTAGAAGCACATAATCTTCCAATCACTACCATGTCAACCCCCATTCAAATTGACTCAGCCGGTGGTAGAATCCGAGCCGATAGCATTTGTTTGAATATAAGTGTGGAAATAAGGGGGATAGCGTTTCCCGCCAACCTTATAGTAATGGGTACTCAGGGAATAGATGTCATCCTAGGGATGAATTGGCTAGATAAGTACCAGGCAGTTATCAGTTGTGATAAAAGGACCATCAAGTTGGTGTCCCCACTAGGAGAAGAAGTGGTGACCGAGTTAGTCCCGCCTGAGCCAAAGAAAAGAAGTTGTTATCAGCTAGCTGTTGATAGCAGTGAAGCAGACCCAATTGAGAGTATCAGGGTTGTGTCCGAATTCCCAGATGTGTTTCCAAAGGACTTACCGGGAATGCCACCAGAGCGGAAAGTTGAGTTTGCCATAGAGCTTCTTCCTGGAACCGCCCCTATCTTTAAGAGAGCTTACAGAATATCTGGACCAGAGTTGGTTGAGCTTAAGGAGCAGATTGATGAGTTGTCAGAGAAAGGTTACATCCGGCCAAGCACCTCGCCTTGGGCCGCCCCTGTCCTATTTGTGGAGAAGAAAGATGGCACCAAAAGGATGTGTATTGATTATCGAGCTTTGAATGAGGTCACGATTAAGAACAAGTATCCCTTGCCCAGAATAGAAGATCTATTCGACCAGTTGAGAGGAGCCAGTGTGTTCTCCAAGATTGATCTGAGGTCAGGTTATCATCAGCTCAGGATCCGACCTTCGGACATTCCGAGGACGGCATTCATTACCAAGTATGGGTTGTATGAGTTCACAGTGATGTCTTTTGGTTTGACCAATGCGCCAGCGTTCTTCATGAACTTGATGAACAGTGTATTCATGGATTACCTTGATAAGTTTGTGGTGGTATTCATTGATGACATTCTGGTTTATTCTCAAAGCGAAGAAGAGCACGCAGATCATTTGAAGATGGTATTGCAGAGATTGCGAGAGCACCGGTTGTATGCAAAGTTGAGCAAGTGTGAGTTCTGGATCAGTGAAGTCCTGTTCTTGGGTCACATAATCAACAAAGAAGGATTGGCTGTGGATCCGAAGAAAGTGGCAGACATGTTGAACTGGAAAGCGCCAACAGATGCTAGAGGAATCAAGAGTTTCATTGGAATGGCCGGATATTATCGGCGATTCATTGAAGGATTTTCGAAGATTGCGAAACCAATGACAGCGTTGCTAGGCAACAAGGTTGAGTTCAAGTGGACTCAGAAATGTCAAGAGGCTTTCGAAGCGCTGAAAGAGAAGTTGACTACAGCGCCTGTCCTAGTCTTGCCTGATGTGCACAAGCCCTTCTCGGTGTATTGTGATGCTTGTTACACAGGTTTGGGATGTGTGTTGATGCAAGAGGGAAGAGTTGTGGCCTACTCGTCCCGACAGCTGAAGGTTCACGAGAAGAACTACCCAATCCATGATCTAGAGTTGGCAGCAGTGGTTCACGCACTGAAGACATGGAGGCACTATCTGTATGGACAGAAATGCGATGTTTACACAGATCACAAGAGTCTGAAGTACATATTCACTCAGTCAGAGTTGAACATGAGGCAACGAAGATGGTTAGAGTTGATCAAAGACTATGAGTTGGAGATCCATTACCATCCAGGCAAAGCAAACGTAGTGGCAGATGCTTTGAGCAGAAAGAGTCAAGTCAATCTGATGGTCGCTCGTCCGATGCCTTATGAGTTGGCCAAGGAGTTTGACAGGTTGAGTCTCGGGTTTCTGAACAATTCGCGAGGAGTCACAGTCGAGTTGGAACCTACCTTAGAGCGCGAAATCAAAGAAGCGCAGAAGAATGATGAGAAAATCAGTGAGATCCGGCGACTGATTCTAGATGGCAGAGGCAAAGATTTTTGAGAGGATGCAGAAGGCGTGATATGGTTCAAAGACCGCTTGTGTGTTCCCAACGTCCAGTCCATTCGGGAGTTGATTCTTAAGGAAGCTCATGAGACAGCCTATTCGATTCACCCTGGCAGTGAGAAGATGTATCAGGATCTGAAGAAGAAATTCTGGTGGTACAGAATGAAGAGGGAAATCGCAGAGCATGTGGCTATGTGCGATAGTTGCCGAAGAATTAAGGCAGAGCACCAGAGACCTGCTGGATTGTTGCAACCGTTGCAGAACCCTCAGTGGAAATGGGATGAAATTGGTATGGATTTCATAGTCGGATTGCCTCGCACTCGAGCCGGCTACGATTCCATTTGGGTAGTGGTGGACCGCTTGACCAAGTCAGCCCACTTCATACCTGTCAAGACCAACTACAGCAGTGCAGTATTGGCAGAATTGTATATGTCTCGGATCGTTTGTCTTCATGGTGTGCCAAAGAAGATAGTATCAGATAGAGGAACGCAGTTCACCTCTCATTTCTGGCAGCAGTTGCATGAAGCTTTGGGCACGCATCTGAATTTCAGTTCAGCTTATCACCCGCAGACAGATGGTCAGACCGAAAGAACCAATCAAATTCTTGAAGACATGTTGAGAGCCTGTGCGTTGCAAGATCAGTCCGGATGGGATAAGAGATTGCCTTATGTAGAGTTTTCCTATAACAACAGTTACCAGGCCAGTTTGAAGATGTCACCATTTCAGGCGCTCTATGGAAGGAGTTGCAGAACTCCGTTGCAATGGGATCAGCCTGGAGAAAGGCAAGTGTTTGGGCCAGACATTTTGCTTGAAGCCGAAGAGAACATTAAGATGGTCCGAGAGAATCTGAAGATAGCGCAATCAAGACAGCGAAGCTATGCAGACACAAGAAGAAGAGAGCTGAGTTTCGAAGTCGGAGACTTTGTCTATCTCAAAGTGTCACCGATCAGAGGAGTCAAGAGGTTCGGAGTCAAAGGCAAGCTAGCACCCCGCTACATTGGTCCGTATCAGATTCTTGCAAGACGTGGAGAAGTGGCATATCAGATCAGTTTGCCAGAGAATTTGTCTG
Source organism: Zea mays (assembly GCF_902167145.1). NCBI lineage: Eukaryota > Viridiplantae > Streptophyta > Magnoliopsida > Poales > Poaceae > Zea > Zea mays. The sequence continues at coordinate 213,530,771 of NC_050096.1, read as the reverse complement.
CTGTGCATGATGTCTTTCATGTGTCTCAGTTGAAGAAGTGCTTGCGTGTGCCAGAAGAGCAGTTGCCAGTGGAAGGTCTTGAAGTCCAGGAGGACTTGACCTACGTTGAGAAGCCAGTGCAGATCCTTGAGGTTGCAGACAGAGTCACCCGAAGGAAGACCATCAGAATGTGCAAAGTTAGATGGAATCACCACTCTGAGGAAGAAGCAACCTGGGAGCGTGAAGATGATCTGATGGCTAAATATCCTGAGCTCTTTGCTAGCCAACCCTGAATCTCGAGGGCGAGATTCTTTTAAGGGGGCTAGGTTTGTAACGCCCTGAATTTTGGGGTAGAATTTTTTCTTCTTTTCTCTCACCAAATTCGGGCGTTACTCTCTTTTCTCTTTCCCCGTTTGCTCCTTCTTCCCAATTTCAAACCAGTATAGCGACAAGTGCCCGCGTCATGTATAAACCAAAACCTAAGTGTCATGGGTGTTGCATCATGCCGAAGCACTTTTCTTTGTCTGATGTTGAGTGTTTGTCTCGTTCCGTTCCGGATTTCGATTCGCGATTTAATTCCGTTTAGTGGTCCGCGCACGTCGTGGGTTTTCAATCCGCGAAGTGGCTCGACCCAGCCTAGCTCAGCCCAGCCGGCCCGGTCCGACCCGGCCCTGCGCGCCCCTGGCGCCCAACCCCCCCCATGCGCCCCCCTCTCCTCCCTCTCTCATTTGGATCTCCCGCGCAACAACCTCTCCTCTCCCTCTTCCACCTCTCTCTCCCCGTGGTGCCCTAGGATTTGGAGACGGCGATCACCAGATTTTGGACCCCGAGGTGAGCTCCCCTCCCCTCCCCTTCTTCTCTCTCTCCCTCTCCCTCCTCTTCTTCCCCCCACGCGCGCCCCTTTTTTTTCCCCCGCTCGCGCGCGCCCCTGCCTGCCCCTGCTCGCCGGCGGCGGCGCTCGCCCGCCCCTCCCCCGGCCGCGGCGGCGCTCCCTGCCCCTGCCCGGCCCGCGCGGTGGCGCCCCCCGCCCCTGCCCGGCCCACGCGGCGGCGCCCCCCGCCCCTCCCCTGGCCCCGCGGCAGCGCTCCCCGCCCCCTGCCTGCCCGCGGCGGCGGCCCCCGCCCCCTGCCCGCCCGCGCGGCGCTCCCCGCCCCCTGCCCCTCCCCGCGGCGGCGCCCGCCCGTCCCGGCCCCGTGGCGGCGCCCGCCCGCCCCGCCCTCCCCTGCTCGCGCGCAGCGCGGCCCCCGCCCCTGCTCGCCGGTGCGCGGCCCCGGCGCGGCCTCCGGCCCCGGCGCGGCCCCTGGCCGGTTCAACCGCCCCGGCCCCGGCTCGGCTGCTCCCGTCGCGCCCCGGCCCGGTCGCCCCGCCCCCGTCCCGGCCTCGCCCGACCGTATCCTTGCTCGCCCGCGCTCGCGATGATTATTTGTTAGTCGATAGTTAATGTCAAACTCCGTTAGTTAGCGTGCTGCGTCGCGCGCTTCGACGCGCGACGGATTGTCTAAATTCAGATTCTATCTATGTGCTGCGTCGTGCGCTTCATCGCGCGACGATCCATTTTAATTTCAGGTTGTTTAAGGTGTAACGCCGCGTGTGTATTCACGCGACGTTCCACTTTGGACTCAGTTTAGTCGACGTATGCTGTCGCGCGTCTCGCCGCGCGACCATCCTCTTTATTTATCTCCACCTGCTTATAATGATTAGACATGAAACATGACTTTACTTTACGCTAAACATAGTGTCTACATTAAATTTCCTTCCATTAAGCGAATGGTTAATTTATAATCATGTAACGTGATCGTTTCTCGACTGTCTTTTCCTCTTTCTCTCTTAACCGTACTCGCGAGCCCGTGTGGAACGTCTGTTTACTTATTGCATTCTATTGTATGGTGTACTGTTCTTTTGTATTGAATATGTGGATGTATGTATGTTTGCGCTCGCATAGAGAACGATCCGGTCGAAGAGCCCGAGGAACTCGCAGGAGAAGCCCCTGAGCAGCAGTCGGTTGGTGGAGGCAAGTGTCCTTTGACCTATCTCTGTCCTATTCATTATTTAATTCACCTCCCGCTTTACACATTTATACCTAAGGATTGACTAGCTTTGTTAACCATGTCCTTGTTTACCTATTTGGGTTGGATTATTATTGTTTAGCTTTATGCTATTGCTCAAACTCTAATCAATGAACATGATGAGATTATCTATGATACGCTGTTTTCCCCTCTCTTATTATGATGTGGTACTTGTGGTCATCAAGGGGGCTCGAGCGGTTTCTCGAGTGCCTCTCCGTAAGGACCTGTTCTATGGATGACCGCCCGGGAAAACAGTGCAACCATGAGGGTGGAATGGGATGCCCTTAGCTGAATAATTAGAGGACCCGGGGTGTAGTTCACTTAGCCGTCGTGCCGTCAATGGGGCTCGGTGTATGCGGCTCGCTCTGCCAAGTTTGGGTTCTCCCCTTGGGGAGGAGTGCGGTGCATTTAGGAAACCTAACGGGTGGCTACAGCCCCGGGGAATCTTTGTAAAGGCTACGTAGTGATGCCCTGCTGGGTCACCTTGGTAGTGATCAATGGAGAGTCATGATCTCCGGGCAGAATGGGAATCACGACTTATGGGTAAAGTGCACAACCTCTGCAGAGTGTTTGAAAACTGATATATCAGCCGTGCTCGCGGTTATGAGCGGCCAAGGGAGCTCCAGTGATTAGTGGTACTTGATCAGAGATACTTTGGTACAGGTGGCGATGAGATCAATGGTTTTGGTTATGACTATGGTGCTGGTAAGTGGTATTCTTTCCGTTTGGAAAGGGTACATCGGGCTAATAACTTGGGTTAATGCTAAAACCTGGCTTTCTCATTAGTAAATAATAATCTGACCAACTAAAAGCAACTGCTTGACTTATCCCCACATAAAGCTAGTCCACTACAGCCAAACAGGATACTTGCTGAGTATGTTGATGTGTACTCACCCTTGCTCTACACACCAAACCCCCCCCCCCCCCCCATCCCCAGGTTGTCAGCATTGCAACCACTGCTCAGGCGAAGATGAAGCTGTGGAAGGAGACTTCCAGGAGTTCCAAGACTACGACGAGTTCTAGGTGTGGGTTAGCGGCAACCCCCAGTCGGCTGCCTGTGAAGGCCGCGGTTATCTATGTTTCTTTTCCGCACTTTGATTTATTGTAAGGACTATATGGACGTCTCAGACGTATGATGTAATCGACTATTATTTCCCTTTTTAATACTATTTGAGCACTGTGTGATGATGTCCATGTTATGTAACTGCTGTGTACGTGAATAACTGATCCTGGCACGTACATGGTTCACATTCGGTTTGCCTTCTAAAACCGGGTGTGACAGGTCCTTATGGAGAGGTACTCAGGAAACAGCCAGAGTCCCCTAACGTATCACAAGATCATCATCGGGATAACATCATCGTATCATAAATATTCACATCATGTTCGTTGATTAAGTTAAAGCAATAGCATAAAGATAACCATGATAACCCAAAAGGTAAACAAGGATAAGGTAAATAAAGACTAGTCAATCCTTATGTTTCAATAAAGTAACGCGGGACAGTGAATTATAAAGTAAGTAGGACATAATTGGTCAGAGGACACTTGCCTTCATTAGGTTGTTGGTCAGGCAGGTCTTCAGCAACACACTCAGGAACCACGGGCTGCTCGTTGTCTAAACAAAGTGATCATGCATTCAATACATTTGGATAAAGACAAAAGAACAATACACCAAAAAATGCAATCAAGTGAACACAAGTTTGACAAAGCAGTATAAACACAAAAGGTAAACCTAGGTGCTAGGGAGAACTGGTACACGTAGAGATTTGTGATTCCCTAAATATTATCTATCTCCATGGATTACATAATTTAGTTCCACTAATTATAGTGAGACACAAATTTATACCAGGGATAAATTCATACATGACATATTATTAATCTCACAAGATTAAACACCTAAGTACCATTAGGGTTTTCCCTTCTTATTTTCTTATTTCATAAATAAATTATTACATATACTAACCTATAGTTCTAGGCATAAAATTAAAGTGTACAGAAAGTGAATGGTCATAATTTATTTGGACAAAGAATAATCCTATGAACATTTTGCAATTTGAATCACGCAATTTGGAATTCATATGCAAAAGATATGAAATAAACAAGTTTTGAAGTTTAAAATACAATATTAGGCCTAAATCTATGATTATATAAAAGGTCAGGGGTCTGTCTGCAAGATTACACGGGCCTGCGTGCCAAACAGAGGGACGGCGGGTTGATTACTAAAAAGTCGGGGTCTCTTTAACGAAATTACACGTGAAGGGGTATCGGGCCATCTCGACCGCACGATCGCGAACAAACGACCGAGATCAGATCCTGCGTAAGAGCGCACACGCTTGGATGCACGACGAGTGCTGACAGGCGAGCTACGGGGCGTCAGCGACCTGATGCAGGACTGACTGGCCAGGCCCAGCTGCAGGATGCGGGTGAGGGGGCGGATCCGAGCGGCCGAATCTGAATCGGACGGTTGAGGTCGGGTCAGGTTAAATAAAAGTCAGGCCAACGCCTGAGATCTAATGGCGAGCTCAGGCTGGATTGTTGGCCTGTTCGCGGCGGTGACTCCCGACTCCGCGACGAAGTTTCACAGGAGGCGAGGGCACGACCACGACGAGGGTTTGGGGCACTGTGAAAGGGCTCAGGCGGGATTGGGGCGACACGGCGGACTCAGCCGTGGGCACGACACCGGCGTAGAGGCACCAGAGGGCGTAGACCGCAGTGGAAAGGCTCAATGGCGGCGCGAACTTGCTCCGGCGAGCAATTACGCGGACGACAGAGCAGTAACCGCGAAAATAAGGGAATGGGTGGGGGTTGCTCAACTCGAGTGGAGACTCTGGAGCGCTTGAGCAATGGCGGGGACGTAGAGAGCCCTCGGGTCGATGACAACGGGGCTTTGGCTGCACGGGGAGAACACCGGTGAGCGCGGACCGGGCGAACCAGAGGGGCTGCGGGCAAACCGGAAGATGTCCCATGTTGCTGGCGAAGAGGTGGAGCTCACCGAGGCAGCGGGCGCGACAGAGACTCAACGACCGCCACAGAACGAGCGACGGACCACGGCGAACAGCGGCGAAGCTCCCTAGGTGCGCGCGCGATGCGAGGCGACTGTTGAGGACTGCGAGTGCGCGAGTGAGGGGGGAGGAGAGCAAGTGGGGCACTGGGCAACTAGAAAAGGGTCGAGGTGGGGACGGTCGGACGGGCGCGGCCTCGGCGTGCGTCGTGGGCGTGGAGTCCACGGCGACGCGCTGGTTGTGTGCGGGCGGTTCGGGGGGGGGGGGGGAGGGGACGGGTCCGACAGACAGGACCCATGGGTCAGCGAGAGCAGGCGAGCGTACGGGCGGCCGGGCAGACGAGTGGGGCATGCGGGACAGAGAGAGAGCAAGGGCGTGTGTGTGGAGAGAAGTGGCGCCGACAGGTCGACCCCACCGGTCAGCGAGAGGGATAGAGGGAAGTGAGAGCGGGCGTGGGACGATGCTGACAGGCGGGGACCGCCTGTCAGGGAGGGGCAGACGCGTGGGCGAGGGCGCGCGTGAGGCTAGGCCGAGATGGGCCTGCTTGGGCTGAAATGAGGTTTTCCATTTTTCTAGAATTTCTAATTGCTTTTCTATTTTATTTTCTTTATGGATTCAAATCAAATTCAAACACCAATTCTAATTCAAATAATATCAAACACGTGCATCAAACAAAAGAATAATTTAGGTTCAACATGATGCAACAACTCATGACTCACATAGTTTTGACAAAATAAATAATTACTCCCTCACCTAATTAACTTAATTCTAATCAAGAGAGAGAGAGAGTCTAGAGAGGACAAGAGGTAACACCTGAATTTGGTAGACATTTAGAGAAGAAATTTTATACCCCCAAATTTAGGGTGTTATAGAGGGGCTCTAGGAACTTATACTAATAAGTACCCTAGGGCATGAGGGGCTCAGGGGCTAACTCTTGGCAGCGTCTCAGGGTACATGATATCTTGAGGATCTAGTATGCTGGGTTCCAGGGCATGAGAGATCCCAAAGGCTTTCCTATAGGTTAGTGTCCCATGGAAGAAGATATTTTGGGACTTCAAATATTTTACCCCTAGTAGTCCCCGGGTGCTTTGAGCCCTAGGTGTCACACCCGGTTTTAGAAGGCAAACCGAATGCGAACTATGTACTTGCCATGATCAGCAATTCACGTACATAGTAATTTACATAATCGGACATCATCACACAGTGCTCAAATAATAACATAAAGAGGTAATAATCTGATTACATCATGATGCCCGAAACATCCACATAGTCATTAACATGCCCGAAACGTAGCTAAACACGGCCTTCACAGGCAACCGACAGAGAGTTTGCTGCTAACCCACGCCTAGAACTCATCATACTCCTGGAACTCCTGTAAATCCTCCACCACGACTTCATCTTCTCATGAGCATTGTGTATTATCCTCCAAAATACTTGAACCATAAAATCCATAATATGCTATTGTTTCTTTCATTTCACTTTCACTTGTTGTGTGAATTACACGTGAAATCACTCTAATTATCCAAGTTTCAAATAATCAATACTTCACTTTATCATTTTCATGTGGAGACTTGAGGTTATATTCTTATAGAATGTTTATTAGTCTTTGTTGGGGGCCTTCGGCTTTCGAAGGTCCTCAAAAACGTGATTTGACAATGTTTTCTAAGTATGCGAGCAGGTATCTTCGGAATCAGGTTACGGGTATACAGAAGCATGGTCAAGACGAAGTTTGACTAAAATGGAAGACGATCATGACGAAGGATGAAACGATCACGAAGCTATGTGCAGAGGAGCTTCGGCATGACGGCAGAAAGGGGAAACCGACTTAAAGATGAAAAGCCGAATTAGCCCTCGAAGAATTACTATAGAGTTATTGATAAAAATAAAGGGCATTAATGTAATTTTATATGGGCTGCGTCCCGTGCCTATAAATAGATGAACAGTACTCCTGTACTGTTCACGCTGACTAGGCATTGATATCACGCTTGTACCCTTACTTTCCTTCAAGCCGAAGGTACATTTGTTGTTGTTGTTTATATAAGCGAAATAAACGAAAATGAATTAATGTTCGAAGTAATCATATTATTTTATGCACGAATCTTCTTTATTTTTTCATTATGATTATGATTATGAAGGTATGACCTTCATAACCTTCGTCCGAAATCCATTATATCCAAAGGGAAATAATGCTTTGAAGGACGAAGGGATCTGATATTTAACATTTTATGTTGCCTTGTTCTTAATTCATAGCATTTGAGAACAAGTCCCCAACATTAGCGCCCACCTCCGGTGAACTCACTTCCATTTCTTGAGCTTTGAACGCCTTCGGCAAGCATCACCTTCGTCATGCCGCCGAAAAAAGCTTCAGCGACAGGGGCTGCTACTCTGCAGCCATTGGACCCCAATCAGGATGTCCTTTCTCTCAGGGAGGCCCGAAGCCAGAAGAGGAAGGCTGCTAGTCCAACGCCTCCGGAAGACGACTTGGATCAGGAGATCCAAAACCTGGAGATCCTTCAGCAACAGGTGCAACGAAAGAAGGAGAAGATGACTCGTTTAGCTGACCTTCAGAGACAGATAGATGAAGCTTCCGAAGAGGTTCGTCATATTGTTCAAGATGACTAGAACCGAAGGCCTCCGCGCAGAGAGCTTCATCAGGAAGGCTTCTACAATGAGGATGACTGGTATGAAGATTTCCATCATGGAAATTTTGCTTTCGATGATGCTTCTCCTCTATCAACAGAATTGCAGGCTACACCATGGCCCCAGTCTTACAAGCCACCTCAGCTTCCCATGTACGACGGTCATACAGACCCGAAGCAATTCTTGATGAGCTATGAAGCAACCATATCTTCGTATGGTGGCAATACTGCAGTCTTGGCAAAGTCTTTTGTCATGGCTGTCAAGAGTGTCGCTCAGACCTGGTACTCCTCTCTCCAGCCAGGGACAATCACCTCTTGGCAGAAGCTGAAGGATATGCTGTTAACCAGCTTCCAAGGGTTTCAGACGAAGCCAGTTACTGCTCAAGCTTTATTCCAGTGTACCCAGGACCACGAAGAATACCTCCAGGCGTATGTCCGAAGGTTTCTGTGTCTGAGGGCACAAGCGCCAACAGTGCCCAATGAAATTGTCATTGAGGCCATGATTAAGGGACTTCGGCCGGGACCTTCAGCGCAATACTTTGCCAGGAAGCCACCACAAACTTTGAAGAAGCTGCTCCAGAAGATGGATGAGTACATCCGGGCTGACAATGACTTCCGCCAAAGAAGGGAGGAGACATTCAGGTTCTCTGAAATGACCAGGGGCTTCGGAGGAAGATTTCATACGAGGCATGTCAGGTCAATTCATAACTCCACTCAAAATGATGACAGAGGGAGCCAACAGCAAAGGCCACAATACTCTTCGCAAGCTTCGGGACAACAGCAAAGCTCTGTTCGGCCGCCAGCGCCAAGGGGTAGAGGCACCAGGGGCTTCGGGGGAAGATTTGGGGATCAGCCAAGAAGAATTTATTGTCTATTATGTGGTGAAGACAAGGGCCATACCACCAGAATGTGCCACGTCACCATCCAGAAGCAAAAGGAGATAGCAGAAGCTGTAGCACAACAGAGTCAGCCGAAGCAGGTCATGCACACTGCTTCATACCATTCGCCTTACATCCCAGAATATGTAGGCAATCACTCTGCAGCTTCTGTTGCTTCGGCAAGTCAACCCCAAGCATCTTGGCAACAGCCTCCACCGCCACCACCAATGCAGCGAGGACAACAACCAGAAGGGAGTCAGCACACTCACCTTCAGAGGGACTTCAGAGAGGGGTCCGAAGCTCGCACAGTCAATAGCACTGTGCCAGAGTCGAAGCACATTTACTGACAAATATCCTACCTCGACAGCAGTTTTTTCGCATTTTTACATTCAGTATTATTTTCTTGTTAATAAGGAACAATTATACGAAGTCTAAGTGTCTTTTATCGTTTTTCAATTTCTTGTAACAGTTTCGCCTTTTGCCATAATGAAAATATATCTTCTCCATAGGGTTGAGTTGCCGAAGCATACGAATTTATGGTGGCATGAAGGACCTTTGTATTATCAAAAATTTATTCGAAGCAGTAAAAAGTCGTTCCTAAGGGAGCGCAGTGGAAGTTTTCTAAGCCTACAGCGAAAAGTCAGCGCTGATTCCGCCGAAAGTAAAAGGCGAAGAAGCTCCTAAGGGAGGCTTACAGCGAAAAGTCAGCGCTGATTCCGCCGAAAGTAAAAGGCGAAGAAGCTCCTAAGGGAGGCTTACAGCGAAAAATAAACGCTGATTCCGCTGAAAGTAAAAGGCGAAGAAGCTCCTAAGGGAGGCTTACAGTGAAAAGTCAGCGCTGATAAAAAACATTGTGTGCTTTATTGCAGGGATGTGTGTATTTTCGGCACAAATATCATTTTGCATAACATAACATCATCACATCATTTTGCATAACATAAGCATCATACAACATATTGCATGTGGAACAAGAGGGGGATATAGTACTGATCTTCGGAGAATATTTTGAAAAAGAGAAAATCGTGCTAAGGCACAAGATAAATTGAGAAGTGTAGCTTCATTAGAGGGGCAACATAAAACTTTTTATAGCTTCGGAGAATATTTCACGAAGCTTGGATATTCTTCATCAGAGAAGTATGGAAATTCTTCTAATATATAAAAAGATTTTCTTCACGAGGCATGAAAAGAAGGGAAGGTGTTTTTTCGCCGAAGGCTCAAAAAATGGTATGTATGCATAATTTCATGCATCGTAAAGAATTGAACTATAAATAGATTATATATTACATTCAAAGTTACAATGTACTACACATGTTACATTCCAAATATTTTTACAATAGCATCTAATCCTCCTTAAGAATTATTTCTGCAGCTTCGTTCAGTAGCTGATCGACAACCTTGTCCATGATGGCTTCGGCCATTTTTATAATTTCATCGTCCCCCTTCGGGTGGGGGCCCGGAGATGCCTCAGCAGGTTCTGAGGGAGGAGAAGATACGGCTATATTACTATTACAAACTGCGAGCAAAGTCTGGAATCAAAAATTACAACAGAATAAAAACCACTAGTTAATACCTATTTGCCCTTCGGGCTCTGTGCCTTTCTCAGCAGCCTCTGCTATCTTCCTAGCATCATGGATGCCTTTTTCGCTTCTTTGAATGATCTCTTGAGCCATTTCTCGGCCGCCATTGTCCCAAATGTCGGTGAAAATTTTTCCACCAACCAGGCTTGATTCGGCCGAAGGGTCCTTTATGTCTTCAGAGGACAAGGCGGTTTCGGTTTGTGCTAAAGATTTCACATGATTACATCCTTTTCTTTCCAACACAGTAGCAATCCCCCTGGCGCCTGAAAAAGCACATATATCTCCACGGCTATTCAAGATTTCTTCGAAGGCCTCAGCTTCGTGACTGATCCATTCAATCGGCCCTTCTGGATTCCCCCTTGAGAAATTCTCTTCGCTAGAGAATGCGCCAACGCTGGCGAAGCTGGATTTTATCTTCTTAACGCACTCTATGGATTTATCATAGTATCTTTTCTTGGAAGCACGAAGCTCTTCAACATTTATTTCCAAATGATTGGCCCATTGATCACTAAGTTCTCGTTTTGTTTCTTCTAGTATGCGTTCTTCTTTAGCCCTGGCCAGTTGTTTCCGAAGATCCTGAATTTCGCGTTTTTGGGCTTCAGCTTGAGCCTTAGAGGTAGCTTCGTCTTCCTTTATTTTATCCACTAGTGTAAGCAGAATTTTATCTTTTTCCAAAGCTTCGTTCCTCAGCTTGATAACCTCTGCTCGTAGGTTGTTGAAAGCAATATTATAACTTTCGTCTTCAGCATTCTTTTGCGCTCTCAAAGCGTTGCTTAGTATTAAACCCTATATGAAAAAAGAATTACTATAAGAATAAAAGAATGATTCAAAAATTGTAAATTTCTAAATATACAATTCTCGCACCTTCAGACTATTATATGCAAAGCTATCCGCAAGATTCTCCTTCGTCATAGCGCATAGTCCAGCTTCAAGCTTCGGAAACCCCATACTCCTAGCCATCTCCCGGCAGACAGATAATTCTTTGTTGTAAGGGAGGCATTATAGGAAGTCATCTTCGTCTGTCCCATTGAACACTAGTGCCCCCTTCGGATATTTTAATTCTCTGGCATAGTGATTGGCTTCATAAATCTCTTCTTCAGATAATTTCTTCCCCGAAGCATGTCGCACAATGTAATCGCGTATGTTGGAAGGTGCTTCGGGGGCAGCAGTGTCAATTTCTTCAACCAAAATTGGCTCTGACATTTTTATTTTTTCGGCTTCTAAAGCTGCCTTTGTAACTTTTGTTTCTTCGGTTTCCAAAGGTTGTTCCTTGGTGGGCTCTGAAGGCCCAGCTTCAGCTTCAAGTTGTTGCTTCGAAGCTTCAGCAACTAAAGCTTCAGTAGACACTTCAGAAAGTTCAACAGTTTTCTTTGGAGTTATGCTTGAAGATTTAATTGTCTCCAAAACATCTAACACATTAACCATCCTTTTTCTTTTCGGGGTCACTGTTGGACCCTTCTGGCTTTTTCCTGTCTCAATCTTTGCTGAAGGACTTAAAACTTCTGATGTTTTTGCTTCTTCAGTCCTTGGTTCTTCCGTCTTTTCTGTTGCTGGCACTTCGGCCAACTCTTCGATTTCTGGCAGCAGAGTTGATTCTTTAGCTTTGGTGGCCGAAGAGGTCTCACCGGCGAACTTAGGCATTATGGCCAGTTCAATATAACGTGGCCGGTGTGTGAGAACCTTTACCCTTTTCCTCTTCGGCACCGGCTCACTAGGAGCGGCTGAAGTAGTATCCTTTGCAGAGGAAATATTATTTCTTTTTTGACCCCGCACTGGATAATGGTAATCGGGGTAGACGAACCCAATTGCGTCAAATACTCGGTTCAGCCTCTTCTTCTTTCGGCCTCCGAAGGCTGCTGACAATGCAGTATCTTCGGCCTTTGAATATACCCCAAGCAGTTCATCACTTACAGTTTCAATGCTTTTTAGCCAGTCATCATCTGGCTCAACGAATTTATCTCCAAACTTAAATGTGTATTTCAGCCTGACCAGTCCACCTTCGTCAGTCTCTTTAATGGTCTCCTACGACATTTCCCATTTTTCCACAAGTGGCCATACTCTGAAGGCAATGTGTTCTTGGACCAAATCCCTCGTCCCAATAAAAGAGAAAACAACACCGAAGGCTCTCTGGCATTCTTCGGCTGCTTCATTCATTTCCACCTTCGGCCTCCGCAGGCCGAAGCGTTGCCAGATGGGACGCATAATGATCTTCTTTATATCTTCTCGTGATTTCAAGTCATTCTTCACGTAAAACCATTCCGTCATCCAGTCGCCAGACCACCTCTTTCGAAAGGTTGGCACGGGGCAGCTTGACCCAGACCGGGAGCCGAAGCTGTAGCAGCCAAAATTGTTGTGATACTGTTCCTTACCCCAGGGTTTTGTTTCGTACAACAATTCATGTATGTTGCAGAAGCTTTTCGCATCAGGTTCCAAGCCTTGGCTTCTCACGGCCCACACGAAGATATTGATCCTTATAATTGCTTCGGGGGTAAGTTGGTGAAGGTAGATTTCAAATATCTTCAGCACCTCTACAACAAAGCTGCTTAAGGGAAATCGTAGTCCAGCTTTCAAGAAGCTTCGGAATACCACGACTTCATTTTCCTCAGGAGTTGGACAAGTCTTCTCTCCTTCATCAGCCCTCACAACGGACAAGTCCCGGAAATATCTGCCTCTCATGTTGATAAGATGATTTTCTTTAATACTTGATTTGCCAAAAACCGCATGGCTTGGTCGCCATGGTCGATCTTCGGAGTCTTCACCGCCACTATCCACATCATAGCTGTCACTGTCACCAGTATCTTCAGATAAACCCTCCAAAATTTCTTTAGTAATCTTCTTTGTATTAGTCTTCGACATTGATTGAAGAAAACCCAGATGCATCTCCTCAGAAAGACTTAGCTTCGAATCACCAACAGTTTTTTTGTCTTCAGACATCCTTGCAAACGCTGAGAAAGTGCTCTCGAAGCCGAAGCTTTAAAATCTAAAAGGCCAAGCAAGTGTTGTTGCGCGCAGGCTAAAAGTTGGGTGAGTAAAAGCAGTTTGCAAGAGAGCGTGTCAAATAAACTCGGGATGAGCTCTTATTTATACGCCCAGAGCGTTGAAAACTGGAGGGTCCCGCTTGTCAAAGACTGTTGCTATTCTAGCAAAGGGAAGGTGTTTTTTCGGACCTTCGGCTTAAGGCCTTCGTCCATATCGCAATATGAATTTATCATTATAGCAAATTAATATTGCGAGGGGCTACTGTTGGGGGCCTTCGGCTTCCGAAAGTCCTCAAAAATGTGATTTGACAGTGTTTTCTAAGTATGCGAGCAGGTATCTTCGGAATCAGGTTACGGGTATACAGAAGCATGGTCAAGACGAAGTTTGACTGAAATGGAAGACGATCATGACGAAGGATGAAACGATCACGAAGCTATGTGCAGAGGAGCTTCGACATGACGGCAGAAAGGGGAAACCGACTTAAAGATGAAAAGCCGAATCAGCCCTCGAAGAATTACTATAGAGTTATTGATAAAAATAAAGGGCATTAATGTAATTTTATACGGGCTGCGTCCCGTGCCTATAAATAGATGAACAGTACTCCTGTACTGTTCACGCTGACTAGGCATTGATATCACGCTTGTACCCTTACTTTCCTTCAAGCCGAAGGTACATTTGTTGTTGTTGTTTATATAAGCGAAATAAACGAAAATGAATTAATGTTCGAAGTAATCATATTATTTTATGCACGAATCTTCTTTATTTTTTCATTATGATTATGATTATGAAGGTATGAACTTCATAACCTTCGTCCGAAATCCATTATATCTAAAGGGAAATAATGCTTTGAAGGACGAAGGGATCTGATATTTAACATTTTATGTTGCCTTGTTCTTAATTCATAGCAATTGAGAACAAGTCCCCAACAGTCTTGGTAACTTATTTGCATTTTGATGATTTTATGCAAAATAAATTAATAATACACACATAGCCTTAAAGTTCATGAATTCTTAAAAAACGCGACATATGTACACATATAATGCTAAAAATGTTTGGACACAAGGAGTGCATATAAATGATTACAACCATGATATAAGTGGAATGATGTCTTACACGGTATCCGATAAAAAATCCGTTACCGACAATATCCGTGCCTGACTAGTTCCGTATTCGACACACAACTATTTGTATTTGTATCCGAGAACATTCGTATTCGTATCCGAAGATATCTGTATTCGAATTAGAATCTGAATAAAAATATAAAAACAAATATGATTTCAGTGATATCCGTCCGTACTCGATCCGATTACATCCCTACTAGCTTCTACTTGAAGCCCTATGTGCGCAACGTGGATGGTCCACGTACCTGCAGAGAAGAGCGGAGCTCTCTGCATAGTCAAGGACGATCTGGTGCCTCCACGCGGACGACCCATGCTCCTGCAGAGAGAACCCTATGGTCATGTTTCAGCAGGCTTTAGGCATCGTTAGTGTTTGGCCTAAAAAGACACCAACATGTTCATAGGTTGAGATTGACCTAATAATAGTTTACTAGAGTATGATTTATCAGTGGGGGCAGTTGTTTAGATACTTAAATCTAGCGATGCTTGTAGTGTGCATGCAAAATCCAGTCAACCCTGAGAAAAAGTGACCTGCAATGCTGCCTACGTCGGCATGCATGGTTCGTGCGCGACAGCAAAAGGTTATGTCTCCCACTTCAATTCAGCTGCCAATCTTTAAGAAGACACACACACTTTTGCAGGTATTATATGCTCTTACATTCACGAGCATGTGGATTGTTACTTAGGCTCTATCTTTATATGCACCTTTGTTGGAGACTTGAGAGAGCTTGAGCAAGAAATCGATTTATTTAGGAAAAAAACTTTTGATAATTAATTTAGTTTGATTGACAGGGTAACAACTGTGCTTAGAAAAAGGCAGTTCATGTATGGCAATGTTTGGTTGACTCCTGACCAGAGCTGCGTGGGTCTGGCCGTCTGGTCATCTGCCTTCGGTTGTCAGGGTCTTAACCAAACATGTCCATAGTACTATAGTCATCCTAATATTCCGTCGGAGTTCGAATTTATAATTTGTTTAACTCTTTTATTCCAATTTTAATCGATTCGTCTTATTTTAAAATATATACAATTACTGTTAATTTTTACAGTAATATCGTAAGTGTGGTTTTGATATTTTTTTATTTTTTCACAATTTTTTTTGAATAAGGCGTGTCCCTCAAAGTTGGGTAAAACATTGAAACGAACTATAAATTAGAACGAAAGGGTAATAAGGGGATGTTTAGATTAAAAGATGAAATTTTAGTCTCTATCACATCAAATATTTAATGCTAGTTAAAAGCATTAAATATAGTTTAATTATAAAACTAATTACACATACGAGGACTACACGGCAAGACAAACTTAATCATGCGATGTTATAGTAAACATTTGCTAATAGTAGATTAATTAAGCTTAAAGCTTTTTCTCACGAGCTTATTCAGCTTATTCGTTTGGCTTTAATCCGTACCAATTTCTACCGTTTTTACAATGTCTTGATTAACTTTAGTCACATGAAACAGAGACATCCTTAAATAATGTACTGCTCTCGCGTACTCTAGCATCTGATTTCTGATCGGTCTCCCTTGTAAAGTCATCTTTCGAAATTTATTGTTTAAAATGACATATATTAATATTTATCATAAGTAATTGTCTGATTTTCTAATAGTTTGCATATCTAAAACACTTGAAATTTCTATGAATTATGAACAACACTAATACATAATATGTCCATACTAACAATAGAAAACAGATATAAAATAATGGTTGTTTTTTAGAGCATCTCTAAGAGACTAGCTAAATGACTCGCCAAACTAAAATTTGGCTATTCAACAGTAAAATAACTTTCCAACAAATTAGCTATTTGACTCGCCAAGCTATCTGACTCTCTAAACTAGCTCTCTCACTAGCTAAATTTGGCTAGTCATATGACTAGCAAAACTAAATAGATAGTCTGTTGGAGTGAAATGCTACATATAGAGTGTAACCATTATGAAAAATTAATTAGAGAGTTAAATAGAGAGCCAAAAATAAAGTGTCTCTTGGAGATGCTCTTAACCACTGTCAAAGGTCAATCAAAATAAAGAATTTTCACGTGTCAGTTCTAAAACCGCCATTGATATTGGCATTACCTTATAACGCCCGTCAATGCAAATGATTGTGCGAACTGAACAGCACTAGGGAGGAACATGGGAAAAATCAACAGAAGAGAGATCATGAGCACAAACAAGTCACCGAACACAAGAACCTCCGGGGCGAATCGAGGCCCAAGTGTGCCTTGGGTGCAATAGGGCCGCACTGCTTGCTGCGCCGAGGCCCGCGCTTTCCCATTGCTACGTCGGGCCTGTGTCGCTTGTCACACCACTCGTGCCCCGCCAAGGCCCACGTTTGGCATGGCCTCGTCGAGAATAGCTCCTACATTTTCTCAGACTATTTACTAAAAAACCCCTATACTTTTATAGAATAGGACACACCGTTCTCAGGTGAAATTGCAACCATCCGTAGACGATAATTCTAATGGACAAATTTAATATTAACTTAGCACTATAATCAATTTTACACTAAGGCTTTGTTCGGTTATTGATATTACATGTGTATTGGAGTGTATTGAGTGAGATTAGGATGAATTTTGACTTATTATGGATTTAAACCGGCTCAATCTAACCCAGTACATGTGGATTATCACCAAAACGAACAAGCCCTAAATATGTATTTATCCACTACGATGCGTGTGGGCCATGGGTGTACACAATTTAATTCAGAGGTATTTAATTGAAAACCCAATATTTTTGTTTAAAAAATTAATATATATAGTGTATAATACATATGTACATATAAATACATAAATAAATTAGCATTAAGGCTAAAATACAAAACAAGCCTGGTTGTCTGGTGGGCTAGTGATTCAACTGCATTCGGTGACTAAACAACTCATGCCTACGCATAATCTTTCTAGACGTGTCGTACGCTTGCACCCATCATCCGCTCACCCTCTTGCCCAATCGTACTAAACGTACAGCGTAGACAAGAGCTGACCGTCGCCTGTCATGGTGTCGCATGACGCTCGTCCGATGGTTCCATTGGCCTGCAGCGCCGCCCGTCACCCACTCGCCTAGTGGCTTAGCACTCGGTTCGGCCCAGAGCTTCACTCTGGTGTCTGATCTCTGATGGATTCCTTTCTCCGCCGGCGGCCAAGGAGCCGCTGTTCCCGTCGCCACCCATCCCGATTTGGCAAGTTGTCGGAAGCCAAGCGTTTGGTCGGCATAGAACGAAAACCGAGGGAACACAACCCGACACGCGGGTTTCTCTCGTTGGCCCCCTCACGTCCGTGCCCACCACCATCGCTCGTCGGCGTCGTCCCCCTCTTTCTCTCTCCTGTGCCCCGGCCAAGAAGGCAAGGCTGCCTGCCTACTGGTTGGACCTGGACGAAGGAGGACGAGAGGCTCGCTCGTCGCTGGCGCCTGGCGGTTGGTACGTGCGCGCGCGATGGACAGGGGAACGGTGGAGGACCTCATACGGCGGTTGCTGGACGGGAAGAAGCACAAGGCGACGGGGAAGAAGGTGCAGCTGACCGAGACCGAGATCCGGCACCTCTGCGTCACCGCCAAGGAGATCTTCCTCTCCCAGCCCAACCTCCTCGAGCTGGTGGCCCCCATCAACGTCTGCGGTGAGCATGCGTTGACCGCTCGCCGGCTGGTCAGTCGTCGATGGATGCCAATGCCATTGCTGACATGATAAGATGTGCGTGCGTTGATCTGCGCGCATGCAGGTGACATCCACGGGCAGTTCTCGGACCTGCTGCGGCTCTTCGAGTACGGCGGCCTGCCGCCGACGGCCAACTATCTCTTCCTCGGCGACTACGTGGACCGCGGCAAGCAGAGCATCGAGACCATCTGCCTGCTGCTGGCGTACAAGATCCGGTACCCGGACAACTTCTTCCTGCTCCGGGGCAACCACGAGTGCGCCTCCATCAACCGCATCTACGGCTTCTACGACGAGTGCAAGCGCCGCTTCAGCGTCCGCCTCTGGAAGATCTTCACCGACTGCTTCAACTGCCTGCCCGTCGCCGCCGTCATCGATGACAAGATACTATGCATGCACGGCGGGCTCTCCCCGGACCTGGACAACCTCAACCGGATCAGGGAGATCCAGCGCCCCGTCGACGTCCCCGACCAGGGCCTCCTCTGCGACCTCCTGTGGTCCGACCCGGACCGCGACAGCTCCGGATGGGGCGACAACGACCGCGGCGTCTCCTTCACCTTCGGCGCCGACAAGGTCACCGAGTTCTTAAACAAGCACGACCTCGACCTTGTCTGCCGCGCCCACCAGGCAAGCCTCCCTGTTCCTGTGTCCTGCACTCCTGCTTGCCCATGTGCTTCCACAACCAGCCTGACAGATCGACTCACAGTTCATTTCTTGCCATGGCAAATTGGCAATGCCATTGTGCCAACAACAGGTCGTGGAGGACGGCTACGAGTTCTTCGCCGACCGGCAGCTGGTGACCATATTCTCGGCGCCCAACTACTGCGGCGAGTTCAACAACGCCGGCGCGCTGATGAACGTCGACGCCAGCCTGCTCTGCTCGTTCCAGATCCTCAAGCCGTACAGGGGCAAAGCACAAACGGAGTGACGACGACAGGCTGCGACCGAGACACAGGAAGGAGACGTCGATTAGAGGCTTCGTTTAGGTTGCAAGGAGAGTATGCCTGCGCGTCTTGCATTCCTCTCGCAATTTTTTTTTTGCTCCCCCTCCGAGAGCTGTCGATCAAGTCCGCAGTTCTTCTGAATCTTTTGCATGTATGTAACTGATTCAATACGTGAGTGTCTGTATATATAAAAGACTATAGTTTCTAAACTGATCTATGATCTTGCTTGCAACAAGGAGCAAAAAGTCACATCGAAGTTCTAATTCAGAAGCAGTTATATTATATGGAGACAACCAACGTAACAATCTTTTAGAAGAGGAGTATTGTACAAAAATCTTTTAGCAAATCAGTGGAATACTACAAATGGCATCAACAGAAACAGAAAGTTTAACGTTCATCTCGCTCTTGTCCCATCTTTTTACAGATAATGGAGAGAAGTATCAGACCAGGTGCAAACTAGTTCCCAAGGCGAGAGCTAAAATTCCAACCATTGGTAACAAAAATAAACATGGCTTTTGCCATATGGAGCCTAAAACCAGAGCTAGTGTATGGCCCCAAAGGGTATCTGAAAAAAAAGTTTAGTCAAATCATCTCTTGTGAGCAGTGGCAGAGCCAGCCTAGCACCGAAGCCTGCGTACCATTATAAATTTCTAAATTTCATCTAAAGTCCCTATTCAATATAGGCTAGTAAATTTGAAGAGAATAGATACATAGTACTAACATTCAAGCAAACTATTATTTAGTGCTAAAAAAAGTAAAAAGTAGCATGATGAATACCTCAAGAAGGTAGAGAACGAGGTAAATTCATCTTTCTAGTCTTCATGCCTTGAAACCTTCGTAATATGACAGAGTCATCAAGTTCTTTGAATATTTTTTCGCTCGATGTACCACGCCATCAAATGATTGAACCACTCATCAGTCATCTTGTTTCACAAATTAGTCTTGATAATTTTCATCACAAAAAATGCCCTTTCAACAGATGTTGTGGACACCGATAATATTAATGCCAATTCAATAAGTTTGTAAACCAATAAAAGACCATATGTTTATCTGTCTCAACCATTTTAGAAGCCAAACTAGTAATATCTGTGCAAATAGAGAATGTTGCATGCATTCTCACTTGAAGAATATAAGTCTGAAGTTGTTGTCTGGTTTGTGCGAAGTCACTAGTAGAGAAATCAACATCATAAATCTAAGCAACTCGAACACGGCTATCTATATCAAACCTAGATAAGTTATTCTATGGATCAAGAAAGGAGAAACATGTCAACATCTCAATATTTGATTCCCCAAATCAATTATCCATCTCAACTCACATTTTATCAAGAACCACAAAGAAAATACCAACATGATAATGATGAAGGAAAGTAGTAGGTTCATTTTGGCGCTTTGCGCGACCTCTAAGTGGCATGCCATCTATCATATTTGGCACTGAAATATTCTTTTGCTCACAATATATCTTACCCCTCATCAAACACTTCATCCCAATCACTCTCCCTCAATGTGGCTAGTTGGGGTTTCACATCTTGTACTAGCTCCATAGCATTAACTATATTATATCTTTTCTTTCTAAGATATGAGAAAACTCACTTGTAATAGCAAACAACTTTAACATAAGCTTCATAATGAAAACAAACTCAAAGACTCCATTTTCTCAAGCAACCTCGTACCTGGAGAGGACCACAAATATCCTTGTCGACCATTTCAAGCACCTCGGTAACTGAGTCCCACATTAACTCCAACCGAATAAGAGTTATGTGATGGAAACCCCATCTAGTGTCCCTAGGTCTAGAAAGACTAGTTTGTTGATGTTTCCTATACCTGATTCAATTTCCAAGGAATCAATTGCCTCAAAATGTTGTTATAGCTACTTTCAATTATTGCATCTCTTCTTTTGCAAGAGGCACTTGTTGTTGTCACAATTAAAGAGACATATTAAAATAAATCATGAATCGTTGAGCAACAACTGGAAACAGAAACAATAACTAATTGCAATCGATGAGAAAAGCAATGGACATAAAAGCCATGTGTATTTTCATCTAAAATCATTTTTATAACCCATTAAATTCACCCCTCATATTTGAAGCTCCATCATATCCTTGACCACGTATCCTAGAGATGGATAAATTATACTTATCAAGGATGCCAAATAATGTTATCTTTAATGTTTCAGATGTAGTATCAATGACATGGTGTAAAGTGAGGAATCGTTCAATGACATTCCCTTTAACATCAACATACCTAAATCAAAAAAAGGATTATGTTATAGAACATTTGAATTGTGAAATAATAATAATTGACAGATCTAGTTCATAAACAAACCTTAACATCACCGCCATTTTCTCTTTCACGGATGTCACTTGACTCATCAATAAGAATGGATAATTTCTATCTTCAACCCTCCCATGATCACATCTATGATTTCTTCTGCACAACATCTAGCAATATCTTTTTGAATATAAGGAGAAGTCAGCTTGCAATTCATTGCACCATGACTAAAAGCATTCCTCACAATTTCTTTTTTAATCTTTGTACCAATCTATCATCTCTAGAAAATTACCTTTATCCATAGATGTAGAGAACTCATCATGTCCACGGAAAGCCATGCCTTGGGCAATTAGAAACTTTGAACATTCTAGAGATGAAGTCAAGTAGATTTGATGCAATTCCTTAGCTTCTTCATATGCACAACTAAGCTTACTTGAGATACTTTGTCTTTGATTTTGAAAATCATAAAAATGCTTAACACACTTATTATAAGCACTACTTACTCCACCAACATGCTTAGGTGATGCTTTGTATGTATGCTTCCAATCATTACATCTCGTTTTGTTGAACACATCTTATCCAAATATTTCTGCCCTCCCTGGCTTTTTCAAAAGAAAGCAATAGAAGAAAAACACTACATCTTTGGACTCACTATATTCTAGCCAATCATAATTTTTATACCAAGATTTAGAAAATGCTCTTTTCTTTGTGTCATTTCCAAATTGCCTTAAAGGAACGTTCATGATAGGTTGAGTTGGCACTTTTTAATGTAAGATTTTCTAACTTGATCTCGAATTTGAGGATGAACTCATAAATTTGTTCCAAAGTGTTCGATCACTTATAATTTCATTTAGATTGAACCCATGGTTAATGTCTTGATGTTAGGGCCACAATACCATTTGAGACACAAATAGGCATCACCACCACTTATTGCTCAAATGTTTTATCGTCGTTGAATAGAGTGTAGACACTAAAAGGGCTCGATAGCATTTCATCGACCCGACGTAGAGCATAACTAGATCACTAAGGGTGCTAAGGTGGAAGATCGACTCATGTTGTATCCTAGCATGCATCTCATCGCATTCACCAGCTTAATGCCACATATCATTGATGTGCCTCTAGAGCGCGCAATGTGAAGAGATAAGAAATGTATCAGAAGGGTCATCATGGTGAGCACTACCCTAGTAAGCACTTTGATTTTCTGCAGCACTAGCTCCTAGGTTTCATCCAAGCCGTGGATGTCTTTCCATCGATCCTGGTCGACCGCTTCCATCTCCAAATATGAGTTCAGGCAAACCAATACATACACTCAAAACTTTCTCTAGCTCCCACTTCCTTGAGAGGTTAGTGATGATTTATGAAGACTGACACTAAGGCTCACTATGGATCTAAAAGTAAAACTTCTTGAAGAAGTGGCAAAAATAGGCAACACATGGCTTTACATAGACAAATGCCTCATAGAGACATGCAGAGGTGGATAGGGAAATAAAAACATTTTCCTGAGGTGCCTAAGCTAGAGGTCGTAGTAATCAAGGCTATGATGGAAAAAAGCCAGAAAGAGAAAAATGGACATCAACCATGATATGGAGCTAGAATATGATGTACTCATTAGTCTCCTTCCAAGGAGTCCACACTAGGAAGGTTACTAGAGGGACTTGGGTGGAGAGTAGAAGCAAAACCCATCCAAGAATCTCCTAGACCTTATCCAAGACTTCCTTGTTCAACATACACGCATGAGGAAGATGGTCAAGAGAGGAAGATGTGGCCATCACAGTTAGTAAAGATTGCAAAGAAGATCATGAGGGAAACTGAGTGGAAGAAAGCAAAAGGAAAAATATTGCAAGTTCATATGAAAAGGTAAATATTCGTGTAGAGGCCTATTTAAAGCTTTTTCTCCTCTCTCGCTCTCTCTCTATGTGTGTGTATTTACTGGGTGAGGAACCTAAAGCATGACACGACCTGCATAAAAAGGCAAGATGTGAGACATGACATAAATGCAGGAGAAACTATCTAGACACAACGATGATTACAGGCAAGGTTCTCGCTGTATGCGATGAGATGGCTTTATCATGCACGCTTAGGGCCTGAGCTCTCACTCACAATTTATAAGTATTACTATATTAATTGTCCAACTAAAAAGTCAGTGGTAATTAAAGTTCCACTTATTTAATTATTGGATTCTTGGCTTGAGGAATGTCTCATCTTGTTAAAGGATGCATACATGACATGTGCCTGCTATTGACACTTTGGCTTCCGAGCTAAAGGTGGCAATGACTAACAATTGGCTTCACATGGCATAGTTGTAGGGATTAGAGATGGAACCCAAGGAATGGCTAAATCATAGTATGAAAATTTGTTATATCATGGTGGGTCACTCCTCCCTTACCTGATGAAAGGGAAATGGCCTTAAACCATTTCCTATAATTGATTTTGGTACTTGATTACCATCACAACCATACAGACTAACTAGTTTGCCAAATCTTTGATTCATAAGTTCATAAGATCAATAATTCAGTTTCAAAGTCAGAAGTAACTCAACTCTAGGCAAAAAGGGCTAAAACTTGGAATAGATGAACTGGCACTAGTTTTGTACTTTTTATAAGTTCTAAATACCCCTAGGAATGTAATTGAGTCATCAAAAATGGTTAGAAAGCTCAGTTTCAATGAATCACCCTTTTGGAGCCCTTTTGAAACAAGTTTGAGCGAAAACAGGGAATATGAGTTAGAGAAATCAAAATATCCAAGATCCATGACTTACAATAGTTGGATAGTCTTTAGATATGCTTGTCTAAGTCCTAGGAACATCCTTAAGAGCAGCCAAATCAAATTGGAGAAGAATTGGACAAGTTTACAAAATCTGGTATGTTGCCTGGTGGACTGAACCGGTCCGGTAGGGCACCGAACCGTTTGAGTAGAGAATGCCAAGACTTGGAATTTTCAAGCTGGCACGCCAGACCGGTCCAATGGTAATTCGTACCACTTACGCAGAGAGGATGTAAAATGGACTTCGGAGCAGCAGAGGATCAGATCGGTCCGGTGTGCATCAGACCATACAAGATGCAATGGCTACTTCTAGTTTCAACGATCATATGCTGAAGTGGTGCTGACATGTCAGGGTCTAGTATGGCACCAGAGTGGTTACTATTCCAACTACCCATCAAAACGGTAACCTGCCAAGTTAGTGTCAGACGGTCTTGTGGTGCACCAGACTAACACTTTAGGGGGTCCGGTGCACCACCCATAATACAGAATTTGCCCACTTCTACAACGACTATTTGGGATTGTTGGGGCTATAATTCCCTCAACCAACACATTAAAGACACAAGAGCTACACCAAACATCCATACATTTATTACAACTCCTCCCAAGCATTCAAAACCACACAAGCATCAGATTTGATCGATTTAAGTTAGAGTGACTTAGCACTATTCTAGAGTTTTTGCAAGTTCTTGTGCTCTGGTTTTGTATTTCATTCTCTCTCCCATCCCCATTCTCACATTTGTAAAGCTAGCAAGATACACCTAATTATGTGGTGATCCTTGCGGGGACTAAGTGTCCCTCGAGATTAAGAAGAAAACTCAATCGATCTAAGTGACCATTTGAGAGAGGGAAAGGGTTGAAAGCGACAAGTCCTTAGTGGACTCCTCAATAAGGAGTGGATTCTTCGGAACCATACCCCGAGAAACAAATCGCCCATGTTCTTTGCATTTGATCCTCGATTGTGATTTGTTCTTCCTCTCCCCTCTCTCTAGTTCTCTTTCTTATGCTTGATTTCATATCAAATAAGTTGCTCCCAAAGTTATCCACAAATCATTTGAGCGACTTGTGTAAGAAGAACTCTGTCTCCCCCACTCCAATTGTTCCTATTCTCATTCTAACGCTAATCCAGGGTTGAAGATTGTGTTTAAATTTGTAAAATTCAGGTTTCACCTATTCAACCCCCTTTAGGCGACTTTCACCTGATTCAATCCTCTCCTTACACCGACCACCTTGGGAACCTAATTGTCATGATGTTTGCTAGCTCAATTGATAATGAGATGTCTAAGCCCCTAGGGCCCTCGTAAACTAGGGAGCTCATAAGTATAAGTCCTCAGACCCCTCATGCCCTAGGGGTGCTCGTATGTCTAGGTCCCTGGTGCCACTCATTCCCTTAGGCGTCATGAAGTATATGTGCTTGGGTAGTTCGATCGCTACAACACTCAACAACACTAAGACGCTAGGGCACCTTGCTAGCTTTGAGGTCCTTAAGGTCTCATCCTCATATTGCGAGAGCAACCAGGCATCAACCCTTCAGGGCCTAAAGCCCCATGGGAATAAGGGACACAACTTGCCTAAATATTATCCTATCACAAGATAGAAGGGTGTGACTAGACCCACTAGGGACAATATGACCCTAGGAGATAGACCCCACATCTAAAGGCCTAAAGACAACTCCATAGTGTTGGCCTAATGGATGTCTCTGGTACAACACGATAAAGATATGATGTGTGAAATTATAGGGCTAACAAGTGTGTTGTTTCCATGACTTATGTTGCATGGTACTCGAAGATTGAAAGTCTCCTAGAGGGGGGGGGGGTGAATAGGGCGAATCTGAAATTTACAACTTTAAACACAAGCTACAAGCCGGGGTTAGCGTTAGAGCGAATATCAAGTCTGGGAGAGAGGGGAAAACAAATCAACCAAGAAAACAAAGCGGATGACACAGTGATTTGTTTTACCGAGGTTTGGTTCTAATGAACCTAGTCCCCGTTGAGGTGGTCACAAAGACCGGGTCTCTTTCAACCCTTTCCCTCTCTCAAACGGTCACTTAGACCGAGTGAGCTTTCTTCCTTGATTTCCTAGGTCACTTAGATCCCACAAGGACCACCACACGATTGGTGTCTCTTGCTTCGCTTACAAGGCTTTGAGAATAAGAATTAGAGAAAGAAGAAAGCCAACCAAACAACAAGAGCAACAAAGAAAACACAAATGATCCTCTCACAAGTCCTAATGCGCTAGAGTTGAATTGGAAACTTTGAACGGATCGATCACTTGAATTGTGTCTTTGGAGTGGAGTATATTGCTCTTATATTGAATGCAATGTGTTGAATGCTTGGATGGTTGGAGTGGAGGTGGTTGAGGGTATTTATAGCCCTCAACAACCAAAACAACCGTTGGGGCAGGCTGCTGTCGATGGGCGCACCGGATAGTACGGTGCGCCACCGGACACTGTCCGGTGTGCCAGCCATGTCACCCAACCGTTAGGGTTCGGGCAGTTTCGACTGTTGGAGCTTTGTCTTCTTGTGGCACCGGACAGTCTGGTACCGCACCGGATAGTCCGGTGCCGCACCGGACATACCCTGTTCACTGTCCGGTGCGCCTCTGACGGCTGCTCTGACTTCTGCGCGCACTGTAGCGTTCGCAGGTGTCTGTTGCAGTCGACCGTTGAGCTGGTAGCCATTGCTCCGCTTGGTGCACTGGACAATCCGGTGAATTATAGCGGAGCGGCGCTGGAGAAACCCGAAGGTGAAAAATTCACAGTTGTACGGTCCTGGTGCACCGAACAGTCCGGTGCGTCAGACCAGGGCACACTTCGGTTTCTTTTGCTCCTTGAATTTGAACCCTAACTTTGACCTTTTATTGGTTTGTGTTGAACCTTTATGCACCTATAGAATATGTAATTTAGAGCAAACTAGTTAGTCCAATTATTTGTGTTGGACATTCAACCACCAAAATTATTTATAGGAAAAGGTTTAAACCCTATTTCCCTCTCAATCTCCCCCTTTTTGGTTATTGATGCCAACACAAACCAAAGCAAATATATAAGTGCATAATTGAACTAGTTTGCATAAGGTAAGTGCATAGGTTACTTGGAATTAAACCAATTTATTGTTTTACTAGATATGCATGGTTTGCTTTCTTTTATTTAATATTTTGGACCACATTTGCACCACTTGTTTTGTTTTTGCAAATTCTTTTTGGAAAATCTTTTCAAAGTCTTTTGCAAAATAGTCAAAGGTATATGAATAAGATTGCAAGAAGCATTTTCATGATTTGAAATTTCTCCCCCTGTTTCAAATGCTTTTCCTTTGACTTAACAAAACTCCCCCTGAATGAAATTCTCCTCTTAGTTTTCAAGAGGGTTTTAATAGATATCAATTAGAAATATATTGAGATGCTAGTTTTGAATACATATACCAATTGAAAATCATACCAATT
Source organism: Zea mays (assembly GCF_902167145.1). Taxonomy (NCBI): domain Eukaryota; kingdom Viridiplantae; phylum Streptophyta; class Magnoliopsida; order Poales; family Poaceae; genus Zea; species Zea mays. Next base: position 213,503,490 of record NC_050096.1, on the reverse strand, counting down.
TGAAATAGATAACAAGATACCGATTGAAAAACTTTATTTCGAATTTTTTTGAAATGGGTGGTGGTGCGGTCCTTTTGCTTTGGGCTAATACTTTCTCCCCCTTTGGCATTAATCGCCAAAAACGGAGACTTTGAGAGCCCTTTTACTTTCTCCCCCATTGGTAAATGAAATATGAGTGAAGACTATACCAAAGTGAGAGTGATGTGGAGTGACGGCGAAGGGTAAATGACACCGTTAGAGTGGAGTGGAAGCCTTGTCTTCGCCGAAGACTCCATTTCCCTTTCAATCTACGACTTAGCATAGAAATATACTTGAAAACACATTAGTCATAGATATGGAAGAGATATGATCAAATGTATATAGATGAGCTATGCGTGCAATGTTTCAATCAAAATTCCGAGAATCAAGTATATTTAGCTCATTCCTAAGTTTGGTAAAGGTTTTCTCATCTAATGGTTTAGTAAAGATATCGGCTAATTGTTCTTTGGTGCTAACATAAGCAATCTCGATATCCCCCCTTTGTTGGTGATCCCTCAGAAAGTGATACCGAATGTCTATGTGCTTAGTGCGGCTGTGTTCAACGGGATTATCCACCATGGATTGCACTCTCATTGTCACATAGGAGAGAGACTTTGATCAATTTGTAGCCATAGTCCCTGAGGGTTTGCCTCATCCAAAGTAATTGCACACAACAATGGCCTGCGGCAATATACTTGGCTTCGGCGGTAGAAAGAGCTACTGAGTTTTGTTTCTTTGAAGCCCAAGACACCAGGGATCTTCCCAGAAACTGACAAGTCCCTGATGTGCTCTTCCTATCAATTTTACACTGTGCCCAATCAGCATCGGAATATCCTATTAAATCAAAAGTGGATCCCTTGGGGTACCAAAGTCCAAACTTAGGAGTATAAACTAAATATCTCATGATTCTTTTTATAGCCCTAAGGTGAACTTCCTTAGGATCGGCTTGGAACCTTGCACACATGCATACAGAAAGCATAACATCCGGTCGAGATGCACATAAATAAAGTAAAGATCCTATCATCGACCGGTATACCTTTTGATATACGGACTTACCTCCCATGTCGAGGTCGAGATGCCCATTGGTTCCCATGGATGTCTTGATGGGCTTGGCATCCTTCATTCCAAACTTGTTAAGTATGTCTTGTATGTATTTTGTTTGGCTGATGAAGGTGACCTCTTGGAGTTTTTGACTTGAAATCCTAGAAAATACTTCAACTCCCCCATCATAGACATCTCGAATTTTTGAATCATAATCCTACTAAACTCTTCACAAGTAGATTTGTTAGTAGACCCAAATATGATATCATCAACATAAATTTGGCATACAAACAAATCTTTTGCAATAGTTATAGTAAAGAGAGTAGGATCGACTTTTCCAACTTTGAAGCCATTAGTAATAAGGAAATCTCTTAGGCATTCATACCATGCTCTTGGGGCTTGCTTGAGCCCTTAAAGCGCCTTAGAGAGTTTATAAACATGGTTAGGATACTCAGTATCTTCAAAGCCGGGAGGTTGCTCAACATAGACCTCTTCCTTAATTGGTCCATTGAGGAAGGCACTTTTCACGTCCATTTGATAGAGCTTAAAGCCATGGTAAGTAGCATAGGCAAGTAATATACGAATTGACTCAAGCCTAGCTACGGATGCATAAGTTTCACCAAAGTCCAAACCTTCGACTTGTGAATAACCCTTGGCCACAAGTTTGGCTTTGTTCCTTGTCACCACACCATGCTCATCTTGCTTGTTGCGAAATACCCACTTGGTACCTACAACATTTTGGTTAGGGCGTGGAACTAAATGTCATACCTCATTCCTCGTGAAGTTGTTGAGCTCCTCTTGCATTGCCAGCACCCAATCCGAATCTCTTAGTGCATCCTCCATCCTGTATGGCTCAATACAGGACACAAAAGAGTAATGTTCACAAAAATGAGCGACTCGAGATCGAGTAGTTATCCCCTTATGAATGTCACCGAGAATTGAGTTCATGGGGTGTTCTCTTTGAATCGCTTGGTGGACTCTTGGGTGTGGCGGTCTTTGACCCTGTATCTCCTGCTCATCTTCCTTGTCCTTATTGACTTGATCTCCCCATTGATCATTGTCCTCCTCTTGAGGTGGCTCATCCTCTTGATCTTCATCATCTTGAGCCTGATCCTCATCTTTAGTTGGTGGAGATGCTTGATTGGAAGATGATGGTTGATCTTGCTCTTGTGGAGGCTCTTCGGATTCCTTAGGACACACATCCCCAATGGACATGTTCCTTAGTGCGACGCATGGAGCCTTTTCATCATCTAGTTCATCAAGATCAACTTGCTCCACTTGGGAGCCATTAGTCTCATCAAACACAATGTCACAAGAAAATTGGACTAATCCAGTGGATTTGTTGAAGACTCTATATGCCCTTGTGTTTGAGTCACAACCAAGTAAAAAGCCTTCTACAGCCTTAGGAGCAAATTTGGATTTTCTACCTCTTTTAATAAGAATAAAACATTTGCTACCAAAGACTCTAAAATATGAAACATTGGGCTTTTTACCGGTGAGGAGTTCGTATGATGTCTTCTTGAGGATTCGGTGAAGATATAACCGGTTGATGGAGTAGCAGGCGGTGTTAATCGCCTCAGCCCAAAACCGGTCCGGTGTCTTGTACTCATCAAGCATGGTCCTTGCCATATCCACTAGAGTTATATTCTTCCTCTCCACTACACCATTTTATTGAGGTATGTAGGGAGAAGAGAACTCATGCTTGATGCCCTCCTCCTCAAGAAAGCCTTCAATTTGAGAGTTCTTGAATTCCGTCCCATTATCGCTTCTTATTTCTTGATCCTTAAGCCGAACTCATTTTGAGCCTGTCTCAAAAATCCCTTTAAAGTCTCTTGGGTTTGAGATTTTTCCTGCAAAAAGAATACCCAAGTGAAGCGAGAATAATCATCCATAATTACAAGACAATACTTACTCCCACCGATGCTAATGTAAGCGATCGGACCAAATAAATCCATGTGGAGTAGCTCAAGCGGCCTGTCGGTCGTCATGATGTTCTTGTGTGGATGATGGGTTCCAACTCGCTTTCCTGCTTGACATGCGCTACAAACCCTGTCTTTCTCAAAATGAACATTTGTTAGTCCCAAAATGTGTTCTTCCTTTAGAAGATTGTGAAGATTCTTCATTCCAACATGGGCTAGTCGGCGATGCCAGAGCCAACCCATATTAGTCTTAGCAATTAAGCAAGTATCGAGTTCAACTCTATTAAAATCAACTAGATATAGTTGACCCTCTAATACTCCCTTAAATGCTACTGAATCATCACTTCTTCTAAAGATAGTAACACCTATATCCGTAAAAAGACAGTTGTAACTTATTTTTCATAATTGAGATACAGAAAGCAAATTGTAATCTAAAGAATCTACAAGAAAAACATTGGAAATGGAATGGTCAGGTCATATAGCAATTTTACCAAGTCCTTTGACCAAACCTTTATTTCCATCCCCGAATGTGATAGTTCTTTAGGGATCTTCATTTTTCTCGTAGGAGGAGAACATTCTTTTCTCCCCTGTCATGTGGTTTGTGCATCCGCTACCAATAATCCAACTTGAGCCCTCGGATGCATAAACCTGCAAAACAATTTAGGCCTTGTTCTTAGGTACCCAAACGGTCTTGGGTCCTTTCACATTAGAAACAAGCACCTTGGGTACCCAAACATAAGTCTTGGAGCCCTTGTGTTTGCCCCCAACATATTTGGCAATTACTTTGCTTGATTTGTTAGTAAGCACATAAGAAGCATCAAAAGTATTAAATGAAATATTAGGCTCATTTGATGTAGTAGGAGTTTTCTTTTTAGGCAATTTAACATGGGTTGATTGCCTAGAGCTAAACGCCTCATTCTTATACATAAAAGCATGATGGGAAACATAATGAGATTTCCTAGCATGAATTCTCCGAATTTTATGCTCAGGATAACCTGCAGGATATAAAATATAGCCCTCGTTATCCTAATCCATGGGAGCCTTGTCCTTAACAAAATTAGTCAATCTTTTAGGGGCATTAAGCTTGACATTGCTTTCCTGTTGGAAACCAATGCCATCCTTAATGCCAGGGCGTCTCCCACTATAGAGCATTCTTCTAGCAAATTTAAATTTTTCATTTTCTATCTTATGCTCATTGATTTTACTAGTTAATTGAGCTATATGATCATTTTGTTGTTTAATTAAGGCAAGGTGATCATGACTAGCATCAACATTAATATCTCTACATCTAGTACAAATAGTGACATAATCAACAGTAGATGTAGAGGGTTTGCAAGCATTAAATTCATCTATCTTAGATTTTAGCATGGCATTTTCATCTCTAAGATAGGAAATAGAATCATTGCAAATATTCAAATCTTTAGCCTTTGAAATTAAACTAGCATTTTCAGTTTTAAGGCTAGAAATTGATTCATTCAATTTATCAATCTTAGCAATCAAACTAGCATTTTCATTTTTAAGATTGGTAATTGAATTATGGCAAACATTTGATTTTTCCACCTTAGCAATTAAACTAACATTCTCAGTTCTAAGGTTGGAAATAGTGTCATGGCAAATGCTAAGCTCTTTAGTCAAATTTTCACATTTTTCAACTTCCTGAGCATAAGCATTTTTAACTTTAACATGCTTTTTGTTTTCCTTAATAAGGAATTCTTCTTGGCTATCCAATAGTTCATCCTTCTCATGAATAACACCTATAAATTCATTCAATTTTTCTTTTTGTTGCATGTTAAGGTTGGCAAAATGGGTAAGCAAATTATCCTCATTTTCACTAGAGCTACCCTCATCACTAGATGTTGTATATTTAGTTGAGGCTCTAGATTTTACCTTCTTCCTTTTGCCATCCTTTGCCATAAGGCACTTGTGGCCGACGTTGGAGAAGAGGAGACCTTTGTTGACGGCGATGTTGGCGGTGTCCTCGTCGGAGGAGGAATCGGTGGAGCTCTCGTCGGAATCCCATTTCCGACACACGTGGGCATCACCACCCTTCTTCTTGTAGTACTTCTTCTTTTCCTTCTTCCTTCCCTTCTTGTCGTCGCCCCTGTCACTATCACTAGACATAGGACATTTAGCAATGAAATGACCGGGCTTACCACATTTGTAGCACACCCTCTTGGAGCGGGGTTTGTAGTCCTTCCCCCTCCTTTGCTTGAGGATTTGGCGGAAGCTCTTGATGATGAGCGCCATTTTCTTGTTGTCAAGCTTGGAGGCGTCGATTGGGAGCCTACTTGATGTAGACTCTTCTTTCTTCTCTTCCATCGCTTTGAACGCGACGGGTTGCACCTCGGGTGTGGAGGTGCCGCCTTGCTCCAAGTTGACGATTTGTTTGGAGCCTTTGATCATCAATTCAAAGCTCAGAAACTTTCCTATAACCTCCTCGGGAGACATTAGCTTATATCTAGGATCACCACATAATAATTGAACTTGCGTAGGATTACAAAATACGAGAGATCTAAGAATAACCTTGACCATTTCATGGTCATCCCATTTGGTGCTTCCGAGGTTGCGCACTTGATTCACCAAGGTCTTGAGCCGGTTGTACATAGCTTGTGGCCCCTCTCCTTGGTTGAGGACAAAACGACCGAGCTCCCCCTTGATCGTCTCCCGTTTGGTGATCTTGGTCACCTCATCTCCCTCATGCGCGGTCTTGAGCACGTCCCAAATTTCCTTGGCGCTCTTCAACCCTTGCACTTTGTTATACTCCTCTCGACATAGAGAGGCGAGGAGTATAGTAGTGGCTTGGGAGTTGAAGTGCCGGATTTGGGCGACCTCGTCCGAGTCGTAGCCTTCGTCCCCCATGGAAGGTACCTGCGCTCCAAACTCAACAATATCTCATATACTTGCGTGGAGTGAGGTTAGGTGATGCCTCATTTTATCACTCCACATAAAATAGTCCTCACCATAAAAAACCGGTGGTTTGCCTAATGGGACGGAAAGTAAAGGAGCGCGTTTAGAAATGCGGGGATAGCGTAGGGGGATCTTACTAAACTTCTTGCGCTCGTGGCACTTAGAACTGACGGACGCGGCATCGGAGCCGAAGGTGGAGGGCAACGAAGAGTCGGTCTTGTTGTAGACCACTTTCTTCATCTTTTTATTCTTGTCGCCACTCCGATGCGACTTGACACGGGGAGGTGATTCCTCCCTTCCTTTGGCGCCGGACTCCCTTGATGGAGCCTTCCCGTGGTTTGTGGCCTTCTCACCGGTTTCCATCTCCCTCTTGGCGGATCCTCCCGACATCACTTCGAGTGGTTAGACTCCAAATGAAGTACCAGGCTCTGATACCAATTGAAAGTCGCCTAGAGGGGGGTGAATAGGGCGAATCTGAAATTTACAACTTTAAACACAAGCTACAAGCCGGGGTTAGCGTTAGAGCGAATATCAAGTCCGGGATAGAGGGGAAAACAAATCAACCAAGAAAATAAAGTGGATGACACAGTGATTTATTTTACCGAGGTTCGGTTCTAATGAACCTAGTCCCCGTTGAGGTGGTCACAAAGACCGGGTTTCTTTCAACCCTTTCCCTCTCTCAAACGGTCACTTAGACTGAGTGAGCTTTCTTCCTTGATTTCCCGGGTCACTTAGACCCCGCAAGGACCACCACACGATTGGTGTCTCTTGCTTCACTTACAAGGCTTTGAGAATAAGAATTAGAGAAAGAAGAAAGCCAACCAAACAACAAGAGCAACAAAGAAAACACAAATGATCCTCTCACAAGTCCTAATGCACTAGAGTTGAATTGGGGACTTTGAGCGGATCGATCACTTGAATTGTGTCTTTGGAGTGGAGTCTATTGCTCTTGTATTGAATGCAATGTGTTAAATGCTTGGATGGTTGGAGTGGATGTGGTTGGGGGGGTATTTATAGCCCTCAACCACCAAAACAACCGTTGGGGCAGGCTGCTGTCGATGGGTGCACCGGACAGTCCGGTGCGCCAGCCACGTCACCCAACCGTTAGGGTTCGGGCGGTTTCAACCGTTGGAGCTTTGTCTTCTTGTGGCATCGGACAGTCCGGTGCTGCACCGGACAGACATTGTTCACTGTCCGGTGCGCCTCTAACGGCTGCTCTGACTTCTGCGCGCACTGTGCGCGCACTGTAGCGTTCGCAGGTGTCCGTTGCAGTCGACCGTTGAGCTGGTAGCCGTTGCTCAGCTTGGTGCACCGGATAGTCCGGTGAATTATAGCGGAGCAGCGCTGGAGAAACTTGAAGGTGAAGAGTTCACAGTTGTACGGTCCTGGTGCATCGAACACTGTCCGGTGGCACACCGGACAATCCGGTGCGCCAGACCAGGACACACTTCGGTTTCTTTTGCTCCTTGAATTTGAACCCTAACTTTGATCTTTTATTGGTTTGTGTTGAACCTTTATGCACCTGTAGAATATGTAATCTAGAGCAAACTAGTTAGTCCAATTATTTGTGTTGGACATTCAACCACCAAAATTATTTATAGAAAAAGGTTTAAACCCTATTTCCCTTTCAAAGATCACTATGCAGTGTATGCATCGATTCAATAGCCACGCGTGCACATGTGAACTATACCATGAAGTATTATCTAGGATAAAAGGCTACATCAGCTACCAACTATATCATACTAAATGACGGATCCTTAATGTCCATAGATGCGACGTACCTTACCTACCCCTACGGCCGGTATGACAACTGCCTAGAGAAAGGATATCTCCGACACAATGCCATGACTGGGAGCATGGGCCCAAGTGTGACTATAAGAATTAGATAAGAGTGAGATAGATGGGTCGATCCTAGTTTTAGAGGTCGATCCTAGTTTAGATGCACTCAAGCTAACCTCAGTTTACTTTTGCATAAGAGTTCTCTTAGAGGATAGGCATAAAGGTGGATTATAACCATAGGCTAGAACTACCACCACAACTAGTCTGTGTGTGTGTGTGAGAGAGAGAGAGAGCTAGAAGGTCTCGATGCTCACTAGGGTATGAGCTTTTAATATTTTCCCACTTCATGTTCATTAATCGATGAACAGTAACAGGACATAGATTATTACACATACCACGACCTAAACTTCTATAACTTCTCGTGTGTTGGCTCCCGCTCGTGCCTAGGTTTAGCGTGACCACCGACCTACGTTGTGCTCCCTCCTAACCCTTTTCTCTGTGGTACTATGTATACCCTGGTATTGTTACTCTATAACAAATATTTTTACAACGTAATTCTCGTTACGCGGAGGGTAGAAAAATTTATAGCATACTTTTTTTTGGCACTTAAAATGATTTTATATCAATTTTGTAAAAAATATATTTTATTTGACACACCAGTAAATTTGATAAGAAACAGAGTGTGCATCCATCTCACTAATTTTTAGTGTCTACTGATAGAGGGAGATCATCTTTTGTGTGGAGTAATAAATTTTCTCTTTAAATTAAAAGGCGCTGGGCATTATATTAGATAATATATCAGTGGTAGGGAAGGGATTTTCTTTTTTCGAGGGGAACAGTAGCATGCGCGGTACATTGGTAGGCCCATAACTAGCTCCATCCAAGGCATACGGATTAAAAGTCCGCGAGCGAGAAGGGACCAGATTTGCACCCATGATCTTGGTAGGAGACCTAGCTCGTCCCTACCTCAACCTCAACATGTCTGGGCTTTCACGCTCCCGTGTTCATGCAGTGCATGACATGCGTGAGGTTAAAGAATGAGGCAAGCAAAAGGTCCACACAGCTGACTGAACGAGTGAATCCGCACATATATTTAATCAGCTTAACAGCGCATCCATTTCACTAGACGACGTCACGGACTCACGGTAGGTAGTGAAGCAAGGTGCCGTTTGGTTCTCAAAATGTAACGTAAATGATAACAGTAATGATTTGCATTCGATTATCAGCCGTAATAAGTTTGAATAGACTGATATCAATTTCTAGTGTGGTATCCGATTACGGCGACTTAAACAAACATGATTTTACGTTATTTGTTACTTATTACATTACAAATATGTGAACCAAACAACACCCAAGTTTTACAGGCTCTTGATACATCGACACGATCGAAGTTGACAAGGCTTTGGAAAAATGACACGCTAGCTGAACTGAACCCGGCTTCACCCAGTTGTCACCTCACATGCGAACGCAGATAAACTAAACAATCCCTGCGATTAGATCAGTCACGAATGATCGACGGCATCACCTCCTCTCGGGGATAATTAATTACTATGTTATTAATTGGCAATTACAACGGATACGATAGCCCTCTCCCGAACATTTTTGTTAATTTGTTTATTACCATTCTGTGCACGAGCAGAAGAGCACCAGCGCTCTCAGAGCCGGATCGCATCAGCCTGCAGCTTTGGCCCCCGTGCTGCTGGACCGCATGGAGCCATGCAAATGCAAGCATGCACGAGGAGCGGACGACAGCGTACGCCGATCTCACTGTCGCGCCAATAATAAATAAACTATTATATGCCGCTAACCAGCCTTGGGCGGCCAAACCACCTCGATTCATCGCACCGGGCCTTCCGATCCGGCCTGAATCCATGGCTGCCAATCGTAGTGACGTCTGAGTCTGAGATGAGATCCACGGAACAGTGTGTCTCTTGCCCCTGCCTAGTGCCTACCATCCAAAGGCGTTGCTGATGTGTGTGTGATGCAAGGAAAATTCTGCTCCGAGCTATGACGCATGGTCGGGTGAGAGAGTAAAATGGCCCTCCCCCGTTAAAATATATAGTAATAAAGAAGTGAATTGTTCAAATTTCCAACAGCTTTTATGGCTTGTGTGAGAGCACAGGAGATTGAGGACGTTCAAATACTTTACTATTCATTTTTTTTTCAATTTTGAATAGGAAAGGATTTTATCCCTCCAATCTTCTTCTCCAAAACAAACACTTAATATTTGTTAAAGTATATATGTAACCTAACGTTTTCATCTAACACGCATCCAACTTTTAAGAAATCGTACAAAAAAAAATAAGGGCAGAATCTGGAGTTCGAACCCCAACTCTCTCCAAGACTTCGCTTTTAACTACTATAGTACATATTTGTTTGTGTTTTTTTATAAAAAATAGGCATTGTAAATATTATGAATATAGAAACCGCTAAAGAATGGTAATTTTTTTCTTCTAACACTCCTAAAAATCCATCATCTCAGGGTCATACCCCACATGTCAATAGATCTAATCCAAATACGATACAACGATTATGGACTCATGAATCATCCCCCCATGTCACATTCACAGACACAAAAAACAATTTCAATTTTCAAGTGGCAGTCTCTTTAATTAACCCGCAAGCACATCTTTTAGATTTTTGGAGATTGGTGTGAAAATTAAGCCTGAGAATACCGTACGGAATTTAGGTTTCCAAACTAGTCCTAAATGGTCATGAGGCCTCCAGAAAAATGTCCATCTCAGAAAATCATTTACGCACGTGGACATCCCAAGACACCATCTCTAAAAATCACCGATTAACAAATATGTGAATATGGATGCCTCACGATGCATGTCTTTATAAGTTGATTTTTGGAGGCAGATATCATAAGATTTAAAATCGCTATTAACAAAGGCAGCAACCATTCTAAATGTCCATCTCTAAAAATCGCTATTGTTAGATTGGAAATCCTAACCCTAACTAGGGTTAGAAGGTATATTTAAGAGCATATAGACGGAGTGAATATGTGAGACTGTAAAAACGGTTTAAAACAACACAAACTTAGTCTATAAATGAAGATAGTATAAATTAAAACCAAGTCTGGGTTAAGAAGGAGAGAGAAATGATCACTTCACTTGATTGCTCTCTCAATATGTGTATTAAACTTAGAGCAATATCACAAGTGAAGTTAAGCACTAAGGAATATAGAAATCGTAATAAAGTAAATAAGACAAGAGACACGACAGTTTTTATCCCATGGTTCGGTCAACGTAATATGCATGCCTACTCCAGTCCCAATGGACGAGTATTGCACTCAACCCCTCTCAAGTGATCCAAAGATCAAAATTGAGTATCACGGTTCTTCCTTATATTAAGTATTTCCATTTGCAAGGAATCTCCACAACTTGGAGCTCTCGCAGCCTTACAAAGTGATCACAATCAAAACTTAGAGTAAAGGGGGAGATAGAATACACACACAAAAGCACATCGCAGCAACACACGCAATGAATGGAAATACAAGAGCGCAAGTACAAGATCACACAAGAACACCACAGAACTGACGCTCGAATCTATCTCAAATCACTAGAATATGAGGCTGCGAAGTTTCGGAGTGTTGGTATGCTTGTCAGGTGCTTGGGTACTGGTTGCAGGCACCTAGAGTCCATTTTATAGCCCCAAGGGGCCTAAGAGCCTTTGGAATCTTCACATGGAAGCCCAGAAATTTCCCTGTGTGCGGTGCACCGGACCGGTTCCATTAGGTCGTAGTCCATGATCCTGATTGGGCACTTTCCAAACCGGGGTCGCACTGGACCGGTTCGGTAACATCATGTATTCGTTGGTCGCCGGGGAGTCGTTGGACATAGCCATTGTTGAGGTGGTCTGGTGCACCGGACCGTTACTGTTCACAGTCTGGTGATTTTTATAGGGAAAATCCTGAGAGCGCACTATTCATCCGGGTGGCACAGACCCAATCCGGTGTGCCACCGAATAGTCCGGTGCCCTCCAGAACAGACCAAGTTAGGCTCTTTTGATCCAAGCCTAACTCCTCTAACTTATTTTGGCTTTTCTTGAGGGGTTCCCTACGACTTACACAAACATAGTTAGCTCATACAACAATTGACTAAGTGTAGGAAACATACCTTTTTCACATAGTTTCTCTAGGGTTACAATTAACCCAAAACTAAGTCTAAAAGTCACTTTTCTTGCACAAAAGAGTTAGTAACCAAACCAAGGTGCAAGAAACATAGTATAAGGTACGTGCAACTTATTCAAATACTTAAACTTCATGTTTTTGTAGTTTTACCCAAATTGCACTTTTGACCTTCATTTCCACTCATTTGGACTTATTGCCTTCAGTTTTCTTTTGCTAGAACCTACGCTCATGCTCATATCAAAGTAGTTAGTTCAAAGTGGTATGTTGAGCACTTAATCACCAAAACAGGTAGAAATGGCCTTATGACACATTTCCCTTTCAATCTCCTCATTTTTTATGATTTATGCCAACACACCTAAAACAACTCACAACTGATTAACTTGACCAAATATGAGACAAAATTGGAAAATTAAAGTCCAAACTAAAACAAATTGAATATTCATAGGATTTGGCATATTTAGATCATTTAGCCACCACTTGTTTTGAATTTTGCAATCAAACTAATTTTTTTCTAACTACTAAGTTAAAAACTCTTGGTTTTGCAAAAAAAAAAAACAATCACTTGTTTTGATCAACCTCCCAAAAACTCCCACTTTCTTTCATAAGATAACCATTCCCACACAAGAGAGAATTTTTGCACTAAGAAGGCACTCTTTGATATCAAGAGAGTTTCGATCAAAAAGACAAGTTAAAAGCTCAAAACTTTTTAAAAACTTTAAGTGGTGGTTGATCCAATTGCTTTGGCCTTAATTTTCTCCCCATTTGGCATTAAGCACCAAAACAGAGGAATTAGTTGTCTAACCCCATTGCCTCACCAAAAATTGAATTAAAATCAAAAGGCAATGAAATCCAAGGCAATTTGGAACAAAGTACATCGATACCATTAATGTAGAGGAAGCTTCTTCCTTTGTCCAAATCCATCTTTTCCCTTTCAATCCTCCTTTGAGACTACATAAATTCAACTCCACCAAAACATTTGTCTCAAAGGGTCAAGTTGTAGCATATCCTCCCCTCAACATATGCATCATTGCACAAGGACTTGTAAGGTCCATGGAAGACATTCTAAGACTTGAGCACCAAAATAAGCAATAAAGCAAATTAGAAGCATATGGAACATGATCAAAGGTACATAAAAATGTATGTTATAGATCAATCCAAATTCCGCGAATCTAAGACATTGAGCTCACCATGCAACTCACAAAACTTCCTCTCATCTAAAGGCTTGGTGAAGATATCGGCTAGCTGGTGTTGGGAACCTTCGGCATCCGAAGGTCCTCAAAAACAGGATTTAACAGTATTTCTGGAGTACAATGCGTGAACAGGTATCCTCGGACAAGTCGGCATTGCTGTAGACCGAAATAATACGAAGGTTGATACAGAGCCGAAGGTGTGAGCAGGAAAGCTTCGGCGTGACAGCAAAGAGTGGAACCGACTTAAAGATGAAAAGGCTATTCAGACCTCGATAGACTACTATAGAATTATTATCAAATGTAAAGGGCATGAATGTAATTTTGTAAGGGCTGTGTCCCGTGCCTATAAATAGGTGAACAGTATCCCCGTACTGTTCACGCTGACTTGGCATTCGCTTTTTGCGTCACGCTTGTATTGTCATCTCCTTCCGATTGAAGGTACACTCGTAATTCAACGATGTTTTCGTTTATGCTTGATAATAATATATGATTGTTCATGTTATCTTTTACATTCTTTATATTTCATCCTTCGTCATTGTTCGATGAATTTATGAAGGTATGTCCTTCATAACCTTCGTCCGCAAGCCATTACATCCTAAGGGAAATAATGCTTCGGAGGACGAAGGACTTTAACGATTAACATTTTCTATGTTGCCTTGTTCTTAACTCATAGCACTTGAGAACAAGTCCCCAACAGCTGGTGATCGGTGCTAACATGACATATATTGATATATCTCGCAGTCGAAACTCTAGCCACGATAAATGTTGAGACTGGACCGAAACTCCTCAAACACCATCGTAGGGAGGCCCTAGGTGAAGACATCGGCGAACTAAGAAGTAGTCGGGACATGAAGAACTCGCACAACCCCAATGGTGACACGCTCGTGGACAAAGTGGAGGTCGAGCTTGACATGCTTCGTGCACTGGTGCTGGACGAGATTGGTAGAGAGGTACACGACGTTGATGCTGTCGCAGTAGAAAAGAGTGCTCTGTATCAATGGACTATGGAGCTCCTGAAGCAGCTGACGAAGCCACGTGAAACGTGGTATTCGGTCCTGATGCTGGAGCAAGGAACGACTGGCTGCTGCTTCGAGGACCACGAGACAAGGTTAGCACTAAGGAATAGAATGTAGCCCGAGCTAGACTGGCGTGTGTTAGGAAAGTTGGCCCAGTTGGCGTAGGTGTAGACGACAAGGTCGATGGTCGTAGATCATCGAAGGAAGCTAAAATCGACCACCGGGGAGCCAACGTCAAAGGATGCCTTGCCCTGAGTATCCACCAGAGTCGTACATGGCTTATAGTCGACCATGCTAGTGTGCTTGAGGATGTTGACGATGTACTAGTTGAAAGGGAAATATGCCCTTGGGCCATTTCTAGTTGTTTTGATGATTAAATGCCCAACACACCTCTTTGAACTAACTCTCTTAATATGAGCATGAGCACATGTGTAGCAAAGACAAATTGAAGATATCAAGTCCATATGAGCTGAATTAGAGGACTAAAAGTGCAAATTTGAGCAAACCATAAAAGCACAAGGTTTAAGTGGTTGGATAAGTTGCATGCACCCTACTCTATGTTTCTAGCACTTTGTTTTGGCTATTAACTCTATTTTGCAAAAAAAGTACTTTTTGGACTTGTTACAGGCATATCGCAAATCCTGGTGAAAAGGTGTGAAAAGCTATGGTTCTACCACTTAGTCAATTGTTTTTGTTGCTAACTATGTTTGTCTAAGTGCTAGGGAACCTCTCAAGAAGAGTCAAAAGAAGTTGGAAAAGTTTGGCTCAAAAGAGCCAAACTTGGGTCAATCTAGGAACCACCGGACTATCCAGTGGGGCACCTGATTGTCCGATGCCGCGTACGGACAAAGATGCTGCTCTTAAGAATTTTGATTATAAAATTCACTGGATAGTGAATAGTGCACTGTCCGGTGCACCAAACATTGGCTCCAACGGTTCTCTCCCCACACACCAAAGGATAGCTGACGTGGCGGCTATCTGGTGCACCGGACATCAGCTCCAACGACTCTCTCCTCACGCGCCAACAGATAGCGGACGTGGCGGCGGTCCGATGCGCACCGAACTATCCGATGTCACGCCCAAAAAAGGAAATTGCAAATAAGATCGCCAACCGACCGTTGCTGCCGGGCACCAAACTGTCTGATGGTGCACCCGACTGTCCGGTGCGTCCGCAGATAGGGCAACTTTTGGGCTTCCTTGTGGAGAAGCCAATAGCTCCTAGGCCCATTGCGGCTATAAAAGGAGCCCCTAGGCGCCTTGTTGCAGAACCCTATCATCTCAAGTGCACACTACAACTCCAAGACTCCGCGACCACGCCCTCTAGTGATTTGAGAGAGTTTTGAGCGTTGTTTATGAGCTATAACTATGTCGCTTTGTCCTTGCGCTCTTGTCTTTGATTTTTTTGCATGTGTTGTTGTGCTCTTGTGTGCGTGTTATTACTCCCTTAATATGAGTTTGTGTAATCTTTGTGTAAGGCATGAGATAATCCAAACTTGTGGAGATTCCTCACAAACAGGATCGAGATATAAGGAAGATAATCATGGCACTCAAGTTTGATTTTTGGATCACTTGAGAGGGGTTGAGTGTAACCCTTGACCAAAGGAGGTCACCACAACGTGGAGGTAGGCTTTGGCGGAACCATGATAAAATCATCGTGTCTTCTGTCTATTCTCCTTATTGCGATTGTTGTCTTTCTTAGTGCTCATATTCACTTGCGATATTGCTCCTAGTTTAATATTCGTCTTAAGGGAGCAATCAAGTGAAGAGTTTATCTCTCTCTCCTCTTCTCATCCAAACTTGGTTTTAGTTCGCACAAACACTTTTATTAGACCAAATTTGTGTTGTTTGAAGTATTTTTTCACAAGATCACCTATTCACCCCCTCTAGGTGCTCTCAATTTGTCACAGACAGTTTTGGAAGGCAAAACGAATGTGAACCATGTACGTGCCAGGATCAGAAACTCACATGCACAGCGATTACATAATTGGACATCATCACACATTGCTCAAAAAATAGCGTAAAAGGTACTTTATTACATCAAGATGTCCGAGACATCCATAGAGTCATTAACATAATATAGTCATAAATGTGATCAAAGTGCGGAATACGAAACATAGCAGATAAGGCCTTAACAAGTAGCTGACTGGAGGTTTGCCACTAACACAACTAGAACCCATCGTAGTCCTAGAACTCCTCAAAGTCCTCCAGGTTGCCTGCATCTCCTCCTGAGCACTGATTACAGTGGGGACAACCTGGGGTGGGGTGGTTTTTAAAGCAAGGGTGAGTACACATCAACGTACTCAGCAAATATCCCGTTTGGCTAAAGTGGACTAGTTGTATGTGGAGTTAAGGTTAAATCAGCTGCTTTTAATTGGTCAAGTATTTATTACTAGTAGTAGAGACAAGTTTTAGTAATAAACCCAATTATTAACCAAAAGTACTCCCTCCAGGAGGAAATACCGGGAACCACAATTATATTCATCATCGGTTACCATCATCATAAGAGTATCCAAAGTTATTATAATCAAAGAGGATCTCAAGGCTGCTCTTAACCATGAGCACGACTGATATACCAGTTTCTAACACTCTTTAGAGGTTGCACACTTTACCCACGAGTTATGATTCCCGTTCTGCCCGGGGATCATGACTCCCCATTGATGACTTCCAAGGTGACCTGGCGGGGTCTCACTACATAGATTTTATAAAGATTCCCAGAGGTCATAGCCGCCCATTAGGTTTCTCCAGTTTGATAAACAAAGTACTTCTCCCCACGGGAAGGGTGACTAACAAAACCAAAATTGGAAGAACATCGGCAACCAGCCTCGGCAGAGCAAGTACTGTGCTCGGACCCTATTAACGGCCCTACGACGAAGTCGACTATACCTCAAGTTCCTCTAATTAATCAGCTAAGGGCATCCCATTCCACCCTCATGGTTGTACTGTTATCTCGGGTGGTCACTCAACGAACAGGTCCTTACGGAGAGGTACTCAGGAAACAGCCTGAGTCCCCTAAAGTATCACAAGAGCATCATTAAGATAACGTCATTGTTGGTCACTTCTTCTCAAATGTCGTGAATCAAGAACAAGGCAACATAATTGTTAAAGATTTGGGACCTTCGTCCTTCGAAGCATTATCTCCTTTCGGATATAATGATCTTCAGACGGAGGTTATGAAGGTCGCACCTTCATCACTTATGAGAATAAGAATCCATGGAGATAATATATGTTATTTATTCATCCATTCATTCATATACTTTTTTATAATATATATATATATATTAATAGAATTTATATTACATCGATACCTTTGACTTGATTGAAGGTGTTGACGTGAGAGCAATTACAATCCATTGTGAACAGTACGAGAGTACTGTTCACCTATTTATAGGCACAGGGCGTAGCCCGAGTAAAAATACATTTGTGACCTTAACATGTACTCATAATTGTAACATAAATCATTAGGGATTAACTATTCTTTTCCTCTTCGGCTCGACATCATGCTTCATCTTCGATGCCACCTTAAGCTGAAGTTGTCGTCCTTCGGCTGTAGCTTCGGCATTCGTCGTTATCGCTTTCAGACAATGTCTTCGTCTCGAGGACCTTCGACGGGGAAGAAGATCCTCAATATCACTTTACAAACGATAGCTTCATCTTGAGGACCTTCAGCGGAGGAGAAGACCCCCAACAGTAGCCCCTTCGCGGTGCTAGGTCGTTTTTTCATAACGAGCTCGATCCGCAAAAAAATATGAAGGCTTCTGGATGCCAAAGGTCCAAAGACACCTTCCCTGAGCTGGTTATTAAAAAATGAATATAAAATTGACGGCGCTTACTGGTCCACCGATCAGTCAGTAATGTGTGTCTTAGTGCTTCGCCTTCTTCACCTGCGGGGCTATATAAACAGACAGGCTAGTGAAAAGTTACCACAACATTTATTGGTATTGCGCCGTTGTGCTGCTGAAATTTTTTACTGAAGTCGAAGCTTCCTGTTTTCTGTGAAGTTGTTGTATAAGCTTTGGACAAACGTTCAATCGTTTAAGTGTAGCTTCGTCTGTCAAAAACTAAAATGGCTAGAGGAGATCTACTGCTAGAGTAGCACGCGAAGGAGAAGAGGCTGAAACTTCTGAGACAGCCCCCATCTCAGAAATGATGAATCGTTCTGGGTTAATTGTTCAAGAAGAAAAAGAACCAGTTCCAACAGAAGATGTTGTTGATGCCGATGTTGACAGTGAAAACGAAGATGATGATGACATTTTAAGTCCGAGCAAACCCAGCCATATTGAGTTCGGGAAATCCACGATTAAAGCTGAAGATCTGGTTTTAATGAAGAAACTAGGATATTTTGGAGAGAATGATGACGAACTAGTTCGGTTTGCTTGGGAAGGGTGATTCTAGAACAAAAAGATGACAAAGTCGTAGTCTTTAAAAGATTCTTCAGAGCAGGACTTTGGTTCCCCCTATACAAGATGATCGGTGAGGTTTTGAAGAAGGTCGAGATTTATCTTCATCAACTCACCCCCAATGCCATAGTTAGACTTAGTGTGTATGTATGGGCTCTCTGAAGCCAAGGGAAGAGTGCCAACGCTGAAGGATTTTGCCGGGTGCACGAACTCCACTATCAGACGAAGGCTAGAGCTGATGGGCTACACAAGAACTTTGGATGCTACAACTTCGCATACCGATGCTTCTCAATATCTTCGCCTTGTTGTTTTTTAGGGCGATGTTGGCGAATACTGATGAGCCAAAGCTTACTCTGAAGCTCTGAAGGAAGCTTCAGAAGCTTTTCTTTCTTCTGCTAGTGACTGAAAAAATTTTTTGAAGCGTCTTTGTACAAGAAAAATGTTCTATTCAACAAAGAGTTGTGATTGAATGTAAAAAGTTTGTAAATATTTGTGGATACCTCGTAATGTTGCTTTACCTTTTATTCCACTGTTGTTTGCTTTGCTGTGGACGAAACCGATGCTCCTAGCTTTTTAAGCCGAAGGCGAAAAACACCTTCTCTTATTTTCGTTCACATCGAAGCAGCTTCAGATCAATATCAAAGAATGGTCCTTTCATATGTAACGAACCATCTTTGCGCTAGAGCAAAAACCTTTATTTTCCTGTTAAGTGTCTCTGTTTATAACAAAGCATCTTTGTGCTGAAGACAGGAACCTTCTCTTCTTCTTTGTTAGTGCCTTATGCGATATGTCATGATGCGATGAAGCTACAGATGTCTAATGTATGTTCATATGAATGCAGAAGATGATATGATGAAGTACGCAAATGTATGCCGAAGATAAAAAAACTCACGCAAATACACACCCAGACTCTGCATCCCCTTAGGAACGACTTTGGAGTCTCTTCATCTTTTACTTAGGTGGTATTTCAGCTCTGCATTCCCCTAGGAATGACTTTAGAGCTAAGCTTTGCATCCCCTTAGAAACAACATTGGAGCTTCTTCACCTTTGACTTAGGTGGCATTTTCGCTCTGCATTCCCTTAGGAACGACTTTGGAGCTAAGCTCTGCATCCCCTTAGAGATGACTTTGGAGCTTCTTCATACTTTTTTACACTCGATGGTGTAATCTAAGATCTTTACATTTTACATGTGGGGGAAGCTGGCCCTTGTATTGCACAGGGCAGCACAAGAACAAATGGAGATAACAACCTATGGCTCCATTAAAAACCTTTCTCCCCTCTTGAAAGGAAAAGGGTGCCATAAGAAAAAGAAAGAAAATTTCATGGTTTACACATAATATATCCAAAGCTCATTTGCATTCCAAGACTTTGGAACATCATTCCCATCCATGTATTTGAACCTATATGATCTGGGTCTTGACGAAGACACTACCAAGAAGGGACCTTCCCACTTGAGTTGTAGCTTCCCCACTATGTCTAGGTTGGCTATTCTTCGAAGCACCAAATGTCCTGGCTTAATATTCTTTAGTCTTACTTTTCTGTCTCACCACTTGACTGTTTCGGTTTGATATTTGATGTGGTCTATTGCTTGAAGTCTGACTCCTTCTATAGTGTCTTTTGTTATTTTGCAAGCATCTTCGTTCTCTACTGAAGCTAGAGTCCTTATTGATCCTGTTCTTGCATCTTCGGGTGTTATTGCTTTATCCCCGAATAAAAGCTTGAACGGAGTAAACCCTGTTTATCTTGAGACAACAATGTTATGATTCCATACCACTTTTACCAATTCATCTGGCCACTTTCCTTTTGGCAGATTGAAGATTGAATTCATTATTCCTGTGATGATGATTTCGTTAGCTCGCTCTACCAATCCATTGGATTCTAGATGTCTCACAGATGCAAAGTGTATCTTTGTGCCAATCCGATCACAAAAAGTATTAAATGTTTCAGCATCAAATTGGGTTCCATTATCAACTGTGATAGGCTTCGGCACACCGAACTGGTAAACTATGTTTTACCAGAAGAACTTTTGAACTGTGCCCGAAGTGATCGTAGCTAGGGGTTTAGCTTTGATCCATTTTAAAAATTACTCCACTGCTACCACAACATATATCAAGTTCCCTTGTGCTGGTGGAAGTGGGCCTAGTAAGTCTAAGCCCCACCTTTGCAGTGGCCAGGTGGGCTGAATTAGCTGAGTTAGAGATGAAGGTTGCTTTTGATCTCTAGCGCACTTCTAACAGTTTTCACATTTTTGAATTAGATCTGCTGCGTCCGAAGTTGCCTTCGTCCAATAAAATCATTGTCTGAAAACCTTTCCAAGGAGAGGCCTGGATCCAATATGAGCTCCGCATATCCTTGTGTGTATCTCTTTCATTCGCTCTTGACCTTCGGCTCTAGACAGATATTTCAACGGTGGAGAACAAACTCCTTGTTTGAACAATTCCCCTTCTATGATCATATATGGTCTTGTCCTGGTTTGCATCCTTTTTATGTAAGCTTCGTCATCCGAAGGATAATTTCCTTGGAGGAAAGATACAATTTCAGTTCTCCAATCCTCGCTATGCACAGGTGAAATTGTAAGCACCGCTCGCTCCATGAGCTCGACTGAAGGTCCTTTGAGAGTTTCGAAGAACACTTCTGAGGGGAGTGAGAGCCCCTGTGTCGCTGATTTAGCTAGTAAATCTGCCTGCTCGTTTTCTCCTCTTGGAATGTTTTTCACTAAAAAACCTTCGAAGGAGGTTTCCATTCTTTGGACTGTGTCAAGATACTTTTCAAGCTTTGGGTCTTTTGCTTTGCTACTTTTATCAATGTGCCCTGTGATGACTTGCGAATTAGATTTGAGAACTGCCCTTCTTATCCCCATTGCCCTAAGCTTTCGAAGCCCCAAAAGAAGGACATCATACTTTGCAATGTTATTTGTGCAGTTGAACTCCAATCCGGCCGCATAACAGGTTTTGATTTTGGATGGTGAAATTAGAATAGCAGTTGCACCTGCACCAAAGGTTCCCCATGATCTATCATAGAAAACTGTCCAAGGATCTATGAACAAAACCAATAGTGAATTCATTCAAATCTGCAGCCCATTTTCCAACTCTTCCTGTAGCTTTAGCTTCTCTATTTCTTATGATGTCATTGAGAGGTTGGGACGAAGGTACTGTGATATGGTATGACTGGAAATGATGCCGAAGCTTTATGGAGGCCATTAGCACAACATATAGTACCTTCTCCAGCTCTGTGTAATTTCTCTTCGACAGACTTAACACTTCAGAGACGAAGTATATTGGGACTTGCTTTTTTGCTTGTTCGTCTTGTCTCTCTTGCACCAGCGCTGCACTGACTGCAACGTGGGAAACAACCACAAACAATAACAACAGAGCTCCTGATGAAGGTGGAGTCAATGTTGTTAGCTGTACAAGATATTGCTTTAGATCTTCGAAGGCCTTTTGTTGAACTGGTCCCCGTTGGAAGACTTCGACTGACTTTAGCACTTCGAAGAATGGTAAATTCTTTCTGCTGATCTTGAGATGAATTTATTCAAGGATGCCAGCCTCTGTTAGTCTCTGAGCACCTTTTCTTGTCTTTGGTGGCTCCATCCGAAGTATAGCTTCTTGAAAGGGAATTAGGCTTACACCTATTTCCTAATTGATTTTGGTGGTTGAATTGCCCAACACAAATAATTGGACTAACTAGTTTGCTCCAGTGTATAAGTTATACAGGTGCCAAAGGTTCACAACTTAGCCAATAAAAAGACCAAGAATTGGATTCAACAAAGAGAGCAAGGGATAACCGAAGTGTGCCCTGGTCTGGCGCACCGGACTGTCCGGTGTGCACCAGGGGACTTCACGCTGAACTCCTCACCTTCGGGAAAATCCAGAGGCGCTCCGCTATAATTCACACCGGACAGTGTCCGGTGTACACCGGACAGTGTCCGGTGCCCCAAGAAAGAGCGGCTCTGGAACTCGCCAGCCTCGGGAATTCGCTCCGCTATAATTCACCGGACTGTCCGGTGTGCACCGGACTGTCCGGTGAGCCAGCGGAGCAACGGCTACTTCGCTCCAACGGTCACCTGCAGGCGCATTTATTGCGCGCCAGAAGCGCGAAGAAGTCAGGCACGCGCGCGACTGTGCACCGGACAATCTACAGTACTTGTCCGGTGTACACCGGACAGCCAGGCGGGCCCAGAAGTCAGAAGCTCCAACGGTCGAATCCCAACGGACTGGTGACGTGGCTGGCGCACCGGACATGTCCGGTGCACCATACGACAGTCAGCCACCACCAAACGACTAGTTTGGTGGTTGGGGCTATAAATACCCCAACCACCCCACATTCAAGTTATGCAAGTTTTCCAACTTCCAACCACTTACAGGAGCTAGGCATTCAATACAAGACACACTCAAGTGATCAAATCCTCTCCCAAATTCCACAAAAGCTTTAGTGACTAGTGAGAGTGATTTGTCGTGTTCTTTTGAGCTCTTGCGCTTGGATTGCTTTCTTCTTTCTCATTCTTTCTTGAGATCAATACTCACTTGTAACCGAGGCAAGAGACACCAATTGTGTGGTGGTCCTTGCGGGGAAATTTTGTTCCCAGTTGATTTGAGAAGAGAAAGCTCACTCGGTCCGAGGGACCGTTTGAGAGAGGGAAGGGGTTGAAAAAGACCCGACCTTTGTGGCCTCCTCAACGGGGAGTAGGTTTGCGAGAACCGAACCTCGGTAAAACAAATCCGCGTGTCACACTCTTATTTGCTTGCAATTTGTTTTGCACCCTCTCTCGCGGACTTCTTTATATTTCTAACGCTAACCCGGCTTGTAGTTGTGATTAACTTTGTAAATTTCAGTTTCGCCCTATTCACCCCCCCTCTAGGCGACTTTCAATTGGTATCGGAACCCGGTGCTTCATTAGAGCCTAACCGCTCGAAGTGATGTCGGGAGATCACGCCAAGAGGGAAATGGAGATCGGCGACAAGCCCACTACAAGTCATGGGAAGGCTTCATCGGAAGAGTCCCGCAACAAAAAGAAAGGGAAGGAGAAGAAAGCCTCTTCCCACAAGTCGCATCGGAGTGGCGACAAGAAAAAGACAATGAGGAAGGTGGTCTACTACGAGACCGACACCTCATCACCTTCCACCTCCGGCTCCGACGCGCCCTCCATAACTTCTAAGCGCCATGAGCGCAAGAAGTTTAGTAAGATCCCCTTACATTATCCTCATACTTCTAGACATACTCCATTACTTTCCGTTCCATTAGGCAAACCGCCAACCTTTGATGGTGAAGATTATGCTAGGTGGAGTGATTTAATGAAATTTCATCTAACCTCACTCCACAAAGGTATATGGAATGTTGTTGAGTTTGGAGCACAGGTACCATCCTTAGGGGATGAGGATTATGATGAGGACGAAGTGGCCCAAATCGATCACTTCAACTCCCAAGCCACAACCATACTCCTCGCCTCTCTAAGTAGGGAGGAGTACAACAAGGTGCAAGGACTAAAAAGCGCCAAGGAAGTTTGGGACGTGCTCAAAACGGCACACGAGGGTGATGAACTCACCAAGATCACCAAGCGAGAAACGATCGAGGGGGAGCTCGGTCGCTTCCGTCTACGCCAAGGGGAGGAGCCACAAGACATGTACAACCGGCTCAAAACCTTGGTGAACCAAGTGCGCAACCTCGGGAGCAAAAAGTGGGATGACCACGAGGTGGTTAAGGTTATTCTAAGATCTCTTATTTTTCTTAACCCTACTCAAGTACAATTAATTCGTGGTAATCCAAGATATACACTAATGACTCCCGAGAAAGTAATCGGGAATTTTGTGAGCTTTGAATTTATGATCAAGGGATCACGGAAGATCAACGAGCTTGACGGCCCCTCCACATCCGAAGCTCAACCGGTCGCATTTAAGGCGACGGAGGAGAAGAAGGAGGAGTCTACACCGAGTAGAACACCCATCGACACCTCCAAGCTCGACAATGAGGAAATGGCGCTCGTCATCAAGAGCTTCCGCTAAATCCTCAAACAAAGGAGGGGGAAGGACTACAAACCCCGCTCCAAGAAAGTGTGTTACAAATGTGGTAAGCCCGGTCTTTTTATTGCAAAATGTCCTATATCTAGTGACAGTGACAGAGGCGATGACAAGAAAGGGAGAAGAAAGGAGAAGAAGAGGTACTACAAGAAGAAGGGCGGCGATGCCCATGTTTGTCGGGAGTGGGACTCCGACGAAAGCTCTAGCGACTCCTCCGACGACGAGGACGCCGCCAACATCGCCGTCACCAAGGGACTTCTCTTCCCCAACATCGGCCACAAGTGCCTCATGGCAAAGGACGGCAAAAAGAAGAAGGTTAAATCTAAATCCTCCACTAGATATGAATCCTCTAGTGATGAAAATGCTAGTGATGAGGAAGATAACTTGCGCACTCTTTTTGCTAACTTAAACATGCAACAAAAAGAGAAACTAAACGAATTAATTAGTGCCATCCATGAGAAGGATGATCTCTTGGACTCCCAAGAGGACTTCCTAATCAAGGAAAACAAAAAGCATGTTAAAGTTAAAAATGCTTATGCTCTAGAAGTTGAAAAATGTGAAAAATTATCTAGTGAGCTAAGCACTTGCCATGAGACAATCGACAACCTTAGAAATGAAAATGCTAATCTATTAGCTAAGGTTGATTCAAATGTTTGTGATATTCCCAATCTTAGAAATAATAATGATGATTTGCTTGCTAAGATTGAAGAATTGAATATGTCTCTTGCTAGCCTTAGGTTTGAAAATGAAAAATTGCTTGCTAAGGCTAAAGAATTAGATGTTTACAATGTTACAATTTCCGACCTTAGAACTAAAAATGATATATTGCATGCTAAGGTTGTAGAATTAAAATCTTGCAAACTCTCTACATCTACCGTTGAGCACACTTCTATTTGTACTAGATGTAGAGATGTTGATGTTAATGCTATACATGATCACATGGCTTTAATTAAACAACAAAATGATCATATAGCAAAACTAGATGCTAAAATTGCCGAGCATGAAATTGAAAATGAAAAATTTAAATTTGCTCGTAGTATGCTTTATAGTGGGAGACGCCCTGGCATTAAGGATGGCATTGGCTTCCAACAGGGAGGCAATGTCAAAATTAATGCCCCTCCTAAGAAATTGTCTAACTTTGTTAAGGGCAAGGCTCCCATGCCTCAGGATAACGAGGGTTACATTTTGTACCCTGCCGGTTATCCTGAGAGCAAAATTAGGAGAATTCATTCTAGGAAGTCTCACTCTGGCCCTAATCATGCTTTTATGTATAAGGGTGAGACATCTAGTTCTAGGCAACCAACCCGTGCTAAGTTGCCTAAGAAGAAAACTCCTAGTGCATCAAATGAACATAGCATTTCATTTAAAACTTTTGATGCATCTTATGTTTTAACTAACAAATCCGGCAAAGTAGTTGCCAAATATGTTGGGGGCAAGCACAAGGGGTCAAAAACTTGTGTTTGGGTACCCAAAGTTCTTGTGTCTAATGCCAAAGGACCCAAAACCATTTGGGTACCTAAAGTCAAGAACTAAACTTGTTTTGTAGGTTTATGCATCCGGGGGCTCAAGTTGGGTAGTCGACAGCGGGTGCACAAACCACATGACAGGGGAGAAGAAGATGTTCTCCTCCTATGAGAAAAACCAAGATTCCCAAAGAGCCATCACATTCGGGGATGGAAATCAAGGTTTGGTCAAAGGATTGGGTAAAATTGCTATATCTCCTGACCATTCTATTTCCAATGTTTTTCTTGTAGATTCATTAGATTACAATTTGCTTTCTGTTTCTCAATTATGCAAAATGGGCTACAACTGTCTGTTCACTGATGTAGGTGTCACTGTCTTTAGAAGAAGTGATGATTCAATAGCATTTAAGGGAGTGTTAGAGGGTCAGCTATACTTAGTGAATTTTGATAGAGCTGAACTCAACACTTGCTTAATTGCTAAGACTAACATGGGCTGGCTCTGGCATCGCCGACTAGCACATGTTGGGATGAAGAATCTTCATAAGCTTCTAAAGGGAGAGCACATTTTAGGATTAACAAATGTTCATTTTGAGAAAGACAGGATTTGCAGCGCATGCGAAGCAGGGAAGCAAGTTGGTACTCACCATCCACATAAGAACATCATGACGACTGACAGGCCACTGGAACTCCTACACATGGACCTATTCGGCCCGATAGCTTACATAAGCATCGGCGGGAGTAAGTACTGTCTAGTTATTGTGGATGATTATTCTCGCTTTACATGGGTGTTCTTTTTGCAGGAAAAATCTCACACCCAAGAGACCTTAAAGGGATTCTTGAGACGGGCTCAAAATGAGTTCGGCTTAAGGATCAAGAAAATTAGAAGCGACAACGGGACGGAGTTCAAGAACTCTCAAATTGAAGGCTTCCTTGAGGAGGAGGGCATCAAGCATGAGTTCTCTTCTCCCTACACCCCTCGACAAAATGGTGTAGTGGAGAGGAAGAATAGAACTCTATTGGACATGGCAAGAACCATGCTTGATGAGTACAAGACTTCGGATCGGTTTTGGGCCGAGGCGGTCAACACCGCTTGCTACGCCATCAACCGGTTATATCTACACCAAATCCTCAAGAAGACATCATACGAACTTCTTACCGGTAAAAAGCCCAATATTTCATATTTTAGAGTCTTTGGTAGCAAATGCTTTATACTTGTTAAAAGAGGTAGAAAATCTAAATTTGCTCCTAAGACCGTAGAAGGCTTTTTACTAGGATATGATTCAAACACAAGGGCATATAGAGTCTTTAACAAGTCCACTGGACAAGTTGAAGTTTCTTGTGACGTTGTGTTTGATGATACTAACGGCTCTCAAGTAGAGCAAGTTGATCTTGATGAGATAGGTGATGAAGAGGCTCCATGCATCGCACTAAGAAACATGTCCATTGGGGATGTGTGTCCTAAGGAATCCAAAGAGTCTCCAAATGCACAAGATCAACCATCCTCCTCCACGCAAGCATCTCCACCAACTCAAAATGAGGTTGAGGCTCAAGTTGATGAAGTAGAAGATCAAGCAAATGAGCTACCTCAAGATGACGGCAATGATCAAGGGGGAGATGCAAATGATCAAGACAAGGAGGATGAAGAACAAAGGCCGCCACACCCAAGAGTCCACCAAGCAATCCAACGAGATCACCCCGTCGACACCATCCTCGGCGACATTCATAAGGGGGTAACCACTAGATCTCGTGTTGCATATTTTTGTGAGCATTACTCTTTTGTTTCCTCTATTGAGCCACACAGGGTAGAGGAAGCACTTCAAGATTCGGATTGGGTGGTGGCGATGCAAGAGGAGCTCAACAACTTCACTAGGAACGAGGTATGGCATTTGGTTCCACGTCCTAATCAAAATGTTGTAGGAACCAAGTGGGTTTTCCACAACAAGAAAGATGAGCATGGTGTGGTGACAAGGAACAAAGCCCGACTTGTGGCCAAGGGATACTCCCAAGTCGAAGGTTTGGATTTCGGTGAAACCTATGCACCCGTAGCTAGGCTTGAGTCAATTCGTATATTATTGGCCTATGCTACTTACCATGGCTTTAAGCTTTACCAAATGGACGTGAAAAGTGCCTTCCTCAATGGACCAATCAAGGAAGAGGTCTATATTGAGCAACCTCCCGGCTTTGAAGATAGTGAGTACCCTAACCACGTCTATAAGCTCTCTAAGGCGCTTTATGGGCTCAAGCAAGCCCCAAGAGCATGGTATGAATGCCTTAGAGACTTTCTTATCACTAATGGATTCAAAGTCGGCAAGGCCGATCCTACTTTATTCACTAAAACTCTTGAAAATGACTTGTTTGTATGCCAAATTTATGTTGATGATATTATATTTGGGTCTACTAACGAGTCTACATGTGAAGAGTTTAGTAGGATCATGACACAAAAGTTCGAGATGTCTATGATGGGGGAGTTGAAGTATTTCTTAGGATTTCAAGTGAAGCAACTCCAAGAGGGCACCTTCTTAAGCCAAACGAAGTACACTCAAGATATTCTAAACAAGTTTGGGATGAAGGATGCCAAACCCATCAAGACACCCATGGGAACCAATGGGCATCTCGACCTCGACACGGAAGGTAAGTCCGTGGATCAAAAGGTATACCGGTCGATGATAGGCTCTTTACTCTATTTATGTGCATCTCGACCGGATATTATGCTTTTCCGTATGCATGTGTGCAAGATTCCAAGCCAACCCTAAGGAAGCTCACCTTACGGCCGTAAAACGAATCTTGAGATATTTAGTTTATACTCCTAAGTTTGGGCTTTGGTATCCTAGGGGTTCCACATTTGATTTGATTGGTTATTCGGATGCCGATTGGGCGGGGTGTAAAATTAATAGAAAAAGCACATCGGGGACTTGCCAGTTCTTGGGAAGGTCCTTGGTGTCTTGGGCTTCAAAGAAGCAAAATTCGGTCGCCCTTTCTACCGCCGAAGCCGAGTACATTGCCGCAGGCCATTGTTGCGCGCAACTACTTTGGATGAGGCAAACCCTTAGGGACTACGGTTACAAACTAACCAAAGTCCCTCTTCTATGTGATAATGAGAGTGCAATCCGCATGGCGGATAATCCCGTTGAGCATAGCCGCACTAAACACATAGCCATTCGGTATCACTTTTTACGGGATCACCAACAAAAGGGAGATATCGAGATTTCATACATTAATACTAAAGATCAATTAGCCGATATCTTTACCAAGCCACTTGATGAACAAACCTTTAACAAACTTAGGCATGAGCTAAATATTCTTGATTCTAGGAACTTCTTTTGTTAATTTGCACACATAGCTCTTTTATATACCTTTGATCATGTCTCTTTCATATACTATGACTAATGTGTTTTCAAGTCTATTTCAAACCAAGTCATAAGTGTATTGAAAGGGAATTAGAGTCTTCGGCGAAGACAAAGGCTTCCACTCCGTAACTCATCCTTCGCCGTCGCTCCACGCAACTCTCCATCTTTGGGGGAGAGAGCATCACTCCTCTTTGGTATAATCTTCACTCATTTATTTATGACCAAAGGGGGAGAAAGTAATTCTAAGGGCTCTAATGACTCTGTTTTTGGCGATTCATGCCAAAGGGGGAGAGAGTATTAGCCCAAAGCAAAAGGGCTGCACCACCACCTAATTTGTTTTAAAAAAGAGTTTTTTCAATTGGCATGATTTTTCAATTTGGTATCTTCTTGTGTTCAAAAAGGGGGGAGAGAATAGTATTTTCAAAATCAATATCCTAAAACCCTCTTGAACACCAAGAGGAGGATTTTATTTAGGGGGAGTTTTGTTTAGTCAAAGGAAAAGCATTTGAAACACGGGAGAAAATTTCAAATCTTGAAAATGCTTCGCAAAATCTTATCCATTTACCTTTGACTATTTGCAAAAGGACTTTGAAAAGGATTTACAAAAGAATTTGCAAAAACAAAACATGTGGTGCAAGCGTGGTCCAAAATGTCAAAAATTAAAGAAACAATCCATGCATATCTAATAAGTATTTATTGGCTTAATTCCAAGCAACCCTTGCACTTTCATATTGCATGCTAGTTCAATTATGCACTTCTATACTTGGTTTGGTTTATGTTGGCGTCAATCACCAAAAAGGGGGAGATTGAAAGGGAATTAGGCTTACACCTATTTCCTAATTGATTTTGGTGGTTGAATTGCCCAACACAAATAATTGGACTAACTAGTTTGCTCCAGTGTATAAGTTATACAGGTGCCAAAGGTTCACAACTTAGCCAATAAAAAGACCAAGAATTGGATTCAACAAAGAGAGCAAGGGATAACCGAAGTGTGCCCTGGTCTGGCGCACTGGACTGCCCGGTGTGCACCGGACAGTGTCCGGTGCACCACCGGACAGTGTCCGGTGCACCAAGGGACTTCACGCTGAACTCCTCACCTTCGGGAAAATCCAGAGGCGCTCCGCTATAATTCACCGGACTGTCCGGTGTACACCGGACTGTCCGGTGCCCCAAGAAAGAGCGGCTCTGGAACTCGCCAGCCTCGGGAATTCGCTCCGCTATAATTCACCGGACTGTCCAGTGAGCCAGCGGAGCAACGGCTACTTCGCGCCAACGGTCACCTGCAGGCGCATTTATTGCGCGCCAGAAGCGCGCAGAAGTAAGGCACGCGCGCGACTGTGCACCGGACAACCTACAGTACTTGTCCGGTGTACACCGGACAGCCAGGTGGGCCCAGAAGTCAGAAGCAACAACGGTCGAATCCCAACGGCCTGGTGACGTGGCTGGCGCACCGGACATGTCTGGTGTGCACCGGACTGTCCGGTGCACCATACGACAGTCAGCCACCACCAAACGGCTAGTTTGGTGGTTGGGGCTATAAATACCCCCAACCACCCCACATTCAAGTTATCCAAGTTTTCCAACTTCCAACCACTTACAAGAGCTAGGCATTCAATACAAGACACACTCAAGTGATCAAATCCTCTCCCAAATTCCACGAAAGCTTTAGTGACTAGTGAGAGTGATTTGTCGTGTTCTTTTGAGCTCTTGCGCTTGTATTGCTTTCTTCTTTCTCATTCTTTCTTGAGATCAATACTCACTTGTAACCGAGGCAAGAGACACCAATTGTGTGGTGGTCCTTGCGGGGAAATTTTGTTCCTGGTTGATTTGAGAAGAGAAATCTCACTCGGTCCGAGGGACCGTTTGAGAGAGGGAAGGGGTTGAAAAAGACCCGGCCTTTGTGGCCTCCTCAACGGGGAGTAGGTTTGCGAGAACCGAACCTCGGTAAAACAAATCCGCGTGTCACACTCTTATTTGCTTGCGATTTGTTTTGCACCCTCTCTCGCGGACTTCTTTATATTTCTAACGCTAACCCGACTTGTAGTTGTGATTAACTTTGTAAATTTTAGTTTCGCCCTATTCACCCCCCCCCTCTAGGCGACTTTCACTTCTATTTTGCTTGGGTTGGCTTCAATCCCTTTTGTTGATTCTAGGCACCCAAGAAATTTTCCCTTCTTCACCCCGAAGACACATTTCTCTAGATTTAGCTTGAGGCTAGCCTTCTTGAAGTTGGCAAATGTTTCTTGCAAATCAGCAATGTGATTTTCTTGCTTTGTGCTTTTGACTATGTTATCATCAACATATATCAAAACATTCTTGTCGATCTGAGTGCTAAGAACTTTGGAAGTCATCCTGTTGAAGCTTCCTCTAGCATTCTTGAGCCCCTCGGGCATCCGAAGGTAGCAGTAAGTTCCTCTAGGAGTTATGAAGCTTGTTTTGGGCTCGTCCTCCTTCTTCATCCAGATTTGATGATAACCTGAGTAGAAGTCCAAGACTCATGAGCTCCAAAGTGGCTGCCGCATCTATGAGGGAATCTATTCTTGGCAAAGGGAATTCATCCTTCGGGCACGCCTTGTTGAGATCCGTGAAGTCAAAACACATTCTCCACTTTCTATTGGCTTTCTTTACCATAACAGTGTTGGCTAGCCATTCTGGGTATGTTACTTCTCTAATGACCCTGGCACTGAGAAGCCTTTTAACTTAATTTCTTGCCCCTTCGGCTTTATCATCTGACATCTTCTGAAGCTTTTGCTTCCTCGGTCTGACAGTTCGGTCTACATTGAGTGAGTGTTCAATAACATCTCTGTTGACACCACAAAGATCATTAACTGACCAAGCAAAAACATCATTGTTATTGAACAAGAATTTTAACAGAGCTTTTTCTTATTCATCAGACAGTTGGGACCCAAACAACACCTTCTGCTCAGCTATGTCTTCGCACAGAAGCATAAACTTTGGTTGTTCTGCTGAAGCAGCCTTATCTCTTATATACTTATGTTGCTGGTGAGTTTCGGCTTCATCTATGTTGTGAATGGCCTTTGAATCTGTCCAATTCCCTTCGACTCTTCTAGCAGCTTCTTGGCTTCTATACTGTAGCACCCCGAAAATTCAAATCTTGAAATTTTCTCAAACTCGCTCTAAATTCAAATTGAATTTTAAATTTTGTTTCAAAATATTTGTTTGTGAGTTGATATCAACAAATAAAATATAGTGGTCTATATTATCTCCAAAATCCTCCTCAAATATCCTACAAATATTTCCCCAGTTATCCCCCTCAAATTCTTTCTAGAAATGCTGCCCAAATTTTCCACCTATAATTCTCCAAATATTTTCCTCCTGAGAAATACCTTCAGAATCATTTTTAAAGTCCCTACAAATATTTTCTTCATAATTTTCCTCGTGCTCATACGTATACATACGCCTCCGGTGTCGTACGGTGAGCTCTACAAGCTAATTACACTAATACAAGACAAATACATGCTTATCTCCCACTAATCCTCGCATCCTCCCACTAATCCTCGCCTCCTCCCCCTAATCCCCACCACCTAGCCTATAAATAGAGGGGCAAGGGTCTCCTCTCAAGGCACCGCAAGCCATTTCATGGCAACTCTCTCCCTCCCCCCCACACGCCCACTCCAAGTCCCACACAAGCACACACTAGCACAAGGACCGTTCGATCGTTCTTCGATCATTCGTCCACCTGTTCTTAGTTTATTCGTTCGTTCGTCTGATCGTTCATGGTTCGTTCGTACGTTCATCGATCGTTCGTCCATTCGTTCGTCCAAATAATCTTTGTTCAACCGTTATGCTGTCGAAATTCCGATCGTTCGTTCGTCCGATCATTCGATCGTTCGTCCGTTCGTTCATAGTTCCTATTCATCGTCCATCATTCGTTCATAGTCCCTATTAATCATTCATCGTTCGTTCATAGTCCCTATTCATCGTTCGTTCATAGTCCCTATTCATCATTCATAGTTTCTATTCATCGTTCATAGTCTCTATTCATCGTCCATCGTTCGTTCATAGTCCCTATTCATCGTTCGTTCATAGTCCCTATTCATCGTTCATCGTTCGTTCATAGTCACTATTCATCGTTCGCACGTACAAACTATTCAAGTTACTATTCATCATTGTTACTATTTAGCGTTACTATTTGTCGGCGTTTCGAACCCGGGGGGTCCCTGGACCGACGAGTAAATTATCGCCGCGTGCCCCAGCACAGATGGGTCGGCGCGAGACGGAGCGCGAAGGGGGGAGGGAGCCGGAGGGAGACGGGCGTGAGAGGTGGAATCCCGTGGCCTTCGTGTTTGTCCCGCGCCCAGGTCAGGTGCGCTTGCAGTAGGGGGTTACAAGCGTCCACGCGGGAGGGAGCGAGCGGCCTCACGCGAGCGCCGTCCCGTCCTTCCCCGCGAGGTCAACCCTCTGTAAGAGGGCTCTGGTCCTTCCTTTTATAGGCGCAAGGAGAGGATCCAGGTGTACAATGGGGGTGTAGCAGTGTGCTAACGTGTCTAGCGGAGGAGAGCTAGCGCCCTAAGTACATGCCATCGTGGCAGCCTGAGAGGTTTTGGCACCCGGTTCGTGTGGTGTCGTGGCCGTCGGAGGAGCGCTAGAGCCTGGCGGAAGGACAGTTGTCGGGCTGTCGAGTCCTTGCTGACGTCCTCTTGCTTCCGTAAGGGGGCTGAGAGCCGCCGTCGTCATAGAGCATGTGGGGCGCCATCATTACTTGTCTGGCGGAGCAAGCCAGATGGGACGCCGGTCTTGTTCCCCGTAGCCTGAGTCAGCTTGGGGCAGGGTAATGATGGCGCCTCCTGTTGACGTGGTCGGTCCGTGCCCTAGGTTGGGCGAGGTGGAGGCTCCTCCGAGGTCGAGGTCGAGTCTGTCTTCCAAGGTCGAGGTCGAGTCCGAGCCCCCGGGTCGGACGAGGCGGAGACCGTCGGTGGATGCCAGGGCCAAGTCCGAGCCCTGGGGTCGGGCGGAGCGGAGTTCGTCGTCTTCTGGGGCTGAGCCCAAGTCCGAGCCCTGGGGTCGGGCGGAGCAGAGTTCACCGTCTTCCGGGGCTGAGCCCGAGTCCGAGCCGTGGGGTCGGGCGGAGCGGAGTTCGTCGTCTTCCGGGGCTGAGCCCAAGTCGGAGCCCTGGGGTCGGGCGGAGCGGAGTTCG
The DNA here is from genome assembly GCF_902167145.1 of Zea mays. Taxonomy (NCBI): domain Eukaryota; kingdom Viridiplantae; phylum Streptophyta; class Magnoliopsida; order Poales; family Poaceae; genus Zea; species Zea mays. The sequence goes on along the minus strand of NC_050096.1, from coordinate 213,469,106 downwards.
CCGTCTTCCGGGGCTGAGCCCGAGTCCGAGCCCTGGGGTCGGGCGGAGCGGAGTTCGTCGTCTTCCGGGGCTGAGCCCAAGTCCGAGCCCTGCGGTCGGGCAAAGCGGAGTTCGTCGTCTTCCGGGGCCGAGCCCGAGTCCGAGCCCTAGGGTCGGGCGAAGCGGAGTTCGTCGTCTTCCGGGGCTGAGCCCGAGTCCGAGCCCTGGGGTCGGGCGAAGCGGAGTTTCCCATGGCGCCTAGCGCCAGACTTGGCTGCTGTCAGCCTCACTCTGTCGAGCGGCTCAGCAGTCGGTGCAACGCAGGCGGCGCTGTCCTCTTGTCAGACCGGTCAGTGGAGCGGCGAAGTGACTGTGGTCACTTCGGCTCTATCGACTGGAGGGCGTGCGTCAGGATAAAGGTGTCAGGCCACCTTTGCATTAAATGCCCCTGCGATTTGGTCGGTTGGCGTGGCGATTTGGCCTAGGTTGCTTCTTGGTGAAGACTGGGCCCCGGGCGAGCCGAAGGTGTGTCCGTTGCTGGAGGGGGGCCTCGGGCGAGACGTAGATCCTCCGGGGTCGGCTGCCCTTGCCCGAGGCTGGGCTCGGGCGAGGCGTGATCGCGTCCCTCGAATGGACCGATCCTTGACTTAGTCGCACCCATCAGGCCTTTGCAGCTTTGTGCTGATGGGGGTTACCAGCTGAGATTTAGGAGTCTTGAGGGTACCCCTAATTATGGTCCCCGACAGTAGCCCCCGAGCCTCGAAGGGAGTGTTAATACTCGCTTGGAGGCTTTTGTCGCACTTTTTTGCAAGGGGACCAGCCTTTCTCGGTTGCGTTTTGTTCCGGTGGGTGCGCGCGAGCGCACCCGCCGGGTGTAGCCCCCGAGGCCTCGGAGGAGTGGTTTGACTCCTTTGAGGTCTTAATGCATTTCGCAACACTTCGGCTGGTCTGGTTGTTCCCTCATGCGAGCTGGCCGTAGCCCGGGTGCACGGTCGAGTCCCAAGTTCTCGGGCTAGTATGTTGACGCTGTCAACGGTTTGGCCGGATCCGGGTTTGCGAGAGCAGCCCCCGAGCCTCTGCACAGGTCGAGAGGACGGTCAAGGACAGACTCGACTTTTTTACATACGCCCCTGCGTCGCCTTTCCGCAAGGAGGAGGGGGGGAAGCGCCATGTTGCCCTCGGAGGGCGCCGAACATGGTGTCTCCGGTGAGCTGCTGGCGGGTAATCCGAGTGGACGCCCGTGCCCCATTTGTTAGGGGTCGGCTAGAGGCCCGGAGGCGCACTCCAAAAGTACCTGCGGGTGATCTGTCGGACCCGGTCCCCTTTCGACGGGGTCCGAGGGCTCGATGCCTCCCTCTGATGGGATTCCGTTACAAGATCGTTCCCGCTGGTCTCGGAAATGTCCTAGGGTACCTCGGGAGCGTAGCCCGAGCCTCGGTTATGTATCGAACGTACCTAGGGTCATCCCTCGCTCTGTGTCTGAGGCGGCTGTGAACCCTTCGAGGGCCAGCCTATGAACCCCTGATCAGTAGTGGGCGCGGAGCCTGAGTGGCCTGAGGCGGCCGTCGAACCCTTCCGAGGGGCCGGCCTTCGAACCTCTGACCAGTAGTGTGCACGGAACCCAAGCGCTCTGAGGCGGCTGTTGAATCCCTCCGAGGGGCCAGCCTTTGAACCTCTGATCAGTAGGGAGGCTCGGGGCCTGTTTCCTTCACGGAGAAGGATCCTTTTCGGGGTATCCCCCTTTCCCGGTCCCTGTTGTAAGAGAGAGAAAGAGGAAAAGGAAAAGGATACAAAATCGAATGACGTGGCGTACCTTTTTTGACGCGGTCATTATGGCGAAGGCGAAGAGTCGCTTGCTTCTCCTGCCTGAGGCGCCGCCTGTCCCGCCGCGGAGTTAATGCGACGGGGCGAGTGGTTCACGAGGCGGCCGTTGCGCGTGCGCGAGCCATTCGAGGAACGGAACACGGGCGCGTCGTCTTCACGCAGTGAGAGAGGGTTCTCTCGCTGCCCTGGATGGGATGTAAGCTTGGCTAACGACGTGACCGCTGCTCCTGCCCGCCTGCCACCGCCATTACTGCCGGCCCATTTTTGGCCGTATTGACCGTCGCGCCTGGCTGGCACTGTTGGGTCATACGCAGGGTTGCCTCGAGTCGCGGTACTGGTTCCGCAGTCGAGGAGGCGTGGTAGTGGTGCGAGTGGCGGTGCAGTTGCTCGCACGTAGCAACCGGCGCGCCGGTTGCATGACGCGTGGGCCTGGGCCTCCATGCTGGGTGCGTTGGAAGTCGGAGGGGCGCGCCCAGTTGGCGTGGTTGCATGCCGCCTGCATGGCTGCCCGCCCTTTCACCCGCTGATCTGGGCGTAAGTGGAGGAATGTTTGTAACCGCTGGGCGGTTGCATGCACCGCGCGTGGCGGTTTGGCTTCTTCTGCCCTGGGCCAGTTTGCATGACGCGTGGGACCCAGCCCCCGCGCCGTAGGGGGAGGATCTTGGAGCGTGCTGGAGAAGACTCAGCCCGCGACGGCTGGGGACGCAAGTAGGGAGAGTCGCCTTTAAAAGGAGGGTGACCCCCTTGAAAGGCGACCATGTCTTCGCGCTCCCTTATGCATCGTTTCTTTCCACCTTCCGAGCCCCCGGATGGGGAACACCCGCAATCCTTCCGCCTTGTCGTTGGAGGAACGCAACTTCGTGGAAGTTGGTACCTCTCAGCCATTGTTCGGCTTCGAGGATTTTCATCATGCAGCCCGGCTGCACCCCCTCGCCTGCGGTCACCTAAGACGGTGACCACCAGCCCCTGGATGGGGAGAAGCAAGCCGGGCTGCGGCCCCCGCCCCTCCCTCAGCTTCAAGGATGTTTACCATCCTTGCTGGGGCGGAGAGCGAGGCAAGCCGGGGCTCTACCTCCCGCACGGGTCGGCTGGCCACCTCCTCTTCCAGCTTCTGGTGGTGGAAATCATCCCCCAGCTCTGCGGAGGAGGCGTCCTCCAGCCATGCCGGGGAAGGCGAACTGTTGTTGCCCAGCTAGGATGCAACATTCCGCCCTCTTCCTCGCTTTCGTGGCGAGGACGGGAGCGAGGACCTGTCGGTGCGCTTTGGAGCGGCCCGCGTTCGCCGGTGCGGCATTGGTGGAGAGACGGACGCCGCCGTCGGTGCTGACGTGGTGGCAGCCGGGGGAAGCTTCTCCACCGTCGAGGCCGTCAGTGCCGCCTACGAGCCGGCCTCCGGCTCTTTGGCTTTGATATCTGGTTCGCGTCCCTTGAGCTGGGACGCGAACGAGAGCCTTCCGGTGGCCGCGTCCGTCCTGGGACCATAGCTGCTGCTGAAGAGGTCGCTGGCGAGTTGCCCGGAACTTGTCGCCCCGCAGACTCCCCGGCGTGGAGGTTGTTCATACCCGCGGGGACGGAACCGGAGTTCCGTTTGTAATGGCACCTTGAATGCCGGTCTTTTTGTTCATTGCGGCTGTCGGGGCCTGAACATGTATGTATTTTCGGCGCAGAGCCGTGTTTTTCCTCATTTTCGAGCACTAAGACTCGCCTGTTGGTTATCTGAACCGCTTCACCAAGCGTGAGTCGCCTCGTGCGAAGGTGACGAGTGAGGTATCCGTATCCCGGAGGCGTAGGAGTCCCTCGGCTCGGTCGGCCTTGCTGTCCGAGGCTTCTCTTGCTTAGTTAAAGGAACCCCTCGGCCGCTCTTCGATGAGCCGAAGCCGGGGGTAGCGGTGTCAGCTCGAACAGAGGCAGAGTTGGCTTCGAAAAGAAGACTTGGTCGGCCGGAGCCTGGCCGGGTCGTCCGCTGGCGGGACTGACGCCGGAGTTGAGTTGCCGAGGCCACGGGCCGGGCTCATGTCTTTGGGGACAGCCGGCCGAGGCCTCGGGGTGGCCGGCCGAGCCGTCTGCTCGAGCCGGATTCCTGGAGAAGACCCTGGCAGCGATGGCCCGGGCGTGGTGCTAATGTCGTCCTTCAGAGTGGAGATTCTCCGACTGCTTCGCCGTCCGAGGCTAGGTCGGACCTAGCCGAAGGTGTAGTTGACGCCGAGGGTGCTGCTGCTCCCTTCAACTGTCAAGATCCGAGCCTGCAGGATCGGATTATCTTGTAGTGTGTGTATGTTTTCTGCGGCCGCCGAGGCCCAAACATACCATCGTCGTGTTGTAAAGTTGCGTTTCTTTTCCTCTTGTTTCGAGTATCTGGACTTTTTTGTCGGTAACAGAATTGTCTGTGCGAGCGAGAGTTGCTTTTCACGGAAGGCGATGAGTGAGGTATCCGTATCCCGGAGGCGTAGGAATCCCTCGGCTCGGTCGGCCTTGCCGCTTACGTGCACTCTTACTTGTCCATAGGGTTCTGTCACCGACGCAGTCGAGAAGGCCCGAAGAATCGTTTTGGCAGAGGAGCTTCCGAGCGTGAAGACTTGTACGGTCCGCGGAATCACTTATCCGAGCGCGAGTTACTTATCGCAGAAGGTGATGAGTGAGGTATCCGTATCCCGGAGGCGTAGGAGTCCCTCGGCTCGGTCAGCCTTGGCTGCTTACGTGTACTCCGTCGTTTTCAGGATCCACTTTCGAAGTAGTCGAAAAGCACGAAAGACATTCTGGCGAAAAAGATCTTTTTCCGAGGAAAATTTTGGCGCAGAGGGGGTTCCCCCCTTTTAGCCCCCGAGGGAGGGTCGGGCTTTGCTGAGGCAAGGCTGACCCTTCCTTGATGACTAAACTTTGCGTGGCAAACGAGGTATACGAACAACTTGAAAGCATCTTAAGGGTAGAAGCGACGTAGTTGTTGGATGTTCCAAGCGTTGCTGTAGACCTCGCCTTGACTGTTGGCCAGCTTGTACGTTCTGGGCTTCAGAACTTTGGCGATGGCGAACGGCCCTTCCCAGGGAGGCGTGAGCTTGTGCCGCCCTCAGGCGTCTTGTCGCAGCCGAAGCACCAGGTCGCCCACCTGGAGGTCTCGGGACCGAACCTCTCGGGCGTGGTAGCGTCGCAGGGACTGCTGGTACCGCACCGAGTGTAGTAAGGCCATGTCCCGAGCCTCTTCCAGCTGGTCCAGTAAGTCTTCTCGATTAGCTTGATAGCTTTGGTCGGCGTAGGCCCTCGTCCTCAGGGAACTGTATTCTAAGTCTGTGGGCAAGATGGCCTCGGCCCCATAGACTAGAAAGAACGATGTGAAGCCCGTGGCTCGGCTCGGCGTTGTCCTCAGACTCCATACCACCGAGGTTGTCCTCAGACTCCATACCACCGAGGGGAGTTCCTTCATCCACCGCTTGCCGAATTTGTTGAGGTCGTTGTAGATCCGCGGCTTGAGTCCTTGCAGGATCATGTCGTTGGCACGCTCTACTTGCCCATTCGTCATGAGGTGAGCCATGGCGGCCCAGTCCACCCGGATGTGGTGATCCTCGCAGAAGTCCAGGAACTTCCTGCCGGTGAACTGGGTGCCGTTGTCTGTGATGATGGAGTTCGGGACCCCAAAGCGATGGATGATGTTGGTGAAGAATGCTACCGCCTGTTCGGACATGATACTGTTTAGGGGTCGGACCTCGATCCACTTGGAGAATTTGTCGATGGCGACCAACAGGTGCGCGTAGCCCCCGAGTGCCTTCTGCAAGGGGCCGACGAGGTCCAGACCCCACACAGCAAAAGGCCAGGTGATGGGTATCATCTGCAGGGCCTGAGCGGGCAGGTGGGTCTGCCTCGCGTAGAACTGACACCCTTCGCAGGTGCGGACAATTCTAGTGGCGTCGGCCACCGCCGTCGGCCAGTAGAAACCTTGTCGGAAGGCGTTTCCGACAAGGGTTCGAGGTGCTGCGTGATGGCCGCAAGCCCCCGAGTGTATCTCTTGTAGGAGCTCCCGACCTTCGGTGATGGAAATGCATCGCTGGAGGATGCCCGAGGGGCTGCGGTGGTAGAGCTCCTTCCCATCTCCCAGCAAGACGAACGACTTGGCGCGTCGCGCCAACCGCCGAGCTTCGGCTCGGTCGAGGGGTAGCTCTCCTCGGTGGAGATATTGTAGGTACAGAGTCTGCCAGTTTCGATTAGGCGTGACCTCGCTCCGCTCCTCCTCGACGCGCAGTGCCTCACCCTTGGGGGCCGAAGGTGCCTTGGGTTGAGCCGAGGGTGCCTCGGGCTGGGTCGAGGGTGCCTCGGACTGAGCCGGGGGTGCCTCGGACTGGGCCGAGGGTGCCTCGGGCTCGGGCGTGTCGTCGATCTTGACGGAGGGTCGGTGCAGGTCTCGGGAGAAGACGTCCGGGGGAACCGTTGTTCGCCCCGAGGCTATTTTAGCCAGCTCGTCCGCAGTCTCGTTGTAGCGTCGGGCGATGTGGTTGAGCTCGAGCCCGTAGAACTTGTCTTCCAGGCGCCAAACCTCATCGCAGTATGCTTCCATCTTCGGGTCGCGGCAGTGGGAGTTCTTCATGACTTGGTCGATGACGAGCTGTGAGTCACCACGAGCGTCGAGGCGTCGGACCCCTAGCTCGATGGCGATGCGCAAACCGTTGACCAGAGCCTCATACTCAGCCACATTGTTGGACGCCGGGAAATGGAGGCGTAGCACGTAGCGCAGGTGCTTCCCGAGGGGCGAGATGAAGAGCAGGCCTGCGCCCGCTCCTGTCTTCATCAGCGACCCGTCGAAGAACATGGTCCAGAGTTCCGGTTGGATCGGAGCTGTTGGGAGCTAGGTGTCGACCCATTCAACCACGAAGTCCGCCAACACCTGGGACTTGACGGCCTTCTGAGGGGCGAACGAGATCGTCTCGCCCATGATTTCCACCGCCCACTTTGCAATTCTACCCGAGGCCTCGCGGCACTGGATGATCTCCCCCAGGGGGAAGGATGACACCACAGTTACCGGATGAGACTCGAAGTAGTGTCGCAACTTCCGCCACGTCAGGATCACTGCGTACGGCAGCTTCTGAATTTGTGGGTAGCGGATCTTGGTCTTGGACAGTACCTCGCTGATGAAGTAGACTGGCCTCTGGACGGGCAATGCATGCCCCTCTTCTCGTCTCTCAACCACAATCGCGGCGCTAACCACCTGAGTGGTCGCGGCGACGTAGATCAAGAGGGCTTCTCCGGCAGCGGGGGGCACCAAGATGGGCGCGTTTGTAAGGAGCGCCTTCAGGTTCCCGAGGGCTTCCTCGGCCTCAGGGGTCCAAGTGAAGCACTCGGCCTTCCTTAAGAGGCGGTACAGAGGCAGGCCTCTTTCGCCGAGGCGCGAGATGAAGCGGCTCAGAGCTGCAAGGCATCCCATGACTCTCTGTACGCCTTTCAAGTCCTTGATGGGCCCCATGCTGGTGATGGCTGCGATCTTCTCCGGGTTGGCCTCGATGCCCCGCTTGGAGACGATGAACCCCAAGAGCGTGCCTCGGGGAACCCCGAAGACACACTTTTCAGGATTGAGCTTCACGCCTTTTGCCTTGAGACATCGGAATGTCACTTCAAGGTCGGAAAAGAGGTCGGAGGCTTTCCTCGTCTTGACTACGATGTCATCGACGTAGGCCTCGACCGTTCGGCCAATGTGTTCGCCGAACACATGGTTCATGCAGCGTTGGTATGTTGCACCCGCATTCCTCAAGCCGAACGGCATGGTAACATAGCAGTACATGCCGAAGGGTGTGATGAAAGAGGTCGCGAGCTGGTCGGACTCTTTCATCCTGATCTGGTGATACCCTGAGTAGGCATCGAGGAAAGACAGGGTTTCGCACCCAGCAGTGGAATCCACGATTTGATCGATGCGAGGCAGAGGGTAGGGATCTTTCGGACATGCTTTGTTTAGACCAGTGTAGTCTACACAAATCCGCCATTTCCCTCCTTTCTTTCTCACAAGCACAGGGTTGGCAAGCCATTCGGGATGGAATACCTCTTTGATGAACCCTGCCGCCATTAGCTTGTGGATCTCCTCGCCTATGGCTCTGCGCTTTTCTTAGTCGAATCGGCGCAGAGGCTGCTTCACGGGTCGGGCTCCAGCTCGGATATCCAGCGAGTGCTCGACGACATCCCTCGGTATGCCGGGCATGTCCGTGGGACTCCACGCGAAAACGTCGGCGTTTGCACGGAGAAAGTCGACGAGCACCGCTTCCTATTTGGGATCGAGCTCGGAGCCGATCCGTATTTGCTTGGAGGCGTCGCTGCTGGGGTCGAGGGGGACGGACTTAACCATCTCCGCTGGCTCGAAGTTGCCGGCGTGGCGTTTCACGTCTGGCACCTCCTTAGAGAGGCTCTCCAGGTCGGCGATGATGGCCTCGGATTCGGCGAGGGCCTCGGCGTACTCCACGCACTCCACGTCGCATTCGAACGCGTGTCGATACGTGGGGCCGACGGTGATGACGCCGTTGGGGCCCGACATCTTGAGCTTGAGGTAGGTGTAGTTGGGGACGGCCATGAACTTTGCGTAACATGGCCTCCCCAGCACTGCGTGGTAGGTTCCTCGGAACCCGACCACCTCGAACATGAGGGTCTCCCTTCGGAAGTTGGAGGGCGTCCCAAAGCAGACGGGAAGATCGAGTTGTCCGAGGGGCTGGACACGCTTCTCGGGGATGATCCCGTGGAAAGGCGCAGCGCCTGCCCGGACCGAGGACAGATCAACACGCAGGAGCCCGAGGGTCTCGGCATAGATGATGTTGAGCCTGCTGCCTCCGTCCATGAGGACCTTGGTGAGCCTGACGTCGCCGATGACGGGGTCGACAACGAGCGGGTATTTTCCCGGGCTCGGCACGCGGTCGGGGTGGTCGGCTTGGTCGAAGGTGATGGGCTTGTCGGACCAGTCTAGGTAGACTGGCGCCGCCACCTTTACCGAACAGACCTCCCGACGCTCTTGCTTGCGGTGCCGAGCCGAGGCGTTCGCCGCTTGCCCACCGTAGATCATGAAGCAGTCGCGGACCTCAGGGAACTCTCCTGCCTGGTGATCTTCCTTCTTATCATCGTCGCGAGCCCTGCCATCCTCCGCGGGTGGCCCGGCCTTGTGAAAGTGGCGCCGAAGCATGGCGCACTCCTCAAGGGTGTGCTTGACTGGCCCCTGATGATAGGGGCACGGCTCCTTGAGCATCTTGTCGAAGAGGTTGGCACCTCCGGGGGGTTTCCGAGGGTTCTTATACTCGGCGGCGGCGACAAGGTCCGCGTCGGCGGCATCGCGCTTTGCTTGCGACTTCTTCTTGCCTTTCTTCTTGGCGCCGCGCTGAGTTGACGCCTCGGGGACATCTTCTGGTGGGCGGCCCTGGGGCTGCTTGTCCTTCCGGAAGATGGCCTCAACCGCCTCCTGGCCAGAGGCGAACTTGGTGGCGATGTCCATCAGCTCGCTCGCCCTGGTGGGGGTCTTGCGACCCAGCTTGCTCACCAGGTCGCGGCAGGTGGTGCTGGCGAGGAACGCGCCGATGACATCTGAATCGGTGATGTTGGGCAGCTCGGTGCGCTGCTTCGAGAATCGTCGGATGTAGTCCCGGAGAGACTCTCCCGACTGCTGTCGGCAGCTTCAGAGATCCCAGGAGTTCCTAGGGCGCACGTACGTGCCCTGGAAATTGCCGGCGAAGGCTTGGACCAGGTCGTCCCAGTTGGAGATCTGCCCCGGAGGCAGGTGCTCCAACCAGGCGCGAGCGGTGTCAGAGAGGAACACGGGGAGGTTGCGGATGATGAGGTTGTCATCGTCTGTTCCACCCAGTTGGCAAGCCAGCCGGTAGTCCGCGAGCCACAGTTCCGGTCTCGTCTCCCCCGAGTACTTTGTGATAGTAGTCGGGGTTCGGAACCGGGTCGGGAACGGCGCCCGTCATATGGCGCGGCTGAAAGCCTGCGGACCGGGTGGTTCGGGCGAGGGACTCCAATCCTCCCCGCTGTCGTAGCGTCCCCCGCGCCTGGGGTGATAGCCTCAGCGCACCCTCTCGTCGAGGTGGACCCGACGGTTGCGGTGATGGTGCTCGTTGTCGGGGCGACCCGGGGCCGCAGGCGCTGTGTTGCGCGTGCGCCCGGTGTGGACCGAGGCTTCCCGCATGAATCGGGAAGTCGCGGCGTCCTCCAGGAGATTCTTGAGCTCTCCCTGGATACGCCGCCCCTCGGTGGTTGACGGCTCCGGCATCGCGCGGAGAAGCATTGTCGCTGCAGCCAGGTTCTGACCGACTCCACTAGAAGTCGGTGGCAGCCTTACCCTGACATCGTCGGCGATGCGGTGCTGGATACCCTAGGGTAGATGACGCACTTCTCCGGCCGAAGGTTGGCCCGCCCATTCCTGCCCGATGTCCCGGCAGATGGGCTCAAGTGTTCCTGCTCCCTCGTCGAGCCTGGCCTGCACCCCGCGGATTTGCTCGAGCTGTGGGTCATGACCCCCCGCCGGAACGGGGACCACAACTAGCTCCCGTAGGATGTCAACGCGAGGCACAGGCCTAGGGAGATCACCGTTCTCCGACATACCAAGATGGTTGCCTTCGGAGGGACCCCCTAGATCGACGTGGAAACATTCACGACTTGGGCCGCAGTCCTCGTCGCCGAGGCTGCGGCTACCGTCAGAACAGTCGGAAAGGCAGCAGTCGCACGCGGTCATAAAGTCCCGCATGGCACTGGGGTTACCAAGTCCGGAGAAATCCCAACAGAAGTCGGGCTCGTCATCTTCCTCGGACCCCGAGGGCCCGTAGGTCGAGACGCCCGTCAGCCGGTCCCAGGGTGACCGCATACGATACCCCAGAGGGTTTGGACTCGCCTCTACGAGAGCGTCCACCAAAGCGAAGTCGCTTGGTTGGTCGAGGCTGAATCCAAAAGGCGTGAGATGGGAACCGGTTGGTACCTCTTGGTCGACGGGCGGTGATGAAGTCGCGTCAGGGGCTGACTGCACCGTCATCTCAGGTACGAGGGTGACGCCCAGCAAGTCCTTCGCGAGCGTGCTGGCGTCGTCCGTTGGCTTGGGATCGGCGTGTTGCGGGGAGACAGTGCTTGTCTTCGTCTCAGACGCGAGGTCGATGCCCGACGTGCCCCCCGTTGGGGCGCCGGCGCCGTCGACTCGCTCGACAGCCGACGAGGTGCCGCCTCCTGCTTGGCCTTGGTTGCCCCGCCTCCTCCTACGTTGGCGGGGGAGGGGACGGGGCGAGCTCGAATGTTGTTCTTCCACCACGCGGGGAAGACGTCGTCGATTCCGCCGCCGGCGGGCGGGCTGTCGGCCGCCATTGTCGCGGTCACGCGGCGGGGGAAGGAGTATCATGTCGTAGCTGCCGTCGAGGGACATGAACTCAAGACTCCCGAAACGGAGTACCGTCCTGGGCTGGAAAGGTTGCTGGAGACTGCCCATTTGGAGCTTGACGGGAAGCTGTTCATCAACACGCAGCAGGCCCCTACCTGGCGCGCCAACTGTCAGCGTTTTGAACCCGGGGGGTCCCTGGACCGACGAGTAAATTATCGCCGCGTGCCCCAGCCCAGATGGGTCGGCGCGAGACGGAGCGCGAAGGGGGGAGGAAGCCGGAGGGAGACGGGCGTGAGAGGTGGAATCCCGCAGCCTTCGTGTTTGTCCCACGCCCAGGTCGGGTGCGCTTGCAGTAGGGGGTTACAAGCGTCCACGCGGGAGGGAGCGAGCGGCCTCACGCGAGCGCCGTCCCGTCCTTCCCCGCGCGGCCAACCCTCTGTAAGAGGGCCCTGGTCCTTCCTTTTATAGGCGCAAGGAGAGGATCCAGGTGTACAATGGGGGGTGTAGCAGTGTGCTAACGTGTCTAGCGGAGGAGAGCTAGCGCCCTAAGTACATGCCATCGTGGCAACCGGAGAGGTTTTGGCACCCGGTTCATGTGGTGTCGTGGCCGTCGGAGGAGCGCTGGAGCCTGGCGGAAGGACAGCTGTCGGGGCTGTCGAGTCCTTGCTGACGTCCTCTTGCTTCCGTAAGGGGGCTGAGAGCCGCCGTCGTCATAGAGCGTGCGGGGCGCCATCATTACTTGTCTGGCGGAGCGAGCCAGATGGGACGTCGGTCTTGTTCCCCGTAGCCTGAGTCAGCTTGGGGCAGGGTAATGATGGCGCCTCCTGTTGACGTGGTCGGTCCGTGCCCTAGGTTGGGCGAGGTGGAGGCTCCTCCGAGGTCGAGGTCGAGTCCGAGCCCCCGGGTCGGACGAGGCGGAGACCGTCGGCGGATGCCAGGGCCAAGTCCGAGCCCTGGGGTCGGGCAGAGCGGAGTTCGTCGTCTTCCGGGGCTGAGCCCAAGTCCGAGCCCTGGGGTCAGGCGGAGCGGAGTTCGCCGTCTTCCGGGGCTGAGCCCGAGTCCGAGCCCTGGGGTCGGGCGGAGCGGAGTTCGTCGTTTTCCGGGGCTGAGCCCAAGTCCGAGCCCTGGGGTCGGGCGGAGCGGAGTTCGCCGTCTTCTGGGGCTGAGCCCGAGTCCGAGCCCTAGGTTCGGGCGGAGCGGAGTTCGTCGTCTTCCGGGGCTGAGCCCAAGTCCGAGCCCTGCGGTCGGGCGAAGCGGAGTTCGTCGTCTTCCGGGGCCGAGCCCGAGTCCGAGCCCTGGGGTCGGGCGAAGCGGAGTTCGTCGTCTTCCGGGGCTGTGCCCGAGTCCGAGCCCTGGGGTCGGGCGAAGCGGAGTTTCCCATGGCGCCTAGGGCTGGACTTGGCTGCTGTCAGCCTCACTCTGTCGAGCGGCTCAACAGTCGGTGCAGCGCAGGCGGCGCTGTCCTCTTGTCAGACCGGTCAGTGGAGCGGCGAAGTGACTGCGGTCACTTCGGCTCTGTCGACTGGAGGGCGTGCGTCAGGATAAAGGTGTCAGGCCACCTTTGCATTAAATGCCCCTGCGATTTGGTCAGTTGGCGTGGCGATTTGGCCTAGGTTGCTTCTTGGTGAAGACTGGGCCTCGGGCGAGCCGAAGGTGTGTCTGTTGCTGGAGGGGGGCCTCGGGCGAGACGTAGATCCTCCGGGGTCGGCTGCCCTTGCCCGAGGCTGGGCTCGGGCGAGGCGTGATCGCGTCCCTCGAATGGACCGATCCTTGACTTAGTCGCACCCATCAGGCCTTTGCAGCTTTGTGCTGATGGGGGTTACCAGCTGAGATTTAGGAGTCTTGAGGATACCCCTAATTATGGTCCCCGACACTATTCATCATTATTACTATTCACCGTTACTATTCAGCATTGTTACTATTCATAGATGATATTCATCGTTGCTATTTCAGCGTTACTATTCATCATTACTATTCATCGATCATCCGCTCACCCTAAATTTCAACTGCTCATCTATAATGCTATCCAGTTCACCTAAGACCTGCCAGACCAATATTCTAGTCATATAAACTCCGGTGACTGTGATTTTCCTTCCAGTAAGAACTTTCCATCTGGTCACCCATCCCAGGTTTCTCCAAGTTGAGCACACTTAACTTTGGGATTCTTTCGAACCAGGCCACCAAACTCAGATTCCAATAATTCTTGTTTCTAAATTCTTATCAAATTATTCCCTATCCAACCATGTCATCCCTTAAGCATGGTTCATATTCCAGAAAACTCCCAAAATACTCTTGTCCCATATTCTGCCTATAAGTTTCCTGTTCAGACTAAGCCAGACGATTCATTCGCCACTATTCTCACCAATAGTGAACTCTACTGTACTACACCACATACACCCAGCTATAAATACACCCATCTACCCTCTCCCTCTCCACACACTCAACACCCTTAGCCAAGGCAAACACCCCACCCGCTCAGTTACTCTGCTCTGCCGGCTACACGCATAGTGTCGCTTCGCCTCCAATCCACCCTCCTGGTAAGCACCTCCACTCCACCACCAATAATATCACAACACCACATGACACAGATTCTGCTCAAGACTCTACCCATCCATATATCGCCATTCTGACCACTATACTAAATATTTGTTGATATACTTGTTGGTTTGAATGTTTGTTTGTTCATGTTGAATCATTATCGGAGCGTTCGTGTCGTCTTGTGAAGGCCAGATCTGCAAGTCTATGCCACGCGGTGGAGCCAGAAGCTAGTTCCGCGAGCTCTCACCCCTTTCATCGGTTAAAGCAACGACAAGCTCACTGGATCCCTTTGATGCATAAATTACCTATGCTTTTTCAACCACAACCCTCAGCCTGTTATTTTATGCATAATATGATTTTGAGACAAGTTATTATGGCCACCCAGCCTCAGAACTTTGCCGCAATCAATCTTTATACTCCTTGACATATTTGTTATAAATGATTTGAGAAAAGGTGTGAGTTTTCAAAAGAAAATGTGTTTCAAAATGGGTATGATGAAGGGTTGTCACCCTTATCACCTTTGAGTGGGATGATCAGGGACTCCCTGGTTTAGGAGAGGGCCTAAGGTGATGGCTCAGCTGGTTTAGGTGTGAGCATGAAGGATTGTCCCTCTCGCATAAGGACCGGTTTGTCATCACTCCTTACCTATACTCTTATCAAGTACAACCACTCGAGACTGTATGGGCAGTCGCTTGATCTGAACTTGTACGGTCCGAACCCCAGGATTATAACGGCTGGGGAGCACTGAGAGGATAAGGAAGGGGAATGTTTTGTCCGGTTTGGGCATGGTGGTGGCCTTGTTCCTTCCGGTATAATCGCTAAGGTAAGGACGAGCAAGGAAGAAAAGAGTTTCGGCATTTGGATCTCACGACGGTGAGATTGTACAAACCAGACTAGTCGGTAAAGTGTACACCTCTGCGCATAGTTTGAAAACCTATTCAAATAGTCCGCGTCCACGGATATGGATGAGTCATGGCATGGATTTGACAATTAGTGTTTTCTTTTCCAAAAATGCTTTTGAAAAGTGGTTTTAAAAGGTCTGGCGGTTGAGTCGTGAGCTATGGTGGACATGAAGTCTAATAGTTGTTTTTGAAAATGAAAACCAGTGGGAAACTGCTGAGATACCTAGATGGTTTAGTCCAAGGGATTTTGTTCTATATTGAAAACTTCCTGCTCCTTTGGGAGAGGATGCGCTTGAAAAATATAAAATGTTTTACAAAATAACCCTACATCAAATATTGCTCTTTCTGCAAAATATCCTGAGCTCCACATATTCCATGCATTATATCTGATTTCCCCATTCCGTGGGTGAAGCTGGGCTACTGAGTACGTATGTACTCACCCTTGCTTATTTGTTGTTTTCAGAGAAGGAGATCGCTAATCGGGTAAGAGTTACGCCTGTTCCCAACCTTGCCTATGGTTGTTGGACCGCTGATTTGCTTCGCTACGTATATCGGGCTGCTTCAGCCCCACTCTGATGATATGTCCCAAGTTGTGGATCAACTCTTAAAGTTGATCGCCACCTGTATAGGTTTGTCTCGTTTAAGCAGATCTAGAATCATCTGATGTATAAATGTGTTTACTAGCCTCCTGGGACTAGTAATTGTATCACATTTGAGTCCCAGAGGATTGGGGTGCTTCATATACACAGCAATATGACCTTGGTCAGATGGTATCTTCATACATAGATATGTTGGATGGAGTATTGCTTCGAAGGCGTTCAATGTCCCTCATCCAATGATTGCATTATAAGGATAGTCCATATCTACAATGTCAAATACAACTTGCTTTGTTCTTGTGTTGTGAACATAACCAAGGGTGATTGGCATTGTTATTTTCCCAAGTGCCACTATCTGCTTTCCTTCGAATCCACACAAGGGGTGTGTTGCATCATGTATTTTATCATCCTGTTCTTGCATCTGCCTGATGGCTTTTGTGAAGATAATGTCTGCTGCACTGCTCATGTCTACGAGGACATTGTGAACCAGAAACCCTTTGATAACACATGATATGACCATGACGTCATTATGGGGGTAATCCTTGAGCTGAACGTCTTTCCGAGAAAATGTGATTGGTACATGAGACCATTTGGTTTTGATGAAGGGTCCTTGCACTTCGACATGCTGGACCCTTCTCTGTGCTTCCTTCTTCTGCTTCTTATTGGCTGGTTCGAAACTTGAGCTGCCTGTGATTGGGAGCACCAGCTTCGTAGCCGAAGGTGTCACACCTTGCGAAGCCATTGTTGTGGTCGTGGAAGTGAGTTCACCAGAGGTGGGCGCCAATTTTGGTCACTTCTTCTCAAATGTTGTGAATCAAGAACAAGACAACACAATTGTTAAAGATTAAGGACCTTCGTCCTTCGAGGCATTATCTCCTTTTGGATATAATGATCTTCAGATGGAGGTTATGAAGGTCGCACCTTCATCACTTATGAGAATAAGAATCCATGGAGATAATATATGTTATTTAGTCATCCATTCATTCATATACTTATTTTATAATATATATATATATATATTAACAAAATTTATATTACATCGATACCTTCGGCTTGATTGAAGGTGTTGACGCGAGAGCAATTGCAATCCAGCGTGAACAGTATGGGGGTATTGTTCACCTATTTATAAGCACGGGACGCAGCCCGAGTAAAAATACATTTATGACATTAACATGTACTCATAATTGTAACATAAATCATAAGGGATTAAATAGCCTTTTCCTCTTCGGCTCGACATCATGCTTGATCTTCGTCGCCACCTTAAGCCGAAGTTGTCGTCCTTCGGTTGTAGCTTTGGCATTCGTCGTTATCGCTTTTAGACAATGTCTTCGTCTCGAGGACCTTCGACAGGGAAAGTGATCCTCAATATCACTTTACGAACGATAGCTTCGTCTTGAGGACCTTTGGCGGAGGAGAAGACCCCCAACAGTCATTGTATTATAAATATTCGCATCATGTTCGTTCATTAAAGTAGAGCAATAGCATAAAGCTAACCATAATAACCCAAAAAGGTAAACAAGGACAAGGTAAATACAGACTATTCAATCCTTAGGTTTCAATAAAGTAATGTGGGACGGTGAATTATAAAGTAAGTAGGACATAATGGGTCAGAGGACACTTGCTTTCACTAGGTTGTTGCTCAGGAAGATCTTCGGCAACACACTCAGGAACCACGGTCTACTCGTTGTCTAAATAAAGTGATCATGCATTCAATACATTTGGATAAAGACAAAGAAACAATACACCAAACATGTACAATCAAGTGAACACAAGCTCGAAAGAACAGTATAAATACGAGAGGTAGACTTAGGTACTAGGGTGGACTAATACACCTAGAGGTTCGTGATTCTCTAAGTACTACCTATCTCGGGGATCACATAACTTAAATTCATATATCTTAATGAATTACTAAAATTATACCAGGGATGAGTTCATATGATATTAAACTCGCAAAGTTAATCATTTAATTACCATTAGGGCCCGTTTGTTTCATTGGAATTGAATTCCATTTTAATAATTATAATTTAGACAAAACTAATTAAGTTTATATATTTATATATGTAATATATTTGTATATTATCTTAAATCATATGAGAGAGATAGTTATATAGTACATTTATGTTATAGAGGCGCAAGTAGAAGAGTGTGCTATAAGTTGTACATCGGAAAATTAGCATGTAAATTTATAGAATCAATTTCCATCTCTCACCCCATAAATTTGAGATAGGCTTATATGATAACTTTGGAAAGTGGTGGAATGTCATATTCTAAAAAAATAGCCTATTCCATTAGTAAGATTCCAATTCCTCGAAATGAAAGGAAACAAACGGGGCCTTAGGGTTTTCCCTTTTTAATAAATGAACTATCACTCTACATGCACCTATAGCCTAGGCATAAAATTACTACATGTAGACAGTGAATGATTATAATTTAAACAGATAGAGAATAATTTTATGAACATTTTGCCATTTGAATCACTCAATTTGGAGTTCATATGCAAAAGATATGAAATAAACAAGTTTTGGAATTCAAAATAGAAAACTAGGTCAAATTCTGCGATTAACAAAAAGGTTAGGGGCTTTTCTGCAAAATCACAGGGGCCTGCGCGCGAAAACCAGGGACTGTGGGTTGATTCCTAGAAAGCCGAGGGTTTTTTAGCAAAACTACCACGCGAAGGGTTGTGGGTTAATCTCATCCATCCGATCACGAACGAACGTCTGAAAGGGAAATGTGCCCTTGGGCAATTTCTATTATGTTTTGGTGATTAAGTGCCCAATAAATTCGATTAAGTTCTTATGTGCTCAATGAAGAGAGAAGTGTAAATCAAAGAGAAGGTATGTTTCTAGACTTAGTACATAGTTTTTAAGTACTAATATGTTTTATCTAAGTGCTAGAAACAGTGAGAAGAGGAGAAGAAAAGAACAAAAAAGACTTGGCTCGGTGCAGCCAAAACTCAGCTTAGTCTGGCACACCGGACTATCCGGTGGTGCACCGGACAGTGTCCGGTGCGTTAGGCTGATTTCCGGTGAATAGGCCACTCTCGGGAAAAGTTTGGCGGCTTACGACTATAATTCACCGGACTGTCCGGTGGTGCACCGGATTGTCCGGTGAGCCAACGGTCGTCTGCGCCAACGGTCGGTCGCGCAATCCGCGGGCGACGCGTGGCAGCTACAAGGGTCGGCAGCGGGCACCGGACTGTCCGGTGTGCACCGAACAGTGTCCGGTGCGCCAACTGGCCGGAGCTGCAACGGTCGTCTGTGCCAGAAAAGGAAGGAGATCGGCACCGGATAAGCTATAGTAGCTATCCGGTGGTGCACCGAACTGTCCGATGCACCACCCGACAGAAAGCAAGTTTAGCCTTACTTGATTGATCTCCAACGGCTCCTAGCTGCCTTGGGGCTATAAAAGGGACCCCTAGGCGCATGAAGAAGACACACAAGCATTCACTAAGCATCCTAAAGCATCCAGACTCTGTTCTCGCGTATTCGATTCATTATGTTAGAGATTTGAGCTCTATTCGAGTCGAGGACTCCCTGTGTTGTCATTTGAGCTCAAGTCTTCTCTTGTGTGCGTGGGTGTGCTGCGATTTGTGTCTTGTGTGCGTTGCTCATCCCAACCTTACTCTGTGCTTTCATTGTGATCTTTGTTGTAAGGGCGAGAGACTCCAATCTTGTGGAGATTCCTCGCAAACGGGAATAATCATCTAAAGGAAAAACCGTGGTATTCAAGTTGATCATCAGATCACTTGAAAGGGGTTGAGTGCAACTCTCGTCCACTGGGACGCCACAACATGGAAGTAGGCAAGTGTTACTTGGCCGAACCACGAGATAAAAATCGTGTGTCTTGTGTTGATCTTTCTGTGATTGCTTTGTCCATAAGAACTCGCTTCTCAACTACTTAGTCGCACTAACACTCCTATAACTAAGTTTTGTGGCTATTTAGTGTTGAATTTTACAAGATCACCTATTCACCCCCCCTCTAGGTGCTCTCAACGTCCATGATTAGATCTGAGTGAGCGAGCGCGCGCGTGGGCGCGGGCTGACAGGTGGGCCAGCGGAGTCAGTGACCTAGGGGCGAGGCGAACTGACCGGTCGGGCCTAGCTGCAGGGTGCGGGTGAGGGGGTAGATCCGAGAAGCCAGATCTAAATCGGACAGTTGGGATTAGATCAGGTTTAATTGAAGTTAGGTCGTTAGATCTAAGATGGACACCTAAAATCTGATGGCGAGCTCGGGCTAGGTTGCTGAGCTGCCCGTGGCGGCGCCGCCCGACTCTACGACGGAGTTTCGCTGGAGGCGAGGGCACGACCACGACGAGGGTCTAGGGCACTGGGAAAGGGCTCATGCGAGTTTGGGGTGACACGGCGGAATCAGCCGTGGGCACGACACCGGCGTAGAGGCACCAGAGGGTGCGGTCTGTGGTGGAGTAGCCCAACGGCGGTGCGCATGGACTCCGGTGAGCAATTGGGCGAACAACAGGGCAGCAAATGGAAAATTAACGGCATGGGTGGGTTAGTTACCTCGAGAGACGGCTCTGAAGCGCTTGAATGACGGCGAGGACACTGCGAGGGCCTTGGTCGACGGCGGCGGAGACTCGGCTGCGCGGCGAGAAGTCCGGTGAGTTGAACCGAGGGAAATAGAGGGGCTAGGGTCAAGCCAGAGGGTGTATCGTGTTGCTGGCGAGGAGGCAGAGCTCACCAGGGCAGCGGACGTGACAGGAGCTCGACGGTGGTTGCGGAATGGACATCGGACCACAGTGGTGCTCCACGGGTGCGCGCGCAGTGCGAGAGAGAGGTGCGAGGGGTCTGCTAGGGGCGCAACTGAGCGAGGTGAGTGAGCGAGTGAGTGTGGGCTCCACAAAGAGGTTAGGCGCATGGGGAAGTGGCCTAGAAACGCGCGATGTGGGTGCGTCCACGGCGGGGTGCGTGGGCGGGAGGTTAGGGAAGGGGAGGAGGTTGATAGATGGGGTCCGCGAGCCAGCAAGGGCGCGGACGCTGGGTCAGGCAAGAAGATACTCTGCTATGACAACAATGCTTCTTCATCTTCACCAAAGGAGGACTATGACTTATCCTCTTTAAAGAAAAAGGCGGTCAAACAAAACTACTCTAAGACGTCTTTTAATTATTCTTGCATACCTTACAATGCTAATGCCCATTTATTGTCTATTCCTCTTGGCAAACCACATCACTGTGATGGGGAGGATTATTCTTGATGGAGTCATACGATGCACAATCATTTATTTTCTCTTCATCCTAGAATTTAGGATGTAGTATAAAATGGAATGCATGTTGTAGATAGTGATGATGAAAATAACAATGCTATTCACATGCAAGAAATGATTCATCAAATTACCCAAGCCACTATTGTGTTTCTAGCTTCTCTATGCAGGGATGGATACAACAAAGTTAGTTGCTTGGACAATGCCAAGGATGATAGGTACATTGACGAAATCACCAATGGACCTCTTCCTCAACACTACGAGCCGTAACCTGTTGCTATCAAAGTGATGACCAACAAGGATGCACTCCCTAACAAGGTGGCGCGAATTGAGGCGGACGGGGGTCTCAATGAGGAAGAAATGGTGCTTGTGATCAAGTGCTTCAAGACTGCCTTGAAGGGATGCAAGGATCGCCCAAATAAGAGCAAATCAAGGGGAAAGCATACATGCTTTAGGTGCAGTAAGTCTGATCATTTTATTGCTCAATGTCCCGATAATGAGAATGACCAGGACCAAGACAAGAAGGGATAGAAGGAAAAGAAGTTCTATAAGAAGAAGGGCAAGGTGCACATCGGTAAGAAATGGGATTCAGACTATTCTTCATTTGGCTCCGATGACGAGGGACTCGTCGCTTCCGCCTTCGACAAGTCTTCATGTTGGAGCGGAGGCCGAACTTGACCTCCATCTGTCTAACCTGACTATGACTAGACATTTCTTAATAGGAGCATAAGACGAAAGGTACTTCGGATTCGATGCACAATAGTCTTCACTTAACTCTCCATAGGGGAGCGAAGGAGAGGGCCCGCGATAGTGAGAAGGGGGGCTCGCCACAGCCTTAGACGCACCTCGTAGGCCTTTCCTCCGACGGTGATGCCCAGTCCAAGCGACGACAAGTACGTGACTTCACAGAACCCCGAAGGCCTTTCCTTCGACGGTGACGCCCAGTCCAAGCGAAGGCAAGGACGTGACTTCGCAGAACCAAGGGTGCAACACTCGAGCTGAGGCCTCGACAGGCTACGAAGAAACCCAGGACTCCACCCCGCTGTCATCTGGTCCCACTTGTAAGCCCCCTTGTGGGGTAGATTTTGTAGTGCACCCGAATTATTCTAGGAATGTAGCAGGTAACTAGGGGTATAAAAGTACTTGGGGACCCACTACCCCTCTCAGTTACATATAAATACCCCTACCCTGTACATGGATGCGACATGCATAACAAGATGCTACAGTTTCATGCCTACTATCTCATCGTGCACCTGAACCCTCTTGTCTCTTGAGTGTTGGCCCCACCTGACCAGATGTCAGGACAGTCCCAACACTTCCCTCTTCCCAAATGAGAGCCACACATGCCTCATGGCTAAGGACAAGAAGGTACATACACGTGACACTCCCAACTACACTTCTTTTAGTGATGAGGACTCTGATGATGATGATGATGTAGACTATAGTGATCTTTTTAAGGGCTTATATAGATCCAAAGTAGATAAAATTAATGAATTGATTGATTCTTTATATGAGAAGGATATATTGCTAGAAAACAAGAGAATTTGCTTTATGAGGAACATGATAAATTTGTAGAAGTAGAAAAAATCCCTTGCTTTAGCCATGAAGAAAAATGAGTTTTTATCCTTTGAGTTATCTTCATGCCATGCTTCTATTTCTAGCCTTAAGAATACAAATGTTGATTTAAATTCTACAATAGAAAAGTTAAATGTTGCTAGTTCATCTTTAGAGCACTTATCGATTCATAATAGATGTAAGGATTTTGCTAGGGATGCCTACACTAATGATATATATCCCTCCATTAAGGATGGACTTGGTTTCCATGGGGGAGCCAAGGACACAAAGAGCCATAAGGCCCCCCAAATTCACTAAGGAGAAGGGGAAGGTGCCTATGGCAAGTAGTTCACATTCTTCATATGATAGAAAGAACCTTGTGTAGGAAACGGGTGACGCCTAAGAGGGGGGGGTGAATTAGGACTTCTAAAACTTTCGCTAAACTAGGCCACAAATAAATCCTTAGAGCAAAACCTATGCAAATAATCAAACTAGAATGTGCAAACTATGTTTTGTCTAAGTGTTGCTATCTCTACCTCAATGTCTAAGTTTCAATCTACACTGTATAAGCATGAATACAAAATTGAAACTTAAATGCTTAATATTAATGTGGAAACTTAAAGAGCAAAGTAGAGAAGCAAACTCTCGTGGATGACGCCGGTATTTTTACCGAGGTATCCGGAACCGTGCAAGGTCCTGACTAATACTCGTTGGTGCCCCTACGTAAAGGGAAGCCCATGCGAGGGCCAAGAACCTCGGTCGAGTAACTCCGTAGAGAGCCGCGGGCCTTCTCCACGCGCAAGTGGTGCTCCGCTTCCGGCTCCTCTCGGACGCTCCCCACCGTCTCCACTATCGAGCTTCCGGCCGAAACACCGCGGGCCTCGTTCCCTCCTGTACACGGTGGCGGCCATGACACAAACACGGTTGTCACGGTCTCGCAAGACTCTTGCCCCACTCGGTACAATTACAATGGCCCGCGCAAGAGCCGAGGGGTTGTGTGGTTTGTCTAAACTCACTCAACTAACTAGGATTCACCTAGAGCAAGCGCTAATGCGGTCTAACTAACCTAAGCACTTCGCAAAGCACCTACGCTAATCACCGAGTGATTCTATTAAGCACTTGGGTGTAAGAGCACTTGGGAATGTCTACTATATGCCTTGGTATGTCTCTTGGGCTCCCACACTTGGAAATGGCCGATTGGGGGTGTATTTATAGCCCCCAACACAAATAGAGTCGTTGGAGAAAAGCTGCTGCTTTCTGCGGCACACCGGACAACGCCCTGTAGCCTGTCCGGTGCGCCTAGTCGTTGCCCTGTCAGAGCAGGTGACCGTTGGCACCGCAGGCTTTCCACACCGGACAGTCTGGTCCTCACACCAGACAGTCTGGTGGTCTTTTCTCTGGGTGCCACCTAGAACTAGCCGTTGGGCTACGGTTCCCTGGTGCACCGGACAGTCCGGCGTGTGGGCACCGGACAGTCCGCAGGCAGCACACTTGGACTTTTCTTGGATCTTTTTAATGTCTTCTTTTGAGGTGTTTCTTTCCCAAATTCCTTAGTCCAAGTAAATCTTGCATCCTGTGAACTACAAACATAAACACTAGAAAACTTATTAGTTCACGGATTGTGTTGATCATCAAACACCAAAACTCAATTTGCCAAATGGTCCGGGTCTATTTTCCTTATAGTCTCCCCCTTTTTGGTGATTGATGACAACACAACCAAAGCAAGCAAATAATACAATTATTTGAATGACAATATGCAATCTACTTGCTAGGATGCATGTTTGTCCCCACAATGTGATATTATGCACTTAAGCCTACTCCTAACTTCATAATTCACTTACTTCCTATTTTTGGACCAAATAACCAAAACCACTTGAAAAAACATTTGAAGATTTTAAAATTTTAAATTTGTGGTGTTTGGTGTTTGATATAGTTTTCATTGCTTTGGTCCCTAAACTTCTCCCCCTTTGGCATCAACCACCGAAAAGGAAGACATTAAAAGCATGTAGGAAGTAAATAAAAAAACTTGACCTCAAAAGATTACTCCCCCTAAATGAGTGTTCTCTTTTAGAAAGAAATTTTCTCTCCTTTTTAGAGATGAATAAATACTCCCCCTGACAGAGATCTTCTATTTTTAGGAAAAAGCATGTGAAAATTAGAGGTGCAAGACAAAATTTGAATAGACTAACTTCCCTTATGCATAGGTAACAGAATATGAGTTAGCTACTTATGCATTTTTAGCAACATGGAAGTATATGATATGAAATATAGTCTAATCAAATATTTGAGAAGACATGTAAATGATACTAGATGTAGTCTCAAAAGATACCGATTGAAATTCAATGGCGAGCTTGAGAGACATGAGAGTTCTTGGAGATTTTGCAGTGGAGGATTGTTGTCTTTCTCCGGGGACCTCATTTTCCTTACAATGACACTATCACATGAAATAGACTTGAAAAAGATGTTAGTCTCAAAGTATTAGATTATAGAGTAACATCCCCCTGAAGGTGTGCATACAAGTTTTGAATACTTGCAGGAGACATGCACTTTGATTTGATATCAAGAGGGGCAAATTATCTATAATCCGAACTTTGGCACATATTCGTTAAATGATACAGATTGTAGAATATGAGTGATTACCACTTGAAGAATTCACAGTTATCAAAAGATGTATCATTTACTATGGAGTGATATAGAAGCTATGTGTCGTGCTTAAATAAACGTTTTTAAGCCATGTAGGTTTGCTTAAGTATATGAATTGAAATCAAGCAATCCTACCATGTGATTTACCTAGTATGCATAATTTAAACAAAAGTAAATTCCAAATGTAATACTAGGCATGAAAGGTAAACTAGATACAAGGTAAATAAATACGCATATCTAAAAAACAATAAATCTAGTTACCTTAGTCATGGGTGGGGAAATTTGGGTCCAAAATATTTACTAACCCACTTGGCAATAAACTTGGTCCAATATGATGTATCCCATGATATACATCCCTAATTTGCCAAGTCTCCAAATTTCCCGTATGACCTTCGGTCCACTCACTTCCCTTTCGGGATCCAAACCTTCTTGGTGCCTTTCATGGTTGAAATTATTTCCTTTGGCACCCAGATGTGTTTGGCCCCCTTTCCTTTGTTGGCTTGCTTGTTGGCCTTGATTGCTATCACCTTTCCATTCTTTTTCTTCTTGATCAAATATGGTGTAGTAGCCTTTTTGTCCACCTTTTTTATGTAGGTGTTGGAGACTTTGCTTGATGGCTTTTGCTTGAGCTTTTGCCTTTGTTTATCCCCGGTCATCGCCTTGCATTGGAAAGACTTGTGGCCTTCCTTATGGCATAGCCTACAAATCACAGTTTCTCCCTCCATAGGCTTGTTCACTCCCGTAGTGGTGTTATCCTGTGGAGGTCGGATTTGTTTGCCTTTGCCTTTCTTGTCATACAAAGCCTTGCCAAGGCGAGCCACTTCTTGCCTTAATTGCTCATTTTCCTTTGCAACCTCATCTAAACATGTTTCTACAACAATATTCTCAACAAGAACTTGGTTGCAGGAGTTAAAATCATAAATTAAATCAAAGCAAGAAGTAGAAGCATCCTTTTTAATAATTTCAGGAATTTCAACTAAAGATGCTCCTGGGGTGCTACCAATGTTTTCAAGCTTAGTATTTAGCTCATTGTTGTGTATGCTAAGAATTTCCATTTTCTCTAGCAAATTTTCAATAGCTTCTTGAGAGCTAGCTAACTTAGCCTTAAGTTTTTCATTATTTTTAATAAGGCCATCATCGGTAGCTGTGGATGTAGCACTAGACTCTAATTTCTCAATTTTAGTTGACAGCTCACAGTTTAAGTTTGCAAAAGTTTCAATTTTTTCTAGCAAACCTTTATAATCATTTTGGGAGCTAATCAATTTATTTTTCAAAGTTTTAAGTTGAGCTTTTTGCTTAGTGCAAACATCCTGGAAAAATTTAACAGCTTCCGCAAGTTCATCTACGAAGGGCTTTCCTTCACCATCATCATCACTACTACTATCATCACTAGAGGATGGAATGCTCATTTTACCTCTTGCCATAAGGCATTTGTGTGATGACCGTGATGAGCGTGATGAGGACCGGCGGCTGCGCGTCCTTGGAGGTTCATCTTCACTTGAAGAATCATCCCAAGTTCTAACACTTGTTAGCGCCTTGCCTTTGCTCCTCCCATTTTTGGGTTCGGCCATAATTGGACAGTTGTCCCTAAAGTGGCCCTTCTCCCCACATGCGAAGCATCCTCTCTTCCTTTGCTTTTTCCTATCAATGTTAAAGAGAAGATCTTCGACCTGCATGGGCACACCCATTAGATTAATCTTGCGGATCATCCCCAATATCTTTCCGATGCGTCGGATTGTTTCTTTGTCCTCGGAGGATGATGTGCATGGTTGATTATCTTCATCATCATCACTTTCTTCTTCTTCCTCTTCTTCACTTGAGGAACTTGGAGTAAGAGCCTTCTTTTTGCCCTTCCTTTCATCACATGCAAAAGCATATGGCCTTGAGGAAGTTGGCTCCTCTCCCCGACACATTTTTCGCGACATCTCAAAAGCCGCGATTTTCCCAATCACAATGGTCGGGGTCATGGTACTCAAGTCCTCCATGTTGTGAAGGATGGTGATGATGCTCCCATATCTTCATTGTGGTAGCAGGGAGATAATCTTCCTTACAATGTCCGCATCACCTAGCTTATTTATGCCAATAGAGTTGAGCTCATTGATGATTAGATTTAAACGAGAATACATGTCTCTAATAAGCTCATCATCTCTCATAGCAAAAGAATTATACTCATTTAAGACTAGGCAATGTTTTTGCTCACGCACATTTGATGTGCCGTCATGGAGCTCATGCAATTTTAGCCAAATCTCATTAGCAGTTTTCAAGGTAAATACTTGATTAAAAATATTCATGCTAAGAGATTCATATAAGCAATTTTTGGCTCTAGCATTTAAATGAATTTCTTTTTCCTCACTCGTGGTGGGTTTCTCGGGATTCTTGGGGGGTTTCATCCCGTCATGAGTGACTGGCCAAAAACCTAGATCAACGACCTCTAGGTAACAAGTCATTCTAGCACTATAATATGGGAAGTTAGTGTCGTCGAAGTGTGGTGGCCTATGGGTATCCATCCCTTCTTCTAAAAAGCGTCGGCTCTTTTAGCGGTGAAGCTAAAGCGTTTCAAATGAGCCAAACCAGGCTCTGATGCCACTTGTAGGAAACGGGTGACGCTTAAGAGGGGGGTGAATTAGGACTTCTAAAACTTTCGCTAAACTAGGCCACAAATAAATCCTTAGAGCAAAACCTATGCAAATAATCAAACTAGAATGTGCAAACTAGGTTTTGTCTAAGTGTTGCTATCTCTACCGCAATGTCTAAGTTTCAATCTACACTATATAAGCATGAATACAAGATTGAAACTTAAATGCTTAATATAAATGCGGAAACTTAAAGAGCAAAGTAGAGAAGCAAACTCTCGTGGATGACGCCGGTATTTTTACCGAGGTATCCGGAACCGCGCAAGGTCCCGACTAATCCTCGTTGGTGCCTACACAAAGGGAAGTCCACGCGAGGGCCAAGCATCTCGGTCGAGTAACTCCGTAGAGAGCCGCGGGCCTTCTCCACGCGCAAGTGGTGCTCCGCTTCCGGCTCCTCTCGGACGCTCACCGCCGTCTCCACTATCGAGCTTCCGGCTGAAACGCCGTGGGCCTTGTTCCCTCCGGTACACGATGGCGGCCGTGATGCAAACACGGTTGTCACGGTCTCGCAAGACTCTCGCCCCACTCGTTATAATTACAACGGCCCGCGCAAGAGCCAAGGGGTTGTGTGGTTTGTCTAAACTCACTCAACTAACTAGGATTCACCTAGAGCAAGCGCTAATGCGGTCTAACTAACCTAAGCACTTCGCAAAGCACCTACGCTAATCACCGAGTGATTCTATTAAGCACTTGGGTGTGAGAGCACTTGGGAATGTCTACTATATGCCTTGGTATGTCTCTTGGGCTCCCACACTTGGAAATGGCTGGTTGGGGTGTATTTATAGCCCCCAACACAAATAGAGCCGTTGGAGAAAAGTTGCTGCTTTCTGCGGCACACCGGACAGTCCGGTGGCGCATCGGACAGTCCGGTGGTGCACCGGACAGCGCCCTGTAACCTGTCCGATGCGCCTAGCCGTTGCCCTGTCAGAGCAGGTGACCGTTGGCACTGCATGCTTTCCACACCGGATAGTCTGGTCCTCACACCGGACAGTCTGGTGGTCTTTTCTCCGGGTGCCACCTGGAACTAGCCGTTGGGTTGCGGTTCCCTGGTGCACCGGACAGTCCGGTGTGCCACCGGACAGTTTGGTGCTCCACGCACAGACAGTCCGCAGGCAGCACACTTGGACTTTTCTTGGATCTTTTTAATGTCTTCTTTTGAGGTGTTGCTTTCCCCAATTCCTTAGTCCAAGTAAATCTTGCATCCTGTGAACTACAAACATAAACACTAGAAAACTTATTAGTTCATGGATTGTGTTGATCATCAAACATTAAAACTCAATTAGCCAAATGGTCTGGGGTCCATTTTCCTTACACCTTGCTTATCTTTATGCTCATGTTAAGAATGCTTCTAGTAATATTCATCATGATGCTTGTGTTAATCATGCCATGCCTACTATGCATCATGATAATGTATATTCTTCATATGCCATGACTGCATCTTCTAGTTCTTCACATACACATGGTAGACCTAGGTGCTGCACTCATGTTGTTTCTCATGTGCCTAAGGATAGGAATGCATCCCATGGTCCTTCAATGCTATTTCGTACATTTGATGCTTCCTATGTGCTATATTGCAAGAATGATAAAGTTGTTGCTTTCAATGTGGGACCTAAATGCAAGAAGGATAATACTTGCATTTGGGTACCAAAATCTTATGTAACTAACCTGATAGGACCCAACACGAGTTGGGGACCTAAATCCCAAGCCTAAATTCCATGCAGGTTTATGCATCCGGGGGCTCAAGCTAGATTATCGATATTGGATGCACAAACCACATGATGGGGGACAAGAAGATGTTCACTTCCTACATCAAGAATAAAGATTCCCAAGACACAATTATCTTTGGAGATGGGAACCAAGGCAAGGTAAATGGGTTAAGTAAGATAGCGATTACTACCGAGCATTCCATCTCTAATGTTTTTGGTAGAATTGCTTGGTTATAATATTTTCTTTCCGTTAGCCAGCTATGTCATATGGGATATAATTGTATTTTTACAAATGTTGATTTAACTGTCTTTAGAAGAAGTGATGGTTCATTAACATTTAAAGGTGTATTATATGACAAGCTTTATTTGGTTGATTTAACTAAAGAGAATGCTGATCTAGATGCATGTTTACTTGCTAAGACTAACATGGGTTGGTTGTGGCATCACCGTCTAGCACATGTTGGAATGAAAAAATCTTCATAAGCTTCTAAAGGGAGAACATGTGTTAGGACTAAACGATGTCTCTTTTGAGAAAGATAGACCTTGTGCAGCGTGTCAAGCAGGGAACCAGGTGGGAACAAGTTATCCAAGCAAGAATATAATGACGACGTCAAGACCATTGGAGCTACTACATATGGATCTCTTTGGACCTGTTGCTTATTATCATTAGGGGAAGTAAGTATGGTCTAGTTATTGTTGATGACTATTCCCGCTTCACTTGGGTATTCCTTTTGTAGGATAAATCTGAAATCCAAGGAACCCTCAAGCGCTTCCTAGGCAAGCTCAAAAAGAGTTCGAGCTAAAAGTGAACAAGATAAGGAGCGACAACAGTTCTGACTTCAAGAACCTACAAGTGGAAGAGTACATTGAGGAGGAAGGCATCAAGCATGAGTTCTCCACCCCCTACACTCCACAATAAAATGGCATAATGGTGAGGAAGAACAAGACACTCATCTACATGGCAAGGACAATGCTGGAAGAATACAAGACGTCATAGTGGTTTTGGTTGGAAGCCATGAATACGACTTGCCATGCCATAAACTGCCTCTGTCTTTATCGCCTCCTCAAGAAGATGACATATGAACTCCTAACTAGTAACAAACCCAATGTTTCCTATTTTCGTGTATTTGGGAGCAAATACTACATTTTGGTTAAGAGAGGTAGGCATTCAAAGTTTGCTACTAAAGTCGTCGAAGAGTTTTTACTTGGTTATGGTTCAAATACAAAAGCATATAGAGTCTTCAACAAATCCTTTGGACTAGTTGAAGTCACTTGTGATGTTGTATTTGATGATATTAATGGCTCTCCAAGAGAGCAAGTTGATCATGATGATGTAGATGCGAATGAGGTTCCGACGGTCGCAATGAGGACTATGGCGATAGGTGATGTGCGACCACAGAAACAACAATACCAAGACCAACATTCTTCCTCAACAATGGCGCAACCCCCATCTGAAGTTGAGAAATAGGTACCTCAAGATGATGGCATGGATCAAGGGGGAGCGCATGAACAAGAAGACAAGGAGAAAGAAGAAGTACCGCAGGCTCCTCTAGCTCAAGTCCGAGCCACCATTCAAAGAGATCATCTGGTGGACCAAATCCTAGGTGACATCAGCAAGGAAGTAACTACTCGTTCACGTATTGCTAATTTTTGTGAGAAATACTCCATTATTTCTTCTATTAAGCCTTCTAGGGTAGAAGAAGCCTTGCAGGATCAGGATTGGGTGATGGCCATGTAGGAAGAGCTCACCAACTTCAAAAGAAATAAAGTCTAGAGCCTGGTGCCACATCCAAAGTGAAACGTTGTGGGAACCAAATGGGTGTTCCATAATAAGCAAGATGAGTACGGGGTGGTGACAAGAAACAAGGCCAGACTTATGGCAAAAGGTTATGCCCAAGTCATAGGTTTGGATTTTGAGAAGATTTTTGCTCCTGTAGCTAGGCTAGAATACATTCACATATTATTAGCCTATGCTACTCACCATTCCTTTAAACTTTATCAAATGGATGTGAAAAGTTCCTTCCTCAATGGGCCAATCAAGGAGGAGGTGTACGTGGAGCAACCCTCTGGCTTCGAGGACGATAGGTATCCTGACCATGCTTATAAGCTCTCCAAGGCGTGCTATGGGATTAAGCAAGCACCAAGAGCATGGTAGAATGCCTTAGAGATTTTTTTTTATTTCTAATGATTTCAAGGTTGAGAAAGCTGATCCTACTCTTTTCCAAAGACATGTGATGGTGATTTGTTTATATGCCAAAAGTCTACTAACCAGAAGTCTTGTGTGAAGTTTAGTAGGGTGATGATGCAAAAGTTTGAAATGTCAATGATGGGCGAGCTAATATACTTTGTAGGATTTCAAGTAAAACAACTCAAGGAAGGAATCTTCATCTCCCAAACAAAGTATACGCAAGATCTTCTCAAGAAGTTTGGGATGGAGGACGCAAAGCCCATCAAGATGCCCATGGAAACAAATGGACACTTGGACCCTAACATTGGAGGTAAGTCCATAGATCAAAAGGTATACCAGTCCATATAGGTTCCTTGCTTTATTAATGTGCAAGTAGACCGGATATTATGGTTTCCGTTTGCATGTGTTCTAGATTTCAATCCGACTCCAAGGAATGTCACCTTGTGGCCATGAAGGGAATTCTTCGATATTTAGTTCATATGCCTTACTTCGAGATCTGGTATCCTAAAGGGTCTACCTTTGATCTAATTAGATACTCAGGCTCCGATTATGCCGGGTGCAAGGTAGATAGAAAGAGCACATCAGGGACATGCTAGTTTTTAGGGAGGTCCCTGGTGTCCTAGAGCTCAAAGAAACAAAATTCTCCAGAACTTTGTCTATAATCTAAGCAAAATCCCGCTCCTATGTGACAAAGAGAGTGCAATCTACTTGGTGGATAATCCTATTGAACACAACCACACTAAGCACATATACATCCGGCATCAGACCACCAGCAAAGGGGAAATATCGATATTTGCTATGTTAGCACTGATCACCGGATAGCCGATATCTTCACCAGGGCTTTAAATGAAAGAAGGTGTTGTGAGCTACGTAGTGAGCTTAATGTCTTAGATTCGTAGAACTTGTATTGATCTATAGCATACATTATTTATGTACCTTTGATCTTGTTAATTATGTTTTTAATTGTTTTGTTGCTTATTTTGGTGCTCAAGTTGTAGAATGTCTTTCCCGGACCTTACAAGTCCTTGTGCATTGATGCATACGTTGAAGGGGAGGATATGCTACCACTTGACCGTTTGAGACTAATGTGTTTGCTTAAGTGATTTTGATGTAGTCTCAAAGTTGGATTGAAAGAGAAAAGGTGAATTTGGACAGAGGAAGATGCTTCCGCAAGTGAACGGTATCATTGTAGTTTGTTCTCAAATTCACTTGGTTATTCATTGCCCTTGGTGTTTTATTTGGATTTTTGGTGAGGCAATGAGGTTAACGACCACTAGGTTCTCCATTTTGGTGATTAATGCCAAAGGAGGAGAAATTAAGGCCAAAGCAACTGGATCAACCACCAATTAGAATTTTAAAAGATTTTTTAGCTTTTAAGTTGACCTTTTGATCAAAACCATCTTGATTACAAATAGGAGCTTCTTATTGCAAAATCCTCTCTCTTGTGCGGGCTGGTTTTCTTAGGGAAGAAAGGGGGCTTTTGGAAGTTTGATCGAAACAAGTCCTTGAAAATGGTTTGATTTGCAAAATCCAAGTGTTTTGACTTAGAGGTTAGAAAAATGAGTTTGATTCCAAAATTCAAAACGTGTGGTTACTAAATGATCCAAATATGCAAAATCATATGATTATTCAATTGGTTCTAGTTTGGACTTCAATTTGCAATTTTTGGCTCATATTTGGTTCAATTAGCAAGTTCTGAGTTGCTTTAGGTGTGTTGGCATAAATCACTAAAAAGGGGAGATTGAAAGAGAAATGTGCCATTGGACCATTTCTAGATGTTTTGGTAATTAAATACCCAACACACAACTTTGAACTAACTCTCTTAATATGAGCATGAGCACAGGTGTAACAAAGGCAAATTAAAGGCACCAAGTCCATATGAGCTGAATTGGAGGGATAAAACTGTAACTTTGAGCAAACCATAAAAAATACAAGGTTTAAGTGTTTGGATAAGTTGCATACACCCGACTCTATGTTTCTAGCACTTTATTTTGGCTATTAACTCAGTTTTGCAAAGAAAGTGCCTTTTGGACTTAGTTATAGGCATATCGCAAATCCTTGTGAAAAGAAGTAAAAAGGTATGGTTCTACCACTTAGTCAATTGTTTTTGTTGCTAACTATGTTTGTTTAAGTGCCACGAAACTCTTAAGAAGAGTCAAAATAAGTTGGAGAAGTCTAGGAACCACCAGACTGTCCGGTGGTGCACAAGACTGTCCGATGCTATGTATAGATGAAGACGCTGCTCTCGGGAATTTTAATTATAAAATTCACCAGACAGTGAGCAGTGCACTGTACGGTGCACCGGACATCGGCTCCAATGGCTCTCCTCGTGCGCCAACAGATAGCTAACATGGCGGTTGTCCGATGCACCAGACATCGGCTCCAACGGCTCTCTCCCCATGAACCAACGAATAGCTGACGTGGTGGTGGTCTAGTGTGCACTGGACTATCTGGTGTTGCGTCCAGAAAATGAAACTGGCCAATTAGATAGCCAACTGACAGTTGCTGCCAAGCACCGGACTATATGGTGGAGGCAACTTTTGGGCTTCCTTGTGGAGAAGCCAACGGCTCCTTGGCCCCTTGGGGATATAAAAGGATCCCCTAGGCGCCTTGTTGCAGAACCCAAGCATATCAAGTGCACACTACAACTCCGAGACTCTGCGACCACGCCCTCTAGCGATTCGAAAGAGATTTGAGCATTGTTTTTTGAGATGTAACTCTGTCGCTTTGTTCTTGCGCTCTTGTCTTTGCTTTTTTGCGTGTTTTGCTGCATTGTGCTCTTTTGTCCATGTTTTTACTCCCTCCCTTACTCTAAGTTTGATTGTAATCTTTGTGTAAGGCGTGAGATACCCCAAATTTGTGGAGATTCCTCACAAATGGGATTGAGATATAAGGAAGATAAATGTGGCACTCAAGTTTGATCTTTGGATCACTTTAGAGGGGTTGAGTAAAACCCTTGACTAAAGGAGGTCAACACAACGTGGAGGTAGGCTTTGGTTAACCACGGGAAAAATCGTCGTGTCTCTTGTGTACTCTCCTTATTGCAATTGTTGTCTTTCTTAGTGCTCATATTCACCTGTGGTATTGCTCCTAGTTTAATACTCATATTAAGAGAGCAATCAAGCAAATAGTTTAATTTTCTATCCTCTTCTCATCCAAACTTGGTTTTAGTTCTCACTAACACTTTTATTAGACCAAGTTTGTGTTGTTTGAAGTATTTTTCGCAGGATAAGCTATTCACCCCCTCTAGGTGCTCTCACTAGTGCTGATGGAGAAACATGCCTTGGGACCAACGCTCCATGGTGATCCCAGGAAGTGGTGTAGCTCAACTAGGTCATTCATCGTGAACTCCTGCTAGAGGGAGGAAATGATGCACCATAGGAGTTTAGGGTTGGAGGCTATGAGGACGATGTCATCGACGTAGAGGAGGAGGTATATTGTGTCTAGGCCGCAACAAAACACGTACAATGTGGTGTCTGCCTTAGCCTTGACGAAGCCCTGTGAGAGCAAGAAAGTCGCAAAGCGACTATACCAAGCTCAGGGCGCCTGCTTGAGGTCATGGGTGGACCGATTGAGCTTGTAGATCATGTCGAGGTGAGTTGTATACACAAAACCGACCAGCTGAGTACAATACACTGTATCCATTAGATTTCCATGGAGGAAGGCATTCTTGATGTCGGGCTGATGCACTGGTCAGGCCCATGAGAGAGCCAAAGTCAGAACAGTCTGGATGGTAGCAGGCTTCACCATGGGACTGAAGGTCTCATCATAGTACACCCCAGGATGCTAGGTGAAGCCCTGTTGGACCCAACGATCCTTGTACCAGTCCAAGGAGCCATTCACCTTTAGCATCTGCTTGAAGATCCATTTCTCGGTGCCACATTGGCGCCAAAGGGGCGTGGCCCTAGGTCCCAGGTGTGGTTTGCCTACAATGTCTCGTAATCCTCCATGGTGCATCACTAGTTAGGGTCGGTGAGCGCACTCTAAACGGAGGACATCTATGGGGAGAACGCCAGAGAGGAGGACATCATGAGAACTAGGCGGTCGATAGGCCGAAGTACATCGGCGGCCGCCGGATAACCATCGGGTGGACGTGTCCGAGGTCCCGGTGGAGGGCAACAAAGTCATACACCGGGCGGCTTGTCACAAGAGCGAGCCGGTGCATCGATCCGGCCACGTCACTGGTAGATGCAAGGTTATTAAAACAACAAAACGTTGAAACGTTCATGGGTGAAGTTTTAACTTTTAAAAATTTAAACGAGTTTAAACGTAATTTTAAACAACATAGGAAAATATTAATATATCATAATTTTAAACAATAACATAAAGTTAAATACCAAAACTGTGGGGTTAGTAGCTTAGCAAAACAGAGGCAGAGATGGTGAGATGAGTCGGTTTCTGGGTGTTGGGCACTAGCTGCTAGCAAACAGCGGTGTAGACGAAGAGGGGTGGCACAAATGGCACCGACTGCAACGTCATTTGGCACAGAGAAGCAGCTACACACGTCGTGGATGGATAGGGCGCACTCGGTGTGGAGGGAGAGGAGGATGGCGCACACGACGCTACAGACAGTAGCAACAACACCTTTAGGCAGCGACGGTAGAGAGCAGAGAGGAGAGCGGCAAGCTGCTAGCCATCGAGCTTCAAGACAGAGGAGTAGGGCAAGCACGCGGAGACTTGCCCCTAGAGATGGTAATGGGGACCCGATCCTCGATTCCTCGTGGGGAATTTGTCTATTAGGGGATGGGGATGGGAAAGTTTCTTCCACCACGAGGATGTAAATGGGGAAATAGTCTCCCCCGACGGGTAAATGACTACGGGGATGGGGAAGCATTCCCCATCCCCGTTCCCCACGGGACCCGTTAAACTTACATGTGACAATGTTTTTATGTAATATTTAATGATAAAAATAAATAACTACTATGTCAAGATAGTACCTATTGTACAAATGTGTTCATTTTGATATACACATAATGATTTTTACATCTAACAATGTGTATAAGTGACAATGTTTTACATTAATAACAAATGAAGTATGATCCAATTATTATTTAAGCGGGGACAGGGATCCCTGATAGAGATTTATCCCTGCAAGGAATAGGGATGGGAAGAAATATCCCCTACAAGCGTTCGTGGGGATCCCCATGGTGAATTGTGTTGTCATGGGGACAGAGATGGGGAGCTAAAACCCGACGCGGAATTCCCCGTTGCCATCCCTACTTGGCCCAAAAGTAACTAATGGACTAGGCCCAAGTAAGTATGTTCTAAAACACATGAAACACAACATTTTACAGTTTAGAACGCTTAAATGCCAAAACACCAAAACATGGAGTTTAAACATTGTAAAATGTCGTTTTAGGCTATATGTTTAATGTTTCAGAGTTTCAACCTCTAATTAAGGTTCTGATGTTTAAAAATCATTTAAACGACGTTTTAATAACATTGGGTAGACGTGAACGGGATCCATGAAGCGTGACAAGGAGGTTGCCTCTGCATACGGTGGTGGGGCCGTGTGTGGCAGCGCAGTGGACGCTGGGTCTGTGCGAGGTGGCATAGGGGATACTGGAGCCATGCATGGTCGTGTGGGAGATGACGGAGCCATGCGTGGCAGCACAGGAGACTCCAAGGCTATGCGTGGTAGCATAGGAGACTTTGGCGCCGTGCGTGGTGGCGCAGGAGACTCTAGGGCCACGCGTGGTAGCGCGGGAGACGACAGGGCCATGTGGGGCAACATAGAGGTGTTGTGTGATATCCTGGTCCTAGAGGATGGTGATATCATGGCCCAAGGCTTAATAGAATTAATAGAGTACTCATATCAACAAGGTGCATCTTCTTTTTTCGAAAGCCTATCTCGAAAGAACCTCCAAATTAAGCGTGCTTGCCTTAGAGCAATTTGGGATGAGTGATTGTTGGGGACTTGTTCTCAAGTGCTATAAATTAAGAACAAGGCAACATAAAATGTTAAATGTTAATGTCCTTCGTCCGCTGAAGCATTATTTCCTCGAGGATTTAATGAACTTCGGACGAAGGTTATAACGGGACAATTACGAAGGTTGAATCTTCGTAATTAAACTCTCAAAGATTATATAAAATAATGCGAGATATAAAGCATTAAAGACAAGTAAATTATAAGTAAACAACATCATTTTCATATATTAAATAAACTTGATGTATTCAAATATTAGATACATTTATACCTCTTCCTTGGCAAAGAATAATTTCCGAGTGATGCGATTGCAATTACAGGAATGCGTGAACAGTAAAGGAATATTGTTCACTATTTATAGGCACAGGACACAGCCTGTGAGGAATTACAATCATGCCCCTCATAAAAGTTTACAACATTGACTCAGACCTTTATGGACTAAAAGGTCATTCTATCTTTAAGTCGGTTCGACCCTTCATCTTCGGATATGTTGTAATGTCGAAGCTTCATGAATGGTACCTTCGACGTCACGTATGAGCAGCTTTAGCCGAAGCTATCTCTTTCTGCAGGACCTTCGGCGACGAAGCATGGTCCCAACAGTAGCCCCTTCGCGGTGCTAGATCGTTTTTCGTAACGAGCTTGATCCATGAAAAAAGTCTCTTAGGCTTCAGGAAGCCGAAGGTCCGAAAAACACCTTCCCTGAGCTCGTTGTCGAGAAACGATACAGTTTCCGAGCGTGTAGCGGTCCCACCCTGCAGGTTTACTATTTGGTCTCTGCGGCCCACCGCGTAGCGGGTGTGAGGAGCTGTTTGTCTGGTGTAAAAATCCTGACGATTCACCTTCTTACCTGCAGTACTATATAAACAGACGGGTAGGTGTGAAGTTACCACAGCATTCATTGCTATTGCACTGTTTTGCTGCCGAAAATTTTAACCATAGCCGAAGCTTGACTCTCGCAATCAGACGAAGCTCCAATTTAGAGCCTACTTCGTCAGAAGAAAAAGCTTCGAGAGAAGAAGTTATTTTAGTTCCCAAAAAATCTTTCAAAGAAATTCAGAATTAGATGGCCAGAGTGCGCTCTACCGCTAGAGTTGAGCGTGAAGGAGGCGAAGCCGAAGGAGCGGAGATGTAACACCCTGAATTTGGGGGTATAAAATTTCTTTGCTCATATTCACAAATTCAGGTGTTACTTCCCTTTTCTCATCCTTCCTCATTCTTTTCTTCCTCATTTCTATAGGAGAAAAGTGTTTATTTTATTTGTAATTATAGTTCAATAGGTTAAACCCTAAGGGAGTATGAATTGTTGCATCATGTTGAACCCTAGATTTTACTTTTGCTTGGTGCATAATTCTTGGAAAGTCTAATTTGAATTTGTGGCTTATTTGGATTTGAATCAAATAGAGAAAATAAAAAGGAAAAGAGAAAACAAATTTCAGAATAAAAAGAAAAGGAAAGAAGCCCAACCCCGCCGCCCCCTCAGCCTTTCGGCCCAGCTAGGCCCATCCCGCGCGCGCTCTCCCCCCCCCCCCCCCGCTCTCTCTGCCCTGGCGGGCCCGCCCGTCAGCGCGGCCGCCTTCCGCGCGCCCGCCCCCGCTTTCCCCTCTCTCTCTGCTCGCGGGCCCGGCCTGTCAGCCCCGTCGTCCTCGCGTAACCGTCGCCCGAGCTGCGCGCGGCCGCCTTCTCCGCGCCCACGTCGCGCGTGGAGCTCGCAACCGCCCCGCTCCTGGCCACTTGAGCCCAGAGCCCCACTCGCCCTCTCCCCCTCCCTCAATTGCGCTCCAGCAGACCCCTCTTCCACCTCCCCCTCGCTGCGCGCACGCCAGAGCGCCGCCGCCACAAACCCCCGCCGTCCCGAGCTCGTTTCCCCGTCGCCGTTGGAGCTCCGCCGTGCCCTTTGCCCCGGTGAGCTCCGCACCGACGTCCGCAACCCGGGACGCCCCCAATTCCCCCTCCCCTTCCCTATTTCTCTCTGCTCGCGCTCACCCGCCGTCCTCCGTGCAGCCGCGGAGATCCGCCACCGTCGCCCCGGGCCACCGTCGCGCCATTGCCGCCGCCGAGGAGTCCCCGGAGCCCGCCTTGAGGTAAAGAACCTCTCCCGCCCCCTCCAAACCCGTGTATTGCCTTCTGCCATGTTTAATTCCTCGCCGGAGTTGTTTTATGCCGCCGCCGAGCCGCTTCGCCGTGAACCGCCCCCCTCCGGTGTCCCTGCCCTGACCCAGCCCCCACCGGGCGATTCCCCGTGCCCTCCCCAACCTTCCCGGCCGCTCAGGTCGCCCTAGAGACCCGCCGAGCGCCCGCGCCCCTCGTCTCCGGCGAGTCCTCCGCCGCGAGGACGAGCGCCGCCGCCCCAGCTAGCTGTAGGAGAAGCCAAGGCCGGCCACCCGATCCCCACCGTCCGTCCCAGATCGGGCGGCCCGTTTTAATTAGGCCGAGCCCAATCCTGGCCGTCCGCCGGAGATCCAGCGGCCCAGGCCCGCTTCCCCCGCACCCCGCGCTGCCCGCTGGCCCCGCCTGTCAGCCTGCTCGCGCCCCGCGCTGCCCGCTAGCCCCGCCTGTCAGCCCGCCCGCGCCCGTGCTGCCCGCTGGCCCCGCCTGTCAGCCCGCCCGCGCCCGCGCTGCCCGCTGGCCCCGCCTGTCAGCCGCCGCGCTCGCGCTGCCCACCCGGCCCCGCCTGTCAGCCGCTCAGGTCGCCGCGCGCTCGCGCGCCCGCCCGCGAATCTAATCATGGCCGTCCGCCCGAGATCCAACGGCCGTAGGAGCCCGATACCCCTTCGCCCGCACGTTTTCTTAAAGAGACCCCCGGTTTTCTGGAATTTAAACCCGCCGTCCCTGGTTTCTCTCAGTTAGGTCCTCGGACCTTTTATTTAATTCAAAATAGGTATTTAGGGTATATTTTTAACCCCTAAACTTGTAAAATTCATAACTTTGTCATATGAACTCCAAATTTGGTGCTTCAAATTGCAAAATGCTCATGATGTTTTTGTCTATCTATTTAAACAATGTTTCCCTGCTGTTTCCATGTACCAATTAATAATTAATCATTAGGATAGGATTAAGGTTATTGGAACCCTATTTGAGATAATTAGAAGTTGGTAGACTTTAATAAAAGTTAGAGTACTTAAATTTATGGACTTAAACACCTAAGTTTAGGAACTTAAAACCATGTAATGATTTAATCCCACCACTGACTTGAACCTGATTAGTGGATAATGAATCACTTTGTATAGTCCTCTACCCCAGACTGTCACACCCGGTTTTAGAAGGCAAACCGAATGCGAACCATGTACGTGCCAGGATCAGTTATTCACGTACACAGCAGTTACATAACATGGACATCATCACACAGTGCTCAAAATAGTATTAATAAGGGAAATAGTCGATTACATCATACGTCTGAGACGTCCATATAGTTCTTACAATAAATCAAAGTGCGGAAAAGAAACGTAGATAACGCGGCCTTCACAGGCAGCCGACTGGGGGTTGCCGCTAACCCACACCTAGAACTCGTCGTAGTCTTGGAACTCCTGGAAGTCTCCTTCCACAGCTTCATCTTCGCCTGAGCAGTGGTTGCAATGCTGACAACCTGGGGGGGGGGGTTTGGTGTGTAGAGCAAGGGTGAGTACACATCAACATACTCAACAAGTATCCTGTTTGGCTGTAGTGGACTAGCTTTATGTGGGGATAAGTCAAGCAGTTGCTTTTAGTTGGTCAGATTATTATTTACTAGTAGAAAGCCAAGTTTTAGCATTAACCCAAGTTATTAACCCGATGTACCCTTTCCAAACGGAAAGAATACCACTTACCAATACCATAATCATAACCAGAACCATCAATCTCATAACCACCTGTACCACAATGTCTCTGATCAAGTACCACTAATCACTGGAGCTCCCTTGGCCGCTCATAACCGTGAGCACGGCTGATATATCAGTTTCATAACACTCTGCAGAGGTTGTGCACTTTACCCACAAGCCGTGATTCCCTCTTGCCTCGGGCCGATCAAACCCTTAAACACTACCAAGGTGAATAGGCAGGGTTTCACTACGTAGCCTTTACAAAGATTCCCCGGGACTGTAGCCACCCGTTAGGTTTCCTAAATGCACCGCACTCCTCCCCAAGGGGCGAACCCAAACTTGGCAGAGCGAGCCGCATACACCGAGCCCCATTGACGGCACGACGGCTAAGTGAACTACATCCCGGATCCTCTAATTATTCAGCTAAGGGCACCCCATTCCACCCTCATGGTTGCACTGTTTTCCCGGGCGGTCATCCATAGAACAGGTCCTTACGGAGAGGCACTCGAGAAACCGCTCGAGTCCCCTTGAAAACCACAAGTACGATCATAAAGAAGAACGGGAAAACAGCGTATCATAGATAACCACATCATGTTCATTGATTAGAGTTGAGCAATAGCATAAAGCTAAACAGTAATAATCCAACCCAGATAGGTAAACAAGGACATGGATAACAAAAGCTAGTCAATCCTTAGGCATAAATGTGTAAGCGGGAGGTGAATTAAATAATGAATAGGACAGAGATAGGTCAAAGGACACTTGCCTCCACCAACCGACTGCTGCTCAGGGGCTTCTCCTGCGAATTCCTCGGGCTCTTCGACCGAATCGTTCTCTATGCGAGCGCAAACATACATACATCCATCCACATATTTAATACAAAAGAACAGTACACCATACAAGATAACAAATAAAGCGAATATGCATCAAGTATGACATTCGATATCGCATTTGTTATGGTTAGAAAGAAACAGGAAAGGGTCTCGCAGGGGGTTAAATCTTATGCACTAATGACACAATTGGTTTTTAACAAAATAATTCTGTTATATATATTTATATATACTAATGGAAACCTAATCACTTTTAGTTGATCAACATTGCACAGGGTAAACAATTAACTACGTGAATCAATAGCATAACGGAATTTTAAATTAAACTTCCTATTTTCCCATAGCATGAACAGTGATTAGCCTACTTAAAATACAGTAATTATAATCACAGAAAGTAAATAAAATAAAATAAAAAATAAATAAAAAAACAGAGGGGGGGCGGTTGAACCGGCCCTAGGGGCGGTTGAACCGGCCCGGGGGCAGGCGGCCGAGCTGGGGCGGCCGAGCGCGGGGGGCGGCCGAGCTGGGGCCGGGGGCGGCTGAGCCGGGGCCGAGGCCGGCTGAACCGGCCCGGGACAGGGGGGCGCGGCCAGGGGGCCAGGCGGCCGGGGCGCGGGCTAGGGGCGGCTGGCGGCCGGGCGGGGCGCGGCTGGGGGCGGCCAGCGGCCGGGCCAGGGCGGCCAGGGGAGCGGCCGGGGCGGGCCAGCGGCGGCCGGGGCCGGCTGGGCGCGGCCGAGGGCCGGCCAGCGGCGGCCAGGGGCCACGGCGGGGCTGGGGCGGCTGCCGGCGCGGCCAGGGGGCGCGCGGGGGTGGGGAGAGAAGAGGGGAGGGAGGAGAGGGAGGAGGGGGAGGGGGCTCACCGGCGGGGATCGACGGCGAGGGGCGGCCGGCGGCAGGGGGCGGCGCGGCGGCCTAGGGTAGGGGGCAGGGGCGGCGGCGGCTTAGGGCAGGGGTAGGGGCGGCGCTAGGGAGAGAATGAGAGAAAATGAGAGGGAGAGGGAGAGGGTTTGGGGAAAAAGGGGAGGTGGGGGGGGGCGGCTTGGGCCAA
Organism: Zea mays; assembly: GCF_902167145.1. Classification (NCBI taxonomy): domain Eukaryota; kingdom Viridiplantae; phylum Streptophyta; class Magnoliopsida; order Poales; family Poaceae; genus Zea; species Zea mays. The sequence goes on along the minus strand of NC_050096.1, from coordinate 213,426,420 downwards.
TTGGGCCCAAGGGGGGGCGCCAGGGGCGGCTGGGCCGGCCGGGGTCGGCCCACGGCGCGGGAGAGAGAGAGATAGAAGAGAGAGAAAGAGAGAAAAAGAAATAAAAGATCTTCTTCTTATTTTCGAAATCCGATCTTTCTATATGAATGCATTTGCACTTTCAAAGCAATCAAAAGAAATGCAAGGTTCGGCATGGTGCATCAAACAACATAAAGTATTTAGGGTTTTTCTTACACGGGAAATCCAAACCGAATCCCGCTAGAACTTTGGAAAAGGTCAAGGTTTAGCGAGGGGAAAAAGAAAAAGAAAAGGTAACGCCCGAATTTGGCGAGTAAAGAAAAGAAAAAATTCAACTGCAAAATTCGGGGCGTTACAAACCTATCCCCCTTAAAAGAATCTCGCCCTCGAGATTCAGGGCTGGCTAGCAAAGAGCTCTGGGTACTTAGCCACTAGATCATCTTCACGCTCCCAGGTTGCTTCTTCCTCAGAGTGGTGATTCCATCTGACTTTGCACATTCTAATGGTCTTCCTTCGGGTGACTCTATCTGCAACCTCAAGGATCTGAGCTGGCTTCTCAATATAGGTCAAGTCCTCCTGGACTTCAAGACCTTCCACTGGCAACTGCTCTTCTGGCACACGCAAACACTTCTTCAACTGAGACACATGAAAGACATCATGCACAGCAGACAAATTCTCTGGCAGGCTGAGCTGATAAGCCACTTCTCCACGCTTTGAGAGAATTTGATACGGACCAATGTAGCGGGGTGCTAGCTTGCCTTTGACTCCGAATCTTCTGACTCCTCTGATCGGTGACACTTTCAGATAGACAAAGTCTCCGACTTCAAAACTCAGCTCTCTTCTTCTTGTGTCTGCATAGCTTCGCTGCCTCGATTGCGCTATCTTCAGATTCTCTCGAACCATCTTGATGTTCTCTTCGGCTTCAAGCAAAATATCTGGCCCAAACACCTGCTTCTCTCCAGGTTGATCCCATTGCAACGGAGTTCTGCAACTCCTTCCATACAGCGCTTGAAACGGTGACATCTTCAAACTGGCCTGGTAACTGTTGTTATAGGAAAACTCTGCATAAGGCAATCGCTTGTCCCATCCGGACTGATCTTGCAACGCACAGGCTCTCAACATATCTTCAAGAATTTGATTGGTTCTTTCAGTCTGACCATCTGTCTGCGGGTGATAAGCTGAACTGAAATTCAGATGCGTGCCCAAGGCTTCATGCAACTGCTGCCAGAAATGAGAGGTGAACTGCGTTCCTCTGTCTGACACTATCTTCTTTGGCACACCATGAAGACAAACGATCCGAGACATATACAATTCTGCCAATACTGCACTGTTGTAGTTGGTCTTGACAGGTATGAAGTGGGCTGACTTGGTCAAACGGTCCACTACTACCCAAATGGAATCGTAGCCGGCTCGAGTGCGAGGCAATCCGACTATGAAATCCATGCCAATTTCATCCCATTTCCACTGAGGGATCTGCAACGGTTGCAACAATCCAGCTGGTCTCTGGTGTTCTGCCTTAATTCTTCGACAACTATCGCACATAGCCACATGCTCTGCGATTTCTCTTTTCATTCCGTACCACCAGAATTTCTTCTTCAGATCCTGATACATCTTCTCACTGCCAGGGTGAATCGAATAAGCTGTCTCATGAGCTTCCTTGAGAATCAACTCCCGAATAGACTGGACATTGGGAACACACAAGCGGTCTTTGAACCATACCACACCTTCTGCATCTTCTTGAAAGTCTTTGCCTCTGCCATCTAGAATCAATCGCCGAATCTCACTGATCTTCTCATCATTTTTCTGCGCTTCTTTGATTTCGCGCTCCAAGGTAGGTTCCAATTCAACTGTGACTCCTCGCGAATTGTTCAGAAATCCGAGACTCAACCTGTCAAACTCCTTGGCCAACTCATAAGGCATCGGACGAGCGACCATCAGATTGACTTGACTCTTTCTGCTCAAAGCATCTGCCACTACGTTCGCTTTTCCTGGATGGTAATGGATCTCCAACTCATAATCTTTGATCAACTCTAACCATCTTCGTTGCCTCATGTTCAACTCCGACTGAGTGAATATGTACTTCAGACTCTTGTGGTCTGTGTAAACATCGCATTTCTGTCCATACAGATAGTGCCTCCATGTCTTCAGTGCGTGAACCACTGCTGCCAACTCTAGATCATGGATTGGGTAGTTCTTCTCATGAACCTTCAGCTGTCGGGACGAGTAAGCCACAACTCTTCCCTCTTGCATCAACACGCATCCCAAACCTGTGTAACAAGCATCACAATACACAGAGAAGGGCTTGTGCACATCAGGCAAGACTAGGACAGGCGCTGTTGTCAACTTCTCTTTCAGCGCTTCAAAGGCCTCTTGGCATTTCTGGGTCCACTTGAACTCAACCTTGTTGCCTAGCAACGCTGTCATTGGTTTCGCAATCTTCGAAAACCCTTCAATGAATCGCCGATAATATCCGGCCATTCCAATGAAGCTCTTGATTCCTCTAGCATCTGTTGGCGCTTTCCAGTTTAGAATGTCTGCCACTTTCTTCGGATCCACAGCCAATCCTTCTTTGTTGATTATGTGACCCAAGAACAGGACTTCACTGATCCAGAACTCACACTTGCTCAACTTTGCATACAACTGGTGCTCTCGCAATCTCTGCAATACCATCCTCAAATGATCTGCATGCTCTTCTTCACTTTGAGAATAAACCAGAATGTCATCAATGAATACCACCACGAACTTATCAAGATAATCCATGAATACACTGTTCATCAAGTTCATAAAGAACGCTGGTGCATTGGTCAAACCAAAAGACATCACTGTGAACTCATATAAACCATACTTGGTAATGAATGCCGTCTTCGGAATGTCCGAAGGTCGGATCCTGAGCTGATGATAACCTGACCTCAGATCGATCTTGGAGAACACACTGGCTCCTCTCAACTGGTCGAACAGATCTTCTATTCTGGGCAAAGGATACTTGTTCTTGATCGTGACTTCATTCAAAGCTCGATAATCGATACACATCCTCTTGGTGCCATCTTTCTTCTCCACAAACAAGACAGGGGCGGCCCAAGGCGAGGTGCTTGGCCGGATGTAACCTTTCTCTGACAGCTCATCAATCTGCTTCTTAAGCTCAACCAACTCTGGTCCAGATATTCTGTAAGCTCTCTTAGAGATAGGGGCGGTTCCAGGAAGAAGCTCTATAGCAAATTCAACTTTCCGCTCTGGTGGCATACCCGGTAAATCCTTTGGAAACACATCTGGGAATTCAGACACAACCTTGATACTCTCAATTGGGTCTGCTTCACTGCTATCAACAGCTATCTGATAACAACTTCCTTTCTTTGGCTCAGGCGGGACTAACTCGGTCACCACTTCCTCTCCTAGTGGGGACACCAACTTGATTGTCCTTTTATCACAACTGATAACTGCCTGATACTTATCTAACCAATTCATCCCTAGGATGACATCTATTCCCTGAGTACCCATTACTATAAGGTTGGCGGGAAACGCTATCCCCCTTATTTCCACACTTACATTTAAACAAATGCTATCAGCTCGAATTCTACCACCAGCTGAGTCAATTTGAATAGGGGTTGACATGGTAGTAATTGGAAGATTATGTGCTTCTACCCATGATGCAGTAATGAAAGAATGTGTTGCTCCAGTATCAAATAACACTTCTGCAATATGGGAATCGACTGGGAACATACCTACTGTCATGTCGGGGGTCTCCTGAACTGCTTCAGCCTCCAAGTGGTTCAGTCTTCCATGATTATAGCGCTGCTGAGAGCGGTTGCCTGCTCCAGGCTGAGACACATTCTGCTTTGCTGGGGCATTGGGGCCTGACTGCTGCTGGGCTGCCTTCTTCGGACATTGCATCACCCAATGGCCTTGCTCTCCACAGTGGAAACATGCCCTGTTTCCAACCTGAGCTGGTGCTGCCTGACTGTTCTGCTGATTTGCTGGGGCAGGAAGACGAGGTGCTTGCTGATTCTGCCTTTGAAACTGACCTCCTGACTGACTGATTGCTCTGACGATTCTGGTACTGATGCTGAGGATACTGCCTTTGGAACTGCTGATACTGCTGACGCTGCTGATGCTGCTGAGGTGGACGCTGGTTCTGCCTGAACTGCTGAGGTTGATTGCCTGAGAAACGGGGACGGCTGCTGCTTCCAGGCTGGGGTCCACTGATCTTGCGCTTACGATCTTCCATCTCCTTGCGCTTTCTCTCTGTCATGATTGCTCTGTCAATCAGGTGCTGGAATGTTGGGAAGGTGTGATTCATCAGCTGATACTGCAGAGGGTCAACCAAGCCTCTCAGAAAACGGTATTGTCGCTTGGCGTCGGTGTTGACATCTTCGGGAGCGTAGCGAGACAATTGCAGAAACTTGTCCCGGTACTCACTGACAGACGATGACCCTTGCTTAAGGGCCAGGAACTCCTCCTTCTTCACTGTCATCAGACCTGCAGGCACATGGTACTGACGAAAGCTACCTCTGAATTCTTCCCAGGTGATGGTGTCGGGGTTGGCATGGGTGGCGAGGTAAGACTCCCACCATGATTGGGCTGCTCCTCTCAACAGACGGGGACCATACAGAACTTTCTCCCTGTCATCGCACTGAGCGGTATGCAACTCTCGCTCCACAGTGCGCAGCCAATCTTCAGCATCCATAGGGTCAGAAGAATGAGCAAACGTTGGGGGATGACCTCTCATGAATTCAGCACGCTTGTCTCTGGGCATCTGAGGCATCTGAGGCTGAGGTGGAGCCTGCTGCTGCTGCTGCTGCTGAATGGCGGCCAGAGTCTGACCGATGGCTTGAACTGCCTGAGTCTGCATCAGAAACATCTGCTCAATCGACATCGGGGGCGGGGGCGGCAGCTGCTGCTGCTGGGGCGCCTCATCTTGCTGACCGGCTTGCTCCTGCTGAGCACGCCTTCCTCCTCTGCGCCTGTTCTCTGACATCTACAGAACGCAACCACACATCAGAACTGATCTGGCAAATCTTGCAGCATAAGAAAAGAGAATAGAATTCCTCAACAGCACTGAACAGATGAGCATCTTCACTGATCTCCAACACAGGCCACACAGCTTCTCAGAAAAAGAGGAAAGTAGAATAAAGGTTTTCCCAACCATATAACTAACTTTATTAACATAATAGGTAAACCAAAATGCAGGGGATACCCACACTCTGGTGACAATCATTACAAAGATCCAAACCAATCATAGTTCATCATGACAAACATAAATGCACAGGATATAGCAAACTACCCTGTCTAACTAAGACTAACTAAGACCGAGACTAACGCTAAGACTGAAGCTTCTACGTATATATTTCGTATTAATTACAAGATCCAACTCTAACGATCTATGGCTCTAGAGTTATCTTGGTCTTGCAGGCGGGATTGCCATAAGACTGGTGTCCACGCTGAGGTGAGCGGTACGGGTGCTGAGTCCCGACGGGAGCGGGGGAACCACCATCCAAATGACGACGTTCCGCGCGCTCAGTCCGCAGCAGGGCGATCTCAGCACGAGCCCTACTCAGCTCATCTAATGCATGGTCCAGCTCCGTGTTTAGCACGGCGGCTAGGTTGACTGTGCTGCTCAACCTAGGATTGCCCTCACCGACAGGTGAGACAATCACGCCTCCTGTGCTGCCAGATGGACGGCGGGGGTAATACTTCGGGTCAAGACCGTCAGCTGCCCCACCGAAAACCGAGCAGTAGTGCGAAAGCGCACGCCGTGCAGCATCTTGCATGGCTGCCTCAGCTGAGTCCCGCTCAGAGATAGAATAGTGCTCTGAGCAAGCCTCCGCTCCCTGGAGACTGTTCTCCGGGCAGCGCACCAAGCAAGTTGCCTCCCAGCGATCCGGGTAGACCCCGCGACTATGCTGGTAGACCACACAGCGATACTCGACGGACCAAGTATGCCGGTCAAATGCCCGACGTAGCAGGGTGTCGAGCGCATCGTGGAAGTGACACCCGCGAGCAGCGTCGCGAGTGATGGGTCGAGCAACCCATCCTTCCGGCTCAAGGTTAGCAGAGAAGTCGGTGTCGTGGCTCGAGCTGTCGTCGCCATCTCCGTCGTCTGGGTCTCCTCCAGCAGCTACTCCAGAAGCTGGGGCGCCCAGTGGTGGTGCAGGGGGCGCCTCCAGGGGAAGCACAGGGGAGCAGCTCCTCACAGACTCTATCTCCTGGTGGAGCGAGAAGGAAGAGCTCTGCTGCTCCTGTCGTCGACGCTCCTGCTCCTCACGCAGGCGGTGGTGTAGTCTCTCCAAGTGGCTGGACTGTCCGGCCACGGGACGGCGAAGCGGACGCTCAGCAAGGCGGGAGGGTAAGAAGGGGATGACTGACTTTCGTGCAGTGTGTCTAAGTCGAGCCATCTACAAAAGACATCGCAAGCAAAAGGGGTGAGAATAGAATTAATATGACCAGCAAGTAATGAATCATAAATAAATGAAGGATCAGAATAAAACATAATTTTCAGCAAGGTATAATATGTAGTAGAACATAGGTTTGGTCAGTAGGACCAACTTTTGAAGGGATATCAAAGTCAAGGAAGAGACAGAGGTCTATAGTCCTTAGAACGACCATTCTACTCTAGGCTAGCGGTCCTACAGTCAGCACGGCTCTGATACCACTTATGTCACACCCGGTTTTAGAAGGCAAACCGAATGCGAACCATGTACGTGCCAGGATCAGTTATTCACGTACACAGCAGTTACATAACATGGACATCATCACACAGTGCTCAAAATAGTATTAATAAGGGAAATAGTCGATTACATCATACGTCTGAGACGTCCATATAGTTCTTACAATAAATCAAAGTGCGGAAAAGAAACGTAGATAACGCGGCCTTCACAGGCAGCCGACTGGGGGTTGCCGCTAACCCACACCTAGAACTCGTCGTAGTCTTGGAACTCCTGGAAGTCTCCTTCCACAGCTTCATCTTCGCCTGAGCAGTGGTTGCAATGCTGACAACCTGGGGGGGGGGGTTTGGTGTGTAGAGCAAGGGTGAGTACACATCAACATACTCAGCAAGTATCCTGTTTGGCTGTAGTGGACTAGCTTTATGTGGGGATAAGTCAAGCAGTTGCTTTTAGTTGGTCAGATTATTATTTACTAGTAGAAAGCCAAGTTTTAGCATTAACCCAAGTTATTAACCCGATGTACCCTTTCCAAACGGAAAGAATACCACTTACCAATACCATAATCATAACCAGAACCATCAATCTCATAACCACCTGTACCACAATGTCTCTGATCAAGTACCACTAATCACTGGAGCTCCCTTGGCCGCTCATAACCGTGAGCACGGCTGATATATCAGTTTCATAACACTCTGCAGAGGTTGTGCACTTTACCCACAAGCCGTGATTCCCTCTTGCCTCGGGCCGATCAAACCCTTAAACACTACCAAGGTGAATAGGCAGGGTTTCACTACGTAGCCTTTACAAAGATTCCCCGGGACTGTAGCCACCCGTTAGGTTTCCTAAATGCACCGCACTCCTCCCCAAGGGGCGAACCCAAACTTGGCAGAGCGAGCCGCATACACCGAGCCCCATTGACGGCACGACGGCTAAGTGAACTACATCCCGGATCCTCTAATTATTCAGCTAAGGGCACCCCATTCCACCCTCATGGTTGCACTGTTTTCCCGGGCGGTCATCCATAGAACAGGTCCTTACGGAGAGGCACTCGAGAAACCGCTCGAGTCCCCTTGAAAACCACAAGTACGATCATAAAGAAGAACGGGAAAACAGCGTATCATAGATAACCACATCATGTTCATTGATTAGAGTTGAGCAATAGCATAAAGCTAAACAGTAATAATCCAACCTAGATAGGTAAACAAGGACATGGATAACAAAAGCTAGTCAATCCTTAGGCATAAATGTGTAAGCGGGAGGTGAATTAAATAATGAATAGGACAGAGATAGGTCAAAGGACACTTGCCTCCACCAACCGACTGCTGCTCAGGGGCTTCTCCTGCGAATTCCTCGGGCTCTTCGACCGAATCGTTCTCTATGCGAGCGCAAACATACATACATCCATCCACATATTTAATACAAAAGAACAGTACACCATACAAGATAACAAATAAAGCGAATATGCATCAAGTATGACATTCGATATCGCATTTGTTATGGTTAGAAAGAAACAGGAAAGGGTCTCGCAGGGGGTTAAATCTTATGCACTAATGACACAATTGGTTTTTAACAAAATAATTCTGTTATATATATTTATATATACTAATGGAAACCTAATCACTTTTAGTTGATCAACATTGCACAGGGTAAACAATTAACTACGTGAATCAATAGTATAACGGAATTTTAAATTAAACTTCCTATTTTCCCATAGCATGAACAGTGATTAGCCTACTTAAAATACAGTAATTATAATCACAGAAAGTAAATAAAATAAAATAAAAAATAAATAAAAAAAACAGAGGGGGGGGGGCGGTTGAACCGGCCCTAGGGGCGGTTGAACCGGCCCGGGGGCAGGCGGCCGAGCTGGGGCGGCCGAGCGCGGGGGGCGGCCGAGCTGGGGCCGGGGGCGGCTGAGCCGGGGCCGAGGCCGGCTGAACCGGCCCGGGACAGGGGGGCGCGGCCAGGGGGCCAGGCGGCCGGGGCGCGGGCTAGGGGCGGCTGGCGGCCGGGCGGGGCGCGGCTGGGGGCGGCCAGCGGCCGGGCCAGGGCGGCCAGGGGAGCGGCCGGGGCGGGCCAGCGGCGGCCGGGGCCGGCTGGGCGCGGCCGAGGGCCGGCCAGCGGCGGCCAGGGGCCACGGCGGGGCTGGGGCGGCTGCCGGCGCGGCCAGGGGGCGCGCGGGGGTGGGGAGAGAAGAGGGGAGGGAGGAGAGGGAGGAGGGGGAGGGGGCTCACCGGCGGGGATCGACGGCGAGGGGCGGCCGGCGGCAGGGGGCGGCGCGGCGGCCTAGGGTAGGGGGCAGGGGCGGCGGCGGCTTAGGGCAGGGGTAGGGGCGGCGCTAGGGAGAGAATGAGAGAAAATGAGAGGGAGAGGGAGAGGGTTTGGGGAAAAAGGGGAGGTGGGGGGGGCGGCTTGGGCCAATTGGGCCCAAGGGGGGGCGCCAGGGGCGGCTGGGCCGGCCGGGGTCGGCCCACGGCACGGGAGAGAGAGAGATAGAAGAGAGAGAAAGAGAGAAAAAGAAATAAAAGATCTTCTTCTTATTTTCGAAATCCGATCTTTCTATATGAATGCATTTGCACTTTCAAAGCAATCAAAAGAAATGCAAGGTTCGGCATGGTGCATCAAACAACATAAAGTATTTAGGGTTTTTCTTACACGGGAAATCCAAACCGAATCCCGCTAGAACTTTGGAAAAGGTCAAGGTTTAGCGAGGGGAAAAAGAAAAAGAAAAGGTAACGCCCGAATTTGGCGAGTAAAGAAAAGAAAAAATTCAACTGCAAAATTCGGGGCGTTACACAGACCTAGGGAACACCAGAGTGCCTATCCCTTTTCTACTATGAACTTGTGATCTCTTTGCTGCATATGTTTGGTATGTTGCTTTTGTTTGTTATCTTCCCAAGTGCATAGTGTGAATGATTACTTTACGTAGACAACGAGCAGTCTGTGTTTCCCGAGGAGGTTGCAGAGGAAGTCCCTGATCAGCAGTTTGGTGAAGGCAAGTGTCCTCTGTCCCATTATGTCCTATACATTTATAACTTACTACCCCGCATTACTTACTTGAAACCTAAGGATTGACTAGCTTTACACTTTACTTTATCCTTGATGACCTAATGGGCTGTTATGGTTAGCACTCTGCTATTGCCTTAACTTAATCAATGAACATGATGTGACTATTTATGATACTGTTATCCCAATGATGTTGATGATCTTGTGATACTCTAGGGGGCTCAGGCTGTTTCCTGAGTACCTCTCCGTAAGGACTTGTTCGTTGAGAGACCACCCGGGATAACAGTGCAACCATGAGGGTGAAATGGGATGCCCTTAGCCGATTAATTGGATGAACTAGAGGTGTAGTTGCTTAGCCGTCGTGCCGTCAATGGGGTCCAGGCACAGTGCTTGCTCTGCCGAGGCTGAGTGCCGAGGTTCTTTCGTTTTGCTCTTTGTTAGTCACTCTCCTGCGGGGAGGGGTACTGTGTTTATCAAACTGGAGAAACCTAACGGGCAGCTATGATCTCTAGGGAATCTTTGTAAAAGCTACGTAGTGATGCCCTGCCGGACCACCTAGGTAGTGGTCAATGGGGATTAGCTCTCCCCGGGTAGAAAGGGAATCATGACTCATGGGTAAAGTGTGCAACCTCTGCAGAGGGTAGTGAAACTGATATATCAGCCGTGCTCACGGTTAAGAGCAGCCTTGGGATCCTCTTTGATTAGAGATACAGATGGTTCGAGATGCAAGGATTATGTTATGGTTTTGGTTCGACTATGATGATGATGTTCCTCGATGAGGAAATGGTTTACGGGTTGGTTAATGCTAAAATCTGGCTTCTACTAATGATAAATACCTGACCAACTAAAAGCAACTGCTTGAGCCTAACCCCACATAAAGCTAGTCCACTTCAGCCAAACGGGACATTTGCTGAGTACGTTGATGTGTACTCATCCTTGCTTTACCACAAAACACCAGGTTGCCCACACTGTAACCACTGCTCTGGAGAAGGCGAAGCCGTGGAAGGAGACTTCCAGGAGTTCCAAGACTACGACGAATTCTAGGTGTGGGTTGGCGGCAACCCCCAGTCAGCTGCCTGTGGAGGCCTTATCTTTACTACGTTTCGCTAGTACTTTGATTTACCTGTTAAGACGATGACTATGTGGATGTCTATGACTCTGTGATGTAATAAGTTAATACTCTTTTATGTTATTATTCGAGCATTGTGCGATGATGTTCATTTATGTAATCGCTGTGTACGTGAGTTCTGATCCTGGCACGTACATAGTTCGCATTCGGTTTGCCTTCCAAAACCGGGTGTGACATAAGTGGTATCAAAGCCGTGCTGACTGTAGGACCGCTGACCTAGAGTAGCACTGGTCGTACTAAGGACTATTGACCTTCCCCCTCACCTTGACCTCTGATATTACTTCAAAAGTCGGTCACCTCGACCAACCCTATGTTTTACTACATATATATACTATACTATACCTTGTTAAAAATTTTATCTGGTTCTGTTTATGGTTCATTCACTTGTCATATTAGTTCTGCTCTTACTCTTATGCTTACGGTGTCTTTTGTAGATGGCTCGTCTTAGACACACTGCACGTAAGTCGGTGATTCCTTTCCTGCCGTCTCGACTTGCGGAGCGTCCTCTGCACCGCACCGTGTCCGGTCAGTCGAGTCACCTGGAGAGGCTGCACCACCGCCTGCGTGAGGAGCAGGAACGCCGGCGCCAGCACAGAGAGCAGCAGGACTCTTCCTCCCCACCCCAGCAAGAGGTGGAGTCCGTGAGGCCCCGTTCCTCTGTTGCCCAGCTGGAGGCGCCCCCTGCTCCGCCGCGGGACGTTCCGGCTGTTGGAGGAGCTACTGGAGGAGATCCTGGAGGAGACCCCGACGACGACGACTCAGACCACAGCACGGAGTCCTCTGAGCCGTAGGAGGCGGAAGGATGGGTCGCCCGACCCATCACCCGTGACGCCGCTCGCGGTTGTCACTTCCACGACGCACTCGACACCTTGCTGCGCCAGGCTTTCGACCGGCACACCTGGTCGATCGAGTATCGTTGTGTAGTCTACCAGCACAGTCGCGGGAAGTACCCGGACCGCTGGGAGGCTACCTGCCTAGTTCGCCGTCCGGAGGATGACCTCCGGGGTGCGGAGGCCGTTTCGGAGCACTATTCCATCTCCGAGAGGGACACTGCAGAGGCGGCTATGCAGGATGCAGCACGGCGTGCACTCTCTCAGTATGTTCTTTGTTCGGTGGCGTGGCCGACGGTCTTAACCTTCGGTATTACCCCCGCCGTCCTACTGGCAGCACGGAGAGTGTGGTTGTCTCACCTGTTGGTGAGGCTAACCCTAGGTTGAGCAGCACAGTCAACCTAGTCGCAGTGCTTAACACTGAGCTGGATCACTCTCTGGACGAGCTAAGCAGGGATCGAACGGAGATTGCGGAGTTGCGTGCTGAGCTGGCAGAGCGCCATCACCAGGAGGGTGGTTCCCCCGCTCCTGTTGGGACTCAGCACCCATACCGCTCGCTGCCACGTGGTCACCACACTTATGGTTCCCCTGCCTGTAAGACCAGGATAGATCTGGATCCTTAGATCGTTAGCGTCGGAGTTTGTAATAATTCTTAAGTCGGATGTCTCAGTCTTAGGTAGCCAGTTTAGTTTGCTTATCAGTTGCTTCCATTTAGTTTAGTTTGCTTATCAGTTGCTTTCATGCTTGTTATGATGAACTTGTGCTGGATTTGAATCTTTGTAATGACTGTTGCCAACCTGTGGGTTTCCCCTGCAGTTTGGCTTAGCTAGTAATGTTAATGAAGTCAGTTGTTTAGTTGGGAAACCATTTACTTCTACTTTCCTTCTTATCTGAGAAGCTGTGTTGAATCATAATGAGGATCAGTGAAGCTCTTGTTCACTCAGTGTCATGAAGAATTCTGTATTCTCTTTTCTTATGCTGAAGGGTTGTAAGATCAATGCTGATGTATGAATGTCTTCCACAGATGTCTGACAACAGGCGCCGATGCAACAGGCGTGCTCAGCAAGAGCAGCATGACCAGCAGGAGGAACAACAGAGGCAGCCTCCCCCACCACCCCCAATGTCAGTGGAGCAGATGTTCTTGATGCAGACTCAAGCAGTGCAGGCCATTGGGCAGACTCTGGCAGCCATGCAGCAAGCTCAACAGCAACCCCAGCCCCAATTGCAAGTGCAGATGCCCCAGATGCCACGAGATAAGAGTGGTGAATTCATGAGAGGGCACCCTCCTACCTTCGCCCATTCTGCTGACCCCATGGATGCAGAAGACTGGTTGCGCGCAGTGGAAAGGGAACTGCGCACCGCCCAATGTGATGACAGGGAGAAGGTTCTGTATGGTCCCCGTCAGCTGAGGGGAGCAGCCCAGTCCTGGTGGGAGTCCTACCTCGCCACCCATGCTGACCCCGAAGCCATCACCTGGGAAGAATTCAGCGAGAGTTTCCGCAGGTACCATGTGCCAGAGGGACTGATGATCGTGAAGAAGGAGGAGTTTCTGGCTCTGAAGCAGGGACCCCTGTCTGTTAGTGAATACAGAGACAAGTTTCTGCAGCTGTCCCGCTATGCACCCGAGGATGTCAACACTGATGCTAAGAGGCAGTACAGGTTCATGAGGGGTTTGGTGGATCCCCTGCACTACCAGCTGATGAATCACACCTTCCCCACCTTCCAGCACCTGATCGATAGGGCAGTTATGACTGAGAAGAAGCGTAAGGATATGGAAGATGATCTGAAGGCTAAATACCCTGAACTCTTTGCTGACCAACCTTGAATCTCGGGGCGAGATTCTTTTAAGGGGGATAGGTTTGTAACACCCTGAATTTGGGGGTATAAAATTTCTTTGCTCATATTCACAAATTCAGGTGTTACTTCCCTTTTCTCATCCTTCCTCATTCTTTTCTTCCTCATTTCTATAGGAGAAAAGTGCTTATTTTATTTGTAATTATAGTTCAATAGGTTAAACCCTAAGGGAGTATGAATTGTTGCATCATGTTGAACCCTAGATTTCACTTTTGCTTGGTGCATAATTCTTGGAAAGTCTAATTTGAATTTGTGGCTTATTTGGATTTGAATCAAATAGAGAAAATAAAAAGGAAAAGAGAAAACAAATTTCAGAATAAAAAGAAAAGGAAAGAAGCCCAACCCCGCCGCCCCCTCAGCCTTTCGGCCCAGCTAGGCCCATCCCGCGCGCGCTCTCCCCCCCCCCCCCCCCCCGCTCTCTCTGCCCTGGCGGGCCCGCCCGTCAGCGCGGCCGCCTTCCGCGCGCCCGCTCCCGCTTTCCCCTCTCTCTCTGCTCGCGGGCCCGGCCTGTCAGCCCCGTCGTCCTCGCGTAACCGCCGCCCGAGCTGCGCGCGGCCGCCTTCTCCGCGCCCACGTCGCGCGTGGAGCTCGCAACCGCCCCGCTCCTGGCCACTTGAGCCCAGAGCCCCACTCGCCCTCTCCCCCTCCCTCATTTGCGCTCCAGCAGACCCCTCTTCCACCTCCCCCTCGCTGCGCGCACGCCAGAGCGCTGCCGCCACAAACCCCCGCCGTCCCGAGCTCGTTTCCCCGTCGCCGTTGGAGCTCCGCCGTGCCCATTGCCCCGGTGAGCTCCGCCCCGACGTCCGCAACCCGGGACGCCCCCCAATTCCCCCTCCCCCTCCCTATTTCTCTCTGCCCGCGCTCACCCGCCGTCCTCTGTGCAGCCGCGGAGGTCCGCCACCGTCGCCCCGGGCCACCGTCGTGCCATTGCCGCCGCCGAGGAGTCCCCGGAGCCCGCCTTGAGGTAAAGAACCTCTCCCGCCCCCTCCAAACCCGTGTATTGCCTTCTGCCATGTTTAATTCCTCGCCGGAGTTGTTTTATGCCGCCGCCGAGCCGCTTCGCCGTGAACCGCCCCCCTCCAGTGTCCCTGCCCCGACCCAGCCCCCACCGGGCGATTCCCCGTGCCCTCCCCAACCTTCCCGGCCGCTCAGGTCGCCCTAGAGACCCACCGAGCGCCCGCGCCCCTCGTCTCCGGCGAGTCCTCCGCCGCGAGGACGAGCGCCGCCGCCCCAGCTAGCTGTAGGAGAAGCCAAGGCCGGCCACCCGATCCCCACCGTCCTTCCCAGATCGGGCGGCCCCGTTTTAATTAGGCCGAGCCCAATCCTGGCCGTCCGCCGGAGATCCAGCGGCCCAGGCCCGCTTCCCCCGCACCCCGCGCTGCCCGCTGGCCCCGCCTGTCAGCCTGCTCGCGCCCCGCGCTGCCCGCTGGCCCCGCCTGTCAGCCCGCCCGCGCCCGCGCTGCCCGCTGGCCCCGCCTGTCAGCCCGCCCGCGCCCGCGCTGCCCGCTGGCCCCGCCTGTCAGCCGCCGCGCTCGCGCTGCCCACCCGGCCCCGCCTGTCAGCCGCTCAGGTCGCCGCGCGCTCGCGCGCCCGCCCGCGGATCTAATCCTGGCCGTCCGCCCGAGATCCAACGGCCGTAGGAGCCCGATACCCCTTCGCCCGCGCGTTTTCTTAAAGAGACCCCCGGTTTTCTGGAATTTAAACCCGCCGTCCCTGGTTTCTCTCAGTTAGGTCCTCGGACCTTTTATTTAATTCAAAATAGGTATTTAGGGTATATTTTTAACCCCTAAACTTGTAAAATTCATAACTTTGTCATATGAACTCCAAATTAGGTGCTTCAAATTGCAAAATGCTCATGATGTTTTTGTCTATCTATTTAAACAATGTTTCCCTACTGTTTCCATGTACCAATTAATAATTAATCATTAGGATAGGATTAAGGTTATTGGAACCCTATTTGAGATAATTAGAAGTTGGTAGACTTTAATAAAAGTTAGAGTACTTAAATTTATGGACTTAAACACCTAAGTTTAGGAACTTAAAACCATGTAATGATTTAATCCCACCACTGACTTGAACCTGATTAGTGGATAATGAATCACTTTGTATAGTCCTCTACCCCAGACCTAGGGAACACCAGAGTGCCTATCCCTTTTCTACTATGAACTTGTGATCTCTTTGCTGCATATGTTTGGTATGTTGCTTTTGTTTGTTATCTTCCCAAGTGCATAGTGTGAATGATTACTTTACGTAGACAACGAGCAGTCTGTGTTTCCCAAGGAGGTTGCAGAGGAAGTCCCTGATCAGCAGTTTGGTGAAGGCAAGTGTCCTCTGTCCCATTATGTCCTATACATTTATAACTTACTACCCCGCATTACTTACTTGAAACCTAAGGATTGACTAGCTTTACACTTTACTTTATCCTTGATGACCTTATGGGTTGTTATGGTTAGCACTCTGCTATTGCCTTAACTTAATCAATGAACATGATGTGACTATTTATGATACTGTTATCCCGATGATGTTGATGATCTTGTGATACTCTAGGGGGCTCAGGCTGTTTCCTGAGTACCTCTCCGTAAGGACTTGTTCGTTGAGAGACCACCCGGGATAACAGTGCAACCATGAGGGTGAAATGGGATGCCCTTAGCCGATTAATTGGATGAACTAGAGGTGTAGTTGCTTAGCCGTCGTGCCGTCAATGGGGTCCAGGCACAGTGCTTGCTCTGCCGAGGCTGAGTGCCGAGGTTCTTTCGTTTTGCTCTTTGTTAGTCACTCTCCTGCGAGGAGGGGTACTGTGTTTATCAAACTGGAGAAACCTAACGGGCAGCTATGATCTCTAGGGAATCTTTGTAAAAGCTACGTAGTGATGCCCTGCCGGACCACCTAGGTAGTGGTTAATGGGGATTAGCTCTCGCCGGGTAGAAAGGGAATCATGACTCATGGGTAAAGTGTGCAACCTCTGCAGAGGGTAGTGAAACTGATATATCAGCCGTGCTCACGGTTAAGAGCAGCCTTGGGATCCTCTTTGATTAGAGATACAGATGGTTCGAGATGCAAGGATTATGTTATGGTTTTGGTTCGACTATGATGATGATGTTCCTCGATGAGGAAATGGTTTACGGGTTGGTTAATGCTAAAATCTGGCTTCTACTAATGATAAATACCTGACCAACTAAAAGCAACTGCTTGAGCCTAACCCCACATAAAGCTAGTCCACTTCAGCCAAACGGGACATTTGCTGAGTACGTTGATGTGTACTCATCCTTGCTTTACCACAAAACACCAGGTTGCCCGCACTGTAACCACTGCTCCGGAGAAGGCGAAGCCGTGGAAGGAGACTTCCAGGAGTTCCAAGACTACGACGAATTCTAGGTGTGGGTTGGCGGCAACCCCCAGTCAGCTGCCTGTGGAGGCCTTATCTTTACTACGTTTCGCTAGTACTTTGATTTACCTGTTAAGACGATGACTATGTGGATGTCTATGACTCTGTGATGTAATAAGTTAATACTCTTTTATGTTATTATTCGAGCATTGTGCGATGATGTTCATTTATGTAATCGCTGTGTACGTGAGTTCTGATCCTGGCACGTACATAGTTCGCATTCGGTTTGCCTTCCAAAACCGGGTGTGACAGGAGACTGTTCCTATCTCCGAAGCAATGCGACAATCCGGACTGGTGACCTCGGAAGGAATCCCCGCTGCCGAGACAGAACAGACTGTTGCCTATACAGAACAAGTTGCTGCCGAAGCGGAGGAAGGAGATATTGAGGAAGCTAATTCCGATGATGATTACCATATCGTCGTACCGAGCAAGCCCAGCCATTTGGACTTCGGAAAATCGACTGTCTCCAAGGCTGATTTCTCCAAAATGGTGAAGTCGGGCTATTTCAGTGACAATGAGAAGAAGCTGCTTCGCTTCGGGGGGAGGAAACTACCCCGAAGCCAGAAAAGGATGAAATAGTTATTTTCAAGAGTTTTTTGAAAGCTGGGTTGAGATTTCCTTTGAATAGGATGATTTCTGAAGTGCTGCACAGGTTTGGGATCTATTTTCATCAGCTGACTCCTAACGCCATTGTCAGGCTTAGCGTTTATATCTGGGCTCTCCGAAGCCAGGCGGTAGAGCTGTTTGCCGACAGCTTTTGTCGAGTTCATGAGCTGCATTACTAGACTAAGGCCAGAAAAGATGGATTGCATGAAAATTTTGGCTGCTATAACTTTGCCTATCGGAAAACCACAAAGTTTCCTGTAATCAGCTACCAAAGCAAATGGCCGGCAGGCTGGAAGTCAGAATGGTTTTATGTCAAAGTTGACGAAGACAAAGAGAAGCTGGTACAGAGCCCTCTTGAACTGATCTTCGGAGAAACAAGGCCCCGATGCAAAATGGCAGTAGAAGGTCCAACTTGGGCTGCATTGGCTGAATTCAAAATTATTGCAGAACATATTGGCACTAGAGATTTAGTGCAGGAATTTCTGGCCTTCAGAGTATTTCCAACTATGAAGGAGTGAACTATGCCGAAGCTTAAAGGAGAAAAGAAAGAAGGGGAGCTTGTCAGACTGCCTTATTATTATAAGTTTAAAAAATATTTTAAAGCACCCTGCCAAGAATGGCTCGATACAATTGAAACAATGAGTAATGAAATTCTTGGAAATTACTCCAAAAAAGAGGACCAGATGATGACAGCAGCCTTCGGCACTCGGCCGAAGCGAAGGCTGAACAGGGTGCTTGACGCTATAGGATTTGAATATGCTGACTATGGTCGAGTGGGCGGGGATGCTGGAGGCCCGAAGCGAAAAAGAATTGCCAGCGCTACTGACGAAGAGGTCGGCAAGGTAGCCAAAAAGAAAAAGAAAGATTCTGAAAAACTTAGTCCTGAAGAGTTAAACCCTGAGCCGAAGGTGGCCACTGCAAGAAAGAGAAAAAGTGCCTCTCCAGAGCCAGAAACGCTGGTTCGAGAAGAAGATACTCCTGCTACTCCTTCTGCTGTTGAAGTAGAAGAGATTATGAAGGTAATGACTGAACCCTTGCCTATCAGGCTAAGTCCGCTGGCACTGGAACTGACGAAGTTTTTTTAGAAGGACAAGGCAGCTTTGGCAGCAAAAAGTCCTGCGAAGCCGAGAAAACGGAGAATTATTCAAGTGACAGATGTGATCCATCAGACGCCGCCACCGGCGACGGTGTCAAAAATTGTCTTTGCCGAGACTGCCGAAGCCGAAGGCGCCGCAGCCGAAGCTACCGGAGTGGAAACCACTGAAGCTGAGACCGGCAAAGCCGAAGCTACCGGGGCCGAAGCCGGGACCGCCGAAGAGTCGAACCTGGAAACCACACTTGAGGTTATTGACAATACACTCCTGAAAATGGCTGAAGAAGAAGCTGTTGTGGCTGTGGTGAACACGGCAACTGAAAAGGGGAAAGAGCAGATTGATGAAATTTCGGAAGAAGGAGATTTTAACTTTCAAGATTTGCTTGGACAAGAGTTAACAGACGCCGAAAAAGAAGAGTTGAAAAAATATGCCATATCTTGCGGATATAAATCAGGGGCTATGCTATTTGGTGGGGTCAACGAAGGGAAATTAGGATGCCTTCGGAACCGCACCGAGGCCAAAATTGTTAGAACCCTCTCCAAAAGCATTGGCTTGCCGAAGCTAGAAGCGGACCTGTGCCGTTATCAACGACACCATATCGCCGGAAGCTTGCTTTATGCTAACTTCAAGGTAACAAATATTTTTGTTATTTTATTACTATTATTATTATCTTTTAGGTTGTGTTCTAACGAAGATCGTTTCGACAGAGCATATTATTAAGCAAGGTTCTAAAAATGCAACAAGATCTGGAAGAAGAGAAAAACAAAGCCGTCATTCTAGATTTGGCTGAAAAAGTTGAGAATTACGAAGCTAATCTGAAAAAGAAAGGCTTCACAATCCAGGACCTTGAAATCATGGTCAAAGAGCACGAAGGTGCATTAGAAAAGAAAGATTTTGTTATTCAGACCATGGAGGGTTCTTTGGCTGAGGTCCAAACTGAGAATAACAAGTTAAAGAATGAATTGCTCCGACAGTCAGAAAAATTCGAGCAAGAAAAGAAATATCTTGAAGCAAGCATGAAAACTGAAGTGGATAAAAATTCAAATTTGCAGAAATCCTTTAAAGAACTTCAAGAGAAATGCTTAAGCTTCGGCAGCCGATGCGTGCAGCGGCTGAAGGATGTGTTTCACTCTGTTGGAGCTAGCTCTGCGAAATTTACACCTTCAGCTGAAAATCTGCCCAGAACATTAGAATATATTGAAGGCGAAGTTGATGCCCTTGACGAAGTTATTGGTGGGCACGCCGACTTCTGCGCCCTGGTAGCTTCTCGGGGTACAACTACTGCTTTTTTGAAGGCTGGCTGCACGCATGGAAACATTGTAAACAGACCAAACTTCAGCTTGTCAGCATCAGATCTGATAGATATCCCAAGCCTAGCCCGAAGCATTGGAAATAGATTCATGACCCAGATTTGGGTAAGTGGCGGGCGAAAAATGGCAGGTGACGAAGCTCGAAGCCATCTTAAGCCGGTAAGAAACTTATGTTTGTTACTTTTACCTTCTCCTTTGAAATTTGCACCTTTGTTATCCTGCTGTTTGGCATACACAGGATGACGAAGCTGAAGAATGATGAAGCCAAAGACGAAACCTAGGCTGAAGCTTAAAGTTGCTTACAATATGCTTTCCTGCAAAAATTCTTGGAGAAACTCTTGTAATATAGCTATGGAACAACTCATGTAAAATTGTACATACCTTGTAATATATTATGTCTCCCTTATCCGCATTCAGTCTGCTTTGCTGTGGACGAAGCTTCTCTTTTGAGCCGAAGGCGAAAAACACCTTCCCTTCTTTTCGTACACAACGAAGCATAAAAAAAAATTCCTTCGAAGTTTTTTCCTTATTTCTGAAGCTTCTGTCTTCTTTTATGTAGTATGATAATGATTCTATATATGTCTAAATGAATGTTTATGAATGCAAATGACATGATGAAATGTACTGTGCAAATGAATATTGAGACACATGTTCAGAAACCATAAACACAGCCCTTCATTCCCTTAGGAATGATACAAATCTTTTTGTCGTTTACTTTTCGGCTTCACCGTTTACTTTTCGGTGTATCAGCGTTGACTTTTCGCTGTAAGCCTCCCTTGGGAGCTTCTTCGCCTTTTACTTTCGGCGGAATCAGCGTTTATTTTTCGCTGTAAGCCTCCCTTAGGAGCTTCTTCGTCTTTTACTTTCGGCGGAATCAGCGTTTATTTTTCGCTGTAAGCTCTGCATTCCCTTAGGAACGACTTTTGAGCTTCTCCCTGTTTCCTTTTCTTTTCTCCTTTGCATTTACATTTACATTTTCTGGGGGATATCATTCTCATAGAATTGAAATAAGGAAAATTACATGTTGTGGCCCCATTAAAAACCTTTCTCCCCCTTTGGAAAGGAAAAGGGTGCCACAAAAAAGAATATAAAAAATTACATCGAACTAAACATAATATCGCCGAAGCTCATCCGCATTCCACGATCTAGGAATGTCGTTGCCGTCCATATCTGTTGGGGGCCTTCGGCTTCCGAAGGTCCTCAAAAACATGATTTAACAGTATTTCTGGAGTATAATGTGTGAACAGGTGCTTTCGGACTCAAGTCGGCATCACAGCAGACCAGAATAACACGAAGGTTGATACAGCGCCGAAGGTGTGAGCAGGAAAGCTTCGGCGTGGTAGCAAAAAGTGAAACCGACTTAAAGATGAAAAGGCTATTCAGACCTCGATAGATTAGTACAGAATTATTATCAAATGTAAAGGGCATGAATGTAATTTTGTATGGGTTGTATCCCGTGCCTATAAATAGGTGAACAGTACCACCGTACTGGGCACGCTGACTGAGTATTCGCTTTTTGCGTCACGCTTGTACTTTCATCTCCTTCAAGTTGGAGGTACATTTGTAATTCAACGTTATTTCTGTTTATACGTAATAATAATATATGATTGTTTATGTTGTCCTTTATATTCCTTACAATTTATCTTTCGTCACTGTATAATGAATTTATGAAGGTACGCCCTTTATAACCTTCGTCCGAAAACCAGTATATCCTAAGGGGTATAATGCTTCGAAGGACGAAGGACCTTACCGATTAACATTTTCTATGTTGCCTTGTTCTTGACTCATAGCATTTGAGAACAAGTCCCCAACATTGGCGCCCACCTCCGGTGAACCCACTTCCACATTGAGTTTTGTGAACACCTTCGGCGATCACGTTATGGCGCCGAAGAAAGTTTCAGCAACTGGTACTGCAGCTCTTCAACCGCTGGACCACAATCAGGAGACTGTCTCTCTTCGGGAGGCCCGAAGCCAGAAAAGGAAGGCTGCCAGCCCGACATCACCAGAGGACGAAATAGATCAAGAAATCAGAGACATGGAAATGCTTCATCAACAGGTGCAGAGGAAGAAAGAAAAGATGGCCAGGCTAGCTGAACTGCAAAGGCAGATCGACAAAGCCTCTGAAGAAGTTCGTCATCTTGCTCAGGATGAGCAGCACCGAAGGCCTCAGCACCAAGACCTTCATCACGAGGGTTTCCCCAACGAAGATGACTGGTATGACAATTTCCATCATGGGAATTTTGTTTTCGATGATGCTTCTCCTCTGTCCGCTGAGCTGCAGGCTACACCTTGGCCTCCGTCCTACAAGCCGCCTCAGCTTCCCGTATTCGATGGTCACTCAGACCCGAAGCAGTTTTTGATGAGCTACGAAGCAACGGTATCTTCGTATGGTGGCAATGCTGCAGTCATGGCCAAATCTTTTGTTATGGCTGTCAGGAGCGTTGCTCAAACCTGGTATTCCTCCCTTCGACCAGGAACGATCACTTCATGGCAGAAGCTGAAGGACTTGTTGTTAACTAGCTTCCAAGGGTTTCAGACGAAGCCGGTCACTGCTCAAGCTCTATTCCAGTGTACCCAGGATCACGAAGAATATCTTCAGGCGTACGTCCGAAGGTTCTTGCGTTTAAGGGCACAAGCACCAACGGTGCCCAATGAAATTGTCATTGAGGCCATGATCAAGGGGCTTCGGCCAGGACCGTCAGCTCAGTACTTCGCTAGGAAGCCTCCTCAAACTTTGGAGAAGCTGCTCCAGAAGATGGACGAGTACATTCGGGCCGATAATGATTTTCGCCAAAGAAGGGAGGAGGCTTTCCGGTTTTCTGAAATGACCAGGGGCTTCGGAGGAAGGTTTTATCCGAGGCACGTTAGATCAATTCATAACTCTACCCAAAATGATGATCGAGGGAGCCAACAGCAAAGGCCACAGTGTTCTTCACAGGTTTCGGGGCAACAGCAAGGCTCTTTCCGACCACCAGCTCCAAGAGGCAGAGGCGCCAGGGGCTTCGGCGGAAGGTTTGGAGATCAACCAAGAAGAATCTTTTGCTTATTTTGCGGTGAGAACAAAGGACATACCACCAGGATGTGCCATGTCACTATCCAGAAGCAAAAGGAAATAGCCGAAGCCGCAGCACAACAAGCTCAGCCGAAGCAGGTCATGCATACTGCTTCGTATCATTCGCCCTACATCCTAGAATATGTGGGCAACCACCCTGCAGTTTCTGTTGCTTCGGCGAGTCAACCTCAAGCTTCCTGGCAACAGCCTCCGCCTCCACCTCCGCTGCAACAAGGCCAGCAGCCAGAAGGGAGCCAGTATGCTCCACACCAAAGGGACTTCAGAGAGCAGTCCGAAGCTCGTACAGTCAACAGCACTGTGCCAGAGTCAAAGCACATCTACTGACGAATATCCTACCTTAATAGCAGTCTTTCTTTTTCAGTCTTATTTTCTGTGTAATAAAGGACATTGTTTAGATTTCATGTAAACAGTTTCATTGTTTGCCACAAGGAAAATATATTTTCTTCACAGGCTTAAGTTGTTGAAGTTTAAAGATTTGTGATAACAAAGAGGACCTTCGAATTATCGAAAATTCTTCGAAGCAACAAAAAGTCGTTCTAAGGAACGCAGCGTAAGTTTGCCGAAGTCACAAAAAGCCGTTCCAAAGGGAGCGCAGTGTAAGTTTTCTGCTCCAAAGTCGTTCCAAAGGGAATGCAGAGCATACAGCGAAAAGTCAACGCTGATACCGCCTAAGTAAAAGGCGAAGCGCGAAAAGTCAACGCGAATACCGCTGAAAGTAAAAGGCGAAGAAGCTCCTAAGGGAGGCTTACAGCGAAAAATAAACGCTGATTCCGCTGAAGTAAAAGGCGAAGAAGCTCCTAAGGGAGGCTTATAAAAGATTGTGTTTCATTGCAGGGATGCGTATGTATCTTCGGAATGAATATCACCTCGCATAGCATAACATCATCGCATCATTTCGCATAACATAAGCATCATACATCATGTTGCATATGGCACAAGAAGCGGACACAATATTGATCTACAGAAGAATGTTTTGAAAAAAGGGAAAAATCATAATGTCACAAGGAGATACATTCTTGATCTTCGGAAGTATAGCTTCGAAAAATATCTTCACGAAGCCTGGATATTATTCAGCAGAGCACTGGATATTGTTGGGATAAAGAAAAATTCTTCTTCACGAAGCATGAAAAGAAGGGAAGGTGTTTTTTTCGTCAAAGACTCAAAAGCGGTACGTGTAAAATTTCATGCATCGTAAAGAATTGAACAGTAAAAATAGGTATATTACATTCAGGATTACAAAATGTTACAATATATCACATTTCAGAAGTTTTTACAATAATACTTAATCTTCTCTCAAGACAACTTCTGCAGCCTCATTTAGGAGCCGATTGACGACTTCGTCCATAATAGCTTCGGCCATCTTTTTAATTTCGTCGTCTCCTTTCGGCTGAGGGCCCGGAGACGCTTTAGCAGGATCTGAAGTAGGACAGGATACGGCTACATTGCTATTACAAATTGCAAATGAAGCTTAAAACCAAAAATTACAACACAATAAAACTATTAGTTAATACCTAACTGCCCTTCGGGCTCTGCGCTCTTCTCAGCAGCCTCAGCTACTTCTCTAGCATCGTGAATGCCCTTTTCACTTTTTCGAATAATCTCTCCGGCCATTTCCCGGCCACCATTATCCCAGATATCGGTGAAAATTTTTCCACCAATCATGCTAGCTTCAGCCGAAGGATCTCTTGCATCTTCGAAGGACAAAGCAGCTTCGGATTGCGCTAAAATTTTTACATGTTCGCAGCCCTTTTTCTCTAAAATGGTGGCAATTCCTCTGGCACCCGAGAAAGCACATATATCTCCACGGCTATTTAAAATTTCCTCGAAGGCTTCAGCTTCGTGGTCGATCCATTCAATGGGACCTTCGGGATTGCCTCTTGTAAAGTTTTCTTCGCTTGAGAATGCGCCGACCCTGGCGAAGCTAGCTTTTAGCTTCTTAACACACTCTATAGATTTGTTGTAGCATCTCTTCTTGGACGACCGAAGCTCTTCAACAGTTCCTTCTAAGTGATCTACCCATTGGTCGCTGAGTTCCCGCTTCGTTTCTTCAAGTATGCGTTCTTCCTTGGCTCGGGCCAGTTGTTTCCGAAGATCTTCAATTTCGCGTTTTTGGGCCTCAGCTTGACCTTTAAAAGCAGCTTCGTCCTCCTTTATTTTATTTATCAATGAATGTAATATTTTATCTTTTTCAAGACCTTCGTTCCTCAGTTCAATTACTTCGGAACGAAGGTTGCTCAGGGCTATAGTACACCCTTCGTCTTCAGCATCCTTCTGTGCCCTAAGGGCATTGCTAAGTATCAGGCCCTGCAAAGAGAAATATGTGTGTGTCAATAGACTTAAGTAAATGAAAAATTTTGGTCTCAGCAAAAAATTACAAAGATTCCATTTGTTGTACCTTTAAGCTATTATATGCCAGGCTGTCGGCCAAATCATTTTTCGATAGCACTGAGAGCCCGTCTTCCAGTGTTGGGAATCCGAAGCTCTTGCTCATCTCCCGGCAGACAGAAATCTCTTTGCTGTCAGGGAGACAATACAAAAAGTCTTCTTCTCCACTGCCATTGAATATTAATGCCCCCTTTGGATACTTCAGTTTGTGGGCGTAAAGTTGGGCCTCTTGTTTTTCTTTTTCTGATAATTGTTTCCCCGAAGCATGGCGAACAATATAATCAAGGACTTTGGGGGATGCTTCGGGGGGCAGCAGCTTTGATTTCTTCAACAAAAGTTGGCTCTGTTATTTTTTCTTCTTCTTCTTCCTTGATTTCCAGGGATTTTACCTTCGTGGATTCTGAGGACCTAGCTTCGGCTTCAGTTTCTTGCTCTGGAGCTTTAGTATCAGAGACTTCAGTTTTTTCTTCGTGGATGACAACAGTCTTCTTCGGAGGCGTGCTTGAAGATTTAATTGTCTCCAGAACATCTAGCACATTGACCATTCTCTTCCTTTTCAGAGTCACTGCTGGCATCTTTTGGTTTTTTACTGTCTCAATATTTGCTGCAGGACTCAAAACTTCTGATGTCTTTGATCCCTCAGTTGCTTCTTTTGCTTCCTCCATTTTTTCTGTGGATGGCGCTTCGGCCTTCTCTTTTGTTTCTGGTAACAAAATCTTCGGTTGTTCCAATTCTATTCTTGTTGGCGCTTCGGCCGTTTCTGCGACTTCTGGCAGCAACGTTGGCTCAGTTGGTTTTTCAGCTTCGGGGGTCGAAGGGGTTTCCCTGGTAAACTCAGGTACCGAAGCTGGTTCAATATAGCGCGGCCGATGTGTGAGGACCTTTATCCTCTTTCTTTTCGGTTCTGGCTCGCTAGGAGCAGCTGCAGTTTCTTCTTTCGCAGAGGTTGTGTTTTTTCTTTTCTGCCCTCGAATGGGATAACGATAGTCAGGATAGACGAACCCGATGGCATCAAACACCCGATTCAGCCTCTTCTTTTTTCGGCCTCCGAAGGCTGCTGACAGTGCAGTATCTTCGGCCTTCGAATAAGCCCCAAGCAATTCATCACTTAAATTTTCAATGCTTTTTAACCAGTCATCATCTGGCTCAACGAATTTATCTCCAAACTTAAAGGTGTACTTTAACCTGATAAGTCCACCTTCGTCGGCCTCTTTTATGGTTTCTTGTGGCATTTCCCATTTCTCCGCAAGTGGCCATACCCTGAAGGCAATATGCTCTTGTACCAAATCTCTCGTTCCAATAAAAGAACAGATAACGCCGAAGGCTCTCTGGCATTCTTCGGCAGCTTCATTCATTTCAACCTTCGGCCTCCGAAGGCCGAAGCTTTGCCAAATAGGGCGCATAACTATACCTTTGATATCTTCTCGTGCTTTCAGGTCATTTTTTACATAAAACCATTCTGTCATCCAGTCGTCGGGCCATCTCTTCCGAAAGGTGGTGAGAGCACCTAGAGGGGGGGGTGAATAGGTGATCCTGTAAAACTTAAACTTATATCCACAAAAACTTGTTAAGTGTTAGCACAATTATTGCCAAGTGGCTAGAGAGGAGTCTCAACAAAACACAATACCACAAGAGATCAAACACAGAGAGGACACAGTGGTTTATCCCGTGGTTCGGCCAAGACCAACGCTTGCCTACTCCACGTTGTGGCGTCCCAACGGACGAGGGTTGCAATCAACCCCTCTCAAGTGGTCCAAAGACCTACTTGAATACCATGGTGTTTTGCTTTGCCTTTCAATATCCCGTTTGCGAGGAATCTCCACAACTTGGAGTCTCTCGCCCTTACACTTAAGATTCACAAAGAAATACGGAGTAAGGGAGGGAATGAGCAACGCACACAAGACTTCAAAAGATCAGAGCAACACGCACACAAGCAGCAATAAGAGCTCGCAACACAACTCAAAGAGTACACAACTCCACAAGAGCTCTATATGCTATCACAATGAATCGAATGCGCGAGATCAATGTCTTGGTGCTTAGAAAGGTTGTAGGAATGCTTGGTGTTCTCCTCCATGCGCCTAGGGGTCCCTTTTATAGCCCCAAGGCAGCTAGGAGCCGTTGAGAACAAATCTGGAAGACCATCCTTGCCTTCTGTCGTCGGGCGCACCGGACAGTCCGGTGCACACCGGACACTGTCCGGTGCCCGATTTATTTCCATAAACAGCGCAGTCGACCGTTGCAGACCGTTGGAGATCTGGGAGCTGATGGCGCACCGGACAGTCCGGTGCACACCGGACAGTCCGGTGCCCCCTTCCGACCGTTGGCTCGGCCACGTGTCTCGCGCAGATTGCGCGGCCGACCGTTGGCCCGGCCGACCGTTGGCTCACCGGACAGTCCGGTGCACACCGGACAGTCCGGTGAATTATAGCCGTACGCCGCCGGCAAATTCCCGAGAGCGGCGTCTTCATGTCGAGGCAGCCTGGCGCACCGGACACTGTCTGGTGCACCACCGGACAGTCCGGTGCCCCAGACCGAAACAGCCTGTTGGCTGTACACAGCCAACATTCTCCTTTTCTTCTTCTCTCTGTTTCTAACACTTAGACAAATATATTAGTACACAAAACCAATGTACTAAGGCTTAGAAACATACCTTTACTTGTGATTTGCACTTTGTTCATCCATGGGCATAGATTCACATTTAAGCACTTGTGTTGGCACTCAATCACCAAAATACTTAGAAATGGCCCAAAGGCACATTTCCCTTTCAATCTCCCCCTTTTTTGTGATTTATGCCAACACAACATAAAGCAACTAGAACAAGTGCAAAAACACTTCAAATAGAACTCAAATCTATTTTGATTCATTTTTGGCATATATGGATCATCCTTTGCCACCACTTGGTTTGTTTTTGTAAATCAAACTCAAATCTCCATCTCTAAGTCAAACACATGTTTTGAAGCATAAAGAGAGTCATTCCAAAAGAGATTGATCAAAGATTTCAAAAACTCCCCCTATTTCCCATAATCAATACTTCTCCCCACAAGAAGCTAACTTTTGACGAAAGAGACAATAAGAGAGTTTTGACAAAACAAAAAACTCTATTCTACTATTTTCAAAATTTCTCAAGTGGTAGCTGATCCATTTATTGCTTTGGCCTTTATTTTCTCCCCCTTTGGCATTAAGCACCAAAACGGGATCAACTTTGGCCCTTTAACCCCATTGCCTCACCAAAATCTCCAATTAAGAGCAAATGGCAATAAGAGTTCATGCGATGGACTTGGAATAAGTTACCCTCTTATCGGAGTGCAGTGGAAGTCTTTCATGGTCCAAGTCCACTTTTTCCCTTTCAATTCTCCTTCGAGACTAAATCAAGCAAACTCAACTACATAGTTAGTCTCAAAGGGTCAAGTTGTAACACATCTCCCCCTAAACATGTGCATCACTTTGCAACGGACTTGTGAGACAGGGAGTGTTTGTACAACTTGAGCACCACAATAAGCAACAAAATGCAGAATGAACATGATCAAAGGCATAAACACATGTATGCTACAATTCAATCCAAGTTCCGCGAATCTAAGACATTTAGCTCACTACGCAGCCTGCAAAAGGTCTTCTCATCTAGAGGCTTGGTAAAGATATCGGCTAGCTGGTTCTCGGTGCTAACATGAAACACTTCGATATCCCCCTTTTGCTGGTGGTCTCTCAAAAAGTGATGCCGGATGTCTATGTGCTTTGTGCGGCTGTGCTCAACAGGATTTTCCGCCATGCGGATAGCACTCTCATTATCACATAGGAGTGGGACTTTGCTCAGATTGTAGCCAAAGTCCCGGAGGGTTTGCCTCATCCAAAGTAGTTGCGCGCAACACTGTCCTGCGGCAACGTACTCGGCCTCAGCGGTGGATAGGGCAACGGAAGTTTGTTTCTTAGAGTTCCACGACACCAGGGACCTTCCTAAGAATTGGCACGTCCCCGATGTGCTCTTCCTATCGACCTTACATCCAGCATAGTCGGAGTCTGAGTATCCAACCAAGTCAAAGGTAGACCCCTTTGGATACCAGAGCCCGAAGCAAGGCGTAGCAACTAAATATCTAAGGATTCGCTTCACCGCCACTAAGTGACACTCCTTAGGATCGGATTGAAATCTAGCACACATGCATACGCTAAGCATAATATCCGGTCTACTAGCACATAAATAAAGCAAAGAACCTATCATGGACCGGTATGCTTTTTGATCAACAGACTTACCTCCTTTGTTGAGGTCGGTGTGTCCGTCGGTTCCCATCGGAGTCTTTGCGGGCTTGGCGTCCTTCATCCCAAACCGCTTTAGCAGATCTTGCGTGTACTTCGTTTGGGAGATGAAGGTGCCTTCCTTGAGTTGCTTCACTTGGAACCCAAGGAAGTAGTTCAACTCGCCCATCATCGACATCTCGAATTTCTGCGTCATCACCCTGCTAAACTCTTCACAAGACTTTTGGTTAGTAGAACCAAATATTATGTCATCGACATAAATTTGGCACACAAACAAATCACCATCACATGTCTTTGTAAAAAGAGTTGGATCGGCTTTCCCAACCTTGAAAGCATTAGCAATTAAGAAATCTCTAAGGCATTCATACCATGCTCTTGGGGCTTGCTTAAGTCCATAGAGCGCCTTAGAGAGCTTACACACATGGTCGGGGTACCGTTCATCCTTGAAGCCAGGGGGTTGCTCCACGTACACCTCTTCCTTGATTGGCCCGTTGAGGAAAGCGCTCTTCACATCCATTTGGTACAACCTTTTGCCACAAGTCGAGCCTTGTTTCTCGTCACCACCCCGTGCTCGTCCTGTTTGTTGCGGAACACTCACTTGGTTCCCACAACATTTTGCTTCGGACGAGGCACCAGTGTCCAAACTTCATTCCTCTTGAAGTTGTTGAGCTCCTCCTGCATGGCCAACACCCAGTCCGGATCTAGCAAGGCCTCCTCTACCCTGAAAGGCTCAATAGAAGAGACAAAGGAGTAATGCTCACAAAAATTAACTAATCTAGATCGAGTAGTTACTCCCTTGCTAATGTCACCCAGAATTTGGTCGACGGGATGATCCCTTTGAATCATCGCTCGAACTTGGGTTGGAGGTGTCGGTTGCGCTTCTTCCTCCATCACATGATTATCTTGTGCTCCCCCTTGATCACACGCCTCCACTTGAGGTACCTGTTCGTTATCTTGGGTTGGGGGATGCACCATGGTTGAGGAAGAAGGTTGATCTTGCTCCAAGTGTTCCTGTGGTCGCACATCACCAATCGCCATGGTGCGCATAGCGGCCGTTGGAACATCTTCTTCATCTACATCATCAAGATCAACAACTTGCTCTCTTGGAGAGCCATTAGTCTCATCAAATACAACGTCGCTAGAGACTTCAACCAAACCCGATGATTTGTTGAAGACTCTATACGCCTTTGTATTTGAGTCATAACCTAATAAAAACCCTTCTACTGCTTTGGGAGCAAACTTAGAATTTCTACCTTTCTTCACTAGAATGTAGCACTTGCTCCCAAATACACGAAAGTAAGATACATTGGGTTTGTTACCGGTTAGCAGCTCATACGAAGTCTTCTTGAGGAGGCGGTGAAGGTAGACCCTGTTGATGGCATGGCAAGCCGTGTTCACGGCTTCCGTCCAAAAGCACTCGGGGGTCTTGAACTCTCCTAGCATCGTCCTCGCCATATCGATGAGCGTCCTGTTCTTCCTCTCTACCACACCATTTTGCTGTGGTGTGTAGGGAGCGGAGGACTCGTGCTTGATTCCTTCCTCCTCAAGGAATTCCTCCACTTGAAGGTTCTTGAACTCGGACCCGTTGTCGCTCCTTATCTTCTTCACCTTGAGCTCAAACTCATTTTGAGCCCTCCTGAGGAAGCGCTTGAGGGTCCCTTGGGTTTCAGACTTATCCTGCAAAAAGAACACCCAAGTGAAGCGGGAAAAATCATCTACAATAACTAGACCATACTTACTCCTTCCTATGCTTAGATAGGCGACGGGTCCGAAGAGGTCCATATGCAACAACTCCAGGGGTCTTGAAGTGGTCATCACATTCTTACTGTGATGCGCTCCTCCCACTTGTTTACCTGCTTGACAAGCTGCACAAGGTCTATCTTTTTCGAATTGCACGTTAGTCATACCTATCACGTGTTCTCCCTTTAGAAGCTTGTGAAGGTTCTTCATCCCCACATGTGCTAAGCGGCGATGCCACAGCCAGCCCATGCTAGTCTTAGCTATTAAGCATGCATCTAGACCGGCCTCTTCTTTTGCAAAATCAACTAAATAAAGTTTGTCGTCTAATACACCCTTAAAAGCTAGTGAACCATCACTTCTTCTAAAGACAGACACATCTACATTTGTAAATAGACAGTTATACCCCATGTTGCATAATTGACTAACAGATAGCAAATTATAACCAAGAGACTCTACTAAAAACACATTAGAGATAGAGTGCTCATTAGAAATTGCAATTTTACCTAACCCTTTTACCTTGCCTTGATTCCCATCACCGAATACAATTGAATCTTGGGAATCCTTATTCTTGACGTAGGAGGTGAACATCTTCTTCTCCCCCGTCATATGGTTTGTGCATCCGCTGTCGATAATCCAGCTTGAACCCCCGGATGCATAAACCTGCAAGGCAAATTTAGGCTTGGGACTTAGGTACCCAACTCATGTTGGGTCCTACAAGGTTAGTGCAAATATCCTTAGGGACCCAAATGCAAGTTTTGTCTCCCTTGCATTTTGCCCCTAACTTCCTAGCAACAATTTTCTTATCCTTTCTACAAATAGCAAAGGAAGCATTTAAAGCACAATAAATTGTAGAAGGTTCATTCACTACTTTCCTAGGAGCATGAATAATATTCTTTCTAGGCATAGCATTTTTCCTAGACATATTTCTACCATGCATAAAGGAAGAACTAGAAGCAAACATGGCATGAGAGTTAAAATCATCATATGCATTATAACTCCTATAAGCATTTCTAGTTTGTCTCCTATCATGATATATAAAAGCATGATTCCTTTTAGTGCTACTTGCCATAGGGGCCTTCCCTTTCTCCTTGGCGGAGATGGGAGCCTTATGGCTTGTTAAGTTCTTGGCTTCCCTCTTGAAGCCAAGCCCATCCTTAATTGAGGGGTGTCTACCAACCGTGTAGGCATCCCTAGCAAATTTTAGTTTCTCAAAATCACTTTTGCTAGTCTTAAGTTGGGCATTAAGACTAGCTACCTCTTCGTTTAATTTAGAAATGCAAGCTAGGTGTTCACTATAAGCATCAATGTTAATATCTTTACACCTAGTGCATGCTGCAACATTTTCTATACAAGAGGTGGATTTACTAGCAATCTCTAACTTAGCATTCAAATCATCATTAATGCTCCTTAATTTAGAAATTGTATCATGGCAAGAGGATAATTCACAAGAAAGCATTTCATTTCTTTTAACTTCTAAAGCATAAGACTTTTGTGCTTCTACAAATTTGTCATGCTCTTCATATAAAAGGTCCTCTTGGTTTTCTAAGAGTCTATCTTTTTCATTCAAGGCATCAATCAATTCATTAATTTTATCTACTTTAGTTCTATCCAATCCCTTGAACAAACTAGAGTAATCTATTTCATCATCACTAGACTCATCATCACTGGACGAATCATAAGTGACATTGTTTTGATTGCATACCTTCTTCTCCCTTGCCATAAGGCATGTGTGACGCTCGTTGGGGAAGAGGGATGACTTGTTGAAGGCAGTGGCGGCGAGTCCTTCATTGTCGGAGTCAGAGGAGGAGCAATCCGAATCCCACTCCTTTCCGATATGTGCCTCGCCCTTGGCCTTCTTGTAGTGCTTCTTCCTTTCCCTCTTGCTCCCGTGTTCCTGGTCACTATCATTGTCGGGACAGTTAGCAATAAAATGACCAAGCTTACCGCATTTGAAGCATGATCGTTTTCCCTTGGTCTTAGTCTTGCTTGGCTGTCCCTTGCGACCTTTTAGTGCCGTCTTGAATCTTTTGATGATGAGAGCCATCTCTTCATCATTAAGACCGGCCGCCTCAATTTGCGCCACCTTGCTGGGCAGCGCCTCCTTTCTCCTTGTTGCCTTGAGAGCAATGGGTTGAGGCTCATGGATTGGGCCATTCAACGCGTCGTCCACGTACCTCGCCTCCTTGATCATCATCCGCCCGCTTACAAATTTTCCAAGAATTTCTTCGGGCGACATCTTGATGTACCTAGGATTTTCACGAATATTGTTCACCAAGTGAGGATCAAGAACGGTAAATGACCTTAGCATTAGGCGGACGACGTCGTGATCCGTCTATCGCGTGCTTCCGTAGCTCCTTATTTTGTTGATAAGGATCTTGAGCCGGTTGTATGTTTGTGTCGGCTCCTCTCCCCTTATCATCGCGAATCGTCCGAGCTCGCCCTCCACCAACTCTATCTTGGTGAGTAAGGTGACATCATTCCCCTCATGAGAGATCTTGAGGGTGTCCCAAATCTGCTTGGCATTGTCCAAGCCGCTCACCTTGTGATACTCGTCCCTGCACAAAGAGGCTAGCAACACAGTAGTAGCTTGTGCATTTTTATGAATCTGTTCATTAATAAACGAAGGACTATCCGAGCTATCAAACTTCATTCCACTTTCCACAATCTCCCAAATGCTTGGATGGAGAGAAAATAGGTGAGTACGCATTTTGTGACTCCAAAATCCGTAGTCCTCTCCATCAAAGTGAGGAGGCTTGCCAAGTGGAATGGGGAGCAAATGAGCATTTGAACTATGCGGAATGCGCGAATAATCAAAAGAAAAGTTTGAGTTAACCGTCTTTTGTTTGTCATAGTCGTTGTCGTCGTTGTCCTTTTGGGAAGAGGAAGATTCGTCGCTGTCGTCGTAGTAGACGATCTCCTTGATGCGCCTTGTCTTCTTCTTCTTCCCTTCCTTCCGTCTATGGCCCGAGCCGGAGTCGGTAGGCTTGTCTTCTTTGGGCTCGTTGACAAAGAACTCCTTCTCCTTATCGTTGATCACGATTCCCTTCCCCTTAGGATCCATCTCTTCGGGCGGTTAGTCCCTTTCTTGAAGAGAACGGCTCCGATACCAATTGAGAGCACCTAGAGGGGGGGTGAATAGGTGATCCTGTAAAACTTAAACTTATAGCCACAAAAACTTGTTAAGTGTTAGCACAATTATTGCCAAGTGGCTAGGGAGGAGTCTCAACAAAACACAATACCACAAGAGATCAAACACAGAGAGGACACAGTGGTTTATCCCGTGGTTCGGCCAAGACCAACGCTTGCCTACTCCACGTTGTGGCGTCCCAACGGACGAGGGTTGCAATCAACCCCTCTCAAGTGGTCCAAAGACCTACTTGAATACCACGGTGTTTTGCTTTGCCTTTCAATATCCCGTTTGCGAGGAATCTCCACAACTTGGAGTCTCTCGCCCTTACACTTAAGATTCACAAAGAAATACGGAGTAAGGGAGGGAATGAGCAACGCACACAAGACTTCAAAAGATCAGAGCAACACGCACACAAGCAGCAATAAGAGCTCGCAACACAACTCAAAGAGTACACAACTCCACAAGAGCTCTATATGCTATCACAATGAATCGAATGCGCGAGATCAATGTCTTGGTGCTTAGAAAGGTTGTAGGAATGCTTGGTGTTCTCCTCCATGCGCCTAGGGGTCCCTTTTATAGCCCCAAGGCAGCTAGGAGCCGTTGAGAACAAATCTGGAAGACCATCCTTGCCTTCTGTCGTCGGGCGCACCGGACAGTCCGGTGCACACCGGACACTGTCCGGTGCCCGATTTATTTCCATAAACAGCGCAGTCGACCGTTGCAGACTGTTGGAGATCTGGGAGCTGATGGCGCACCGGACAGTCCGGTGCACACCGGACAGTCCGGTGCCCCCTTCCGACCGTTGGCTCGGCCACGTGTCTCGCGCAGATTGCGCGGCCGACCGTTGGCCCGGCCGACCGTTGGCTCACCGGACAGTCCGGTGCACACCGGACAGTCCGGTGAATTATAGTCGTACGCCGTCGGCAAATTCCCGAGAGCAGCGTCTTCATGTCGAGGCAGCCTGGCGCACCGGACACTGTCCGGTGCACCACCGGACAGTCCGGTGCCCCAGACCGAAACAGCCTGTTGGCTGTACACAGCCAACATTCTCCTTTTCTTCTTCTCTCTGTTTCTAACACTTAGACAAATATATTAGTACACAAAACCAATGTACTAAGGCTTAGAAACATACCTTTACTTGTGATTTGCACTTTGTTCATCCATGGGCATAGATTCACATTTAAGCACTTGTGTTGGCACTCAATCACCAAAATACTTAGAAATGGCCCAAAGGCACATTTCCCTTTCAAGTGGGCACGGGACAGCTTGACCCAGACCGAGAAACAAAATTGTAGCAGCCAAAGTTATTGTGATACTGTTCTTTACCCCAAGGTTTTGTTTCGTATGATAATTCGTGTATATTGCAGAAACTTTTTGCATCAGGCTTCAGACCTTGGCTTCTCACGGCCCACACGAAGATATTCAGCCTTATGATTGCCTCGGGGGTAAGTTGGTGAAGATAGACTTCGAATATTTTTAGCACCTCTACGACAAACTCGCTCAGGGGAAATCGTAGTCCAGCTTTCAAAAAGCTTCGGTACACTACGACTTCATTCTCTTCAGGGTGTGGACAAGTTTTTTCCCCTTCGTCGGCCCTCACAATGGACAAATCCCGGAAATATCTTCCTCTCATGTTGACAAGATGATTTTCTTTGATAGTTGATTTGCCGAAAACCGCATGGCTTGGTCGCCAAGGGCGATCTTCGGAGTCTTCACCACCACTGTCCACATCATAACTGTCGCTGTCACCAGTATCTTCAGACAAACCTTCCAGAATCTCCTTGGTGATTTTTTCCGTGTTGGTCTTCGACATCGCTATAAGAAACCCCAAGTTCTTCTCTTCATCAAGACTCAGCTTCATCTCAGCAGCAGCTTTCTTAGCTTCAGACATCTTCGGAAACACTAAAAAACTGTTTTCAAAGCCGAAGCTTCAAAACTAAAAGCTCAGCAAATCTTAGTGTGCAAGAGCTAAAAATTGAGTGAGCAGAAGCAGATGGCAAGAGAGCGTGCCAAATGAGTTTGCGGTATGACCGTATTTATACGCCCAGTGCGTTGAAAATTGAAAGACCCCGCTTGTCAGTGAATGTTGCTATTCTAGCAAAGGGAAGGTGTTTTTTCAGACCTTCGGCGTAAAGCCTTCGTTCATGTCGCAATCTAAATTTATTATTCTAAAACAAATTAATATTGCGAGGGGCTACTGTTGGGGGCCTTCGGCTTCCGAAGGTCCTCAAAAACAGGATTTAACAGTATTTCTGGAGTATAATGTGTGAACAGGTGCTTTCGGACTCAAGTCGGCATCATAGCAGACCAGAATAACACGAAGGTTGATACAGCGCCGAAGGTGTGAGCAGGAAAGCTTCGGCGTGGTAGCAAAAAGTGAAACCGACTTAAAGATGAAAAGGCTATTCAGACCTCGATAGATTAGTACAGAATTATTATCAAATGTAAAGGGCATGAATGTAATTTTGTATGGGTTGTATCCCGTGCCTATAAATAGGTGAACAGTACCACAGTACTGGGCACGCTGACTGAGTATTCGCTTTTTGCGTCACGCTTGTACTTTCATCTCCTTCAAGTTGGAGGTACATTTGTAATTCAACGTTATTTCTGTTTATACGTAATAATAATATATGATTGTTTATGTTGTCCTTTATATTCCTTACAATTTATCTTTCGTCACTGTATAATGAATTTATGAAGGTACGCCCTTTATAACCTTCGTCCGAAAACCAGTATATCCTAAGGGGTATAATGCTTCGAAGGACGAAGGACCTTACCGATTAACATTTTCTATGTTGCCTTGTTCTTGACTCATAGCATTTGAGAACAAGTCCCCAACAATATCCTTCAATCTGTAGGAACCGGGTCTTGACGAAGATACTACCAAAAAGGGGCCTTCCCACTTCAGCTGTAATTTGCCTACTGTTTCAGGGTTAGCTACTCTTCGAAGTACCAAGTGTCCTGGTTCAATGTTCTTCAGCTTGACCTTTCTGTTACGCCATTTTATTGTTTCAGCTTGATATTTATTGATGTTTTCCACAGCTTGAAGTCCGATCCCTTCAATAGCATCTTTTTCTACAGAGCAATCAGCTTCGTTTTCGCCCTCTGCCGAAGCTACTGTCCTTATTGATCCTGTTTTGGCCTCTTCTGGGGTTATTGCTTCGTCACCAAACAATAGTTTAAAGGGTGTAAAGCCTGTTGATCTTGACATGGTTGTGTTATGACTCCACACCACTTTGATTAACTCGTCTGGCCACTTTCCCCTGGGCTGATTGAAGATTGACTTCATTATTCCTGTCATTATGATCCCATTGGCTCTTTCGACAAGTCCATTTGACTCTGGGTGTCGGACTGATGCAAAATGGATCTTCGTGCCGATTTGATCACAAAATTCTCTGAAGGCTTCAGAATCAAACTGTGTCCCATTATCCACAGTAATAGCCTTCGGCACTCCGAAGCGACAAACAATGTTTTGCCAGAAGAACTTTTGAATAGTAAATGAAGTTATTGTGGCTAAGGGCTTTGCCTCAATCCATTTGGAAAAATATTCCACTGCCACCACCACATATCTTAAGTTCCCCTGTGCTGGTGGTAATGGATCTAGCAAATCCAGACCCCACCTTTGCAACGGCCAAGTGGGTTGTATTAATTGAGTTAAAGACGAAGGTTGTTTTTGATCTCTTGCACATTTCTGACAACCTTCGCACTTTTGAACTAAATCCGCTGCATCCGAAGCTGCCTTTGGCCAATAAAATCCTTGGCGAAAAACTTTCCCAAGCAAGGGCCTAGATCCAATGTGAGATCTACACAGGCCTGCATGTATGTCCTTCATTAATTCTATACCTTCGGATCTGGATAAACACTTGAGCAATGGGGAACAGACCCCACGCTTGTATAACTCCCCTTCTATTATGACATACGGTCGAGCTCTTGCTTCTACTCTCCTGTTATAAGCTTCGTCGTCTGAAAGAAAATTACCCTGAAGGAAAGAGATGATCTCTGTTCTCCAATCCTCACTATAAACAGGGATATGTTAAGGATTGCTCTTTCAAGAAGCTCGACCGAAGGTGCTTTTATTGTTTCAAAAAATACTTCCGAAGGTATAGGCAGCCCCTGGGCTGCTGACTTAGCCAATAGATCAGCATATTCATTTTCTCCACGAGGAATATTTTTGACAGAGAAACCCTCGAAGGAAGCCTCAATCCTTCGGACTGTATCTAGATACTTTTCAAGCTTCGGGTCTCTTGCTTTGTAGCTCTTGTCAATATGACCAGAGATAACTTGAGAATCAGTTTTAAGAATGGCCCTTCTGATTCCCATTGCCTTTAATTTCCAAAGACCCAAGAGCAGAGCTTCATACTCAGCGATGTCAACTAAAGTCAAGTCTTGCCGCATAACAAGTTTTAACTTTGGAAGGTGAAACCAACACAGCAGCCGCTCCTGCTCCGAAGGTTCCCCAAGACCCATCGCAGAACACTGTCCATGCTTCGGCATCTTTATTTGTTTCTTCCTCCTGAGCCCCTGGCGTCCAGTCAGCAATGAAGTCTGCTAACGCCTGGGACTGAATCGAAGATCTATGAACATAATCAATACAAAATTCATTGAGCTCTGCAGCCCATTTTCCAATCCTTCCAGTAGCTTCTCGATTTCTCATAATATCCTTCAGAGGTTGTGAAGAAGGAACAATTATGTTGTAAGCTTGAAAATAGTGCCGAAGCTTCCTGGAGGCCATCAAAACAGCATACAGTACCTTCTCCAATTCTGTATAATTTTTCTTTGATAAACTAAGAACCTCGGATACGAAATATACTGGGGCCTGCCTCTTAACTTGACCTTCAAGCTTCTCCTGGACAAGTGCTGCACTTACCGCTGAGTGCGAGGCTGCCACATATAATAACAAAGGAGCCCCTGGCGTAGGTGGAGTTAATGTTGTTAGATCTATCAAATACTGCTTCAGCTCTTCGAAGGCTTTCTGCTGGCTTGGTCCCCATTGAAAGACTTCGGCTGACTTCAGCACTTCGAAGAATGGTAAGTTTCTCTCTGCTGATCTGGATATGAATCTATTGAGAGATGCCAGCCTTCCTGTCAATCTTTGAGCCCCCTTTTTTGTACTTGGTGGTTCCATTCGAAGTATAGCTTCGATTTTACTTAGGTTGGCCTCAATTCCCTTTGTTGAAACTAGGCAACCAAGAAATTTCCCCTTCTTTACTCCGAAGACACATTTTTCTGGATTCAGCTTTAGACCAGCCTGTCTAAAATTAGCGAAGGTCTCCTGTAAATCAGCAATGTGGTTATCCTGCTTCGTGCTTTTTACAATGATATCATCAACATAAGTTAGTACATTCCTGCCTATCTGAGAATGGAGAACCTTTGCTGTCATTCTGCTGAAGCTTCCTCCAGCATTTTTAAGCCCCTCGGGCATCCGAAGGTAGCAATATGTTCCACTAGGGGTTATGAAGCTGGTTTTCGGTTCATCCTCCTTCTTCATTCAGATCTGATGATAGCCTAAATAGCAATCCAGCAAACTCATAAGCTCTGATGAAGCTGCTGCATCGACTAAATAATCTATCCTTGGCAATGGAAACTCGTCCTTCGGATAGGCCTTATTGAGGTCAGTAAAATCGATACACATTCTCCATTTACCATTGGCCTTCTTCACCATACCAGTGTTAGCCAACCATTCTGGGTATTTTACCTCTCTAATAACTCTGGCACTGAGGAGTCTTTTCACTTCATTCCGAGCACCTTCGGCCTTGTCATCAGACATCTTCCGAAGCCTCTGCTTCCTGGGTCTGAAGGATGGATCAACATTGAGCGAGTGCTCAATAACATCCCTGTTAACTCTGCAAAGATCATTAGCTGACCAAGCAAAAACATCTTTATTGTTGAACAAAAACCTTATCAAGGTTTTCTCCTGCTCTTCGGACAATTGAGATCCCAATAGCACCTTCTGCTCTGCTATATCCTCACATAAGAGCATGGGTTTCGGCTGGTCAGCCGAAGCAGCTTTTTCCCTTCTGAACTTGTATTGCTCACAAGCTTCAGTTCCATCTATATTATGGATTGCTTTTGAGTCTGTCCAATTTCCTTCGGCCCTTCTGGCAGCTTCTTGACTTCCATGAATAGCAATGGGCCCTTGGTCCGAAGGTATCTTCATGCAAAGATAAGCTGGATGCAGAATTGCTTCGAAGGCATTAAGAGTACCACGACCAATGATTGCATTGTAAGGGTACTCCATGTCAACAATATCAAACATAACTTGTTCAGTCCTTGTGTTGTTGATGAATCCGAAGGCCACTGATATTGAGATTTTGCCGAGTGCTACAATCTGCCTTCCTCCGAAACCGCAGAGGGGATGTGTGGCATCAAGAATTTTATCTTCGGGCTCTTGCATCTGTCTGAAGGCCTTAGCAAATATGATATCAGTTGCACTGCCTGTATCAACCAAAACATTGTGGACCAGAAATCCTTTGATAACACAAGAGATAACCATGGCATCGTTGTGTGGGTAATCCTTGAGTTGAAGGTCCTCTTGGGAGAAGGTAATAGGAATGTGAGACCATCTTGACTTGATGAAGGGTCCTTGCACCCCGACATGCTGTACCCTTCTCTGTGCTTCCTTCTTCTGCTTCTTGTTGGCTGGCTCTGAACATGAACCGCCTGTTATCGGGAGTACCAGCTTCGGAGCCGAAGCAGCTCCAGCTTGAATGTTGAACGAAGCCATCAGCTCAGAAAAGTGGAAGTGAGTTCACCGGAGGTGGGCGCCAATGTTGGGGACTTGTTCTCAAGTGCTATGAATTAAGAACAAGGCAACATAAAATGTTAAATGTTAATGTCCTTCGTCCGCTGAAGCATTATTTCCTCGAGGATTTAATGAACTTCGGACGAAGGTTATAACGGGACAATTACGAAGGTTGAATCTTCGTAATTAAACTCTCAAAGATTATATAAAATAATGCGAGATATAAAGCATTAAAGACAAGTAAATTATAAGTAAACAACATCATTTTCATATATTAAATAAACTTGATGTATTCAAATATTAGATACATTTATACCTCTGCCTTGGCAAAGAATAATTTCCGAGTGATGCGATTGCAATTACAGGAATGCGTGAACAGTAAAGGAATACTGTTCACTATTTATAGGCACAGGACACAGCCTGTGAGGAATTATAATCATGCCCCTCATAAAAGTTTACAACATTGACTCAGACCTTTATGGACTAAAAGATCATTCTATCTTTAAGTCGGTTCGACCCTTCATCTTCGGATATGTTGTAATGCAGAAGCTTCATGAATGGTACCTTCGACGTCACGTACGAGCAGCTTCAGCCGAAGCTGTCTCTTTCTGCAGGACCTTCGGCGATGAAGCATGGTCCCAACAGTGACCGACCGAGAAGTTTTCTCGGGTGCGCATGAGTGATGACAAAGTGCGTATAAAAGACTAGTGTTGGTATGTGGGGACAATATATGATCCTAGAGAGCTACCAGGAGTAAGTACCACCGGTCCGAGAGTGTACGGGGTGTTACAAGTGGTATCAGAGCCGACCCTCGCGGTTTCATGGGCGTGTGTGGGTTAGGGGTTCGGGTATATGGCGCATGTGGGCCTGGAGTGGTCACATGGCATGGCATATGACGACACTAAACACACAGACGTGGCCAAGAGGGGAGGTTCCTGGCTTGGGGTTGACCGACGAGGACATCTGTCTTCTAAGGGGTGGATTGTGATATCCTAGCCCTAGGGGATGGTGATATCGTGGCCCAAGGTTTAATAGAATTAATAGAGTACTCATATCAACAAGGTGCATCTTCTTTTTCGGAAGCCTATCTCGAAAGAACCTCCAAGTTAAGTGTGCTTGCCTTGGAGCAATTTGGGATGGGTAACCGACTGGGAAGCTTTCTCGGGTGCGCATGAGTGAGGACAAAGTGCGCACAAAAGACTCGTGTTGGTCTGTGGGGACAATATATAATCCTAGAGACCTGCGAGGAGTAAGTATCACCGGTCTGGGAGTGGATGGGGTGTTACATGTTGGGGCTATGTGTGGCACGATGGGGGGGGGCGAACCAACA
Organism: Zea mays; assembly: GCF_902167145.1. NCBI lineage: Eukaryota > Viridiplantae > Streptophyta > Magnoliopsida > Poales > Poaceae > Zea > Zea mays. The sequence continues at coordinate 213,383,881 of NC_050096.1, read as the reverse complement.
CTGGGTGCAAGAAGCGAGGGAGCAAGACGAGGAACCACTGAGTCAGCCTCAAGGACGGTGTCATACTTAAAGGAGGAGGCAGTGGAAGAGGAAGCGTAGAAGGGGAAGTCAAACTCGTCGAAGACGACGTGGCAGGAGACAATGACTCTATGGGTGGAGACGTCGAGGCACCATACCCCTTGTGATCAGGAGAGTGCCCAAGGAAGTCGCAACAAGTGGAGCGAGGCAATGGTGGAGAGATTAGGAGAGTGCTCAAAGAAGTCATGACCTTCCCTCTCTATATATTAAGGGATACGGCCGATTGAATAATCCAACAATCGAACCAAATATTAATCTATCTTATTTACCATATGCATTAGCTTTGGGAGTAGTTTTAGCCCTAGTTGTAGTTTCCCTATCTCCAATATTTGCCTCTATTTGTCTCTACGTCGTCTAGGGAGCTTTGGGTGGTTTGCTGACACCAAAATAACTCTAAGATCTCTCCTCCCTTACGGGGTCCCTCTTGAGAGGCGAGATCTTGGTTTTCTCGGAGCCTTTTGGGGATTTGGGCCATCGCGGACGTTTCACCATCTACACGCGGACGGTCTGCACGCTTGTAGAGGAGGAGCGGAGCTCTCTGCGTAAGTCGTGGACGATCTAACTACCTATTGCAGATGGCCCGCGCTCCCGTAGAGAGAACTCCATGGTCCTGTATGCCTCGCGCACGCTCTAGAGTTCGTTTAGTGATGGATCCAAAAAGGCGTCAACAATAATAATCTATATTGTAGTACTTCTACTTCTATCCTAAAAGATATATAATTTTACATATGATTGAAGTTAAACAATCTTAAATTTAAGTAAATTTATAAAAAAAAGTTATATATATATATAACTCAAATAGGTATACTATAAAATCATATTTAGTTAGTATATTACTCATTAATGTATTTTGATATAAATAATTATAAATTGTTTGACTTAGTTTTTTTTTTGGTTGGAATTGCGTCTCTTTTTTTTTTAAATGGAGTGAGTACCACGGAGGGGAACTTTGACGCTGGTTGTTAATGTCCTCTCTTCGGAAACAATTTGCATAATTAATAAGCAATTAGCTATTTTCTTTGCTACTACATAATATAAAGAAGTAAGATTTTTTGGATAAAAGAAAAGGAAAAATTGGAAATGTCGTGGGTTCGTAGCTCTCGCTTCCTGGTCGTCGCGAGTCCAAACAAAAAGAAGTTCACAATCACCGCGAGCACGCAGAAATGAACGGAGGCTTGCGCTTGCCTGTATCGCGCGACCGGAGCTGAGCAGCAGCACAGAGTGGAGCCAGCTCGCTTCGCCTCCTCGGTCGCCTCCACTTCTATATCACTTCCCCGTCTGGCCCCTTCCCCGTGCGCCACCGCGCACAATCACACGCGCGCGCCCACACGTGCGGCTTCCCGGATTCGCGCCGCCGCGCCAGAGCCAGCCAGGCCAGCTTCGGATCGAGGAAGAGGAGGTGGCGAAGGTGAGGAGTCAACCCAGCTTCCGAGCCATGGACGGATCGGCCGCGGAGCTGGAGGCGGCGGAGCGGGTGGTGATGCGGTGGGACTCATCCTCGGCGGGCGCCGGCGCGGACGAGCCGATGCTGTTCGACGGCGGCGGGGACCGGGCCGAGGCGGACAGGTTCCTCCGCGCCGTCGACGATCTGCGTCGGCTCGCGCCGCCGTCGCCCGCGGCAGTCGGCAGCCCGCGCCGCCTCTCGTCGTCCTCGGTGGCGGCGAGCGGCGCCGTGCAGGTCGCTATGGCGCGGCTCGAGGACGAGTTCCGCCACGTGCTGTCGACGCGCGCCCTCGACCTCGAGATCGAGGCGCTCGCCGACCTCAGCTCGCTCTCCATCAACAGTGACCGCACCAACTCGGCCTCCTCCGCCGACCTCCCCGCCGCTGACGAGGACGACTCCGTGTCCTCCTCCATCGGCCGCCGCAGCACCGCCTACCGCTCGCTCCGGAGCATCCGCGAGATCGACCTGCTACCCGACGACGCCGTCGCGGACCTCCGCGCCATCGCGTCCCGCATGGCCGCCGCCGGGTACGGCCGCGAGTGCGCGCAGGTGTACGCCTCCGTCCGCAAGCCCGCCGTCGACGCCTCCCTGCGCCGGCTCGGTGTCGAGCGCCTCAGCATCGGCGACGTCCAGCGCCTCGAGTGGGACGCGCTCGAGGCCAAGATCCGCCGATGGATCCGCGCCGCCCGCGCCGCCGTCCGCGGCGTCTTTGCCAGCGAGCGCCGCCTCTGCTTCCACATCTTCCACGACCTTCCTATCTCCACCACCACCATCTCCGCCGCCTCAGCGTCCGCCACGCACGACATCCCTTTCGCCGAAGCCGTCAAGGGCGCCGCGCTGCAGCTCTTCGGCTTCACCGAGGCCATCAGCATCGGTCGCCGCTCCCCTGAGAAGCTCTTCAAGATCATAGACCTCCACGACGCGCTCTCGGACCTCCTCCCCGACGTCTCCGACATCTTCGCCGCCTCCAAGGTCGCGGAGTCCATATACGTGCAGGCCGTTGAGATCCGGTCTCGCCTCGCCGATGCCGTGAGAGGGATACTCTCGGAGTTCGAGAACGCCGTGCTCCGCGACCCGCCCAAGACCGCGGTGCCTGGCGGTACCATCCACCCGCTCACTCGGTATGTGATGAACTATAGCAGCCTCATTTGCGACTACAAGGTCACGCTCTCCGAGCTGATCATATCACGTCCATCAGCTAGCGCTCGTCTTTCTGCTGAGGGCAATGAGCTCGCGCCGTCCTTGGCCGACCTCGAGCTCCCTGAGCTTGAGAACCAGTTACCGCTTGCCTCTCACATTGTCTGGATCATTGTTGTTCTTGAACACAACCTGGAGGGCAAGGCGGCACTCTACAAGGATCCAGCTCTCTCGCATCTGTTCATGATGAACAATGTTCACTACATTGTCCACAAGGTTAAAGATTCGCCAGATCTCTGGAGCATGATCGGTGATAATTACTTGAAACGGCTTACTACCAAGTTCACAATGGCGGCCACAAACTACCAGCGCACCTCATGGTTGAAGATCTTGAATTGTTTGCGTGATGAGGGGCTCCATGTAAGTGGTGGCTTTTCGTCGGGGATATCCAAGTCGGCACTGCGGGAGCGGTTCAAGTCCTTCAATGCTGCATTTGAGGATGCGCATAGGGTGCAGTCAGGGTGGTGTGTGCCAGACAACCAGCTGAGGGAGGAGCTCAGGATCTCAATTGCTGAGAAGCTGCTGCCAGCATACCGGTCATTCCTTGGCAGATTTCGACATCATATAGAGAACGGGAAGCATCCAGAGCTCTACATTAAGTTCTCCGTTGAGGACCTTGAGATAGCTGTGAGCGATTTCTTTGAAGGTGTTCCTCCTTCCCCACATAACAGGAGGAAATCACATGGATGAGGGACTTTTACCTCAGGTATTCAACTGGCTGATGTTGCTATTTATTCTTTTATTCTTCACAAAGAAGCTGGTTCTGGTATTTGGGCTCGATTTCTTCTGTCCTGATAGATGTGAGTATAAATTTGGTGGTCTTCAATCAGAGATGGCAAATATGAATACATTTTGGGATCTTTCTGAAGCTGTCAATCGGCCCAGTGATCCCTACTCTGTAAGAGAAGGTGTTCATTTGGTACACTATAATTATATAAATTTTGCAAGTAGCATGTCCATATAGAAAATTCTTTCAGCAACGTTGGATAGTTGGAACCCATGGCATTTTTGCCCCTGTTTTGCACCAGCTTCTGTTACCCTTTTCATTGTTAACAATTATCAAATGGGTCTACGCTTTGTGGATTAGATGTAAAAAGATTTCTACGACTCTCATGTACCACATATTTTTGTAATATGATAATATCACGCTGTTGCAAATTCAAAAGAAAACTTCAAGTCTTCTCCATGGCACAGTTCTATTCAGTTGTCAAAACTAATATAAAGATGAACCGTTAAAGTGGCATTGTTGATTCCTCCATAAGATTTACACTTTGTTGCTATTTTAGTATATCATTAAGTTAGAAAATAGATGCTATTTGGCAGGAATGTTTCAAATTTTTTATTGTGCAATTATTTTCCCTGCACACACCACTTTGGGATGCTGTCCTTTTGAAAGACCTCTTTTACTAGTTGAGTTCGTGGTCCCTGACCCTGAAAGTTGATACTAGAAATAACATACTGAGAAAAAGGTACAAAAGAGAGGTCTTCTATGTCCAGATCATTTTGTTTTGCCCTTTTTTTCTTTTTGGATGGACCATGGATGTCAAAGCTGTGCTTATTTATGAGGAAAAAAACAGATGGAACTATTAAGGAAATAATAAGAAGAACAAGTCTGAAATGCCATGCTTTCCATTGTTCTTGTTTGAAAAACACATATACTTGTTCCCAAGAATAAAAACCACATTGTAAATTACTCTATTGCACTCTCCATTTCCTTCTACAGTTATGCGATAAATAACATGTCATGAATCCGTATTAGCTTTTTATGTGTTGTTATCAGGCACAAGAAATTACTCTATTGCACTCTCCATTGACGTACCAATGCGTGTAACTGGAAACAGCCTGTCCATATTGCTGTATATATTATGTTCTGGAATCACATGATCCAGCATTGCCTATGACTATGATGTAATTTATAAAAGTATACTATGGAATCAGAGATCATGTGTTATGCGCCATACGTGTAACCTTGCGGGGACTGATGAAATTTGAAGCCCTACCAGCTGATTGCCTTTTTGAGCTATAATGTTCGTGATCTTTTCAAGAATGCAATTATGTATGCTGAAAGATTTGTCATCGTATACTTTGATACGAACAGGCCATCATATTCATATGTACAGGCGACATGTATCGTTTGGCATACGTATATGGAATTTTTTTATATCTATAATCTCAGTATCTAGTTGTCTCCCTGGCCAACAACCCTTCCAGTTGCATTATTATTACAGAGCTAGGACTTGAGGTTTCTATTCAGTATTGCTGTAGAGTTACAACTACTTGGTATCTGCATTATTTCTTCCCTCCTTTTTTCCTTTTTACCTTGCAAGTAACATAGGCACATGTCTGTTTTATTGGACGAAAAAAGGGCGCAAGTACGTCTTTGCTAATTAGATATTCCTTCGTGTAGAGGAAAAGAACATTGTTTTTTTTTGTTTGTTCTGAAATAAAAGAGTGTTTGAATACATGTGTAATCGTTTTGGGCTGATGTACATGCCATAGGAGTAATGCGTTGTGAGTACTTCTCACTTCACAGAAGAGTCAGTATGATACTGACTTTCTACAGCGTCAGCAGTTTGATCTGCCATCGGATATGGCTCATGAGTACATAGTCTATCGTCTTTTATTAGTTTTACCTTTCCTCTGTTTTTTTAGAAGAGTTTGAACATTACATGTCACTCTTAATGTGTTAACATGAGGCGGTGAACAGTTCCGTGCTTGCTTGTTTAATTCTTCGTTGTTTCTTCTCGTCATTGTAGACTCCGCATAATTACATAGGCCCATTTGAATAAACTGATCAAGCTTAACCACCGAATAAATCGCTGGTAATGGGGATATTCTCTGAAAATAAAATACTGGCATATTGAACAAACAGAGGACGTTCCGGAGCTACAATCATCAATCATGATCATGTGGTGCTCGTTGCCGTGCTGCTTTGCTTGCTCTGCTCAATGATTGTTGGGTTTCTGCCGAACTAACTAATCTATGATGCCCGTGTGAATGAGAGAAAAATGGATGGGTTTTGCTTGGCTTTTCGTGGCCCTTTTCTCTAACCCCGTCGAGCCTTCAAAAGTTGGACTCGACGAGGAATAACGAATGATTCAGACCGGTGTTAGGTCCCAACTCCTTGAGGCCTTGTTCGTTGTATAAATATTGAATTCTATTCTATTTAAATAAATTTAACTATTAGGGGTGTTGGAACTTGCTGACACTTGGTCGAGCAAATCCAAACAGTTGGAGAACATGGATGATTTGATGATTGTCAACGCGGTGTATTAGAGCAACAGTGTTTTTTCAGCCTCTCGTATTATGGTACAGTACGGGGATATTTATAGGTAACCAGAAACAGGGGGCGGTCTCACCTTGGTAAATACAATGATGCCCCTGGTTATCTACGTTATCCCTAAATATTCCCCTCCAAAGGATTACTGTAGGTCATTACAGTGTGATTAGGTACACCACAGATGAATACACCATTAACTCTACCTACACTATAGCTTACAAGTGGGACCAGGCGGCCCAAGACGGTTTTACACGGGCCCGCTTTGACAACAAAGCGCGGATAGCGATAGTGGACCCCGTGTTCCGTGCGCCGAGTCTTCGGAAGTCACTTGAGGCCTTCGCCATTCCTGGCCGCGCCGGGAACCGGCAGAGCCTTCGCCTTACTTGAACGCTCCCTCCATCTTAGGGCTTTCGCTTCTCTATAATGATTTATTCCTATTGTTATAAATGACCTGAGCGAGGGGTGGTCCGCCTTCGCCCAACAAGGGGTCCAATCTTCTTTAGATCTTATTCAGTTACATGAAGATCGGAGATAATTGAAGGAAATTAAATCTCTTTCTATTCAATTTTAAACAATAAGCCTTGTTTATGTGCATAAGTATCAGGTGTCAACTGCTATGCAAGCGTGCAATCTTATTTACAAGCGTGCAAGCGGTCGTTCTTGTGCCTTCGATGGTCATCAATGTTAAATTGTTTCTTTAGCACAAAGGCCCCTTCCACCATCGATGGTTGTTTCTCTATTAACCCCTTGCCCCTTTCTAATCTCATTTCTCCTTTTGCCCATCGCTTTCCTCATCGGTGACCTCCAAATCGTTGTCGCTCCCGGATGGGTCACGCCCTCCCCAACACGGCACCTCGCCGTTGCTCCTGGCCGGGCCGCGACCTCCCCAACTCGCCGCTGCTCCCAGCCTCCCGCTCCCACCTGCAGTAGTCTGTATGCATGAGATGTTCCGATGCTTGCCTTATGACAGTTAAAAGAGCATTGTTTCGGCCTTCTCACTAACACGACGGTTTGAACGCAGCAAATGACGTTTGCTGGGTGTCACAAAGGCATGGTTGTGCCCCTCATATAGTGCTGCAATTTCATACTTGCCTTCACTAGTACGTTTGACATATATATAAGCTTGACATCCACATCTAGTCTCTAATTCTACACATCTCATCAGCAGGATCATTGGGTTTAGTTTTCTTAACATAATATCCTTCTCTTGCACACAAAAACCGTTTCCACTGAACCACTCAATTGTCATCATACCTTTGTTGCTCGTTACGAATAGAGAAACCAATATTATGTGCATATTCCTTGTAAATGTCCTGCACAACATCCACATCATCAAATAGCATCCCTATCTGAAAAATGCATAATATTAGGATGACAAGTTGTCCCCAATTTGTCAATGTACGAATCAATATACAAAAATATATCACCTTAAGAATAATTCTATTTTTTCTTCTTCGGTGTTGTAAATGCATCACTCTTAATAGTTCCTTGTAAATATATCACCAGACAAATGTCTACTCAATTTCCTGATGTGCCACCTTGCCAAAACAAATCCACTAACATGCCTTTTTGTTTTATAAAATAAAATAAAATAAAAAATCCCAAACTACTACACTAAATTTGGCATATATCCAACATAACCTTATAAACTAATATTTGACCAGTTTACCCCTGGTAACTATTTCAGTTGGTTTAATTGATTTATTAACAAGATTTACTTTTTCCATGTATGTTCAACTTTATTTAAATTTTAAAATTTTGTGCCATATATTTATACCATTATTTTGAAAATTTAGGCCATCTAATATTAAATTAACATTGGAATACAAAATTATATGCAACTTAAGATAAAAAATCCTTTTCTAAAAATATTATATGGTCTCTCCTATTACCTCAGAAAAATATAAATATAAATTTCAATTTGTACATGGAGAAATTTAAAAGACTCGCTAAAATAATATCTACTCCTTTAAAGCAGAATTTCGTACGCCACACACGAAGCACGTAGAGTATATGTGTTTTTCTCCCGCACGTCTTGTTTAACAATCAAGTCGTTACCTTCCAGGTAGGCCATGAGAAAACACCCAAGCAATAACATGATATAAAGCCATGTGCAACGTAACACTCCTAAATAGTAGCACCTATGCAAGCAGACGCGGCCGACGAGGAAGGACCAACGGCGAGGTCGAGCGACAATAGAGGTCTAATCGACGATGGAGGTCCAATAGAGAGTCGTGCAACGGTAGATGCCGGATAGCGGGGGCACGATGCCAGCAGCAGATGGCGAGGTTGTGTGGGCGACAGTAGATTATGTTTCTCGGGACCCCAAAAAATCTCCTTTTGTAGCTACAGATGAGAGAGTTTCAAGAGCTATGAAAAAGCTGGGAGTCCTTTAGGGGAAATGTTTGAGACACTTTTTTTTGTTTTCCCCAAAAAACATGATTTAGGGAGGCTTTTGATAAGCTCTTAGCGATGTTTTGTAACCAAACGGAGCCATAGAGCAACTACAAAAGTTCTCTAAAAAAGCTTCCTAAACTCATGTTTAGGAAGTTGCTAAAGCTATTGAGAGTAAAAATAGCTCGGCCTCCAAAAGTTCGCAATATTTAGAAAGTAGTTTGATTTTGAATCTAGTTTTCGAAAGCCTGCTTGAAAATAGCCTTTGGTTGTACTAGGACCTGTGGATGTCACCTAAACGGGGTGAATAGGCGAATGTAAAAATTCAAACTCTAAAGAACTTTCTTACTCTACATGAAGCATTGATTGCAGCGGAATAAAACTAAGTCGAGTAGATCACAGTGAAATAGAGTCCTTGTCTCAAAAGATCCTGCACATCACAAATAGTTTATACCAAAGATAAGTAGAGAAGTGCAAATAAGAAAGTAAAGCAAGAGACAAGAGACAACGATTTTTCTCGTGGTTCGGCTAAGCCTAAAATATTTGCCTACATCCACGTTGGAGTTAGCCAACCTAACTTGGAGTCTAGTTACAGTTGTTTGCTCACTTCTTGATTGCTCCAGGAATGTGCTTCTCTTGATGGAGCTTGGTGCACGCTACAGTTTCTCCCTTCTCAAGCTTCTTCAGCGTACGTCCATTGATATCCTAAGTAGGTCGAGCATGACACTTTCTCCGTAGTTTTTTCACAATCATTCTAAGCTTTTCGACTTCTCCCATTAGCTTCTGTCAGTGGTGGATCCAGGATGAAATCTAAGAGGGGCTGCTAGCCTACTAAGATAAGGCTAAAAAATTTAGACAAAACTAAGTGATCTAACTAATATAGACCAAGTAAGTCAGTACGACTTAAAACATACTGCTTATGATTTGGGTTAGTGAAAGGGAAATGACCTTAAACCATTTCTTATATTGATTTTGGTGCTTAATGACCATCACAATCTTATGGGCTAACTAGTCTGCTAGAATTTGATTCACGGGTTCATAAGTTCAACAATTTAAGTTTCTAAGTCATAACCAGCTCAGATTCATCAACATAGGGGTAAAACACTGAATATGTGGCAGAACCGTCCAGATTATTCCAACTTAAGTGTTCAAGCATCGCCCAGAAGGCAACTATACACTTAAATCGGAATAAACTTTCAGTCCGTCAGATCAAGTCCGATTAACCACTTGACAAGGATTGAGTACCATTTTCTCACACAAAGGTGAGACACAAAGATTAACAATAAAGCATGAAACGACAAATTAAAAGTAATTGAATATTACATCATTCAGAGTTTTGATAAAAAGGAAATATTGTTCTCAACTTTGCAGCACATAATAATTAATGTCGATAAGTAGGGAGTAGGGCAAGGCCTGGCCCACTACTACTCTTGGTCCTCTCCTGCCGATGCGGCATCCCACTCAACCGTCCAACCCGGTGGCAGGGTGGCTGGTCAAGTCACAGCATCAACCATGTCTTGCAACAAACCTTTAAAAATTCTGCCACAAGCAAGACTGAGTATACTAATACCAACTAGACTTATTCTGTGTGAGGAGCCTACTCCTCTACCTTTAGACCATACAGTTGTTTGGTTGAGGGATTTGGTTTGCCAAAAAGCACTAGCTGAGTCTAAATTAAATTTTAGCTTTTCAAGTTCTATAGTATTTATTTGCTAAGTTTGCTTCCTTCTAAGCATACATGGTAACAAACAATTAATGCAATCAACACTTTGTCTCAAGAAACCTCATTACACTTCTTACTCGATTTAGCAGCATGGATCAAGCAGTCTCATTAGCAGCGAGAAGCAGACGATTCAAATCGAGTTTTAACCTTGCAAGGTAAACCTAAACATATGACATGTAGGGGCACTCTGTCCCCACACAAGTCAATCGTCCCCATCGATCCCCCGTTCGCGGCCAGGGCCCACCGCCTTGGCGTGCAATGCCCACTGACCCTGGCTGCCGTCGTGTAGTGACTGCACTTGCACCCACCATATCTAGCATTGGAGACCATGTCTCAGGACAAGTGAGGGGGAAGTCCGCGTCCGACTTCACTCAGGTACTAGGCTTACCGGTTACCATATTTCCCGACATGTGTTTAGTACGTTCAATCGCTTGACTCACGGTACCACACATTAATCGTTAATTCCATTTTCGTCTCATAGACAGGGCATCCACCTAGGATCTATGTCCATAGACCATCATAGTTCCCATTATCAAGATGAATACAATCAATTCCTGACCTCGCGCGAGTGCTAGAAAAACCACTCGACTTCTACCGATATCCTTTAAATTAGCAAGCCAATACTCGACCTAGCATACTAGTATTCATCTCATAAAAGAAATTCCTAAGTTCATGCAACTATGGTTTCAATCAATTCCTACACTTAAGTGCACAGTACAAACTTACAAACAATAGTTGCAGTAAAATAGCATATTAAAGGTTATGCATAAAACTGGGGCTTGCCTTCAGATACTGGTGCAGCGGGGAGTTCCTCGATGACAGGCTCGGGAGCTCGCTCCTGGGCTTCTCCTTGCTCAGTTCCTTGCACCAAATTCAACACGTACTCTCCGTCCGCAAGGTTGCAATCTAACGAATTAAATGCATAAGAAATATATATATATATATATACACACTTATATGTATGCTATGATAAACAACTTATTATGATAGTTAGTAACACTAAATTCTTCTTGCTGGGGCTATAAATCCTTTCTTGTTAACTTGTGGGAAATGGTATTTAGTTAGATTTAAATTAAGAATAGATGATTAACTTGGTTAATTTCAGCAAAGTTTTTAGATATGCTTTATGTTACTGTTGGTCTCTTTCAAGTTTAAGGATTATCTTTTTTATTTCCTCTTTTCTCTATCTTAAATAAGCTTTTAATGGTGAGTTGAACTACACCTCTGTTCTAGAATTTTCCAAAAATTCGACAAAGGTTACAGTGGCTTCTTATTGACTTATTTAAGTTGTCCTATGAATTTGGGGTTCAGAGAAAGTGTGGTATGCCTTGGACAAAAATGACAAGGGCTAGGACAGAGAGGGGACTTTGAACTACACCTCTTATGTAGAAGTGGCTTCTACCCTAAGGCTTATTTTTACTAGTGTCTATGTGCAATAACATGCCTCTGTGCCAAGTTTCACTTAAGGAAACCTAGTAGATATTTAATGGTGATTTCCTAAAGTTCGAGGGCTAGAAGGTGCTTATAACTAACTTTATTTTTGAAAAATGTCAAACAACAAATTTCTCAATTTTACTAGATTCTTCTTTGTGCAAGAGCAATCATTCCTAAGGTTAGGAATTTTTCTCTATTAGGAAAGTTTCTAAAAATTCCTAAAGTTTTCTATAAACTTCTAGAACTATATCTTTTTATATTTTGCCCTAAAAGTATATCACTTAAATGTTCTAGGAAAAATAGTTTTTCTTACAGTTTTCTATCTTTAGTTCCCATTTTCATTTTCTAAAGAAAATTGCAGAATCTTAAATCTACTTGTACACCCTACTTAACTTGGTGATCTCAGGTGTATTTTTTGTAGTGGTCTACTATTGGATAAGCATCTACCATGATTTTCTTAGCCCTAGTGCAGATGTCCTATTATTTTTACTATTATTACCACTTATTTATCCAAAACCTAAATTAAAGAATAAAATCCATAAACAGTACTGGACTAGGGGTTTTCTATTTTTGTTCTAAAGTCCAACTCAGATAAGGTCCAACAAAATTTGTTTGACCAAAATTGGATGCTTAATTCACAAGTTATGAATTTTTGAAGCTATTTGCTGGATTAATAAAGGATTTAGTTTAAAGGAAAATGGGAAACTTGGTTTGTAATTGGGCCCCTGGTTATCTCTTCTCTCTCCTTTCACACATAAACCCTCAGTGTACTATTCAACTGGGTCGCTGACCTTGCAAAACACCCCTTGGCATTTTGATTTATCTAACCCACCGCCCTTAAGGTCACCGGAACAGTTACAGGAGGAAATAAAGTCACGACGAGGTTTACCGGCGGTGGTAGAGCTCTGGCGGGGTGGTTAGTGAGGTCGGGGAGACTTCAACGATCACATAATGGTCGAATCACAGCCGGTGGTGGTTGGAGCTGCTCGGTCCCTGTGCGCAAGCGACGGTGATTGGCGGTGGCTCCAAATCATGATCAACGACGACGATATAGTTTAATTCCACCGGTGGGGAAGCTTCATGGGAGGTTGAGGGTGCTATGTAAGACCCAAATTGTAAATAATGTGAAAAGAGTATATCTCATTATATGTGTTGCCATCTACTCATTACAATGTGGGAATATTCTTATTTAAAGTGATTAATTAATAATACATAAAATAAACTATGCCGCATATTGGATTTTTGTGTTGTGCATTTAATACTAGCCATGTTACTAGGAACATGCTAATGTCCAAATTAGGATTTAACCCAAAATTACAATTTAGAGAATTGGAAGAATAACCTAGAAATGGGGAAAATGAGAAAATACTACATAGTATAAAATAAATATATAAGTAAAATTATTCCTGTACTGGTGTGTTCAAAGGAAAAAGGAATATCACCTGTGATGGGCCGTGGTGTGGAATTCGGCCCATCTCCTGCACATGCGCTGTCGGAGAGGAAATCTCCGGCCGGGTGGCGGAATGCACCCGCCCTAAATCCTAAGATGAGGAGGGGCCTAAGTGTTTTGCCTGTTTGCTAAGTGATGGACGAACAAAAGAACACACAAGGGTTTAGAGTGGTTCGGGCCGCCGGAGCGTAATACCCTACTCCACTGTGTGATGTATTGAGCTTGAGAGCTTGTATGAACTTGTGAGTGTGAGAGTCTAAGTGGGCTCGAGTTGTGACGTTGCGTGCCTCCCCTTGGGGGCACGTACAAGGGTGTTGAGCTCCGACATGCGGGCCCAGGGACATAACGGATGTAATACTTAGAGCAACTAATGCTGGTCGCCAGTGCATTCTCCTTGCGCCCTGATATCCTCAGCCTGCGTAGTATCGGCGTGCAGCGGAAGCTTCACTGGCCACGTACGAGTAATCATGAGCACAGTGTATGCCGCAGCACGGGCGTACTGCCTGCCACCGGAGCGGACAGGCACGCCGCCTGCAGGATGGCCTGGCCACCGCCCGTCAGCAGAGTGGACAGGGCACATTAAATGCTGAGGCAGCATATCGCTTGTCAGTGGAGTAGACAGACGTATTTAATGTTGAGGCGGCATATCACCTGCCAGCTTGACAGGCGGCGTGCCTCCTCCGCAATAAATGTGCGGCCCAGAGGCCTTACGTCTGGCTCCGCCCGCTGGCTTACGTCATGGGCAGTAGGCCACGTGGCAGCATCAGGTCTCCGCCTGAGCGGGGAGTGGGAGCGCTCGCGGTATGGTCCAGACACGTGTCAGCACCGGACCCCCGCCTGGCCTTGATTAAGGCCTGGGTATTCTTAGCCATGGAATCCCAGGACCCCACTTTGAGTAGCCCGGACCCCTCCTGAGGGGTCCGGGACCCATCCCAGGGGTCTGGTTTGCACCTGTGGATGTCTTGAACCACGCCCGGAGGTCTGGGCTATGCATCCAGGGGTCCAGCGCTTTCCTGTGGGGGTCCGGACCCACTGTCGCCACCTTGGAGTATATCGTCTCCTATGGCCCCGTGGTGGCCCTGGAGCCACCCACGTGGAGGGGTCGGGTGCTGTTCACCGCGCGACTAGAGATAGCCGCGCGGGCACCGTGTCTTCATACTGTAGTAAGGGGTACCCCTAATTCAGGGTACCGACATGCGCCATGCCTAGTCCCACGCCGTGCGATTGCCACTAACATATCGGGCCCACCAGTGGGAACTCTCGTTGTGCGTTATACCATCCACTAAGCCGTTGTGCTAGGGGACCGGGGTGTCAGCGACTGAATCACATTGCCGTGTGCGAGCTTGACTTGGGTCGCCATTGGGTGGAACCCATCCATCAACTCTATCCCTTCCCTCAACCACCTCTCCATCGCGCTCGGCTGGGAATTCGCTGGTGATTTCAGCATGGCGACCGCGCACGATCTATCGTGGCCGCATCTTCCCAACTGTATAAAACCTCCCTCATAGCTATCCATCCCCTGCTTCTTCCTCCCCGTGCTCTCATCCTCCCTATTGTCGCATCACGTTGTCGGTGTTGTCCTCGTCCACAACTGGCCTCCGGAGGTCTACGTTGAGCCTAGGTGCTTAGTGTGGTTGCTGGTGTGATGCCCGTAGCCAAATCGGGGGGAATCGGCCCTGTGGCGGCCGGAATTCGCCGCCGCACTCCAAATTAGGTGCTTCAAATTGCAAAATCTTCATCATGTTTTTGTCTACCTGTTAAAATAATGTTCATCTACTATTTTCATATCCCAATTTATAGCTGATCTCTAGTTTAGAGTTGGTGCTATAGGAACCTTAATAGAAATAAAATAAAGGTAGGAACCTCTAATAAATGTTCAAATACTTAAGTTTATAGACCTAACACTACCTAATGAGTAATCCCATCCCTGAACTAACTATATTTGAACAAGTGTTATAACAAGATAGACTTTGTTAGAGAATAATAAACCACTTGGCATAGTGACCTACCCCAAACTTAGGAAACACTTTATTGTCTTTACCTTTTTGTTGAACCTATGTTTACTCTGTTGCATATGTTTGGTGTATTGTTCTTTTGTTATTCCCCAAGTGTGTTGAATGAATGATTGCTTTGTGTAGACAACGAGCAATTCGTGATTCTCGAGGGAGTTACAGGAGAAGTCCATGAGCAGCAACTTGGTAAAGACAAGTGTCCTCTGACCCACTATGTCCTACTTACTTCATAATTTACTCTCCTATGTACCATGATCAACCTAAGGATTTGACTATTTCTTTGTTATCCTGTCCTTGAAAATACCTTTTTGGGTTGAGCTATTATGATTAGTATCATGCTAGTGCTTTACTTTAATCAATGAACATGATGAGAATACTTTATGATACGATGATGTTATTCTGGATATGATGATGAACTTGTGGCACTAAAGTGGATTCGGTTATTTCCCAAGTACCTCTCTATAAGGACCTGTTCGTTGGATGACCACCCGGGAAAATAGTACAACCATGAGGGTGGTATGGGGACGCCCTTAGTTGATTAATTAGAGGAACTTCAGGTGTAGTCTGCTTCGTCGTCGTGCCGTCAATGGGGTCCGGGCACAGTACTTGCTCTGTCGAGGCTAGGTGCCGAGGTTCTTTGGTTTTTCTTTTGTTAGTCACCCCTCCTGTGGGGAGAGGTACTATGTTTATCAAACTAGAGAAACCTAACATGCGGCTATGACCACTGGGGAATCTTTGTAAAAGCTACGTAGTGAAACCTTGCCGACTCACCTGGGAAGTGTTTAAGGGTATGTACAACTCGAGGAAAAAATGGAACATGACTCATGGATAAAGTAAGCAACCTCTATAGAGGGTTAGAAACTGGTATATCAGTCGTGCTCACGGTTATGAGTAGCCCTGGGAGCTCCTTTGATTAGAGACATTCTGGATATGTTTAAGATGGTGGTTTAATGATGATGCTTATAACTATGGATTATTGTATCTCCTCTCTGAGGGAGTACCTTTTGGGATAATAACTTGGGGTTATTGCTAAAATTTGGCTTTTACTAAAAATAAATACTTAACAAACTAAAAGCAACTACTTTGAGCTTCACCCCACATACAGCTAGTCCACTTTAGCCAAACGGGACATTTGCTGAGTACGTTGATGTGTACTCACCCTTGCTTAAACACTAAACACCAGGTTGTACCCATTGCAACCCCTGCTCAAGAGAAGATGAAGGCCACAGGGGGACTTTTAAGAGTTTCAGGACTTCGATGAGTTGTAAAGTAGATTAACGGCAAACACCCAGTCAGCTGCATATGAAGGCCTTATCTTTACTGTGTTTTGCCTTAGCACTTTGTTTACTTTATATGTTAATGACTATGTGGATGTCTCTAACATCGTGATGTAATAAAGTACTACCTCTTTGTGTTATTATTCGAGCACTGTGCGATGATGTTCAGTTATGTAATCGTTGTGTACGTGAGTTTCTGATACAGGCACATATATGGTTCGCATTCGGTTTGCCTTCCAAAACCGGGTGTGACATAAGTGGTGTCAAAGCTAGGCTGACTGTAGGATAGCTAACCTTGGGTAGCGATGGTCATTCTAAGGATTAAAGACCCTCATTCTCACCTTGACCTCTAGTGTCACTTCAAAAGTCGGTCATCTCGACCAACCTTATGTTATAATACTATGTATATACTACACCTTGCTAAAACTTTAGTTTGTTCTGCTTATGGTTTCCTTGCTGGTCATATTAGTTTGGTTATTACTCTTATATGTTTATGACATCTTTTGTAGATGGCTTGCCTTAGGCACACCATTCGTAAGTCAGTGATCCCTTTCCTACTATCTCGCCTTGTGGAACGTCCCCTTCGCCAGACGGTGTCTGGTCAGTCGAGTCACCTGGATAGGCTGCACCACCGCCTATGTGAGGAGCAGGAGCACCGACGTCAGGAGAGGGAGCATTAGGTCTCTTCCTTCCTGCCTCGGTAGAAGGTGGAGTCTGTGAGGTGCCCCTCCTCTGTGCCCCAGCTGGAGGCGCCCCCTGCACCACCACAGGGCACCCCAGCTGCTAGAAGAGACCCCACGGAGACGACGACAGTGGTAGCTCAGACCACATTACGGAGCTTTCGGAGGAGCAGGATCTGGAGGATGGGTCGCCCGACCCATCACTCATGTCGCCGCTCACGGTTGTCACTTCCACGATGCTCTCAACACCCTTTTGTGTTGGGCTTTTAACAGACACACCTGGTTGATCGGGTACCGTTAGGTAGTCTAATAGCTCAGTCGTGGGACGTACCTAGATCGCTGGGAGGCTACATGTTTGGTACACCGTCCAAAGGACAATTTCTGGAGTATGGCGCTTACAAATGAGCTTTGTGATGGCTCAGTTGTTGTTGATGAGGATGGGGTGAGATGAGATGATTTTGTAGGGGGCCTCTCGGACTTATATACACGACTAGAGAGTTTTCCCTTTACAAGTTGTGATTACTATCTACTTCACTTATCTCCTTCTTTGTCGCATCTTGCAGTCCTATATACCCGAAGTCTTGATCACCTTCTCGCTCGAGTTATCGCCGAATGCTTAGCTCCTCATGTGCTTTCAACCGCACCACCCGAGATATCAGTGCTTCGATAGCGCCTAACTCGGACGTCGATCTTTGTTTTCTTGGATCAGGCTCGCCCGACCCGGCTATATCTTATTGGCTCATCCCGTAGGATGAACCAATGAGAGGCCCATCAGGCGGCCCATGATACGTTTTAGTGTTCATAAGGACTCGAGGGATATCTATCCCCCACACTAGGCGACTATTAGTTAGAAATGTCTTTCTTGTGGTACATGACGAGGAATCTATCCATCCTATACCTATAAACATAAAAATAATTTTATCAACTATCTTAGCAAATAATTGATTATACCAAAATAACTAAAGTCTAAAACCTAATATGCTGGTGAATAATATGTGTTTAATAAGCGAACAATTATATGATATAGACAACTTATGTTGATTGAACACAAAAAGGGTAAGACAAAAGGCGTGTACAGTAGCATGCTCTTTTCCTTGCTTTTTGTTGCAGCTCAGCAGCCTGCAGCCTACACTGCAGGGCAGCGTGTCTACTGTCTAGGGCTTTTGCATGTCTACGGGTCCGTGTATTGCTGTTGCGTCGCGACCGGGGCTGCAGCTCGGGCAGCCCTAGGTTCAGATCTGCCACTGGCTTCTGTTCTTTGGAAACTGAAACTTGTTTCTCAATCAGAGATTGGCTTACTTTGGAGCAATACAAGTTAGCACATGGTAATTTATCTTTAGAACGAACACATGTGCATATATGCAGTTGACAAAAGTTTAAACTAGCAGTTACAACCTGATGAGAAGTATTTAACATGATATGATCCTAAATTAATTCTTCATGAGAAAACAAAAGCATATTATGTTTTCAAGTAGAACTAGCTTTTCAAGTTCTAGTTTTTTGCTTGAACCTTGAGCATGGCATTATCAATTTTAAATTGAGCAATACAAGACAAAGCATTCTCATTATTGATTTTCTCAATTAAAATTATTTTATACCTTTGGACCAAATCACCATGAGAGCACTTTAGCTCATCATGTCCTTTGGTCAGCTTCTCTAAGTTACGTTTTGTTTTGATGAGGGTCTCTCCTAACTTAAGAAGTGTCTTGCCTTGTTCTCTTGTTTTTCTCAACAACTTCATCAAGATTGCTTTATACTCCTTGTTGAGATGATCACAGAGCTACTGAATCTTGTCTTCTTCCACATCTTCGGTTTCGTTCGCCCAAGAATCATTATTAGCAATAGCATGCAAAGCAGAATGGGAAAACAGACCTTTTGGAGAGGTGGATTCCTTGTTTAGTCTTCATTGCTTTTCTTTTTCTTCCTTCAAAATGTTGGTACAACACATACTAGAAGAAGTAGAAGCATTGCATTTGGGCTTAAATATTTCACTTTAATTCTACTCCATAAATCAAGCCCATCAACAAACATATCATTATCACTAGTCATGATAGCATAATAAACATCTCTAGTAAGAGCATCAACTAAGATGTTGCAAGTTTGATGATTTAAAGTTAAACATCTTAGTTCCTTCTTAGATGGTTTTCTACTAATTTTAGAAGGCAAAATACTTTTAAATTTTTTTTCTATAAATCAGAGTCTACACTCCTAAAAACATTAAGAACAAAAGCAGACCAAGATGTATAATTTGAACCATTTGCAAGTAAAAGTTCTAGAGTTACCTCTTTGGTCGACATCGTCATCTCTAGACGACTAAACCCACGAATGGAGAGCAAAGCTCTGATACCAATTCAAAGTATCCTTTGCTGGTACTAGGACCTAGATGTCACCTGAGGGGGTGAATAGGCGAATATAAAAATTCAAACTCTAAAGAACTTTCTTACTCTACTCAAAGCATTGATTGCATCGGAATAAAACCGAGTCGAGTATATCACAACGGAATAGAGTCCTTGTCTCAAAAGATCCTACACTTCACAGGCAACTTATACCAAATATTAGTAGAGAAGTGCAAATAAGAAAGTAAAGCAAGAGATAAGAGACATGTCACGCCCAGATTTAAGGAACAAAGCCGGGTGTATCTCATACATGCGCCAAAGAAGACACCATAGATAATAACAGAGTATATAGAGATAAATGTCACAATATCATTAGAGTACTTATTACATAGCGGAAGTCTTACAAAATAAAAGATAAATATAAAACGAACTAAAATCCATCCTTAGCGCCAATAAGTCAACTGGGATACGCCACCTAGATTAGATCAAACTCCTCATTGTGTGACTCCTCTT
Source organism: Zea mays (assembly GCF_902167145.1). NCBI lineage: Eukaryota > Viridiplantae > Streptophyta > Magnoliopsida > Poales > Poaceae > Zea > Zea mays. The sequence continues at coordinate 213,364,063 of NC_050096.1, read as the reverse complement.
GAACCACTTGTTCTTCTCTTGTGGGGGGTGTGAGACAGCAAGGGTGAGCTCACACATGATCATAGCTCAACAAGTTATGGGAAAATTAGTGTGCATGAACTCACCAAAGGTGGGAGTGCATGTGATGTGTAAGGCTGATCAACAATAGGGGTTAAAGCTGAGCATTACTTTTAATAAGCTGGTCAACTTTTATTAGCAGTTACTAAATGTAAGTGAATACCAAACCATAATAAGAATAATAGAACAAAATTAATAAATAATCCCATGCAATGCAAATAACAAATTGAATTTCAGTTCCATATTTAATCATGTGAGAGTCCTGAGCTGCTCATGACCGTGAGCTCGGCTAGTATACCAGTTTTACGCTCTGCAGAGGTTGTACCCTATACCCACAAGTCGTGTATCTCATGTCGCCAGGGTTTGCAAGGCCCTTAGACACTACCGAGGTGAATGGCTAGTGATCCACTACGAGGCCTTTACAAGGTTCCACTAGCTTCCGAAAACCTGCTACAGTTTATGGGAAGAGCACTTGCAAGAATCCCCCATCTAACCGTCATCGCAACAAAATCAACCCGAGAACCTCCCTGCATACAAATCCCCTACTGCCCTTGCCACCTTTCGGGTAAGGTAGTCTTCCACTAGCTTTCCTAATTAGTCAGCCAAGGGCGTCCCATTTCACCCTTGTGGTGGCACGTGTTTCTCAAGTTAAGCTCCATGTTCCAATTAAAGATAATGATGATCTTGACATGAACATAAATAAAATATCAAAATAATTGGAACATGGATATAATGAAATATTAACCCAAAACCATGTAAAGCAATAGCATAACTACCCAGATGATTCAGGGGTAAACAAGGTAAAAAGGATAAACAGACGAGGGTAATCTATTGGGTCCCATCAAAATTAAACTTATGCATGAATAAATGACATTAAAGAACAATATTGGGTATAAAAGTGGTCAAGGGCACAACTTGACTTCAATGAGCTCCTACTCAGCAACTTCTACCTGCTGGGCACCAGGATCCTTAGCCAGAGGCTCTTCTACTCGCCACAATACAAACAAGCACAGTATACAAGAGAAATTAACATCACACCAAATATGTAAACAAAATACATAATAATAATCTAGACATTAAAATGAGATCATAGGAACATGAATCAATAATTTTGGAGTTATAGATTTTAAGTTATAAATTTCCAAAGGTTTTATGTATTTGATACATGATTAACTAAGAAATAATGTTTATTACTGTTTTCATGTGAAAATAGAGACACTAGGTGATAAACAATAATATTACAAAATTTTAGAAACTGGAATAGATTAATTTGGGGTTCATATGAATTTTCTATGATTTATACAAATTCTAGTCATTATTTTTATATTAAAAAATCCATTACCAAATTTATTTCCCTGATTTTCTAACTTCCTGGACGACGCGTCAATTACTAGGATGCACAGGGGCTACGGCGCAAGTATCCCGAGACTTAGTGAATAGTCGCATAGGACGCTGGGTTCTATTTTGTAATTCAGTAGGGGCTCATACGCATAACGCCTTCATTGAATGGACACAGGTTTGATAAGCCGTCAGATCTGGAGCGAACGACTCTGATTAGATCTACTGTCAAATGAATCGGTACGCCCTATTAACCGCACAATCCTGGATCTGCGGTCCGGATTTAAAACAGTGGAACACGCCCCAGACCAGTACGATCCCGATCGGACGGCCATCGCGTCGTTGGCCGAACCGTTAACCTGCTTCTAATCGTGGCCATCGATTCTAGATCACACGGCTCCGCCTTCATCTTCTCTGCGCACCCAAGTAGGACGGTGGCGCTGCCTGAACCACGGCGAATCCCCACCGACGCCAACGCCAACTACGGCTGTAGTGCACGAACTCCCTGACCCCGAGGTTCTACACGATGCGGGAATGAATGCGATTCTTGGGAAAAGGTTCTCATCACGAAGTAGGTGTTGCTGTGCACGTTCTCAGAGTAAGGCGGACGGATGGCTTGGTCTTTGCTCCGACGAGGAATTCCTGTCGCCCTGACGTCCGATCCTCCTCGACACGCCCGTGAGCAACACCACCAAGCTCCCGCAATGCCCACCGACCCGGATCCGAATCACCAGCGACTCAGACACCCGGTTGGCCACATGGCGCCCCAATTCACTCTCTCTCTCCCTACGGTGTCGAGCGAACGGCGCGCACGGACCGGTGAAGAGGGCGACGAAGTGCTAAGGGGTTAGAGAATAAGGTTGCGGACGCCTTAAATCTACCCGAGACTAGCGACGGGGGGGGGAGCGGTGCCCGATTCACGCGGAGTTCATTGCGCGCGGCGGTTGACGGCGAGGTGGAGCTGTACGCGCGGGCCCCACTAGCAGGTACCGCGCGAGTGTATGGGGTGGTTGACCGGATGACAGCAGGGGTCCACCCGCCAGCGAGTCCGTTGCGAGGGGAAGAAGAACAGAGACGTCGTGGCTGACGTGTGGGGCCCGTAAGTCCGCGCGCGGACACTGCGAAGGAGGCGGGTGTGCGAGTGGCCGACGCTGAGGGCCCACCTGACGGCGCTGCAGTGAGGGAGTTGATTGTGTGGCGTGTTAGGGTAAATGGACCGGTCGAGTTGAATTCGGCCCACACGGCCATCTTCCCATCTATTTTATTTTTCTTTTTCTTTTCTGGTTCCTTTTTCTCACATTTTTGGAATTCAAATTCAAACCCAAATTTGGTTGGGAATTCATTCCTAAATTTATGTAATTATACAAGACTTCAGTGTGAATAGGGACACTTATTATTATTATTATTATTATTATTATTATTATTATTATTATTATTATTATTATTATTATTATTATTATTATTATTATTATTTTCCTCCTCTTCATTCTTTATAATTAAGATCTTCTCTTCTCAAATTCTTGGTTTCCAAAATTAGGTTTAATGCCTCTTCTACTATTTGTATATTTCTTTTATCATTATCTTCATGAGTGAATGCACAAACAAATAAACAACGGCATGATGCACAATTTACTTTAAGTGTCACTAATTAATTGCTCAATTTAAGTGTGAGGGTTCTCATGTGCTAATAGGACTCACACAAAATAAAGAATTTAACTCTATTTTAATTATTTACACTTTTGGGTATTACAAGACACAACGATTTTTCCCGTGGTTTGGCCAAGCTTGGATGCTTGCCTACATCCACGTTGGAGTTAGCCAACCTGACTTGGAGTCTAGTTCAACTCCTTCCTCCGGTTGCTCAGGTTTATCACTAGTGTGATAAAAATGAGTCTTCCACTATATCAGAGTTTGTTGCAGTACAGTGGAACTGTGACTATCACAACTTGATGGTTCTCCGGTTAATGCAAAACTAACACTTGCTCAAGACCACAACTCACTCTTGCATCAACACTATGCCTCTCTGTTTGGCTAGAACACACTAACACTAAATCTATAGAGAATACACAAGAGAGGGACACAATATGACTATAAGCACTATTGCTACTTCCTTGTTGCTTAGGTACACTGGTTGAGGTCGAGGGAGGGCCCATTTCTAGCCACAAAGCCTCCCATAGTCGTTGGAAAACAAACTGGGAAAGTTCTGTCTGTGGGCACACTGGACCGGTTCAGTGTGCCACCAGACCCTCTGTTGTAGTCTCTGCCTTCGAGATCTGATTGTTCCTTTCCTTCTCTAGGTGGCACCAGACCGGGCGCCACATCAGCTAGCCGTTAGCCAACCATTGCCTACCATATAGTCGTTGAACCATGAGGTCATGTGCACCACTGGACAAAAAATTGTGGATGGTCCTATGAATTTTAACCAAATTCTCAAGACCGTACAATTCACTGTTGGGGTCCGGTGCGCACCGGATCAAGTTCAGCAGGGGGTTTGGTGCACTGAGACTACAACTCGTAAGTCTTTTTTCTTTTGTTCTTCTTCCAATCAACTTGGACTTTGTTGAGCACCTTCTTATAACTTAGAAAAACATAATTAGAGTGTAATCCAATTGACTAAGTCATAGTGTCGGGTACCGTAATTAGGGGTACCCCCAACAGTCCTAAACACGGCTGGTAACCACCATCAGCACAAGCTGCAGAGACTGATGGGCACGATTCAGGTCAAGGCTTCGTCTAGCCAAGGGACGCGATCTCGCCTCGCCCGAGCCCGGCCTCGAGCGGGAACAGTAGTCCCGGACGAATTCACGTCTCGCCCGAGGGCCTCCCCAGGCAGTGGGCGCACCCTCGGCACGCCCGAGGCCCAACTCGGGCAGGCTTCGTCGAGAAGCAACCTTGGCCAAATCGCCTCTCCAACCGACCGTATCGCAGGCGCATTCAATGCGAGGATCGCCTGACACCTTACCCTGACACGCGCGCCTCAGTTGGCAAGGTCGAAGTGACCGCAGTCACTTCGCCCTTTCGCTGACCGACCTGGCAGGAAAACAGCGTCGCTCACCCCGCTCCGACTGCTGTGCCAGTCACCCGGGCAAGGCTGACAACAACCAAGTTCAGCCTCAGGCGCAACAGGAAGCTCCGCCTCGCCCGGCCTTAGGCCTCCGCCTCGGGAGGAGGTCTCCGCCTCGCCCGACCCCAGGGCTCGGCCTCAACCTCGGCCTCGGAAGGTGGTCTCCGCCTCGCCCGACCCCAGGGCTCAGCCTGAGAGCACCTAGAGGGGGGGGGGTGAATAGGTGATCCTGTAAAACTTCAAAACTTAAGCCACAAAAACTTGTTAAGTGTTAGCACAATTATGGCCAAGTGGCTAGAGAGGAGTCAAAACACAATAACCACAAGAAATCAATCACAGAGATGACACGGTGGTTATCCCGTGGTTCGGCCAAGTACAAAACTTGCCTACTCCACGTTGTGGCGTCCCAACGGACGAGAGTTGCACTCAACTCCTCTCAAGTGATCCAATGATCAACTTGAATACCACGGTGTTCTTGCTTTTCTTTTCTCAATCCCGTTTGCGAGGAATCTCCACAACTTGGAGCCTCTCGCCCTTACAAAAGATGTTCACAGAGAATCACAGAGCAAGGGAGGGATTAGCAACTCACACACGACACAAAGATCACAGCGAATACGCACACACAAGACCCAGACTTGAGCTCAAAAGACTAGCACACTAGAACGAAGCTCAAATCACTAGAATGTCGAACAAGTGTGCGAGATTGATGTGTGAGTGATCAAGAGTGCTCAAGGAATGCTTGGTGTGCTCCTCCATGCGCCTAGGGGTCCCTTTTATAGCCCCAAGGCAGCTAGGAGCCGTTGAGAGCACATCTGGAAGGCTATCCTTGCCTTCTGTCGTCGGGCGCACCGGACAGTCCGGTGCACACCGGACACTGTCCGGTGCCCGATTTCTTTCCTTAACAGCCGCAGCTGACCGTTGCCGACCACTGCAGATCTGGCGCACCGGACAGTCCGGTGCACACCGGACAGTCCGGTGCTTCCTTCCGACCGTTGGCTCGGCCTCGTGTCGTGCGCCGATCGCGCGGCCGACCGTTGGCCCGGCCGACCGTTGGCTCACCGGACAGTCCGGTGCACACCGGACAGTCCGGTGAATTTTAGCCGAAGTCGCCGGAGAAAAACCCGAGAGCGGCCTCTTCGGCCGAGGCAACCTGGCGCACCGGACACTGTCCGGTGCCCCACCGGACACTGTCCGGTGCACCACCGGACAGTCCGGTGCCCCAGACCGAAACAGCCCCTTGGCTGCACACAGCCAAGTCTTCTCTTCTCTTCTTCTTTCTGTTTCTAATACTTAGACAATTATATTAGTACACAAAACCAATGTACTAAGACTTAGAAACATACCTTTGTTGAAGATTTGCACTTTGTTCATCCATGGGCATTGATTTACATTTAAGCACTCAATCACCAAAATACTTAGAAATGGCCCAAGGGCACATTTCCCTTTCAATCTCCCCCTTTTTGGTGATTTATGCCAACACTACATAAAGCAACTAGAACAAGTGCAAAATCACTTCAAATAAAAACTCAAGTTGGTTTTGATTCAATTTTGGCATATATGGATCATCCTTTGCCACCACTTGGTTTGTTTTTGCAAATCAAATTCAAATCTCTATCTCCAAGTCAAACACACATGTTGAAGTATAAAGAGAGTCATTCTAAAAGAGATTGATCAAAGATTTCAAAAACTCCCCCTATTTCCCATAATCAACACTTCTCCCCACAAGAAGCCAACTTTTGAAAATAGAGACAATAAGAGACAATAAAAGCTTTTGACAAAACAAAAACTCTATTCTACTATTTTCAAAATCTCTCAAGTGGTAGCTGATCCATTTATCACTTTGGCCTTTATTTTCTCCCCCTTTGGCATCAAGCACCAAAACGGGATTAATCTTGGCCTTTAAACCCCATTGCCTCACCAAAGTCTTCAATTAAGAGCAAATGGTAATAAGATTTCATGAGATGAACTTGGAATTAGTTACCCTCTCATCGGAGTGCAGTGGAAGTCTTTCGTGGTCCAAGTCCACCTTTTCCCTTTCAATCCTCCTTCGAGACTAAATTATCAAACTCAAGCACATGGTTAGTCTCAAAGGGTCAAGTTGTAACACATCTCCCCCTAAACATGTGCATTACTTTGCAACGGACTTGTGAGGTCCAGGGAGTGTTTGTACAACTTGAGCACCATAATAAGCAACAAAATGCAAAAAGGAACATGATCAAAAGCATGAGTACATGAATGCTACAATTCAATCCAGGTTCCGCGAATCTATGACATTTAGCTCACTACGCAACCTGCAAAAGGTCTTCTCATCTAGAGGCTTAGTGAAGATATCGGCTAGCTGGTTCTCGGTGCTAACATGAAACACTTCGATATCTCCCTTTTGCTGGTGGTCTCTCAAAAAGTGATGCCGGATGTCTATGTGCTTTGTGCGGCTGTGCTCAACAGGATTCTCCGCCATGCGGATAGCACTCTCATTGTCACATAGGAGTGGGACTTTGCTCAGATCGTAGCCAAAGTCCCGGAGGGTTTGCCTCATCCAAAGTAGTTGCGCGCAACACTGTCCTGCGGCAACATACTCGGCCTCAGCGGTGGATAGGGCAACGGATGTTTGTTTCTTAGAGTTCCATGACACCAGGGACCTTCCTAAGAATTGGCACGTCCCCGATGTACTCTTCCTATCGACCTTACATCCGGCATAGTCGGAGTCTGAGTATCCAACTAAGTCAAAGGTAGACCCCTTTGGATACCAGAGCCCGAAGCAAGGCGTAGCAACCAAATATCTAAGAATTCGCTTCACCGCCACTAAGTGACACTCCTTAGGATCGGATTGAAATCTAGCACACATGCATACGCTAAGCATAATATCCGGTCTACTAGCACATAAGTAAAGCAAAGAACCTATCATTGACCGGTATGCTTTTTGATCAACGGACTTACCTCCTTTGTTGAGGTCGGTGTGTCCGTCGGTCCCCATCGGAGTCTTTGCGGGCTTGGCGTCCTTCATCCCAAACCGCTTTAGCAGATCTTGCGTGTACTTCGTTTGGGAGATGAAGGTGCCGTCCTTGAGTTGCTTCACTTGGAACCCAAGGAAGTAGTTCAACTCGCCCATCATCGACATCTCGAATTTCTGCGTCATCACCCTGCTAAACTCTTCACAAGACTTTTGGTTAGTAGAACCAAATATTATGTCATCGACATAAATTTGGCACACAAACAAATCACCATCACATGTCTTTGTAAAAAGAGTTGGATCGGCCTTCCCAACCTTGAAAGCATTAGCAATTAGAAAGTCTCTAAGGCATTCATACCATGCTCTTGGGGCTTGCTTAAGTCCATAGAGCGCCTTAGAGAGCTTACACACATGGTCGGGGTACCGTTCATCCTCGAAGCCAGGGGGTTGCTCCACGTACACTTCCTCCTTGATTGGCCCGTTGAGGAAAGCGCTCTTCACATCCATTTGGTACAACCTGAAAGAATGGTGAGCGGCATATGCTAGCAAGATACGAATGGACTCTAGCCTAGCCACAGGAGCGAAAGTCTCCTCAAAGTCCAAACCTGCGACTTGGGCATAACCTTTTGCCACAAGTCGAGCCTTGTTCCTCGTCACCACCCCGTGCTCGTCCTGTTTGTTGCGGAACACCCACTTGGTTCCCACAACATTTTGCTTCGGACGAGGCACCAGTGTCCAAACTTCATTGCGCTTGAAGTTGTTTAACTCCTCTTGCATGGCCAACACCCAGTCCGGATCTAGCAAGGCCTCTTCTACCCTGAAAGGCTCAATAGAAGAGACAAAGGAGTAATGCTCACAAAAATTAACTAATCGAGATCGAGTAGTTACTCCCTTGCTAATGTCACCCAGAATTTGGTCGACGGGATGATCCCTTTGAATCATCGCTCGAACTTGGGTTGGAGGTGCCGGTTGCACTTCTTCCTCCATCACATGATTATCTTGTGCTCCCCCTTGATCAAGCGCCTCCACTTGAGGTACCTGTTCGTCATCTTCGGTTGGGGGATGCACCATAGTTGAGGAAGAAGATTGATCTTGTTCATCTTGTTCCTGTGGCCGTACTTCTCCAATCGCCATGGTCCGTATAGCGGCCGTCGGAACATCTTCTTCATCTACATCATCACAATCAACAACTTGCTCTCTTGGAGAGCCATTAGTCTCATCAAATACAACGTCGCTAGAGACTTCAACCAAACCCGATGATTTGTTGAAGACTCTATACGCCTTTGTATTTGAGTCATAACCTAACAAAAACCCTTCTACAGCTTTGGGAGCAAACTTAGAATTTCTACCCTTCTTTACTAGAATGTAGCATTTACTCCCAAATACACGAAAGTACGATACATTGGGTTTGTTACCGGTTAGTAGCTCATACGATGTCTTCTTGAGGAGGCGATGAAGGTAGACCCTGTTGATGGCGTGGCAAGCAGTGTTAACGGCTTCCGTCCAAAAGCACTCGGGGGTCTTGAACTCTCCTAGCATCGTCCTCGCCATATCGATGAGCGTCCTGTTCTTCCTCTCTACCACACCATTTTGCTGTGGTGTGTAGGGAGCGGAGAACTCGTGCTTGATCCCTTCCTCTTCAAGGAACTCCTCCACTTGAAGGTTCTTGAACTCGGATCCGTTGTCGCTCCTTATCTTCTTCACTTTGAGCTCAAACTCATTTTGAGCTCTCCTGAGGAAGCGCTTGAGGGTCCCTTGGGTTTCAGACTTATCCTGCAAAAAGAACACCCAAGTGAAGCGGGAAAAATCATCAACAATAACTAAACCATACTTACTCCCTCCTATGCTCAGATAGGCGACAGGTCCGAAGAGGTCCATATGCAGCAGCTCCAGGGGTCTTGAAGTCGTCATCACATTTTTGGTGTGATGAGAGCCTCCCACCTGTTTCCCTGCTTGACAAGCTGCACAAGGTCTATCTTTTTCGAATTGAACATTAGTTAGACCTATCACGTGTTCTCCCTTTAGAAGCTTGTGAAGGTTCTTCATCCCCACATGTGCTAAGCGGCGATGCCACAGCCAGCCCATGCTAGTCTTAGCTATTAAGCATGCATCTAGACCGGCCTCTTCTTTTGCAAAATCAACTAAATAAAGTTTGCCGTCTAATACACCCTTAAAAGCTAGTGAACCATCACTTCTTCTAAAGACAGACACATCTATATTTGTAAATAGACAGTTATATCCCATGTTGCATAATTGACTAACAGATAGCAAATTATAACCAAGAGACTCTACTAAAAACACATTAGAGATAGAGTGCTCATTAGAAATTGCAATTTTACCTAACCCTTTTACCTTGCCTTGATTCCCATCACCGAATATGATTGAATCTTGGGAATCCTTATTCTTGACGTAGGAGGTGAACATCTTCTTCTCCCCCGTCATATGGTTTGTGCATCCGCTATCAATAATCCAGCTTGAACCCCCGGATGCATAAACCTGCAAGGCAAATTTAGGCTTGGGTCTTAGGTACCCAACTCATGTTGGGTCCTACAAGGTTAGTGCAAATATCCTTAGGGACCCAAATGCAAGTTTTGTCTCCCTTGCATTTTGCCCCTAACTTCCTAGCAACAATTTTCTTATCCTTTCTACAAATAGCAAAGGAAGCATTTAAAGCATAATAAATTGTGGAAGGTTCATTCACTACTTTCCTAGGAGCATGAATAGCATTCTTTCTAGACACATGATGAATAGCATTTCTCCTAGACATATTTCTACCATGCATATAGGAAGAACTAGAAGCAAACATGGCATGAGAGTCAAAATCATCAAAAGCATTATAACTCCTATAAGCATTTCTAGTTTGTCTCCTATCATAATACATAAAAGCATGTTTCTTTTGCACATTACTAGCCATAGGGGCCTTCCCTTTCTCCTTGGTGGGAATGGGAGCCTTATGGCTTGTTAAGTTCTTAGCTTCTCTCTTGAAGCCAAGTCCATCCTTAATTGAGGGGTGTCTACCAATTGTGTAGGCATCCCTTGCAAATTTTAGCTTATCAAAATCATTCTTGCTAGTCTTAAGTTGAGCATTAAGACTAGCCAGTTCATCATTAAGCTTGGAAATTGAAACTAGGTGTTCACTACAAGCATTAATGTCAAAATCTTTACACCTAGTACAAATTTCAACATGTTCTACACAAGAATTGGATTTATTTGCTACTTCTAATTTAGCATTTAAATCATTGTTGACACCTTTCAAAGTAGAAATGGTTTCATGACAAGTAGATAGTTCAAAAGAAAGCATTTCATTTCTTTTAGCTTCTAAAGCATAGGATTTTTGTGCCTCAACAAATTTATCATGCTCTTCATACAACAAATCCTCTTGCTTTTCTAAAAGTATATTCTTTTCATTCAAGGCATCAATTAATTCATTAATTTTGTCTATCTTAGATCTATCTAAGCCCTTGAACAAACATGAATAATCTACTTCATCCTCATCACTAGATTCGTCCTCACTTGAAGAAGCATAGGTAGAGTTGCGAGTACATACCTTCTTCTCCCTTGCCATAAGGCATGTGTGACGCTCGTTGGGGAAGAGGGTTGATTTGTTGAAGGCGGTGGCGGCGAGTCCTTCATTGTCGGAGTCGGACGAGGAGCAATCCGAGTCCCACTCCTTGCCTAGATGCGCCTCGCCCTTTGCCTTCTTGTAATGCTTCTTCTTTTCCCTCTTGTTTCCCTTTTCCTGGTCACTATCATTATCGGGACAGTTAGCAATAAAATGACCAAGCTTACCGCATTTGAAGCATGATCGCTTCCCCTTGGTCTTAGTCTTGCTCGGCTGTCCATTGCGACCCTTTAGCACCGTCTTGAATCTCTTGATAATGAGGGCCATTTCTTCTTCATTAAGACCGGCCGCCTCAATTTGCGCCACCTTGCTGGGCAGCGCCTCCTTGTTCCCTGTGGCTTTGAGAGCAAAAGGTTGCGGCTCGTTGATCGGTCCATTCAAGGCGTCGTCCACATACCTTGCCTCCTTGATCATCATTCGCCCGCTGACGAATTTTCCTAGGACTTCTTCGGGCGACATTTTGGTGTACCTGGGATTCTCACGAATATTATTCACCAAATGAGGATCAAGAACGGTAAAGGACCTGAGCATTAGTCGGACGACGTCGTGGTCCGTCCATCGCGTGCTTCCGTAGCTCCTTATTTTGTTGATAAGGGTCTTGAGCCGGTTGTATGTCTGAGTTGGCTCCTCGCCCCTTATCATCGCGAACCGTCCAAGCTCGCCCTCCACCAACTCCATTTTGGTGAGCAAGGTAGCGTCATTTCCCTCATGAGAGATCTTGAGGGTATCCCAGATTTGCTTGGCGTTATCCAAGCCACTCACTTTATTATATTCATCCCTGCACAATGAGGCTAGAAGAACAGTAGTAGCTTGTGCATTCTTATGGATTTGCTCATTAATGAATATAGGACTATCCGAACTATTAAAGTGCATTCCACTATCTACAATCTCCCATATGCTAGGATGGAGAGAGAATAGGTGACTACGCATTTTGTGGCTCCAAAATCCGTAGTCCTCCCCATCAAAGTGTGGGGGCTTGCCGAGTGGAATGGAAAGCAAATGTGAATTTGAACTTTGCGGAATACGAGAGTAGTCAAAAGAAAAGTTAGAATTAACCGGTTTCCTTTGTTTGTCGTGGTCGTCGTCCTTTTGGGAAGAAGAGGACTCATCGCTGTCGTAGTAGACGATCTCCTTGATGCGTCTTGTCTTCTTCTTCTTCCCATCTTTTCGCTTGTGGCCCGAGCCCGAGTCATTGGACTTGTCATCCCTTGGCTCGTTGACGAAGGACTCCTTCTCCATGTCGTTGATCACAATTCCCTTCCCCTTAGGATCCATCTCTTCGGGCGGTTAGTCCCTTTCTTGAAGAGAACGGCTCCGATACCAATTGAGAGCACCTAGAGGGGGGGGGTGAATAGGTGATCCTGTAAAACTTCAAAACTTAAGCCACAAAAACTTGTTAAGTGTTAGCACAATTATGGCCAAGTGGCTAGAGAGGAGTCAAAACACAATAACCACAAGAAATCAATCACAGAGATGACACGGTGGTTATCCCGTGGTTCGGCCAAGTACAAAACTTGCCTACTCCACGTTGTGGCGTCCCAACGGACGAGAGTTGCACTCAACTCCTCTCAAGTGATCCAATGATCAACTTGAATACCACGGTGTTCTTGCTTTTCTTTTCTCAATCCCGTTTGCGAGGAATCTCCACAACTTGGAGCCTCTCGCCCTTACAAAAGATGTTCACAGAGAATCACAGAGCAAGGGAGGGATTAGCAACTCACACACGACACAAAGATCACAGCGAATACGCACACACAAGACCCAGACTTGAGCTCAAAAGACTAGCACACTAGAACGAAGCTCAAATCACTAGAATGTCGAACAAGTGTGCGAGATTGATGTGTGAGTGATCAAGAGTGCTCAAGGAATGCTTGGTGTGCTCCTCCATGCGCCTAGGGGTCCCTTTTATAGCCCCAAGGCAGCTAGGAGCCGTTGAGAGCACATCTGGAAGGCTATCCTTGCCTTCTGTCGTCGGGCGCACCGGACAGTCCGGTGCACACCGGACACTGTCCGGTGCCCGATTTCTTTCCTTAACAGCCGCAGCTGACCGTTGCCGACCACTGCAGATCTGGCGCACCGGACAGTCCGGTGCACACCGGACAGTCCGGTGCTTCCTTCCGACCGTTGGCTCGGCCTCGTGTCGTGCGCCGATCGCGCGGCCGACCGTTGGCCCGGCCGACCGTTGGCTCACCGGACAGTCCGGTGCACACCGGACAGTCCGGTGAATTTTAGCCGAAGTCGCCGGAGAAAAACCCGAGAGCGGCCTCTTCGGCCGAGGCAACCTGGCGCACCGGACACTGTCCGGTGCCCCACCGGACACTGTCCGGTGCACCACCGGACAGTCCGGTGCCCCAGACCGAAACAGCCCCTTGGCTGCACACAGCCAAGTCTTCTCTTCTCTTCTTCTTTCTGTTTCTAATACTTAGACAATTATATTAGTACACAAAACCAATGTACTAAGACTTAGAAACATACCTTTGTTGAAGATTTGCACTTTGTTCATCCATGGGCATTGATTTACATTTAAGCACTCAATCACCAAAATACTTAGAAATGGCCCAAGGGCACATTTCCCTTTCACAGCCTCAACCTCGGCCTCGGGAGGAATCGCGTCCTCGCCCGACCCCAGCCTCGGCCTCGGGAGGAGTCTCTGCCTCGCCCGACCTTGGGCTCAGACCGACCGCGCCACGGGGGATGCATCATTACCCTACCCCTAGCTAGCTCAGGCTACGGGGGAACAAGACCGGCGTCCCATCTGGCTCGCCCCGGTAACAAGTAATGATGGCTCCCCGCGTGCGTCCATGACGATGGTGGTTCTCAGCCACCTACGGAAGCAAGGAGACGTCAGCAAGATCCCAGCAGCACCGACAGCTGTGCTTCTACAGGGCTCAAGCACTCCTCTGACGGCCACGTTACCGTGTACACAGGGCTCAGGCACCTCTCTGCCAGACACGTTAGCGCATAGCTACACCCCCCATTGTACACCTGGACCCTCTCCTTGCATCTATAAAAGGGAGGTCCAGGGCGTTCATGTGGGAGGGTCGCGTGGGAGAACGAGCTAACGAACATGCTCACTCACTCTCTCTCTCTCTCGCGAACGCTTGTAACCCCTACTACAAGCACACCCCCCTGGTGCGGGATAACACGAGCCGCATTTCTCCCTTGTGTTCCATCTCGCGCCAACCCATCTGGGCTGGGACGCGCAGCGACAAATTTACTCGTCGGTCCAGGGACCCCCCGGGGTCGAAACGCCGACAGTTGGCGCGCCAGGTAGGGGTCTGCTGCGTGTTAATGAACAACTTCCTGTTGAGTTCCAGATGGGTAGTCTACAGCAACCTCTTCAGCCCGGGACGCTGCTCCGCTTCGGGAGTCTCGAGTTCATGTCCCTCGACGGCAGCTACGACATGGTACTCCTCCCCCCGCAGCGCGACAGCGACAATGACGGTCGTCAGCTCGCCCGGCGGCGGCGGACTCGACGACGTCTTCCCCCCATGGCGGAAGAGCAGCATCCAGGTTTGTCCCGCCACCCTCCTCACCGCAGGAGGAGGAGACGGGGCAACCGTGGCCAGGCAGGAGGCGGCACCTCCTCACCCCAGCGGGAGACATGTCGGGCGTTGTCTTTGCACCTGAGACAACGACAGATGTCGTTTCCCCGCAACATGCCAACGCCAAGCGGACAGATGACGCCAGCACACTCGCGAAGGGCTTGCTGGGCGTTAGCCTCGTACCTAAGATAACGGTGTAGTCCGTCCCCGACGCGAATTCGTCACCGTCCATCAATCAAGAGGTACCGTCCGTTTTCCACCCTATGCCTTTTAGATTCAGCTTCGATCCGCCAAGCGACCCCACTTCGGTGAGCGCTTTCGTAAAGGCATACCCTAACCTTTCGGGGTACCACATGTGGTCATCTTGGGACCGACTGACGGCCGTCTCAACCTACGGGCCCCCAGGTTCCGAGGAAGAAGACGAGCCCGACTCTGGTTGGGATTTCTCCGGGCTCGGTAATCCCAGTGCCATGCGAGACTTCATGACCGCATGTGACTATTGCCTCTCCGATTGCTCCGATGATGGCCACAGCCTTGACGACGAGGGTTGTGGCCCAAGTCGCGAATGTTTCCACGTCGATCTAGGGGGTCACGACGAAGGCAACCATCTTGGTATGCCGGAGGATGACGATCCCCCTGGGCCTGCGCCTCGCGTTGACATCCTGCGGAAGCTAGCTGTGGTCCCAGTCCCTGTGGGGGGTCAGGACACACAGCTCGAGCAAATCCGTGAGATGCAGGCCAAGCTCGACGAGGAAGCAGGGCAACTTGCGCAGCTCCGGCAAAACATCGAGCAGGAGTGGGCAGGCCGAGCACTCGCCGGAGAAGCACGTCATCTGGCCCGGGACATCCAGCGCCGTATCGCTGACGATGCCAGGGCAAGGCTGCCCCCGGCCTCCAGCGGGGTCGGCCATAATCTGGCTGTAGCGGTGATACTGCTCCGAGCAATACCGGAGCCATCCACCACCGAGGGGCGGCGTATCCAGGGAGAACTCAAGAATCTCCTGGAGGATGTCGCGGTCCGAAGGGACGAAAGCTCTGCCTCCCAAAGGCAAGGGTACCCCCCGGAGCATCGCGCAACGACTTCCCGACTCGTGTGGGAGGCCTCGGTCCACACCGGGCGCACGCGGGACGCGACGCCTGCAGCCCCGGATCGCCTCGGCAACGAGCATCACCGCCGCGACCGTCGAGCCCGCCTCGACGAGAAGGTGCACCGAGGCTACCACCCCAGGCGTGGGGGACGCTACGACAGCGAGGAGGATCGGAGCCCCTCGCCCGAACCACCAGGTCCGGAAGCCTTCAGCCGGGCCATACGACGGGCGTCGTTCCCGACCCGGTTCCGAGCCCCGACTACCATCGCCAAGTACTTGGGGGAAACAAGGCCGGAGTTGTGGCTTGCGGACTACCGGCTGGCCTGCCAACTGGGTGGAACGGACGACGACAACCTCATCATCCGCAACCACCCCCTGTTTCTCTCCGACGCCGCCTGGGCCTGGCTGGAGCATCTGCCTACTGCGCAGATCTCCAACTGGGACGACCTGGTCAAGGCCTTCGCTGGGAACTTCCAGGGCACGTACGTGCGCCCTGGGAACTCCTGGGATCTCCGAAGCTGCCTCCAGTAGCCAGGGGAATCCCTGCGAGAGTACATCCAGCGGTTTTCGAAGCAGCGCACCGAGCTGTCCAACATCACCGACTCAGATGTCATTGGGGCGTTCCTCGCCGGCACCACTTGTCGCGACCTGGTGAGCAAACTGGGCCGCAAGACTCCCACCAAGGCGAGCGAGTTGATGGACATCGCCACCAAGTTCGCCTCTGGTCAGGAGGCGGTTGAGGCCATCTTCCGGAAGGACAAGCAGCCTCAGGGACGGCAGCAGGAAGACATCCCCGAGGCGTCCGCCCAGCGTGGCACGAAGAAGAAGGCCAAGAAGAAGTCGCAAGCGAAGCGTGATGCCGCCGATGCAGATCTTGTCACTGCCACCGAGCACAGGAACCCTCGGAAGCCCCCGGAGGGGCCAACCTGTTCGACAAGATGCTCAAGGAGTCGTGCCCCTATCACCAGGGTCCCGTCAAGCACACCCTTGAGGAATGTGTCATGCTTCGGCGCTACTTCCATAAGGCCGGGCCCCCGGCGGAAGGTGGCAAAGGCCAAGACAACGACAAGAAGGAGGGCGACAAGGCAGAGGAGTTCCCCGAGGTCCACGGCTGTTTCATGATCTACGGTGGGCAAGTGGCGAACGCCTCGGCTCGGCACCGCAAGCAGGAGCGCCGGGAGGTCTGCTCGGTAAAGGTGGCGGCACCAGTCTACCTAGATTGGTCCGACAAGCCCATCACCTTCGACCAAGGCGACCACCCCGACTGCGTGACGAGCCCAGGAAAGTACCCGCTCGTCGTCGACCCCGTCATCGGCAACGCCAGGCTCACCAAGGTCCTCATGGACGGAGGCAGCAGCCTCAACATCATCTACGCCGAGACCCTTGGGCTCTTGGAGATCGATTTGTCCATGATTCGGGCTGGTGCGGCGCCCTTTCACGGGATCATCCCCGGGAAGCGCGTCCTGCCCCTTGGGCAACTCGATTTGCCCGTCTGGTTCGGAACTCCCTCCAACTTCCGAAAGGAAACCCTCACGTTCGAGGTGGTCGGGTTCCGAGGGACCTACCACGCGGTGCTGGGGAGACCATGCTACGCCAAGTTCATGGCCGTCCCCAACTACACATACCTCAAGCTCAAGATGCCAGGCCCCAACGGGGTCATCCCAGGAGGTGCCTGACGCGAAGCGCCACGCCAGCAACTTCGAGCCAGCTGAGGCGGTTAAGTCCGTCCCTCTCGACCCCAGCAACGACACCTGCAAGCAAGTCCGGATCGGCTCCGAGCTCGACCCCAAATAGGAAGCAGTGCTCGTCGACTTTCTCCGCGCGAACGTCGAAGTTTTTGCGTGGAGTCCCTCGGACATGCTGGGCATACCGAGGGATGTCGCCGAGCACTCGCTGGATATCCGAGCTGGAGCCCGACCCGTGAAGCAGCACCTGTGCGGCTTTGACGAAGAAAAGTGCAGGGCCATAGGCGAGGAGATCCACAAGCTGATGGCCGCAGGGTTCATCAAGAGGTATTCCATCCCGAATGGTTAGCTAACCCTGTGCTTGTGAAAAAGAAAGGTGGGAAATGGAGGATGTGCGTAGACTACACTGGTCTAAACAAAGCATGTCTGAAGGTTCCCTACCCTCTGCCTCGCATCGATCAAATTGTGGACTCCACTGCTGGGTGCGAAACCCTGTCGTTCCTCGACGCCTATTCAGGTTATCACCAAATCAAGATGAAAGAGTCCGACCAGCTCGTGACTTCTTTCATCACGCCTTTTGGCATGTACTGCTATACTACTATGCCATTTGGCTTGAGGAATGCAGGTGCAACATACCAAAGGTGCATGAACCACGTGTTCGGAGAACACATCGGCCAAACGGTCGAGGCTTACGTCGATGACATCGTTGTCAAGACGAGGAAAGCCTCCGACCTCCTCTCTGACCTTGAAACGACATTCAAGTGTCTGAGAGCGAAGGGCGTGAAGCTCAATCCCGAGAAGTGTGTCTTCGGAGTCCCCCGAGGCATGCTCCTGGGGTTCATCGTCTCCGAGCGGGGCATCGAGGCCAACCCGGAGAAAATCACGACCATCACCAACATGGGGCCTATCAAAGATTTGAAAGGAGTACAAAGGGTCATGGGATTCCTTGCGGCTCTGAGCCGCTTCATCTCGCGCCTCGGCGAAAAAGGCCTGCCCTTGTACCGCCTCTTAAGGAAGGCCGAGCGCTTCACTTGGACCCCCGAGGTCGAGGAAGCCCTCGGAAACTTAAAGGCACTCTTTACAAATGCGCCCATCTTGGTGCCCCCCGCTACGGGAGAAGCCCTCTTGATCTACGTAGCCGCAACCACTCAGGTGGTCAGCGCCACGATCGTAGTCGAGAGACAAGAAGAAGGGCATGCACTGCTTGTCCAGAGGTCGGTCTACTTCATCAGTGAAGTGCTATCCGAGACCAAGATCCGCTACCCGCAAATTCAGAAGCTACTGTACGCAGTAATTCTGACGCGGCGAAAGTTGTGACACTACTTCGAGTCTCATCCGGTGACTGTGGTGTCATCCTTCCCCCTAGGGGAGATCATTCAGTGTCGAGAGGCCTCGGGTAGGATAGCAAAGTGGGCAGTGGAGCTCATGGGCGAGACAATCTCGTTCGCTCCTCGGAAGGCCATCAAGTCCCAAGTCTTGGCGGATTTTTCCTAGCGGAATGGGTCGACACCCAATTGCCAACAGCTTCGATCAAACCGGAACTTTGGACCATGTACTTCGATGGGTCGCTGATGAAAACGGGAGCAGGTGCTGGCCTGCTCTTCATCTCACCCCTCGGGAAACATCTCCGCTACGTGCTGCGCCTCCATTTTTCCGGCGTCAAACAACGTGGCCGAGTACGAGGCTCTAGTTAATGGGTTGCGCATCGCCATCGAGCTAGGGGTTCGGCGCCTCGACGCTCGTGGCGACTCTTAGCTTGTCATTGACCAAGTCATGAAGAACTCCCACTGCCACAACCGGAAGATGGAGGCCTACTGCGACGAAGTTCGGTGCCTGGAAGACAAGTTCTACGGGCTGGAGCTCAACCACATCGCTCGACGGTACAACGAGACTGTGGATGAGCTGGCGAAAATAGCCTCGGGGCGGACAATGGTTCCCCCTAACGTCTTCTCCAGAGACATACATCAACCCTCATTCTAGATCGACGACACGCCCGAGCCCGAGGAGGGCTCAGCCCAGCCCGAGGTATCCTCGGCCACCGAGGGTGAGGCCCTGCGCTTCGAGGGAGAGCGGAATGGGGTTGCGCCAAACCGAAACTGGCAGACCCTGTACCTGGAATATCTCCTCCGAGGAGAGCTACCCCTCGACAAGGCCGAAGCTCGGCGACTGGCGCGGCGCGCCAAGTCGTTCGTCTTACTGGGTGATGAAAAGGAGCTCTACCACCGCAACCCCTCAGGCATTCTCCAACGATGCATATCCGTCACCGAAGGACATGAGCTATTGCAAGAAATACACTCGTGGGGCTTGCGGTGACCACGCAGCACCTCGAGCCCTCGTGGGGAACGCCTTCCGACAAGGCTTCTACTGGCCGACCGTGGTGGCCGACGCCACTAGGATTGTACGCTCCTGCCAAGGGTGTCAATTCTACGCGAGACAGATGCACCTGCCCACTCAGGCCCTGCAGACAATACCCATCACCTGGTCGTTTGCAGTGTGGGGTCTAGACCTCGTCGGTCCCTTGCAGAAGGCACCCGGGGGGCTTCTCGCACCTGCTGGTCGCCATCGACAAATTCTGCAAGTGGATCGAGGTTCGACCCCTAACCAGCATCAGGTCCGAGCAGGCGGTGGCGTTCTTCACCAACATCATCCATCGCTTTGGGGTCCCGAACTCCATCATCACCGACAATGGCACACAGTTCACTGGGAAGAAGTTCCTGGACTTCTGCGAGGACCACCACATCCGTGTGGACTGGGCCGCCGTAGCTCACCCCATGACGAATGGGCAGGTGGAGCGTGCCAACGGTATGATTCTGCAGGGACTTAAAACCGAGGATCTACAACGACCTCAACAAGTTCGACAAGCGGTGGATGAAGGAGCTACCCTCGGTAGTCTGGAGTCTGAGGACGACACCGAGCCGAGCCACGGGTTTCTCGCCGTTCTTTCTAGTCTATGGGGTCGAGGCCATCTTGCCCACAGACTTAGAATATGGTTCCCCGAGGACAAAGGCGTACGACGACCGAAGCAACCAGACCAGCCGAGAAGACTCACTGGACCAGCTGGAAGAGGCTCGGGACGTGGTCTTACTGCACTCGGCGCGGTATCAGTAGTCTCTGCGACGCTACCACGCCCGAGGGGTTCAGCCCCGAGGCTTCCAGGTGGGAGACATGGTACTTCGGCTGTGCCAAGATGCCCGAGGGCGCCACAAGCTTACTGAAAGTTCCCTTTGGCCCGGGAACAGGATCTGGATGTCGCCTAGAGGGGGGGGTGAATAGGCGGATAAAAATTATCACTTTAGAACTTAAATCTTACTCTACTCGAAGACAGGATCGCAGTGGAGTGAAGAACTCTTCGAGTAGGTTGCAGCGGAATTGAGATTCCTGTCTTAAGAATATCCTGCACTTCAGAGAAAGCTAGTACCACAGGTAAGTGGTGAAGTGCAAATGTAAGAACTGAATAAGACAGAGAATCAGCATACAACACAGAGCAGAGCACGTGGACACAGGAATTTATCCCGAGGTTCGGCCAAGCCTGAAATGCTTGCCTAGTCCTCGTTGGAGTTAGCCACACTTGGGCTTGGAGTCTATTTCAACTCCGTCCTCCGTTTGCTCAGATCTGTCAGTCAGACAGATAGAGCCTTCCACTATATCGAGTTGGTTACAACGAAGCCGCGGCTGCTTACAAACTTCTTGGCAGCACCCCGGCAGAGTAACGATATGCTCAAGACCTTGCTCTTGCTCTTCGCGGCACTTCTCCACTCTCTATAGGCTTATAGTTGTGCCTTCTACACAAACTATAGAGTTACACACAAGAGGGAGAGTGAGAATTGATCCGAGTGATGTCTTGTAACACCCCAAAATCCTAAATCTGGGTTTAGTATATTTTTTTCTAAAAACAAAACTAAAATAAAAGTACCTTTTAATGGAGGATTCCACATAAAAAAATGACCCTTTGAAAAAAATGGCGATAATAATTAAAAAGTGATAAATATTAAAATATTGATATGTTTTAATTAGAAGTATACATTTTAGGGATCATACCTTAGAAATTATTTTTTTAAAATTGTATTATTCTGTGTGTATGAATTGTATAATGAAAAGCATTTGCATAAATGAAATGATAAATAAGTAACCAACATAAATTATATTTTTGCATGTTGTAGTTTTATTTGCTTGTGCATTTAATATTGAAATTTGAAATCATTTATTGGAATCTAGAAACAGAAAAGAGAAATAATAAAAAGACTTAAAAAAAGGAACAAAAAAAGACGAAAGCCTCGCCACGCCATGTGCGTTCAGCCCACCTGCTATCCTAAACCAACCAAAACCATCCCACGACCTCTCCCATGGTTTATTTTTTATTTTTTATTATTATTTTATTACTCTAGCCGTATGTGATGTTAGCATGATACAAGCAGTGACATCAGCCATGCAAGCCATGCAAACGAACCAGGAAAACCGCGTGCATCTGTTTTCTCTTGGTCGCTGTCGTGTGGACCCACCGTCCAGATTAGTCTTCTCGTTAGATTTGGCAGACAGGTTACGCTCGTTAGCCTCCTCTGACGCATGGGGCCAACCCGTCAGACCCTTCCCCATCGGACCGCAACAAACCAGGCGGGCGGCGGCCGAGCTTTCCGGTGGGAAAAGCTTGCTTCTCCATCCGGACTACAGCTATAAAACCAAACTTCTTTCCCCCTTGCCCGATCAGCAACACAAGGGATCCGATCTCGCACGATTAATCGGGTGGCTGAGCACTTCATCGGAGAAATCCCCTCCACCGTGTGAGTCAAGGCAATTGCCGTTGTTGACCTGCAATCTCGCCGGTGTGGGGTGCTCGATTTTGGCGTCAGGGGCATTCGTAGGCATCCATCGAAGCCAGCGGGCGGCGAACAGAGTGAATAAGGTGGCACCTAGGACCGGCGATTGCCCGCCGTAATCTGATTTCCGCCGAGCGCTGCTGCTAGGGCCCGCGTTGCGCGAATCACGGTATGTGTGACTCCATCAGGATCGCCATCTTTCCTGCCCTTTTTGTTCACTTGGCGGCGTCAGTTTTGAGCACTGGGGTTGCCGGCGCGCGGTACTCCGGCGAGGACACCGCTGCGCTAGGTGCTCCGTTGCCCAGCGTCCATCGTGAGGAGGGAGGCGGTGTTCTAACCATTGGATCATCGTTGGTCGAATGAGATGAGAACACGTGGGTGTTAGCGTATTAGCCTTAGATCCCAGAGTATACGGTCGAGATTGGATCCACGGAACGATTCGGCCTGGGCGATTCTAGGCGTTGGATCACGATCGTGCGGGTCCGAGGCGATCGCGGGGTATTTTAAATCTGAACCGTAGAATCAGGATCCTACGGTCACCGTACCCTGCCGGTTCAGTATTCCGCCGATCTAATCCGGGCCCTTGACCGCTGATCCAACGGTCCACATGTCATCATACCCCTTCGGCATGGTAAAACTCCATATAGCCCCCAACTTTCTTTAGATTTAAACCCGTCGTCCCGCGCAGGGTAAAGGTTAATACGATTAGGTCCTGAAAATTGCACAGAGCACCCTGGGAGACTTCAAAATATTGTCCGCTTTCCACAGTTCATTGAATTAACTAAAACAATTTCGAGATAATGATTATTAGTATAAAAATAATTCCAATAACTTGTAAAATCCATAACTCCTTTGTTTTAACTCCGAATTGATCTGTTCAAGTTGTGTTAGATTCGTATAAATATTTACTACGCATTAACAACATTGGTTATACCATATCTTATAATTTTATAGTTAGATATTTATTTAACCTATGTTTACTAGAGTGACTCTTCTACTCAAAGCTAACCTGCCTATATTTGCAATATGATTAAAATAAGATCTCCAGCCAAGTTATAAGTAAGATTAAAGTTGAAATAATTATTTCTTTGGATTATCTTTATAGAATCAACACAAGACCTAGTGTTAATTACTTAATCACGTAGGTCTTCCAAAAATTACAACTTTATAACCGTAACTTCAATTTTAGTAGTTCTCAAACCTGTGATCTCATTATGCAGCGTAGAATATTATTACGCAGTTTATTCTTATGTTTGGTGTGATGTTATTTTTCCCTATACCATGTTTGTCTGTATTGCTACGTTTAGCAGTGAGGACACGTGTCACCTGAAGAGCAAGTTGGTACCTGGAATCTCATGTCCCAGGCAAGTTGTGCCCTTGATCACTTCTTTTTACCCACTCATGTTCTAATTAATCATAATGATCTGCATAGGTTAATTTTGATGGGACCCAATAGGTTACCCTAGTTTGACTATCTTTATACCTTGTTCACCACTGGATTTTCGGGTAGTACCTGCTATTGCTTTATGTGGTTTTAGGTATAGAGATGCATTTAATTCATGATTATCTTTTATTATCAGTTATTATTTATTGTTCATGATAAGATCATTATGTTAATTGGAACATGGAGAACCACCCGGGAAAACAGTGCTACCACAAGGGTTTATGGACGCCCTTGGCTAACTAATTAGGAAAGCTAGTGGAAGACTACCTTACCCGAAAGGGGCAAGGGCAGTAGGGGAGTGGTCAGTGTAGGGAGGTCCTTGGTTGATTTTGCTGCGATGGCGGTCAGGCAAGAACCCTGCATTGGAGCTTCCTATAAACTGTAGCGGGTTTTCTGAAGCTAGTGGAACTTTGTAAAGGCCTCGTAGTGTTACCCTGCCTCGCCTCCTCGGTAGAGGTGTATGGGAAGTCGCGATCCCTTGGCAGATGGGTAACATGACTTGTGGGTAAAGATGCGCAACCTCTGCAGAGTGTAAAACTGGTATACTAGCCGTGCTCACGGTCATGAGCGGCTCGGACACTCACATGATTAAATTATGGAACTTAAACTCAATTTGTCATATGCATTGCATCGCAGGTGAGATTGTTACTTTTGTTCTACTAAATTGGGTTGGTATTTACTTATACTTAGTAATTGCTAATAAAATTTTGACCAACTTTAAAAGCAATGCTCAGCTCTAACCATCCTCTTTGGTAAGCCTTACACTTCACGTGAGCTCCCACCTTTGGCGAGTTCATGCACATTATTCCCCACAACTTGTTGAGCGATGAACGCATGTGAGCTCACTCTTGCTGTCTCACACCCCCCCACAGGTCAAGAACAGGTACCGCAGGATGAGGCGCATGGAGGATGCTGCGATGAGTTCGTGAGAGAGATCTAGGCCGTCGTCTCCCAGTCAACTTTGGGTTGCTGGACCGTTGTCTCCTTATAATGTAATTATTTATTTATTTTGTATAGAACTCCGGTTATATAGTAAAGATGTGACATTCGATCCTGTGCCACTATGCATCATATGTGTGAGACTTGGTCCCAGCACACCTGGTGATTATGTTCGCGCCCGGGTTTTGGACCCCTAAAATCCGGGTGTGACATGTCTACACTTGTTGGATGCACTTGTTTATTGCTTGAGGCGCCTAGGGGTCCCTTTTATAGGCACAAGGGGCCTAGGAGCCGTTGGAAGCAATCCAGGAAGGCAATCCTTGCCTTCTGTCGGGTGGTGCACCGGACAGTCCGGTGCACCACCGGACACTGTCCGGTGCCTGATCTCCTTCCATAAATAGAGCAGTCGACCGTTGCAGTCCTGGAGCCGTTGGCACACCGGACACTGTCCGGTGCACACCGGACAGTCCGGTGCCCCCATATGACCGTTGGCTCGGCCACGCGTCACGCGCAGATTGCGCGGCCGACCGTTGGCCCAGCCGACCGTTGGCTCACCGGACAGTCCGGTGCACACCGGACAGTCCGGTGAATTATAGCCGATCGTCGCCAGACTTCTCCCGAGAGCAGGCAGTTCACCGGAGTTCAGCCTGGCGCACCGGACACTGTCCGGTGCACCACCGGACACTGTCCGGTGCACCACCGGACAGTCCGGTGTGCCAGACTGAGCTGAGTTTTGGCTGTACACAGCCAAGCATTTTGCATCTCTTTTCTTTTCTTCTTTTCTCTGTTTCTGACACTTAGACAAATATGTTAGTACACAAAAACCAATGTACTAAGTCTAGAAATATACCTTCTCTTAATTATTACATCTATAGCATTTCACATGCTTGAGTTTTGATGTTGAACTCATAAATCATCA
This sequence comes from Zea mays, assembly GCF_902167145.1. Taxonomy (NCBI): domain Eukaryota; kingdom Viridiplantae; phylum Streptophyta; class Magnoliopsida; order Poales; family Poaceae; genus Zea; species Zea mays. The sequence continues at coordinate 213,338,598 of NC_050096.1, read as the reverse complement.
AGTCGGCTTGACTTGATCTAGATTGACATTTCTTAGCTCCAACATCCTGCAAAGGTCACATAGAACATTTCCAAACATAGGAACAACCCAAACTAAAGATCAAGATGAACTTAGCTCTTTTGGGCTGCTTCCAGTTCTGGTTTTGACACTTGTTCTCCTTCTAGTGACCTTGATCTCCTTCTTAGAGCTTGATCTTGAGCCTTATGACTTACACCACATAACTATAACTGTTACCTCATTGGTTGTAAGTCACGTCCTTATATAGTGATCCTTGATGTGCCGTAGCTGTTCTCAACTCGATCACCCTTGACTTTGCAAGCTTTCTTCTTCACCCTTGGACTTGGGTTCCTCAGTCTCCTTGACCTTCTCCCGTGCACTTGGTACCTCGAAGCTCTTCTTGCCTCCGTCCTTGGCTTGATCAGTTGTCTCCGAGCTACGCACCCGAGTATCACTTTTGCAATGTCCAGCTAACTTGTGATGCCCATTATCTATCATCATCTAGTCCTTGGGCCATCACACTTGTTCACTTGTGTTGAACCCTGTCAGCTTTACACTAAGCACCTATCCAACACTTAACATACTTGTTAGTCCTTTAATTGAGTTGTCATCCAAACACCAAAACTCACAAGAGAGCTTTCAATCTCCCCCTTTTTGGTGATTGATGGCAACACAATTAAAGCTTACATAAGAATAAGATTTGAAGCACAAATTTTGAATTCTAAGTTTATAGAATTGCTCCCCCTAAATATGTGCTTACTTCAGAATCATACTTTTGGCCTTATATGCCAATTTGCACATACTTAGGCAATTCGAAGCATTTCTACACCTTAGCACCTTTTGGAGTGCATTGTGTCAAAGATCAAACCATGATGCTATAATGCACAAATGCACATAATCAGAGTTAAACACCCATCATTGAGTGGCTATATCACAGGAATATCAACCTACCACTTTTCACCATTAAGATACCAATTTAGATACTAATTTAAAACAATCTTAAAGCACCATTAACCACATGCATCATTATCCACATGACTATCTATTAATTCATAGCAACGGAAGCACTAATCCATATGATGCAACACATATAATACTGCAGGAAGCATATGAATAACACACTAGCAAAGCTCAAACTAACACATCACCCCTTAGGATAAGCTTTCCTCTCAGGTTGAGATAAGCTTTAATGCACAAATTCTCCCCCTTTGACATCAAACACCAAAACCATATTCAAGCAAGAACATAGGATGATGTCAAGGGACAGCAGGGTGTTAAGGAGGAGAGACACATGACCAACACTCCCCCTTACTTATTGAGCATATGCACTACCAACATATATGCAAGAAGATTAATACTTACTTTTGTACCTTTACCAAGTTGTAGTGTACTTCCCATCTTGAAGGTATTTAATCTCACGTGAGCTTCTCCACACTTGTGCCTGATTCTTTATCCTAACTTTTTCTTGTTGCTAAGACATCAAACTTAGAACAAGTTATAGTATTGGGCACAAGAAGAAACTTCTATTCTAATGATTATCAAAGGATGTCAATTAAAGCAAACTACCATGGCTACCAATTGAAAGATACCAATTTCAAAGTTCATTTATTATCGTAGCTCCATGGTATTTAAGAATAAACATCTATTATCACCAGATATTATAGAGCATGAGCAATTTAGGGATATACAATTTCTCATGACTTAAGATACCAATTACTTGACTTACAGAGGTACCCATGTCCTGATTGCTCCATTTCATGCTCATCTTTTCCACCTTGAGACTGTACAAGATTGCTCAAGAAACAGTTAGTCTCAAAAGACACAAGTTGTGTGTGCTCCCCCTAAGCTTGTGCATCAAATATTTGAATAACTTGTACTTTGCACATTCTAGCTTTCTCAGAACTAGAGGGGATTACAACATAACTTGATCAAGGCATACTCTCAATTTCATCACAAAGAAATACCAATTGAGAACCAAATGAAAGATTGATTTAATACATCAATGCATGCCAATTATTGTACCACATACATAGCAATCTAAACATGCTACATGTATGACAATCATTGTACCATATGTACCAATTGAAGAACAACACAATCATGCATATAACGCGTAATGTCTAAGCATGCCATAATTAAGAAGGTTTCTTAGATGCACCAAAAGAAACAACATTTTAAAGGCATAACTCACCAAGATATTACCGATTGAAAGACAAGAACATAGCTATGATCACAATTAATGGAACTTCAAGGTATTCAATACAATTGCACAGTTCCATTTTCCACACCTTTGCCTTTATGAGAGCACTTGTTATCATCAATTCAGAGCTCCTTTTGCTTACGCATCTCACAGCTCAAAAGGGCACGACATGAATTTGAAATTCACACTATACCAAACTAGGGTAATTATGTGAACAAGGACTAAACAAAATGTCATGCTTGCACACATAGGTTACTCATTACATAGCATGATTTACAAAGAAAACAGGTTTATCCATGAACACATAGAGAATTAATCATGGTAAATATCTTAAATGCTTAGCTACCACAAAATATGACTTATAGAGCACCTAGTCATGACTAAGCACACTTGAATCAATTATTGCAAGAGTTCACCGTAAGCACTTAAAAGCTTAACTTCTTCAAGGACAGATAGCACGATATTCAACTTTTAAGAGCAATCTTGATAATGCACTTAAGAAACACAGTTACCGTCCTTTGAAGAGACAGATGCGCAATCGAGGTCCTTTGCTTGATTCACCAATAATGATCAAGGACCTATTCAACTTTTCACTTGAGATGAACATGGGTTTAGTGTCTCACAATAATTCAACCTTGGGTCAATGAATAAACACCAAAACAATTAAAAGTTTAAGCATAGAGTTTGAGATACAGTCTTAAGCTCTCCCATGATCTCCAGTCCATCTCAAGGCGCCTGCATAGTCTAGTTAGCACAATTTGGTACCCACCTAGGGATGGGTCCATAACGATCAACTAAAAGTGCCTTTGGCACCCAAATTGCCTTTGTGCTAGTTCTAGGTGATCTCGTTATGGATCTAGCACAAGTGTATGATTTGGGTCTCCTACACAAATTCACTTGCTTAGGCATCTTACCTTTATAACATACCTTGGCTAGATGACCCTGCTCACCGCACTTGTAGCAGAAGCGTCGCTCAACCTGACATGACACTTGCTGTTTGTCATTTTTCTTGGTGAGGGTCACCTTGGAGGGTGCACATTCTTGATTCTTCATGACCGGACACGAAGTGATCATGTGGTCCTTACTGTTGCATCCAAAACAACTCCTTGTCCCTTCATTCTGATCTTTGAACGGACAAGACGCGATGAGGTGGCCTAACTTCTTGCACTTGAAGCACCCCCTTTTTCCTTTTTCCTTTGTGTACTTAAATGACATGGAGAGATGATCAGTGCATACAACATGACTAATTGAATTTTTACCTTTTTCTTTATTCATGTTGATTTCTTCATTTATAGCTTTAGAAACATCCTTCTTATGGAGTTTGGCACTTGCTGCAGTTTTTCCTTTCTCAAGCTTCTTCACCACGCGCCCGTGGATATCTTGAGAGAGTTGAGCAATGCGTCTTCTCCTTAGTTGTCTTTGCTTCTTGTTCCCACATAGTTTCTTTTGTGACCCTAAAACTTGTTGCTCAATCAATGATTGGCTTTCTTTCGAGCAACAGGGGTTAGCACATGGTGATATACAATTCAAATGTGCACACGTGCGAGAATGAGGTTCACATGAATTTAAGTTTGCAATTATAACCTCATGAGCAACATCAAGCATGATATGGTCATCAACTAGTTTATTATGAGAATATGACAACATATCGTACTCTTCACCTAGAGCAAGCTTTTCTAAATTTAGAATTTCTACTTGTCTCTCAAGCATGGCGTTTTCCATTTTAAGTTGAGCAACACAAGATAAAGTATCATCATTACTATTTTGCTCAATTAAAATTGAATCATACCGTTGGACCAAGACATCATGCGAGCACTTTAGCTCCTCATGTTCTTTGGTCATCTTTTCCAGGCTGTTGTTTGTTTTGATGAGAGTCTCCTCTAGCCTGAGAAGCGTTTCGCCTTGTTCCTTGTTCCTTCTCAACAGCTTAATCAAGAGCGCTTTGTCTTCCTTGGTGAGATGGGTGTAGAAGCGGCGAATCTCTTCTTCTTCCACATCATCGGTCTCGTTTTCCCTGTCATTAATGTCAGTGGAAGCTATATGGGAAAATGTACCTTGTGATGATGAAGATTCATCCTTGCTATCATCCTCATATTCCTCCTCATTATGGCTTTCGTCTCCACCGTCATTGTTAGCAATAAAACATTTATCACTAGTGGAGAACGAACCTGTCGACGAGGTAGATTCATCGTTTGGGTGCCATCGTTCTTCTCCCTTTGGATGGTTGGTATCACAAGGAATATAGGGAGTAGAGGCAACACAATTTGCCACAAAATATTTTACTTTAATTCTACTCCATAAATCATGAGCATCAGCAATTAAATCAGTATCACTACTCATGATGGAAAAATAAGCACCTCTTGAAAGGGATTCAACTAAGATGTTGCAAGCATGATGATTGAGAGATAAACATCTTAGTTCTTCATTAGAAGGATTTTCACTAAAATCAGAGGGAAAAATACTTCTACTAAAGATCTGTCTCAAATCAGGATCAACATTCATGAAAGCATTGTAAATAGAGACAGACCAGGATTTGTAATTAGAACCATCGCCTAAAAGAAGTTCTACAGTTACCTCTTGTGACGACATCGTCATCTCCGGACGGCTAAGCCCACACTGGAGAGGCCTAGCTCCGATACCAATTGAAAGTTCCCTTTGGCCCGGGAACAGGATCTGGATGTCGCCTAGAGGGGGGGGGTGAATAGGCGAATAAAAATTATCACTTTAGAACTTAAATCTTACTCTACTCGAAGACAGGATCGCAGTGGAGTGAAGAACTCTTCGAGTAGGTTGCAGCGGAATTGAGATTCCTGTCTTAAGAATATCCTGCACTTCAGAGAAAGCTAGTACCACAGGTAAGTGGTGAAGTGCAAATGTAAGAACTGAATAAGACAGAGAATCAGCATACAACACAGAGCAGAGCACGTGGACACAGGAATTTATCCCGAGGTTCGGCCAAGCCTGAAATGCTTGCCTAGTCCTCGTTGGAGTTAGCCACACTTGGGCTTGGAGTCTATTTCAACTCCGTCCTCCGTTTGCTCAGATCTGTCAGTCAGATAGATAGAGCCTTCCACTATATCGAGTTGGTTACAACGAAGCCGCGGCTGCTTACAAACTTCTTGGCAGCACCCCGGCAGAGTAACGATATGCTCAAGACCTTGCTCTTGCTCTTCGCAGCACTTCTCCACTCTCTATAGGCTTATAGCTGTGCCTTCTACACAAACTATAGAGTTACACACAAGAGGGAGAGTGAGAATTGATCCGAGTGATGTCTACACTTGTTGGCTGCACTTGTTTATTGCTTGAGGCGCCTAGGGGTCCCTTTTATAGGCACAAGGGGCCTAGGAGCCGTTGGAAGCAATCCAGGAAGGCAATCCTTGCCTTCTGTCGGGTGGTGCACCGGACAGTCCGGTGCACCACCGGACACTGTCCGGTGCCTGATCTCCTTCCATAAATAGAGCAGTCGACCGTTGCAGTCCTGGAGCCGTTGGCACACCGGACACTGTCCGGTGCACACCGGACAGTCCGGTGCCCCCATATGACCGTTGGCTCGGCCACGCGTCACGCGCAGATTGCGCGGCCGACCGTTGGCCCAGCCGACCCTTGGCTCACCGGACAGTCCGGTGCACACCGGACAGTCCGGTGAATTATAGCCGATCGTCGCCAGACTTCTCCCGAGAGCAGGCAGTTCACCGGAGTTCAGCCTGGCGCACCGGACACTGTCCGGTGCACCACCGGACACTGTCCGGTGCACCACCGGACAGTCCGGTGTGCCAGACTGAGCTGAGTTTTGGCTGTACACAGCCAAGCATTTTGCATCTCTTTTCTTTTCTTCTTTTCTCTGTTTCTGACACTTAGACAAATATGTTAGTACACAAAAACCAATGTACTAAGTCTAGAAATATACCTTCTCTTAATTATTACATCTATAGCATTTCACATGCTTGAGTTTTGATGTTGAACTCATAAATCATCAAGTCGGCTTGACTTGATCTAGATTGACATTTCTTAGCTCCAACATCCTGCAAAGGTCACATAGAACATTTCCAAACATAGGAACAACCCAAACTAAAGATCAAGATGAACTTAGCTCTTTTGGGCTGCTTCCAGTTCTGGTTTTGACACTTGTTCTCCTTCTAGTGACCTTGATCTCCTTCTTAGAGCTTGATCTTGAGCCTTATGACTTACACCACATAACTATAACTGTTACCTCATTGGTTGTAAGTCACGTCCTTATATAGTGATCCTTGATGTGCCGTAGCTGTTCTCAACTCGATCACCCTTGACTTTGCAAGCTTTCTTCTTCACCCTTGGACTTGGGTTCCTCAGTCTCCTTGACCTTCTCCCGTGCACTTGGTACCTCGAAGCTCTTCTTGCCTCCGTCCTTGGCTTGATCAGTTGTCTCCGAGCTACGCACCCGAGTATCACTTTTGCAATGTCCAGCTAACTTGTGATGCCCATTATCTATCATCATCTAGTCCTTGGGCCATCACACTTGTTCACTTGTGTTGAACCCTGTCAGCTTTACACTAAGCACCTATCCAACACTTAACATACTTGTTAGTCCTTTAATTGAGTTGTCATCCAAACACCAAAACTCACAAGAGAGCTTTCACTTACTCCTCCCTGGGAAGGACCGTTCATCATCGCCAAGATTTTGAAGCCCGGAACATACAAGCTGGCCAACGATCAAGGCGAGGTCTACAGCAACGCTTGGAACATCCAACAGCTACATCGCTTCTACCCTTAAGATGTTTCAAGTCGTTCATATACCTCATTTTCTCTTTACATACATAAATAAAATCTAACTGTCAAGGAAGGGTCAGCCTTGCCTCGGCAAAGCCCGACCCTCCCTCGAGGGCTAGAAGGGGGGAACCCCCTCTGCGTCAAAATTTTCCTCGGAAAAGTTTTCTACCAAAACGACTTTCGTGCTTTCCGACTATATCGATAACAGAATCCTGCAAGCGAGTAAGAGCACACGTAAGCGGCAAGGCCGACCGAGCCGAGGGACTCCTACGCCTCCGGGATACGGATACCTCACTCGCCACCTTCCGCGAAAAGTAACTCTTGCTCGGATAAGCAATTCTGCTACCGACAAACAAGTCTGGATACTCGGAACGAGAGGAAAGGAAACACAGCTTTATAACACGACAGTAAGATGTTTAGGCCTCGGCGGCCGTGAAAAACACATGCATACTCCAAACAAACTGCTCCGGCAGAATCAGACATCGCCCGGGGGAGGAGCGACACCCTCGACGTCGTCTCCACCCTCGGCAATATCTGGCCCGGCCCAAGACGACGATGCGAGCGGAAGGATCTCCACCTCGAAGGAGGACGCCAGCACCGCGCTTGGGGCCGTGACGGCTGCGTCAAGCCTCTGAACCTCGGTTAAGGCAGCCTCATCTTCATCGGGTAGACAGTACCCCTTGATGACCCGCTCCAGATCCATGTCGTAGTGGGAAGCGAGCACGGCGAAGGCCCGCCTAACGCCGTGATGCAGCGCCCCGCGGAATCTGCTGCGCACATGGCCGCCCAAGGCCCACAGGCGACTCTGGGGGGAGCTACCCGAGGGGACATCATCGAGGCCAAAGGCCTAGCAAAAGGCCGAGATAGCCTCGGATATGGCCACGCGGTCGGCCTCCTTCTGCTCAGCCGCTTGGGCAAGCGCCCTGACGGACTCGTTAAGAGCCGTCTCGAACTCTGCAGACAACCGAACAAAATTCTTCAGACACGAGTTGAAGAATGAAGCTAAATCAAAGTCACAAAGCGGCCGAAACGTACCTTCGGCCCGGGCACGCTGCTCCGAGGCTACGGCTTGGGCGGACTGAGCAGACCCGACGGCCACGGCTAGGTCCTCCGCAAGGGCTCCGACCCGAGCAGACACCTCGGCCAGCTGACCCCCAAGGGCCTCAGCCCGGCCTATAGCCTCGGCAACCTGGCTTCGAGATTGGTCCCGCTCGTCAATGACCTGGCCAAGCTCCAGCTGCCGCTGCTGCGCCTCCGTCCGTGCTGACGCCGCCGTTGCCTCCGCCTCCAGCTCATCACAGAGCAGCCGAAGGTCCGCCACCTTGGAGCTCCGTTGGGCGAGGCGTTCATTAGCCTCGGCAAGCGCGGCCCTCTGGGACCGCAGCGAACCCCAGACGCCACTCTCGCAGCGGATGAACAGCGACTTGGCGGTGCTCACATCTGCCAGTTCCTGAGGAAGGGAAGCAGGGTGTTACAAAGAATGCCCTGGTCGCGCAAGGGGTATGCCTAAAATCCTTACCTGGAGGACCCTGGGAACGTCCCTGGAAAGGATCTCCATGGTCGACCGAAGCGACCCCATCGCCGCCTCGGCATACTCACAGAGCTCGTGCCGAGACTGCTCCTCCCGCTCATCGTTGAGGAGGAGGAGGGGTTCCGAGGCGCCGCGGCTCCAGAACCAGAGCGCCTGCCCACACCACTCATTGGGGTTGCGCCGCGCGGGGATAAGGTCGCCGCTCCCCAAGATGGGCCACGGTTCTGCGCGCCCCTCCTCCAAGGCGTCGGGACCCCCTGCAGTCGACACATCGGGTACCATCGCTGTCGATGTACTGGGCCTCCCCTCGGCTAAGGAGGCGGGCCTCCGATCACCGACCTTGGCAACGGCGACCGTCCTCTCCTTATGGCCGAGACTGGGGTGGTCGGGGACGACCTCGAGCAGCGGCACCTCAGCCATCCCAACATCAGCGGCGACGGGCGGCTCCACGGGCAAATCAGCGACGGCCTCGGCAGGAGCTGATGCCAGCACCGGCAACACGTCAGGTGGGCTCGGGGCCGCGGCCACATCAGTAGCCTCCCCCGGCACGATGGCCGCCCCAATGGAGGGGTCAGCCTGGGAGGCTTGCCCCATGGCAACTCGTGCCGCCTGGGCCCCCCGCTCGAGGGCGTCTTGTGTGGAGGCCAGCCAACCGGCATGGCACGCTGCGGCACTAGCTGCAGAAGCTGGCACTGCCTTAAGGGCCTTTCAGGGGGCCAGACCGACCGAGCCTTGCCTCCGTTTGCTGAAAGAAAGAGATAAAGCAGGATCAGGGCACACGGAGAAAGAGCCAAAACAGAGGTATCCTCAGATACTTACCCGCTCCGGACCAAGGCCAATCGTGCCTGCGGGGAGGCCCCTCGGGCCTCAGTCCCCGCAGGCGCTGCCGAGGATTGCCTCGCTGCCGGCTTCAGCGCCGTTCCCGCCTCGGGCGCCTGAGGCGCCGAAGGGACGGCCTGCCGAGGCATCATCACAACGGCCCGAGGATCAACCTCCTGTGCAGCCGGCGTGGGCACTTGCTCTTGGGGAGCGAGCGGATCGACCTGACTCCCCGGAGTCACCTCAATTACCTCAGCCAAGGGGTCAAGTACCCCTCGGCCTGCCCCCGCTCCTCGGACCGGGACCTTGATGTCCCGGCCCCAGATTCTGATGGCGCCAACCCACTTGGAGGCTGGCTCGGCGACCCCTGGCCTAGCCTCAGATCCGGGCTGAGGCCAAGACGGGCCGCCATGTTGTCGCTCTCGTCATCATCATCATCATCATCATCGTCATCGTCGTCAGGCGTCTCCGGCGACGGCTCCCTCGGGAGCCCGTCCCTCTCCTGCCTCCGCCGGCCCCTCTTCCGGGTATATAAAGGCCCGGGCGAGATCCATTCAGAACTTCGCCCGAACCCGCCGCGAAATTCAAACTCGAAGGCGAAACGCCCGTTCCTCGAACGACTCACGCACGCGCAACGGCCGCCACGCGAATCACCCGTCCCGTCGCATTAACTCCTCGGCAGGGCAAGCAACACCTTTGGCAGGCGAAGCGGGCGTCGTTTCACCTCCGCCATAATGTCCGCGTCAAAAAAGGTGCGCCACACCATTCAAATTCATATCCTTTTCCTCTTCCCCTTTCTCTCTCTTGCTACAGGGACTGGGAAAGGGGATATTTCGAAAGGGATCCTTCTCCGCGAAGGAAGTGGGCCCCGAGCCCTCCTACTGATCAGGGGTTCGAAGGCTGGCCCCTCGGAAGGGTTCGACAGCCGCCCTAGAGCACTCGGGCTTCAAGCTCATTACTGATCAGGGGTTCGAAGGCTGGCCCCTCGAAAGGGTTCGACAGCCGCCTCAGAGCACTCGGGCTCCGCGCCCACTACTGATTAGGGGTTCGAAGGCTGACCCCTCGAAAGGGTTCGACGGCCGCCCTAGAGCTCGCAGAGTGAGGGATGACTCTAGGTACGTCTGTTACATGGCCGAGGATCGGGCTACGCTCCCGAGGTACCCTAGGACATTTCCGAGACCAGCAGGAGCGATTTTATAATGGAATCCCACCAGAGGGAGGCATCGAGCCCTCGTACCCTATCAAACGGGTCCAAGTCCGGCAAATCACCTGCAGGTACTTTTGGAGCGCGCCTCTGGGCCACTAGCCGACCCTTATCGAACGGGGGATGGGCGTCCACTCGGATCACCCGTTAGCAACTCACTGGAGACACCATGTTCAGTGCCCTCCGAGGGCAACATGGCGCTTCCCCCCCCTTCCTCCTTGCGGAAAGGCGACGAAGGGGCGTATAATAAAAGTCGAGACAGTCCTTGATCGTCCTCTCGCTCCGTGCAGAGGCTCGGGGGCTGCTCTCGCAAACCCGGCTACGGCCAAACCGTTGACAGCGTCAACAAACCAGCCTAAAAACTCGGAACCTGACCATGCACCCGGGCTACAATCAGGTCGCATGAGGGAACAACTAGGCCGGTCGAGGCGTCACGAAAGGCATTAAGACCTTAGAGGAGTCAAACCACTCCTCCGAGGCCTCGGGGGCTACACCCGGCGGGTGCGCTCGCGCGCACCCACCGGAACAAAGTGTAACCGAGAAAGGCCGGTCCCCTCGCAGAAAAGTGCGGCAAAGCCTCCAAGCGAGTACCAACACTCCCTTTGAGGCTCGGGGGCTATTGTCGGGTACCGTAATTAGGGGTACCCCCAACAGTCCTAAACACGGCTCGTAACCACCATCAGCACAAGCTGCAGAGACTGATGGGCACGATTCAGGTCAAGGCTTCGTCTACCCAAGGGACACGATCTCGCCTCGCCTGAGCCCGGACTCGGGCGGGAACAGTAGTCCCAGACGAATTCACGTCTCGCCCGAGGGCCTCCCCAGGCAGTGGGCGCACCCTCGGCACGCCCGAGGCCCAACTCGGGCAGGCTTCGTCGAGAAGCAACCTTGGCCAAATCGCCTCTCCAACCGACCGTATCGCAGGCGCATTCAATGCGAGGATCGCCTGACACCTTATCCTGACACGCGCGCCTCAGTCGGCAAGGTCGAAGTGACCGCAATCACTTCGCCCTTTCGCTGACCGACCTGACAGGAAAACAGCGCCGCTCACCCCGCTCCGACTGCTGTGCCAGCCACCCGGGCAAGGCTGACAACAGCCAAGTTTAGCCTCAGGCGCAACAGGAAGCTCCGCCTCGCCTGACCTTAGGCCTCGGCCTTGGGAGGAGGTCTCCGCCTCGCCCGACCCTAGGGCTCGGCCTCAACCTCGGCCTCAGAAGGTGGTCTCCACCTCGCCCAACCCCAGGGCTCGGCCTCAACCTCGGCCTCGGGAGGAATCGCGTCCTCGCCCGACCCCGGCCTCGGCCTCAGGAGGAGTCTCCGCCTCGCCCAACCTTGGGCTCGGACCGACCGCGCCACGGGGGATGCATCATTACCCTACCCCTAGCTAGATCAGGCTATGGGGGAACAAGACCGGCGTCCCATCTGGCTCGCCCCGGTAACAAGTAATGATGGCTCCCCGCGTGCGTCCATGACGACGGTGGTTCTCAGCCCCCTACGGAAGCAACGAGACGTCAGCAAGATCCCAGCAGCACCGACAGCTGTGCTTCTACAGGGCTCAGGCACTCCTCCGACGGCCACGTTACCGCGTACACAGGGCTCAGGCACCTCTCTGCCAAACACGTTAGCGCATAGCTACACCCCCCATTGTACACCTGGACCCTCTCCTTGCATCTATAAAAGGGAGGTCCAGGGCCTTCATGGGGGAGGGTCGCGCGGGAGAACGAGCTAACGAATAGGCTCACTCTCTTTCTCTCTCTCGCGAACGCTTGTAACCCCTACTATGAGCACACCCCCTGGTGTGGGATAACACGAGCCACGTTTCTCCCTTGTGTTCCATCTGGTGCCAACCCATCTGGGCTGGGACGCGTAGCGACAAATTTACTCGTCGGTCTAGGGACCCCCGGGGTCGAAACGCCGACACATAGTAACTCACATCTTTCTCTTTTTCTCCGTAGTTTTCCTATTTCTCCTCAAACAAGGACCAAAATTACACTTTCACTGAAAACCAAGTTAGAGTGCAAACCAAAGTGCCAATAATATTGTAAAAGGTGTATGCGACATATTCAAATGCTCAGACATTTCATTCTTAACATTTTCATCATGTTGCTCCTTTTGGCCTATTTGAGCTCGATGTTGGACTCCAAAACTCTAAGTCACATAACTTAATCAATTTAGCCATACCTTGAGCTCCAACACCTTCCAATGTCACTAAGAAAATTTCCAAACATAGGAGTGACCCGAACTCCAAATCAAAGTGCACTTAGCTCTTTAGACCCTTCTAGGTTCTGACTTTAACACTTCTACACATTCTTGTAACCATGACTCCACTTGAGCTAGGATCTTGAGCCTTATAACTTAAACCATAAACCAATATGAATTACCTCAATAGTTGTAAGTCACATCCATGTGTAGTGGTATTCTCTCTTCTCATCTTGATCGACCTTGATCTCTTGCAAAAACCTCTTCTTCACCTTGGCTTTAGGTATCTCAGTCACCTTGACCTTCTCCCTTGCTCTAGTATCTCGAGGTCCTTCTTGTCTTCATCCTCAATTCAATCCATTGTCTCCAAGCCATGCGAATCGATTCCCACTTAGTCAATGTCCATCCTTCACTATCTTCACATGTGATACCCATAATCCATATCCACGTCAACTTATATGGTATATCGCACTTGACTCCATGTGTTGAACCTTGTATTTTCTTCATTAAAACATATTCAACACTTAACACCTTGTTTAGTCCTTTATTTGTGTTGTTATCGATACACCAAAACCTACAAGGGAGCTTTCACTATTCCCATCGGGACTGGCTGACGGTGGGGTCGAGAGCAGAAGACGTCGAGGGCGGAGTCGGTCGACACCTCCTATGGGAGAGCGATGGTCCGGTGGTGCAACAATGGGGCGGTGGTGGTCGGATGATGGACGGGAAGCTTGTGTCACACACGTTAGACTTAACTACCTCGCTGCCCGGGAAAGTGGAAAAAATAGTGTGCGGGATCTAGCTAACTCACTACGTGGGAAAGGCAGAAAATGAGCATGCATGTGTGAAGAAATCAGCGCCAACTATGTTTAAGAGCAAGTATAATAGGATGATGTAAGCAGGCTAAATGGTTTGGCATATCAGATTTTTGCCAAATTGGAGGAGAGAGAAGAGAAGAAAAATAAGTGGGCTGCTAATTATCAATCGACTAAGAGCCAACTGTAGCACAATTTCCAAAACAAGTGGTGAGATAATACGAGTATGAGGGTGGGCCCAGTAATAATTGTTCAACGTTCTTGCAGTCAACAAAATTGCTAACCTATTATATGCAATGACTATATAGTTAGTTTTAAAGGACAACTAGTCCATTACCCGTGCGTTGCGACGGCTCACAACGATACCCACGTAAATTATCCACCAAAAAGATCTCAAGATCTTTTATTGGTTGTCTCCACTCTTCGTATAATATTTTTTATGAACACACGGGTACCATGGGCAGCAAATCAGAGACCCCATCCCTTGCCTCCCCCACTTCTAAGGTTTCGTAGAGCAGGAGAGAAAGGGAAGAGGTGGGCATACTTGTTCGTTGCCGAAGAAGGACACGACGAAGACCTGTCATCCGGAGGCGACATAAGTAGTATACCACTAGATATATAGGGAGAGAGCACGCAAGCGGAGAAAAAGCCCAGCCGGAGCAACTCCAAATCAAGAGGCACCCGCACCAGGCGTCAGTCTGAGAAGGGCGAGAGAATGCGAGTGTCTTCCAAGACCTAGACCCGCCGAAGCGACACAACATCACCACCAACTCCGTAGCATATACTGACTGCTGCCACGCTACGGGCCTTAGTTGTCCAATATCTCAGACATGCACTCCTCATCGCTAAGACCGTGGGTGGGGGTAGCAGGTTGGGGTGGAAGAATAGGGTGAAGGCAGGGAAGACAAACGGGACGTCCGACGACGGCGAAAACGATGGTGCGCGCATGATGTGAAACATCCTCGTGGACGTGCAATAGCCATTACGCGAGTCGGTGTCGGGGCTGGTGTCAGACGAATACGGGGGGAGGCGCCTGCTCCTACGCCCTCCGCTGAGAATGGGGTGGCGCGGAGGTGGAGGCATGAGGGAGAGAGAAAAGAAGTAGAATGGCGAACGAGGTGGTGGCAACTGAGACAAGGATCATCATTATCGTGCGGAGGTATAAATGGCCAAATGGGTCGTGTCTGGCGAGCCAGTTCGAGGCACGACCCATTTAATAGTGTCTGGGCCAACTCGGCACGAGCGTCGTGCGGTGCTTGGGCCGTAGCCTCGGCCCGTAGTGCTGGCCCGGTCTGGTACGATTATATATATATATATATACTATATTTAGGGCCTGTTTGGGAGAGCTTTGCTTCAAAAACTTCAGCTTTGGTTTCCAGTTTCACCGTAAAACAGCTCCAGGAAATTGTTAAGGTGAGTTCCAGGAGCGTTTGGTTTGCATATGGACTTCAACTTCTATAGTACCATTGATTTGTGTGGGTTTCCTTGATTACCCTTGATGATTAGTGGGTTATCGCCAGAGAGAACGGAAGTTGCATGTTGCGTAACCAGTGGCATGGTGGGTAATTTTCGTATAACTTCATGAGGAGATATAAAAACAGTGTTTTTGAAGCACCTTCTAAGGAGCTTCACGAATTTCATGAAACATGCCTCTAGTTTCGATTTTTTTTAAAACTAAAGCTCGTGGAGCTGAACCCGTTTGGGTTAAAGAGGTTCGAACGAAATTGAAATTCTTGAAGTGAAGCTCTCCCAAACAGGGCCTTAAAGCACCAGTTTCAACGGTCGTCGTGCGTCATTTTTTTACAAAAAAACCCTATTCTTATTCCATCCAACCTGTCGCACGTATGTGTCACCATTTTACAAAAAAAAACCCTCCATCCCTGCAGACCCACGTTCCCGCGGCCGCCATCCCCGTTCTCGCAGCCGCCGACCTCGCAACATCCGCCGACTCCGCGCGCAGCTCCATCCCTGCAGACCCACGTTCCCGCATCCGTAGACCTCACAAGACCCACCGATCCCGCAGCATCCGCCGATCCACCGATCCGCTGACCCCGCGGCCGCCATCCCCGTTCTCGCAGCCATCGACCTCGCAACATCCGCCGACTCCGCGCGCAGCCGCCATCCCCACCGACTCCGCGCGCTATTCCCGTAACATCCGTCGAATCTGCCGATCTCCGCTGACCCCGCAGCCGCAGCCGCCATCCCCGCCGACTCCGCGCGCTGTTCCCGGAAACCATCGCGAACCCGCGCGTGCCGTCCCCGGAACCATCCCCGAACCCAGCCATCCGGGTCTGAGATGCAACCCTTGTGCCGCCGGACTCCCAACAACCTCCGTGCATGCCGCTGGTCACCCCAACCCAACCGCCACCGGATCTGCCCCTCTCCTATATCAATGGTTTCATCCCCACCCATCCTCTTCCAATTTGGCTGCTGGCTGCTCGCTGCGATTCCCTGCGGCTTTGCGACGGAACTGCTCGAGATAAAGTCCAAAGAGTCGTCCCTCCACGTGCTGCTTCTTGCTGGGAACCCAGGTCCGTGTGTTACATGTTCTTCCATGCATGTGTATAGATTATTCTAGCATGATTTGTATGGAATCAAGAATATAAAACTGCTGTTGCTTGTTGTTATCTGGAAGGAAGACTTCAATATATAGAATAACTCAAACATGGCCTCTGAACTCATCTTACAAGACTTGGACAGGCTGCAAACATGTAAATATGTGCAATCGGCCCCTCACAGGATGACAACATAGAATCCATACATCTATTTTTTACATGACAACAGAACTTTCAAATTGAAGAATATCTAATTTTACCTATCACCAGTTGGTAGGTAAAAAATTATCCAACATACTACTACCAAGAAATAACAACTAAGCTGGTAGCTTTGCTTGAAAAACACACTAATAGGTGATTTAGTATTGCAGTTATTCACAACTTTCAGCAAGCCTTGACAGGAAGGTGCAGGTTAGCATTTTGCACCACATATATGTGAGAATATTGTCTAAAAATCTAAAATATTATACAGAGTTTGGTATTGATACAAGTCAGAACCATTAACAGGTTAAAACACAAGCGGGGAAATAAAGTGAAGGGTTCTCCAATTCAGAGTAAAGGAATAGTTAAAGTGGAAAACTGAAAAACAAAAACATTGTCATACCTCCAGATCAGCAGCATTTTCTTGAGCAAGTTCAAGTGACTGTGGGTCAATATCAATACCAAGAACATGTCTGTGAATCACAACCATAGCAATTCACATTATTAATGGATGATAAGGAAACTAGCCACCAAACTGGTGATACCCATTAATTTATGGTTACATATATCAATGATCATTTAAAAGTATTACACACTATCTAAAATCATTTTATGATATGGAATTCTACTCTTTATTTTAGCTTCACCTGCAAGACATGTGTACAATTACTATGTTTGTTACCTTTTTTGTTTCCTAAAACTCATTTGGAGCTTTTTCTGTTCTTTATATAAATTTATAATAGGGGTCAGCCCCTCCTGATTCCCTCAAAAAAATACTAACAAAAAAGAATAGACACAATCTACCAGGACAATTGCAGAGGAAGCCACTTTTTGTTAGATCAATCAGCAAACAAGTTGTGCAAAATTACAAACATAAGCACTAAATAGTAAGTTTTTTTGTTTTCAAATATTGAAGTAGACATTACGCAATAGAGGGATTGTCACAGGAAAGAACATGGTTACCTAAAACTACCAAGTTAAACATACTCACTCAGCATCCAGTAAAGCCTATTCAATACTAAACGCTGCATGCTAAATTTGAGACAGGCCCAAACGAAAAGATTATTTAACAGCCAGTGTTAAAGTAGTATATGATAAAAAACAGTAACTAAACCAATGTTTAGCTAAAACCATGCAGTATCTAAAATGTGATCCGCACTAAACATACTATCATAGGCCAAGCATCAGTTTTAAAAAGCTCACTTTTAGAGACTTCAATGATGTAATATCTCAGCAAGCTGATTGGACTGCATTTCGACAATGTACGACGAGTTATATTTGTTGATATTGGAAGCGCTGAAACTACTGATAGCTGATACTCCCTCCGTTTGTTTTTATTTGTTGTTATTGACCCATAATGTGCTTACTTTGTCTGATGTGATTTAATTATTGGCAGAAGGTATATTCTTAGATGTTAGATGTGCACAGTGTTTCCCTGGAAATTTGCCGTAATTCTGAATTGTTGCATTCCCTACTGGTCTATCATGGCACGAACTGAATAAACGATGCCTTATGGTTTGAAAATATGTAAATTAATCATGTAAATATGATATTAATTTAAAGGACCAACCAAACATAAATACTGAAGCAAAAGAGTGTTATACTATACTATTATAATTGATCACTACGAAAGTTTACTCTGTGATGTACTTATTTACTAAATGCTTCATTAGAAGGTCAACCTTTGAGTATATGAAACTGTTCTTTTTAAAAGCTTGCATCGTGATCCTGGTGTGGAGATTCGATTGGTTTTGGACATCGTCGACGAGATCAACCTCATCGACACCTTCTTCTGCTATCTCGGTGGCAACGCACGGTACGTCGAGGTCAAATGTAATTATTATTCTGTACTTTAAAATTCTTTGGTGTATTTTGCTTTTTTGTGTGCCTACAAAATGTTGTTTTCTGTCTACTTATCTATATTTTTGTTGACTTATCATGCTTCAATCCCTCCTTTTGTTTGATTTACTCTTGTTTAATTTACTAAAGCATTTGGAGCTGCATTTTTAAGAACAACATTTTGTGTTTCGATCACTGAGGACAGTCATCCTCTATTGTTATATATTATTGCATGTGGTTTATTGATCCATCATAGTTAAATATATTTGACTAGACTGTTTTGCTAATAAAGATTTAGCATGCCTTGTTATATTGAATTGGAATAAACATTTATATATGCAACAGATTAAGTAATATATAATAATGCCAAACTGATGTGTGGTGGGGGTATTGATTGGGGTATAAAGTTTATACGCATGCGACCGGTATATAGAGGTCGATGCTTTTTTAGATAAAATGGTAGATAGAAGGCTGCTTTTCTGTACGGAACCCCTGCATCCGTACAGAATCCTCTCTCACCCCCTTCTCTTCATCCTTCTATTCTGGATCTACCAATCATGATAAAGCTATTTATTCAAATGAGTAATACAATGAACTGAATGCCTCTTTTACTAAACTGAATTAAAAATGCAAGTTTATCTAACATATTTTCCATAAAAAAGGTTTCGATGGAACCGACTGTACTGAACCGTGAAAGAAATGCAGCGGACCGCCAAAAAAGGATGCCTATGTAAGTTATATACGAATAGTTACATAGAATGAAACCTATCAAAGTTGTGACGATTATTCATTTGCGTGTTTAATATAGTTTTAGGTTGTTCGACGACTATCGCGATGAAGATTATTATGTGCTACCACGGAAGTTCAGTATTGTCGCTCGAGTAGAAGTTAAATTCCCCATTGAACCACGTTATCGTGACAGACAACATTTCATTTTGTCTGACATCAATGTAAGTTAACATTCACATAAGTTCCATTTCAAAATTTCAAAAAAATTATATAATCTCCATACCACTGCCTTTTTCTGCTGGAATAATATTAGGGAGCCAAGATCGAGGCAATGACAAGTTCGTACGAGACAGTCAAGCACTTCAACAATTTGCTACATGAAAAGCATGTTTTCAAGATGCACAATGTAGATTTCAGTATTAGTATGGGTGCACATCAGTTTCGACATATAAGTGGTCCAATGGAATTATATCTCACCAGACAAACTGTCGTGGAGCCGTACACAGTTCCATTTCAAATGCCGCCATTCCCAAAACATATATTCTTGAGTCTTGCAGATATTGCCGAACTACCAAATAGGACTTTAGTTGGTAAGAACGTGAAAATCTTCTGGGTAGCTTACGATACCTTGTACACAAAAAAGTAGTAATCCATTTTTCGTCGTGCTTTTGTAGACATTATGGCTATTGTAGTCCACTTAGATATAATTCACCCCACAATGTGGGGTCCATTCAGGAAGATTGTTGTCATGGATGCCAGGTATATCACGTTAATTATCGATAATATGTAAAACATGAAATATTCAAAATAGTACTAATTTATTACTCTCAACATCGATATCCTAGGTGGTCTCTACATGCCATTAAAGTTTGGGGTGACTTGCTAAACAAAAATGCACTTCGCTGGGTGTTGGCTAAGGAGAATTGTAGCATAATAATTGGGACTATGTTTCGACGATTTAGAAGGCAAGGTAATAACAATTTATGTATCAACCGTCTTTCAAACACATCTGTCATTATTTTCTTCTTACAATGATTGTAACGAATATTTAAATATGTAATTCTAGAGTGCCTCGAGTCATCTGATTATACAACAATACACTTCAATCCTTTCCATCACAATAACCATCACTTTGGACGTAAGTATTTCAAAAATTACCTGCATTGAAATTGTTGTTCACATCATATAGTGGATTACATATATAGATGTAATCAAATGTAGCATTCATTGCAGCAATTCAGAAAGCTTTGATGGCGTGGAATGATCGTCAATTTGCTGTTAGATTTCTTGAAGAACAAAGGCGTAGATAGATGGTGATGATTTCAATACAACTGTATTTATGAGAGAATACATATTTATGAGAGAATACATGTCCTGGTGCTATCGACCAAATCTTACATGTGTCGATATTTGTAAAAGCAATTTGTTCTATTCAGGATTGAATTAATAAGAAGATTATTAAACCTTATATTATTTTATTTGTGAAAATAATCACTCCCTTGCCCGTGCGTTTTATTTCAAATGACTCAAATGTTTGGTCTGTGAAATGATTTGAACCGGGAATAGCGAGTAGAACAACCATATTCTTTTCAACATCAAATCATCGATCTTAATCAGCTATCACGTATCAATCCTCCTCGCTTTCACTAGCACCCTAATGCTTCGGTCTTTATTTAATTCTTTTAGGGTCAAGTTCATCGAATTATCACCAAATGTCGGAGCGTCCAAATAACTCTATGGATAAAGGAAAATCAGGTTGACCATTGATAATCTTATTTTTTTGTAAACTAAGTGTAAAATATTAATTTTAATACAACTATTTTTTCTCAAACTCATCTAATTCTTGGTTGTATCTTAGTTGCTACGTCATCTCAAAATAGAAAGAGACGATACTCTGACTATTGCACAAATGGTCCTTCTGGAATTATTATCAGAGAAACATCACACCCACTCCTAGAAAGTTGTAACACATCTTCATCTAATGATGAAGAGCCCTATCATCGTGTGGAATCCTTTCCACTATCGACACAAAGTACCGTGACATATTCAAATTTACTACAAGGACATACATCCAACGGTTAGTTTTACGATAAATATATTAAGGCAATAGTGTCAAACATAATAATAATATAATTATTATTAATTATGCGAAACTTATTTTTATAGTTGCTACTGATGGTACGAATAACACATGTACATCATCGACTGCCATATCAAATTTACTACAAGGACATACATCCAACGGTTAGTTTAATGATAAATATGTTAAAACATAGTGCCAAGCATAAATATTATTATTCATTACTAAATTACTAATTTGAAACTTATATTTTTTTTATGGTTGATGATGATGGTACGAACATTAACACACGTGCACCATCGACTACCATATCACCCATTCTCTTGCAAACATACTTTAATGAAGTACCAGATGATCGCGCGGAAGTGCGTCGACAGCGAGATCGAGCCAGACGTGAGAGCATGACTTATGACCAAATTGAAAGTAGACGAGCCCGTGCTAGAGAACGGTATGCGAATATGACGCCAGAACAAAGGAGACGTAAAAGAGACCAACCGTTAGGCGATACACCACCTCATGGCGAACCGAACAATGGTAAATCTTACCAGATTTCACTTGTATACAAGGTTCAAGCATAACTTACATGCAATTGATTTAATAATAATTTGACTTGTTATTATTATTAGATGTCAGTGCAACCAACAATAGTTGCTTACTTGAACCTTCACACTTTGCTCCAACATATCCCGTCCAAGCAAACATAGCTGGTACGACAGAATATATGTTACTTACCATTCCTTTCTTAATGATTCCCATACCAATTAAAATGATTATTAACGCATCAGTAGACCGCGCAGAAGCACGCCGACAACAATATCGAGCAAGACGTGCGAGTATGACAACTGAACAGCTCGAGAATACACGGGCACGCGCTCGAGAGCGATATGCCAGAAGAAGAGATCAACGTAACCTTGATAATCTTGAGGGAGGAAACATTACCTATCAAAATTCGGTCGTGACCTCAGATGATTTTGGTACCATCGATGTTGTATATAGAAACCTACCTGACGCCACACAAATGTTGCAACCTCAGTCAGATTGTCCACATTGTGGAGCAAAAAGGTTCCAGTACGAGTCTCCTGGTTTCTGTTGCAAACAGGGAAAGGTCAAACTTGTGATGCCACAACCACCCGAAGAGCTTCACTTGTTGTACACAACTAGGGACGCTGATTCACAACATTTTTTTGGATAACACTAGATTTTTTAATGGTCACTTTTCATTCACCACATTCAACTGCGAGTATGACCAAAATCTTGCAAGTTCAAGAGATGGTGTTTATACATTCAAAGCACATGGTCAGGTATATCACCGGATACACTCTTTTGGTCGTCGAGAAAGTGATCCAAAACACCTGGAGTTGTACTTCTACGATGATGATCCTCTTTTATCGCATCGAATGCGTCTTGCGCGTGACGAAGTCTTCAAAGCTAAAGATCAGAATGTGATGACCAAATTAGCAAACTTGCTAAGGGAAAATCCTTACGCAGAGACATTCAGAAGTATTGGCCAATATGGAAATATTGATGAATACTGTATTGACCTTAACACAGACTACAAGCTTGACCAAAGAACGTTTAATACACCTACCTCATCGGAAGTGGCAGCTGTTTGGGTCGAGGGGACTGAGTTACACCGTCAATTCGAACGCGGAGTTACCCTGTACGGAAATGACAATGCATTTTATTCGATAAAGCCTCACCATGGTTGCTATGATCCATTGGCTTATCCTCTTTTCTTCCCAAGAGGGGAGCTCGGTTGGCATTCAGGCATACCCAAGGTCGGTGTCAACACTGCTAGAATTGATGGATGACAATCCACAGATTCCGACAACCCAGGTTAGTTGCCCGTGTTCAATACCTTTTACTAAGGTGTTGCTTTGGCCATAATGTTCTTTAATGTCTTCTCTAAAATTTATTTTTTTTATTGTATAATAGATTCGAATGGCCAACTCTATGTTACGATGTGTGAGTACTACTGCTACAAATTCCAGATGCGTCGTGAAATTTTCAACACAGTGTTGCATGGTCAGCGTCTGTTCCAGCAGTTCGCAGTAGACACGTACATCAAGCTAGAGACTACACGACTGAACTACATACTGTTTAACCAATCAAGAATCAGGGCTGATCTTTATCAAGGCCTGATGGATAGCGTGTATGCTGGGGAGCATCGAGCAAGTGCATTGGGTAAATTGTGGGTTCTACCGGCTTCCTTCATCGGCGGACCGAGAGACATGAGGCGACGATACATGGATGCCTTTGCTCTCGTGCAAAAGTACGGTAAGCCGGACATATTTCTTACCATGACATGCAATCCAAATTGGGAGGAGATAACCAGCGAGCTAGAACCAGGTCAAAAATCACAAGACCGTTGTGATCTGGTGGTCCGAGTTTTTAAGGCTAAACTAGACAATTTGAAGCATCAACTCTTCAAAAAGCACATACTTGGTGTCATGGCAGCACATGTCTATGTGATTGAGTTCCAAAAAAGAGGTCTACCACATGCACACTTCCTTCTTATCATGCAGACAGGCAGTAAGCTAATTGTTCCAGACCAGTATGACGCTGTTATATCGGCAGAACTTCCAGATAAGAACAGATTCCCAGAACTTTTTGATATGGTAGTCAAACACATGATGCATGGCCCATGCGGACATCTCAACATGCAAAATACATGTATGAAGAATGGTAGTTGCAAGTGTCACTATCCACGACTATTTGGTGAGACAACGCTTCAGGGCAAAGACTCGTACCCCATTTACAGAAGAAGAGATGACGGACAAAAAGTACGAGTAAGGGGGCATGACTTGGACAACCGTTGGGTTGTTCCTTATAATCCTACTTTATTGAGGATGTATGACTGCCACATTAATGTGGAGGTTTGCTCAAGCATTAAGGCTGTGAAGTATATATACAAGTACATTCATAAGGGTCATGATAGGGCATCTGT
The DNA here is from genome assembly GCF_902167145.1 of Zea mays. Classification (NCBI taxonomy): domain Eukaryota; kingdom Viridiplantae; phylum Streptophyta; class Magnoliopsida; order Poales; family Poaceae; genus Zea; species Zea mays. The sequence goes on along the minus strand of NC_050096.1, from coordinate 213,314,736 downwards.
CACTGTGATCGACGTTGATGGTGGTCAAAGTATTAACGAGATTGAGAACTTCAGAGATGCCAGATGGGTATCACCACAAGAGGCTTTATGGAGAATATATAGTTTCGATCTGCATGGTATATCTCCCCCAGTTCTGCAACTACAGCTCCACTTGCCTGGCATGCATCTTGTTAGTTACAATATAAATGATGATATGCGTCAGGTCTTAAACAAGGATAACATTGACAAATCGATGTTAACTGAGTACTTTAGAGCAAATCAGTTGTTTGATTGGGCATCAAACTACTTATATAGGGAGTTCCCCGAGGTGGCAAGGTGGTGGCCAGGTGCAAAGAAATGGACAGCGCGTCAACAACGTATGCAAGTTGGAAGAATAGTCTCGGCACACCCAGCAGAGGGAGAACGTTATTATCTAAGGGTGCTACTTAATCACGTGAGGGGTGCTACCTCATTTGAAAGTCTAAGGACATACGACGGTAATGTATATCCAACTTTTCGTGAAGCTACCGAAAAAAGGGGTCTTATTGAGGCAGACAACAACATCGATGAGTGCTTAACTGAGGCGTCAGGATTTCATATGCCACCTTCTCTTAGAAGGCTATTTGCGACGATCCTGGTTTTCTGTGAGCCTACTGATGTGGTTGGTCTGTGGAACAAACATTTGGAGGCAATGTCTGATGACTTCTGTCGAACCCATAGTAACTCAAATGTGGTCGAGCAGTTAGTGTTGTTGGATATTAGAGATATGCTTCAAACAATGGGTAAGGACATCAGGTTATTCCCTCTACCTGCAATAAAGGACGAGCACGACAATATGGCAGATGTTGTTAGAGAGATATTTGAAGAGATGAATATTCCAGAAGACCCTGAGGCTGAATTTGTGGTTTCATCTCTCAACCATGAGCAGAGACACGCTTACGACGTGATATTATCATCGGTGGAGAATATTAGTGGAGGTGTCTTCTTTGTGGATGGTCCAGGAGGAACAGGCAAGACATTTCTGTACAAAGCTTTGCTGGCAACTGTTCGGCGCTCTGGAAAGATAGCTACTGCTACTGCGACGTCAGGAGTAGCGGCATCTATTATGCCTGGTGGTAGGACCGCACATTCAAGATTGTGGAACTCAAGATTAAACACAAAGAAAGGACATCAAGAGACTAACCATCTTGCAGATGAAGATGGAGGAAGTTCATGTGATGTTGAGATAATCAAGACTCCTTGTGAGTTACCTATATCGTTAAATGCATCATCCCAGGTTCAACCATTTATATCGTCATGTGCTCTGCCCGCTACATTAACATCAACAAACACACAAGAACTGATGAGTGCATTATGCACATACATCATGGAGATAGACGACGCCGAATATTTGGAGTAAGTTAATGTTTTTTATAGATATGATAAATATTCAACATCTATGATCTTTCTTTAACTATGAAAACAAATATTTATTTAATAGGAAACATTGGATTCAGAGCACCAAGCCTTATCCAATTTCTTTAAGTCTTCAACAGCTTAAAAATATATTGGATGTAAATAAACCGATGGATAAGGATTGCTTCAACATAGCTGTTCGGATGATCGCATGCAGTGATGCCTTGTTCTTGTTGGAAAACAAATACCACTACATGGATCTACAGTTCTGTGTATGTTGATTAGTGATTAAACTGTTTTCATATAAATATGATCATTATATTACTATATTTTACTAACATGGTAATAAACAGTCCATAACTAATTATGGTCAAGACCCTCGCCTTCGTGCAAAGCTAGATACCAATGTATTGGCGAATTTATTTGAATGTTGGCCTGACATGGAGTATACTATTTCAGATTGCAGCCAAGTAAGCTATTACTCCTTTATATTTTTTGTAATCTTTAATTTTGTTCTCTTAAGATGTTTGTTTAACTTGCAGATTCTATTGCCCTTTTGTTTCTTGGGTCACTTCAGTTTATATGTATTTAACATGAACACCAGAAGCATCTATATAATGGACTCCATGCCTCTACCATCATGGTTTAAGGGTAACGATCCAAGCATGCATTATATTCACAAAATACATAATATTGCCAATAATATGAATGTTGCCATGAAATTGGCTAATCCTACATGGAAAGACGATATTTATATGTGGCGTCGTATAGTACCATCATGGGTTCCAAAAACATTAAACTGGTAATTTCTTATACCTTGAAGACAACTAAATAATTTTGGCTATATATACACGTAAGAACGAGTTATTTTAATTTGTAGGGATTTATCAGGCTTTCTTGTTATCAACTTTATGCACTCGTGGAATGGTAAAAGGTTACCCTGCATTTCCACTGTGAGTAACTGTGTAGTTCTAATTCTTGGTCAATATCATTTTTTATAACTAATTGTCTTTACTGAATTTAATGTTGTCTTATATCGAATGTACAGACTTCAAGTGTACTGAGGACCAAATTCTTGGTAGAGTTGATGAAGTACCAGGACAATGAATGTAATGACAATATTCCAGAAGAAATACAAAAGATTATTAAGCGCATCAGTGTTTAGTTGGCTTTAGATATATGTGATTTTATTTGTAAATACTCGAGTTTATGATAAAAACAAAGATTTAGAATTTTTCTCACTTGTTATTCCTGTCCTTTTAGTATGAATTTTAATGTATATTCACGTTTGATTGTAAATTGATTTGTATATTTTATAAGATTGTGGTCCATAATATGTTACTTGTTTTTATGTAATCATTGTGCATGAATAATTTGTGTGCCGTCGCAACGCACGGGCACTTGACTAGTATATATATATATGTGTACAATTCATATTCAATATTATAAACACCTAAGCATGATGTTCTACTAGTTAGATAGCTTCACCCAGTGTCTTCCACCCTTCTTACATTATGGTGTGGGTTTAAACCCCTACTTCTGTACCGCTTTTTAATATTTTACGCTGAGTTGATTTAGAAGAAATGTAGTGACTTTTTAATAAAAATGATATAGAGTAGAGAAATAGCTCTCTGCTTGAATTTTAACACCAAATCGAGTTGACCGGCGGAAGAAAGAGTTGGCCTCCACCGTCAAGTCACCAACCACCCAGAGACTCACCAGTCACCACCCCAGGCCAGCCGCCACGTTTAGCCGGGCTAAACAAACACGGGCGCACAATCGGAACTCGCTGCACTGCTTGGAATCCAACGAGCCAATCATTCAAATCCTCCCCGGAACCGCGTTGAGCAGGGCACGGTCGATTGGATCTAGGGTGAGGGTCCGTCGCCGAAGAAACTCGCAGGCGGTCACGAGGAGGCGGCGGGGGAGGGCGGGGGAGATGGCCTCGGAGGAGATGACGGCGACGGAGGTGGCTGCGCTGCTGGACTTGAAGCCGCACCCGGAGGGCGGCTTCTACACCGAGACCTTCCGCGACGGCTCCATCACGCTCACCACGTCCCAGCTCCCGCCCCACTGTACGTATATGCGCGATTCGCCCTTATGACCGTATCGTTTGATTACTGCGCAGGGAAGTGTTGGTTGTACTTTAATTTCTCGACGCATGAGTTATTATTGCACAGGCTAGTGTGCGACCCGATCGGATTGAGATGAGATATCTCTCGTCTTCGGCTTGCGCTCGCGTATTTGATACTACTATTTGACCGTGTTTTGACTAATTAATGCGGTTCTTCAAACTAGGAATTCCTGGTAGATAAGTCTGTTAATATGTGCGAAATTTGTGTGTGAAGGCAAATCAGTTTGGTTTATTTTTCTAGAAAAGAGGCTCCCATGCCTAATTCAGTTGAACAAAACAGTAAGTTCGCGTCTAGTGTCGCTCTCAAGAGGTAAAACTGGCACTGTGGCACACTAATAGCCAACAGGTTTAGTCCTGCAAGAACCGAAGCATACTTGTAAAGCGACCCTATCAGACTGATGTGCCTTCTCTGCGCGTGTAGCTCCCCTTGTTCTACTGCCTTTCCTACAGCTGAGACCGGGTCTGATATTTCCAGTTGTGCTCTTGCTTTGTCGTCCACACCAAAAACTATACCATGCACTCGAGGACAATCCTGTTCCCTGCATCTTCTCAGTCTTCGTATCATTCATGTAATCTTCATCAGCAGATGACAAGGTTATTAAGGCGTTAAGGCGAGACATGGCGACCCACCCTCTTCCAAACGCCTAGGCGAGTTAGGTGTGCGGCGAGGCGACGCCATACGAGCATCGCCTAGGCGAGGATATGTAAAAAAAAACCTAACAATCTAACACTTGCAATAGCAAAAAAATTGGTAAGGTTAGAGAATACAAGCCTTTTTGTTGTCCATCCTTGGTATGTACTATGCACTTCTCTTTTCCTATTTGTTGTTCTTGTAGCATCCATGATCCATCTCTCTTGCAATTAAGATGTAGCTTGTCATCAATGTGTAATGAAGATAAATTTGTTTTGCTATGTAAATATGGTTATCTTATCGAAGATCCAACCTCTCTTCTTTTCTTTCAAGCTGCAACTGCAAGCTACATTAACATATGAATATTTACATAGACACAACCATAAAGCATAGCACACAAGCACTGCCTGACTTTAGTTGTATAGAGCAGTGGGCACTCGAGTCAAGAGGTGGTACCTGTCGGGTTGTCACTGTGAGTTGAAGCCGGCGTGGAGGGACCGAGGGAGGGAGGTGGAAGAAGCGTAGGCCAGGAAGGAGCGCTACCGCAGGGGGAAGAAGAAGCTCAGATCGGCGGGCGGAGATCAGAGATGCAGATGCAGGCCGACCGGCGGAGCTCGGAGATGCAGTGCAGGCTGACGGGCGGTGCTCGAAGATGCGCTCAGCTCGGCCGGCGTGCGGCGCTAGAAGATGCAGTGCAGGCCGGTGGGTGGCGCTCGAAGATGCGCTCAGCTCGCGCGCGCTCGCACTCAGCTCCTTCCCGCACGCTCGTGCTCACCCCTTCCCCGCGCGGTATTTTATTTCCCGCTCGTATGCCGCTTCTGCTCAGCTCTTTCCCGCTCGTCTGCCGCTTCCGCGCGCGCGTAGACACGGCGTCCGCCTTGCTCGACCAGACGCCATGGCTACGCCTTCCCAGCTGCGGCGACGCCAGACGAGCAGAGGGTGCAGCAGCCACGACGCCGCAGTCTGCACAGCGCCGCGACGCCAAGGCGACGACTAGGCGACCTTGGTAGATGAGTGGGATATGGGAAAAGGATAAACCAAGGCAAGCCTTCCCCTTTCGAACCCGCGATCTAACAACTCAGTGAGATAGCTATCACCATTATTTCAGGCATGTCCTTCTAGCACTTTTCCTTCATTGTTCCCAATAATATCGTAAAAAAAGTTGGAACTGGATTGGAACGTCAAGTTCTAGATTTGAGGTTTTCCGTTATAGCCGAATAAGAAAGTACACGCTATTTCTTAGTTTCCATATTCTCTAGAGTTGCTGCACAAAACCTGTTCAAAATAGCATTTTGTTGATTACTAACCAGTGGCAGATGCAGGGCGAGAATTCACAGGGGGGCCAAAAAATTGTATGATAAAATTAAGAAAGCCCGTAAAAAACTAGTTATACGTAGAATTCAAGTTTCATATCAATATACGATACAAGTTCAAAGAAGAAAACTGTATGAAGAAAAAGAAGCAAGCTTAATTTTTTGTTAACCAAATCAAAACTATATGTACCCTTGTCGAATGTCGATCTGTAGATCTTCTCGAAGGGTGGGGCCATCAGGAAGGAGGCGGGGTCAGGCTCAGGCGACCTCTCCGACAGAGAGTCAACGCTCGCTGGTTTGCTAAGCTCATCGTCTGTCGGCGATGTGTCGCATCTTCATGACGAGCGAGATCAGGCTTGCTGGACGGGCTGGCGTTGCAACAAGGACGAGCAGGGTGGAGGCGTCAAGAAGGGGTCAGGGTTGGACAACAACACACATCGGGAAGGTGACAACGACGGGCAGCGTCGGGAACAGGGTATCGGGGCAAATTAGTTTGGGTGACGTTGAGAAGAATGAGATTGAACATTCGAACTGATAGATGCAAGAACTGGATCAAGAAAGAGAACGAGTGGACCGATCCGACTAAGGTCTAGCACAGAACTGGTTTGGTCTACCTAAAACTTTTATTTTTTTATATACTTAACAGTAAATGAACATGGGGTATATGAGGTACTAAAAATTGAGGGGGGCCACGGCCCCCTTTGCCCCCCATGTGGATCCGCCCCTGTTACTAACCTACCGCCTTGCCACTGATTCAAAGTTATCTTCTGCCTGTTTACCACTTATCAACATAACCTTATAAACTAATATTTGATCAGTTTACTCATTTAACTATTTCAGTTGGTCTAATTGATTTCTTGACAAGATTTACCTTTTTTCCTATTATGGTCAACTTTATTTAAATTTTAAAATTTTGCGAGGTGATAGTTGATACTAAATTATGTTAAATAATATGCCATAAGTTTATATCATTATTTGACAAGTTAGGCCATCTAATATTAAACTGACATTAGAATACATAATTATATGTAACATAATATAAAATATCCAAAATATATATATTTTTAAATAGTATATTACCTCAGAAAAAGTAAAATAAAAATATCAATTTGTACATGGAGAAATTAAATAGTATATGATGGTTGTCGGTGTTTTGGGTCCGACCGCACACCCGGGGTTGCCCCTCAAGGTGTTTTTTAGGAGTAGGACGATGTCGCCGACTGTAGCTCGATGGTTCGTGCAGAGCGCACGAGAAACTGTGAACAATGATGTACAGGTTCGGGCTGCTTAGAGATGCGTAACACCCTACGTCCTGGCGGGAATGTTTTATATGGCGGATTACAAGGGAACTCTCTAGTATAAGGAACGTAGAGAGTTGAGGTGGATGGCTGAGTAGTCAGATTGATCCTCTGAAGGGGTGCCCCCTAGGCCTTATATATTCGACCGTGGGGCTTTACATGCGGATATGATAATAGTATGCGCCTAAATGATAGTGAACCAATTGAGCCTATCTCCCTATAGTTCCGCCGACCCATCCTCGCGTGGTTCCGTCGCACAGGGTTCCAGTGCGAGAAGATCGGGTCACTGTCGTGCTTACTTGCTCGAAGTCATTGGGCCGTCTGGGCTCGCACTGATCCGGCCTTACGTCAATCTGCTTCACTGGTCGTTCCTTCCCAGGCCCACGAAGGGATGACCTTACGATTTATTGGGCCTTTGGGCCTTTCGTGAGGTCTTTTATCCTTCCAGTGGACCCGGGGGATATCTGTCCCCCACAAGCCCCCGATCTTTGGGTTGATTTTGAAATAATCAGCCCAAGGATCCTAGGTCCAGCTTGCAGTCTTTGTTTGTAACAAGAAGTGCTTTCTGGGTAATCCGGTAAAAACGATTTCTTACTGTCGAACTTCATTGGGTGCACCAAAGGTGCACCCAATGGGTGTAGCCCCCGAGCTTCGAGTGGATTTTTGCAGACAATCCACTCGAAGGTCTTCACTTCGAGTATCATCAGAGACCACTTCTATTTTCCACTTTTACTTCGTCGGGGGTCGGCTTTGTTTTGATCTTGCCCTATGCTTTAGAGGTCAGCATTGTCTTGATCTGAGATGACGATTCATTGGGGTGCACCAAAGGTGCACCCAATGGGTGTAGCCCCCGAGCTTCGAGTGGATTTTTGAAAATAATCCACTCGAAGGTCTTCATTTCGTGCCTTTTTTCTGAGGATCACCCTCTTTTCTTGCCGAATGCCTTAGAAGTCAGCATTGTGTTATTGATATTATGCTTTAGAGGTCAGCATGCATTTTGTCTTTGAGGCCGAGTTCATGATCTGCCCATATCTGGCTAGGTAGTGCAATTTATTTGATATGCGACTGATTGGACGTTCGATAGACGTCCCCTGGCTAGTCTTCATGTCGCTTCTGTCGATCATACTTGTACTTCACCGGCTATATTTGGCTTTCCTTTGATCCTTACTGATATCTCACTTTTGTCTTGAGGTATTCATTGCATGCACTGCACGGATGTGACAGTTTTGAAAAATATACTGATAATTCCTGGGCGTCCCCCCCAATGGGTGTAGGCAAGGGACGGCTTGGTACGCTGAGTGTTTTAGCAAACTGCTTCTGAGTAGTAATTTGATATGACCGCGGGTGTAATCATATCGCCCGCGCAGTTGACTGGAGTCCCAATGGGTGTTGCGTTGCGTGAAGCGGCGTCAGCCGCCTGACGTGTCTTCAGACGGTTTGAAGTGCATATTGAATTTTTGCGACTGTTCAGTGACCGTGGTAGGAGGTGAGCGGTTGCCTTCTTCTATAAATAGTGCCTTTGCTTCCCCGGTTTTTTCACATCTCTTGCTGCTTGTTTACTCTCCTCTTCTTCCCTCCACTGCCACCATGGGCAAGAGTAAGAAAGGTAGCGGTTCTTCTCCTCGCTCTGGTGACAAGCGCAAACGCGAGCCGACTCCTCCTTCGGATGACTTCGGCGACTCGGAGTACTCGGAGGAGGAGTTCTCCTCCGAGTTCGAGGGATCTCCGGCTCCCGTCTCTCCCCCGGCGTCGTCTGATGATTCAGACGACTCCCAGGGGATTGTCGCGGAGGTCTGGACCTACATCCGGGCCGTCGAGCGTTCCGGGCTCGAGGGCTCGGATGAGTCGGAGTACTCCTCGGATGAGGAGGACAGCGACGGCGATGGTGGTGATGGCGGCGACGACGAAGGCGACGGTGATGGCGGCGGCGACAGCGGCAGGGGCGGCGGCAGCAAGGGCGGCAATGGCAGCGACAGCAAGGGCAACATCAACAAGGCCAGTGGCTAGATGCCACTGGTTTTTTAGATGTTAGTATAGATTAGAAGTAGTATAATGAAATAATGTAGTAGTAGTTAGTAGTATAGAGTAGTGAAGTGTAATGTAGTAGTAGGGAGGTCATCAACTCATAATGAGTTGATTTGTAAGTTCTGTAGCTTCCCTTTTATGAAGAATGATTTCGTCTTATCCTGCGTTAATTACTTGTCGCTTTTTGGGGTAATGGCCGGGGTATTGTTGACAACGTCGGCGCTTCTGAAGTAGTGCCCGAGTGATAGCAGGGCCACTTCGGTGTTTTTAAAATTAACAACCGAGTGGTTACTGGTGACATCAGCGTTATAGAGGTAACCACCGAGTGACTGATGGCAACGTCGGCGTTTTAAAAGTAACGGCCGAGTGACTGATGGTGGCGTCGGCGTTTTAGAGGTAACAGCCGAGTTAGAACGGGCCGCGTCGGCCGTTTTGGAAATAACAGCCGAGTGATGATATGGCACGCCAGCCTTTTTAGAAATAACCGTCGGGTGATGACTGGACGCTTTTTGGAAACGGTATCTGGCCTGGAAAAACCCCATATGTACTGCATTGTTGCGCGTCTCTGCTTTCCGTGCCCTAATTCTTGCTTCTCTGCCTCCAAGCTTTTCTTGCGCTCGTGCGATACTGCTTCCGCTCCAATCGCCAGCAAGACTGAGATGGCGCCCAAGCGGAAAGCATCAAGTTCATCCGTTGCTGTCATTCCCCCCATCGATCCCAACAGTCAGTTGGCTTTCGCAGGTAACCATATGTCTGTTGTTTCTGAGTCTGATCTTCTCCATCTCGTATCCATCGGGGTTCTTCCTCCGAAGGAACTCTGTTCTTGGCGGATTTGCCATAGGGTCACTGTTCCAACAGAGAACACCCACGAATCCGTTGTATATGTTCCTTTTCTTCTCCGCGGTCTTGCTCTTCCTATTTCCCCCTTTTTCCGCGGTCTCCTTGATTTCTATCACTTGAATCTGACCCATCTGAACCCTAATTCCATTATGCAAATCTCCATCTTTGTTCATTTATGCGAGGCTTTTCTTGGCATCCTGCCACACTTTGGACTGTGGAAATATTTGTATCACTGTCGGCCTGGGATGGCCGGAGGACAGCATCAGCTGATGGGGGGCGCGAGCTTGGAGATGCGCCGCGGAAGGAAAACTGATTATCTCGACATCCCCCTCAAAGATAGCATTAAAGGATGGCGCTTGGAGTGGTTTATTGTTGAGAATCACGAAAATTCTCTCCCCCCACGGTCAGGGAGACAACCGGATGTTCGCACTCCGAGCTGGACCGAATCCCCCACAGACCAGGATGTGGCTGAGGCAGGAGTTCTGCTAGCTGAGGTTGGATTGTTGAAGGAAAGGGGTCTGACTGCTGAGGCTGTGGTTGCTGACTTTGTCTTCAAGAATATTCAACCATTGAAGGACAGGGCATACCCGGCCTATCTGTACCGGGGCCTAGCTGACTCCACCCGGGTCACCAATAGAAGAATTCCTGCTGTGGACTTGGTGAGCCAGCTCGAAATGATACTCAGAGGCAAGGTATCAAATGTTGGTGCCCCTGTTGCCTACTCGGCCTGGAACTTGCCTCCTTCCAAGGCCTTTACCCATTTCGTGTCAAATCCTCCTGCTGGTGATAGTAGTTTGGGCCTTAGAGTACGACCCTCTGCCGAAAAAGTTAGTGCTTTGGTTGTTTTGCTTGGAGAAATTCCTGATGATGAACGGCAGATTCACTTTGAGGTGCCTTTGGATCCCAGTGATGTAGAGATAAGTGCTATGCTTGATATGTTAGCTGAGGATTCTTCTGATGCCGCTCCTGCTGGAACATTGACGGTGGCGCCTCTCCCAGAAGCTAGTAAGGCCTTGGATATTCAGAGGCTGTCAGTGTTCGCCCAAAACGCCCCTGCCGAGCCAATCAGCTTGCTTCTCCTGCCGATGGGCAGAAAAAGAAGAAGAGACGTCTTCGGCGAGTGTCTAGCTTGAATCAGGATGCTGGTCCTTCGGCTCCTGCTACTGAGGAAGTGCCCGTGCCTGAATTTACCGACGCTGACCCCAATGGGTGCGACCCATCTGACGCTGACCCCAATGGGTGTGCTGTCCGTGTTGCTGATGAAAATGAGGAGGAAGAAGAAGATGAAATCCCTCTGATTCGGAAGAACAGTCGGCGCTACGTAGCCAGTGGGGAAAGTAGTGGAGTTCCTTCTCCTGCTTTGTCTGCCCTCATTGGTCTACAAGAATTGTCTCTGGCGAACTTTGATCAAACTCTTGAAGATATGGTTCCAGAGGATCTGTTATCAGAACCAGCGGATGGTGACGCGATGGATGTTTGTGCTGAGGTGTTCAACGTCGGGTTGGGGTCTTCCCGGGCAGCGTCCCGCGCCTCATCGACCTTGGAGCGCGGTCTTGAGGATCAGGAAGCTGACTTGGATTGTCCTGCTCCCATGGAAGTGACTGAGGGACCTTCAGCCTTAGAGGTGGCTGCTGCAGAGAACTCGGCCCTCGAGGATGGTGTTGGCGCTCACCCAGCCCCCGAGGGTGTTGCCGGGGGTGACTCGGCTCGGATGGGTAACGCAAGCTGCGACCCAGCCCCCGAGGGTGTTGCCGGAGACGATCCGGCTCGAATGGGTGGCGCCAACTATGACCCAGCCCCCGAGGGTGTCCGAGCGGGTTCTCCCTCTTGTACTTCCATGGATGTTCACGTAGGGTCTCCTCCACATTCTGGTTGTGTGGTGGTAGCCCAAGCCTTTGGTCAAGGAGTCGCTGTAGAGGCTAGCGTACCTGACGACAAAGTTTTGGGTTCTGCTGATGACACTGAATTGGTTCCTGCTGATTCATTGCAAGTTGCTCTGGGTGGTGATCCTTCGCCGAGCCACCAGTTGATCTCTCACGATTTGGGGGTTCCCTCATTCTTCTCCAACCTCCAGGTATTATGGTTTGTCCTAGTCTGACTTTTACACCACATAAACTGCTGTTATTATACTCATCTGTTCTTAATATCAGGCATTGGTGGACGGGATGGCTAGTCAGTTGAAGTTGCAGGGTGCTTCTGTTCCAGAGGGAGCTTCGTCTCTGGCGCGTTGGAATCCGGTGCTGCTTCAGCAGCGTGTTTCTGACTTAGAGGCGGCGAATGCTGGTTAGTGCTTTTCTGCTTTTTTTCGGCTACCTTATTAAACTGCTTCTTACTTTAACCCTTTTGCTCGACTGTTTCTTTGCCAGATATGGCCCGACAGTATTCTGTTCTTGAAGAAAAACATTCTCAAAGCCAGGCTGAACTGGTCCGGCGGTGCTCTGATCTTGAGGAAAAGTATTCCCAAAGCCAGACTGGGCTGGCCCAGGTTTCTGCTGCTCTGAATGATGCTAACATGCTAAATTCTACTCTCCGCGCTCAGCTCGATTATGAAAAGGTGACCTGAAAATCTGGGCTTTGTTTTGTTGTGTTCTTATTGCTTGCTTGACGTTTGAAGAAGCTGATTCTTGTTTGCAGGAAGAAAAATGTGCCCTTGTTACTTCTCGTGACAATCTTGATAGGCTATATCGTGACTCCAGCAACTCGTTGACCATCCTGGAGAGGAGTCATCGCTTCACCATGGAGGAGTTAGACAATCATCGTTATAAGCTGCAGGAATCCATGGACGACGTGATTCGCCTCAGGCAGTTGAAATCGGCTAAAGATGATGTCATCAAGGAACTACGTGCTTCCAAGAAGTCCATCGCCCAGGAGCTGGAGACCGCTCAGTTGGCTGTCAAGGTTGCTGAAGAAACTTCCGCTACTCTGAGGGCCCAGCGCAACAGAGCTATGGATAAAGCCATTCGCGCAGGGCGGATCTTGATGAGGAGACCTGGTGTGGTTGTCCCCGACGACATAAGGGCTGATGTGAACGCTACTCCTGATTCCTCAAGTTGCTCTTCTTCGTCGGTTGCTCCTGAGAAGAATGTTGCAAAATAGAAAAACATTGCGTGCTTTGAGCGCGCGGTTAACGTGCTCGGATATTTTGTTAGAGGACGCCCGCTTAATATTGAATGCTACTATTATTCTCCTATTGTTTAGAATTCAGCAGTATCTAAATTTGTAGAAGTAAAATGTTGCGTGATGATTTTGAGACTTCCTCATGGGACATAGAGGCCGCCCCTAGACGAGTAACTGTATGCGCGCCGAGTGTGCCGTGCCTGTTTAAGTTAGTATTAACTCAAACCGATCGCTCCGTGAGTGTGGCTTAGTGGCCACCACGAGTTAAGCAAGCGTGAGCATGTTGCACCGTCTTAAGTCGTTGTCGACTTAAGTCGATTGCTCCGTTAGCAGGGCATGATGGTTACCCCGAGTTAAGTAAACGCGAGCATGTTGCACCGTCTTAAGTCGTTGCCGACTTAAACCGATTGCTCCGTTACCGTTAGCAGGGCATAGTGGTCACCCCGAGTTAATTAAGCGCGAGCATGTTGCACCGTCTTAAGTCGTTCCCGACTTAAGCCGATTGCTCCGTTAGCAGGGCATAGTGGTCACCCCGAGTTAAGTAAGAGCGAGCATGTTGCACCGTCTTAAGTCGTTGCCGACTTAAGCCGATTGCTCCGTTAGCAGGGCATAGTGGTCACCCCGAGTTAAGTAAGCGCGAGCATGTTGCACCGTCTTAAGTCGTTGCCGACTTAAGCCGATTGCTCCGTTAGCAGGGCATAGTGGTCACCCCGAGTTAAGTAAGCGCGAGCATGTTGCACCGTCTTAAGTCGTTGCCGATTTAAGCCGATTGCTCCATTAGCAGGGCATAGTGGTCACCCCAAGTTAAGTAAGAATGCAGGTCGACCATGAACAATTTGAGTATTCTTGAGGTCTTTTTATTGATGATATATTTCCCAGTTTACAGAGTACATTGCCGTCCCGATAGCTTTTGAAATACAGCTACGGGTAAAACTTACTGAGGTATTCTATGTTTCATGAGTTCCCAATTTCCGTGCCGTCCATCTGAGTGAGACGATATGATCCCGGCCGAGTGACCTCTGCTATTATGAATGGTCCTTCCCATAAAGGTGACAACTTGTGCTGTCCCTCCCCCGTTAGAATTCGGCGGAGGACGAGGTCTCCCACTGTGAAGGATCGACGTCGCATGGTCTTATCGTGATAGCGCCTCAGAGTTTGTTGGTACCGTCGCATGGTCTTATCGTGATAGCGCCTCCGAGCCAGCACCCCTCCGACTTCACTCGGCGTGTTCATGGCTTGGACGAAGTCGGGGTTCAGGTTGCGCCCGAAGAGTGGATTCTCCCGACGTTGCCTTGCCTCCTGCTCGGCTTGTTCCTGAGCCCGTCGGCGATCACGCCGTCGGGAATTCCTTCGTTCCCTGAAGACACGTTCCTCCGACGTTTCTCCTATCTCTGAGACCTCGTCTCGCGAGACAGGCTGCTCCGGGTCCCGCTCTCCGGCCTCGTGATGTCTCCGGACATTTCGGCGTCGGTTCCTTCGTCGGCGGGATTCCCGCTGAGGAGGTTCCTCTCCGGGTGCAGTCGGTTCGTTGTCGGAGACGGGGGGCGACTCCACTCTCCCGATGAAGAGGACGTCGGGGTAGAATGGCGCAGCTGTCGTGGCGATCTTCTTTCTGTTCTCCTTTGAGGGCAGAGGTACAGGAAGAACAACTTGCTTCCTATTTGTTTCCTTCTTCCTTGCGATTTGTGTCCATTCTTTCATCGGAGAGGTAGACAGTGGAGTCCTCCGGGTTAGCGGGCCCTCGGCCCCTGGCTCGCTGAAGGCTATCTTTTTTCGGAGTGCTGTAGGTTGCGCTTTTCCCTGCCTTACCCCGATATTCTCGGAGGTTGTTGGAGGAGACTTCCTCCTTGGCGAATCTACGATGCGATGTAGAGTTCCTTCCTCATCCGCTACAGATGAGATAGTTCCGAAGCAGAACACGGATCCGGGGCGGAGGATGATCTTGTGATGGAAGGTGACGGCCATTGAGCTAGCTTAGATCGGCGACACACCCCCTACCTGGCGCGCCAGCTGTCGGTGTTTTGGGTCCGACCGCACACCCGGGGTTGCCCCTCAAGGTGTTTTTAGGAGTAGGACGATGTCGCCGACTGTAGCTCGATGGTTCGTGCAGAGCGCACGAGAAACTGTGAACAATGATGTACAGATTCGGGCCGCTTAGAGATGCGTAACACCCTACGTCCTGGCGGGAATGTTTTATGTGGCGGATTACAAGGGAACTCTCTAGTGTAAGGAACGTAGAGAGTTGAGGTGGATGGCTGAGTAGTCAGATTGATCCTCTGAAGGGGTGCCCCCTAGGCCTTATATATTCGACCGTGGGGCATTACATGCGGATATGATAATAGTATGCGCCTAAATGATAGTGAACCAATTGAGCCTATCTCCCTATAGTTCCGCCGACCCATCCTTGCGTGGTTCCATCGCACAGGGTTCCAATGCGAGAAGATCGGGTCACTGTCGTGCTTACTTGCTCGAAGTCATTGGGTCGTCTGGGCTCGCACTGATCCTGCCTTACGTCAATCTGCTTCACTGGTCATTCCTCCCCAGACCCACGAAGGGATGACCTTACGATTTATTGGGCCTTTGGGCCTTTCGTGAGGTCTTTTATCCTTCCAGTGGACCCGGGGATATCTGTCCCCCACAATGGCTGCATACAAACATTAGCTGAATAAATACCTTTGGAATTGAAATTTCAAGTGTAAATTTTGCATTTATCATAAAAAACTCAATTAGGGGTCTGCCGTTCCCCTAGCTTTATATATTTAAGAAGATGGGCCCACCAAAACCTGCCGGGGCCGAGCGTCACCCAATGGGATGCCACAGCAACCGTCACAGGGAGGTGGGCACCAGGCCGCAATTTGGTGCGTCACCCAGGATTCGAACCCTGGGCGGGAGCACTTGCGACCAGTGGCCTTGCCACTGCGCCGTGACCCGTGAGCCCCTTCGCAATTTTGCATTTATCATGATTCGTGGATTGTGACAAGCTGAAATATTTGGTCATTGTCCATGGTAATGATCTTGAAGGGTAGGTCTTGTGCATTACCATGATCTTGAAGGGCAAGTCTAGTGTAGTGGTCAGAGTTATCTCACAGTCTCACCTGCTATATTTACGGGAGGCAGGCTTGTCTCGATTTATCCCTTCCTCAGACCCCACTCAGGCCTTGTTCGATTATTCCCATTATACATGGATTGAAAAAAAATTAGAAGAACTTTGACTTGCTTGGGATTTAAACCCACCCAATTCCACTCAATCCACATGGATTGAGATCTAACCGAACAAAGCCTCATATGGGAGCCTCTAGCACTAGGTCTGCCATGTATTGACCTTGCATGCTTCTTAGTTATAGTACTATAGTGGCTACGTGTGATATGAATCTTTATCAGTAGTTGCTACCTGAAGCTCCTTGTTACCTTGTACGATTTGTAATGGAACATGCAGTTAGTGAGATGTCTGTAACAACCAAAGCAGGATGGTATGGCCGCCATCTGAAACCACTGCAAATTTTAAGAATACTGAACATTTGCCATCAGTTTGGAAAATATTTATTGCTTCTCTGTTCTGCCCTATATTATACGATTTGCTGCAGACAACCTAAATGTGTAGTTGGTGATTTTATTTGCGGGGCATTTGGAGCCATTCATTTTAGAGGAATTAAAATTTACTTAATAAAGTAACAGATTTGGCTTGGGATTTGACATTCCACCACTTTCTAAAGTTCAGATATTAAGTCCATCTTAAATTCATGAGGTAAAGGATGAGAAATGATTTTATGTATTAGTAGAAATGTAGCACGTAAATATCGCTGGCATCTTACTAATAATAGTATACAAATATATTTTGCATAAAATTGTATTAGCTTAATTGATACGTGTGTAAATTACTATATTATTGGAATGGAATTCAATTCTAAGGATCCAAACGGGGCTTATTAGTGTATTTCTGAGTGGTTGGATCTTTTCTATGGAGACAAGTTATTGTTCCACTAATATCTGTGACCACTAATTTGAATTTTTGAGTGCAATGCTAGACAACGAATGAGTACTAAACTAGATCATACATGGATATGAAGTCAAGCTGATATTATCTCTCTAATATCCCCTTAATGTATGCTGCAGACAAGGTAAACCGTGCTGTTAGCACCGCAATCTATTTCCTACTTCCCGCAGGGAGTGTTTCCCGTCTCCACCGCATTCCCTGTGCTGAAACCTGGCACTTCTACAAGGGAGAGCCTCTCACGGTTAGCATCACTTCTTGCTTATTCTCCATGCCTAAAGCAATTAGACAACTACTCCCTCCGTTTTTTTTTATTTGTCGTATTTCAGTTTTGAAATGAAATAGCGGGCGACAAATATTCGAGAACGGAGATAATAGTTGGCAATGCTTGATCTAATGCTGCTAGTCTGTGTTTGTCTTAGGTCTTCGAGCTTCACGACGACGGTCACATTGACCTTACTGTCATTGGCCCACACCTTGAGGCAGGCCAGCGCCCCCAGTATACCGTGCCACCGAACGTGTGGTTTGGGTCGTTCCCCACACTAGACGTCGAGTCGTTCGCATCTGATGGCAGCGTTCTTGTCAAGTCTCGGAAGAGGGACCCTGAGCTGCATTACTCCCTTGTTGGCTGCACCTGTGCCCCTGGCTTCCAGTACGAGGATTTTGAAATGGCCAAATTTGAGGACGTGAGATCCATCGCTCCCAAGGCTGAACCTTTCCTCAAGTTTCTTATTCCCTCTACCGATTAACTCCAGAGCAGCCTCAGATGATTGTGGATGGGTTCTCAGCGACTTTCTATACTGCATACTGTACGGATGGTGTTTCTAGTGTGATTCCATGAGAGTTCTGCTTTCACGACAGTGTAGACAGTAAACTGTACCTTTGTGGTGGCACCGGTTGAAACGTTTGGTGCATTGAAACAGAATAACAGCTGGTCTTGATGTTGAATAGCAGGTGCTTTTGCAAAACCCTGAAACCGTACTAGGATGCTGGGAGCATAGGAGGATCTGATAAGGTTTCACGTGATTAAATTCAACCGTTCATGGCTCTCGATCGTGCAGAGCTTCTCCCGCTGCAAAGAGTAAGCCTGCAAGGCAGAAGCCAAGCGAGTCGTGCTTGTCCAATCCGTTTTTTTCATGTTCTGCTTCTGCTGCTTGTCATTCTCACTTGCACGGTGCGATGATACGGAGGTCAGATTGTGGCCCAAGCGCCCAGGTCTGCTGTAAAAGACGGCCCAGATGTTGGGCTACCGGCTGACAGGCAGCATTGATTGGGCGCCCTCGCTACTCGCGGACATGACTCAGATTATTCGAGCTTTCGGCCTTTTGGGCCTTGGTACCGTAGTTGATTTGCACGCATTACCCAGTTCTTCCAAGGAACGGCAACAGACCTGGGTGCTGTTTGGTTCAAGAAATGTAACGCAAAGGGTAATGGTAATGGTTTACATTCGATTACTGTCGGTAACAAGTTTGAATAGTCCGGTATCAATTTTTAGTATGATATCTGATTACGGTGGGACTAAAACAAACATGATTTAACGTTATTACTTACCCATTACGTTACAAATATCTGAACCAAACGGTCGGTTGGTTGAGTAAAAATCAGCTTACGATCGCATTATCTAAATCTGCTCACAATTAAACGTGCGGTGTAATTCTAAATCCGCATATGAAGCAGTCCGGTTTCGAGTCACCCACCAGTTTTTACCGGTGTACACTTTTAGATAATAATTCAGCTATAAATAATTACGTATCAACAATAATTGAGTTATAACTACGGATTTCAAGCCTTCTCACAAAATATTTCATAAATCATTAGCTAAGTTACTTATTCAAAAAAATTACTATTGTATCTTAATTATTTTTGCGCAAAATAAAGAACGAACAAAATTTTGGGTCAAGTGCGGGTCACTCACGGGTTGAATAGGAACCCACACCCGTGAAACTTTAGGTCGTTTGCGGGCGCACCCGCGGATCAAAACCTTCATCTATACCCGCATCGGTCGTGTCGAGTACCCGTCGAGTTTCAGGTCTACGGGTTAAATTGTCATCCCTACTTCCAACGGTGGATAATGATCAAAATCACTCCGCGTACACTATGAGTGATCCAATGCTGCACAGTTTTCCACTACTTATGAGTTATGGCACGCTCCGATCTGTTCACAGCCATCACCTGCTGCAAAGCTGCACCCCTCCATTTCTGATAGGTAATAATGTGGTAGGTTCCAATCATCATCAGTCATGCTAAGAGCAAGGTTAATAATATAGTTTATAATGGGATTTATGATATTTTCATGTCTCATATAGTCAACTAAAAGATTGGTCGTCTAATAACTCTCTTGGTTCAAGTACAAGGAGGAAATAGCTTCAAATCAGGCTATCTCTAGCGGCCTTACTCATCTTAACTCCTATTTCAAACCCCACTATATAAACAAGTGCATTCTACATTGTAAAATAGTGTTTTGCATGACCATATGCACGATCTGCTGAACACAGTCTCAAGGAGTAAAGCTAGAGTTGCAACCTGATCTACGAAGCTAGTCGCCGATAAGGCAAAGTGAAGAACAGTTTCAACACGATGAAGCTAAGAAGAGTAGCCGAAGAAAAGATGGAGTCCCAGTGCATTTGAAGTTGCCTTTGGGAAAAGAAGCAAACCAAGTTAGATAGAAGAAAATACACGTATGTCATGTCCTTATTGTTGTATAAGAATTGTCGTACAGTAGAAAGAGTGTTCTTGTAATTCCATACATTAATGTATACTGGTTTGATTCTATAAATAGGTAAAAAGTACCACCACTATAGAGATGGGTCATTCCATAACCACGTACACATAACAACTTCTCCCGATAGAGCTTTCGAATGTATAACAACACAAAGCTTTGATGTATTTCATAAATATGAATTGTTGTTCCATAATGATCAAAGGTGAGATTTTGTTGTCAATATAAATAAATGCAACTTGTTGATTGTACAAAGTATGTCTCATCTCACATCACAGTATATCTGTTTGTTGTTGATTGCATTTTCTCATGGAATTGATTGGATGCTTCCCTAACCGTCCTTCACTTCGATACCTTTGAAGGGGAGTATTGGCGGAGAGTGCCTCACAACATCCGCACTAGTTACCTAAAATCCATCCTATATTTTTGTTTAGGGAAATAATAACAAAAAACCTGCCCCAACAGTTCCTTATATCATGTTACTAAATTTATCAGGTTCCTATCTAAACCTATTTACTTCCCACATGTAGGAACCAAGACAGAACTCCCGAAATCAACTTTGCCGCCAGTTTTGCAGCCGAAACAACAAGCGCGCCATTGCTTGGCGCCATTTTCTCTCGCAGCCCCAACCTGATCCACCCGTTGCTGTTGCTCCCATCCTTCGAAACCCATTTCCTTCTTCGGAACGAGAATCCTCTGGCCACTGACGCGTGGCCCATTCTTCCTTTCATCAACCACGCGGCGCTGGAGCGAGCCTCCTCTAGTCTAGTGCCACCTAGGGTTTCTCCTCCGTCATGTCGTCGTTGTCCACGCGCCATTGCACCATCTCGATCGCGCGTCCTCCGTGCCAACCTGCAGCTTTCACTGATTCAGGCAAGTAATCCCTATCTCCTCTTCCTCTCACTCTCCCTCTCCCTCTCGACAACAAGGTTTTAGATCTTCACTTCTGCACACAACTCCTCTCCATTCCCCATCTCCATCCATCCATCCCTGTGCTGCAACTTGCATCACCTTCTAGGCCAACACCTCTGGAATGAAAAGGAGTGAAGGACATAGATTCAGTCCAAAGTTATGACACTAAGACTATATTTCTAAGCTCACTGCCTAGTGGATGCACCTGAAATTGCAATCCCGATTTCAGGGTTTGTATAAGTATGCTCATGTCACATGTTGTTGATTTTTCTGCATGTTGTTTCAGAAATGGAAGGAGATGGTGCCTATTTCACCAATTTGTTGACTGAAGGTTTGTATGAAGATATTGTGGAAGACAATACTACTGTCCTAGCTGAGTTCCAGCAGACCCCACCCTCATCGAAGCCAACTCAGAAGCAGAAAGGAAAAATTTTCAGCGAGGATGAAGATAGGCTCCTTGTTTCAGCATAGTTGAATGTCAGTACGGATCCTATTCAAGGGACAAATCAAACCAGAGCTACATTCTAGAGTAGAGTGTATAAGTTCTATGACACGAACAGAGGAGCGTTTGTGGAACATAATCAAAATTCATTGCTGCATCGTTGGGGTTGTATCCAGGATGCCGTGAGCAAATTTTGTGGGTGTCTATCCCAGATTGAAGTTAGAAACCAAAGTGGGATGACTATACATGACAGTGTAACTAATTGTTGGGGCGAAGGCGAAGACGCTACCCTTCGCTCCAGGCCTTCGTCACCTCGCCACACCAACGGAAGCATGATGACGGCGTGGTCCACCCTCCGCCCTCCTCACCGCAAGGCGAAGGCTTACGACGAAGGCCTACGACGAAGTCTTCCCACCCCACGTCCTCACCAGACCTGGAGGCCCTCTTGGGTTTCGGCCCATCGTAACAGGCCCCGCATTGAGAAGTGTGTTACAGGCCCAATTTGTAATAGCTTTTCTTTAATGACAGTCTGTAACCCTCCCTTGTGGGAATATTCTGGGGATAATCCAGGTGCCTGAGGGCACAAGCGTCCTTACATGGAGACGTTGGGCACTCAGGCACCTATAAATACCCCCGTACAGTGCCCTTGAGAGGCTAGATTAACAGAGCAATCGCCATCTCGAGTTAAACCTTGTTTGCATTCCTTTCACTCCCCCGTTGGATCATCTTGCCCAGGAGAGCAAGTTCCAACATTTGGCGCCCACCGTTCGTGCTACGAACAAACCACCCGCGATGGCACCCAAGAGAGCTAGCTCGAAGGCAGCCCCATCCGTTGACAAAGCAGCGAGGGCAGCACTGCTAGCCGAGAAAAAGGGCAAGGCCCTTGTAGACACCACCCACCAAGAAGCCTGCGAAGACGACGCCGTCAGTAAGAGACAGCGCAACGATCAACCAACTCCCGAGGGCAGCCTCCGCACCTGCAGCTCCGGAGGACAACCACAGGAACCACCCCCAGGTTTCGCTCTGCTAGAGGGCGAAGACGCCACAGAGGACGGCGAAGTCATCGGTGTTTCAGCAGAAGTACAGCTACAGCTGCGGGCCCTGCGCATCAAGAACCACAACCTCCAGAAGCAGAAAGAAATCCTCGAGGCCAAGCGCCAACGCATTTCCACGCAGGCCAAGGTGCACCAGATGATACGAGATGAGGAGCAGAGGGCTCAGGAACTCGAGCAAGAGATTGCGCTCATGCAGCACAAAGGACAACATGATCTGCAGCACGGCCCGCCCCTCCAACAGCGCGCGCCAGTCGGAGACCTATTCATTCCTCAACGCGGACCCTTCGTCCCGCACACCGCAGCATTCCAAGGCCTCAACTACCTTGATGAGCGGAGCCCCCTAGCACCGCAACTGCAAGTGTCACCATGGCCCGCCAACTTCAGGGCAGGGACCTACCCTAAGTACAACGGCAGCACCGACCCAGCACAGTACATCATGAGCTACCAAGTCGTTGTCGCATCATCCGGAGGGGACGACGCCACGATGGCCAAGTCCTTCATCATCGCCCTCGAAGGTCTGGCCCTGACCTGGTACACCAGGTTGCCCCCATTGTACATTGACTCCTGGAGAAGTGTCCGGGACAAATTTCTGCTCAACTTCCAAGGGTACCGCCCAGACACCGATGCCTTGGCCGAACTGTCACTCTGCAAGCAGCTGGAGAAAGAAACCCTGCGGGAGTACTATCGCAAGTTCCTGACTCTCAAGTCACAACTGCCCTCGGTCGACGACCAAATTGCCATTCACTACGCCATCAGTGGCCTTCGGGCTAGCGTCCTTTACAGTCACTTCATCAGGGACCCACCCAAGAACCTTCAAGAGCTCTATCAGCTGTTTGAAAAGTATGCCAGATCCGAAGAGCTCCACCAGCGCAAGGTCGAGTCCCAGAGGAAACCCAAGGACCCTCCGCAGTGCAGCCGAACATGGACAAGACCTTCGCAGTCAGACTCCGGTCGGGACAGCCACAATCAGTAGCAGGTGCATAACATTGCCAACCAGCACCCCGCCAGCGAGGCCCCTCGCCGTCAAGATTATCCCCCTAGGGCCACGGCAATGGCACTCATGGTCGCGGCCGAGGACGGGCGCAGCAGCCGCGCAGATTTTACTGCCTGTTTCACGGTGAAGACCGCACGCACCCAACGAGGGACTGCCCAAAAACGAAGGCCACCAGGGACAGTATGTCTCGGGCACAACCAGCCGACAACCCAAGAGTTGTCGCGCACACATATCAACACCACCTCCCACAACCATACAACCAAGGCCCCACTCAGCATCCACCTAACCACGCATACCAACACCACCAGGAGGTACAGTCGTACCACCCCCACTCCCGCCTCCGCACCCGCATCAGCCAAACATCCACCACCCAAATCACCCCAAGCACCAAAACAGGAAGACTTTGCTGATCAGCCATATCGTGGAGTCATTCACATGATCACTGGGAAGGTCCAGCGTCGACTTCGACACGAAGCGATAGAAGAGGGACCACTACCGAAGCATCAACCACGTCGCCGTCACCGGCCCAGTCGTGCAAACGAAGTGGTCCCACGTGTCGCTGACCTTCGATGCCAGAGATGTCGACCTGCGCAGCGCACCCCACATTGACGCCATGGTAATCAACTGCAGTGTGGCAGGCTGGGACTTGCACAAAGTCTTAGTTGACAACGGCAGCCAGGCAGACATTATCTTCCTCCACACCTTCGACCGCATGGGCATCAGCCATAGTTTACTTAAGACTTCGGATAATCCCCTATATGGCTTCGGCGGCAAGGGCACCTTTCCTATGGGCAAGATAGAGCTACCCTTATCCTTCGGTGTAGCATCCAATGCACGAAGTGAGCAGGTCACCTTTGACATCGTCGACATGGTATACCCGTACAACGCCATAATGGGTCGGGGCTCCATCAACAAGTTTAAAGCGGCCATTCACGGACTTTACCTGTGCATGAAAATGCCGGGTCCGCAAGGCATGATCACAGTCTATGGCAACCAGCAGACTGCGTGCAACATTGAAAGAGACTTCGTTCCAGGGCAACGGAACATACTGTCACACCCGGTTTTGGAAGGCAAACCGAATGCGAACTATGTACGTGCCAGGATCAGAACTCACGTACACAGCGATTACATAAATGAACATCATCACACAATGCTCGAATAATAAAATAAAAGAGTACTTATTACATCATAGAGTCATAGACATCCACATAGTCATTGTCTTAACAAGTAAATCAAAGTACTAGCGAAACGCAGTAAAGATAAGGCCTTCACAGGCAGCTAACTGGGGGTTGCCGCCAACCCACACCTAGAATTCATCGTAGTCTTGGAACTCCTGGAAGTCTCCTTCCACGGCTTCGCCTTCTCCTGAGCAGTGGTTACAATGCGGACAACCTGGTGTTTTGTGGTAAAGCAAGGATGAGTACACATCAACGTACTCAGCAAATGTCCCGTTTGGCTGAAGTGGACTAGCTTTATGTGGGGTTAGGCTCAAGCAGTTGCTTTTAGTTGGTCAGGTATTTATCATTAGTAGAAGCCAGATTTTAGCATTAACCAACCCGTAAACCATTTCCTCATCGAGGAACAACATCATCATAGTCGAACCAAAACCATAACATAATCCTTGTATCTCGAACCATCTGTATCTCTAATCAAAGAGGATCCCAAGGCTGCTCTTAACCGTGAGCACGGCTGATATACCAGTTTCACTACCCTCTGCAGAGGTTGCACACTTTACCCATGAGTCATGATTCCCTTTCTACCCGGGGAGAGCTAATCCCCATTGACCACTACCTAGGTGGTCCGGCAGGGCATCACTACGTAGCTTTTACAAAGATTCCCTAGAGATCATAGCTGCCCGTTAGGTTTCTCCAGTTTGATAAACACAGTACCCCTCCCCGCAGGAGAGTGACTAACAAAGAGCAAAACGAAAGAACCTCGGCACTCAGCCTCGGCAGAGCAAGCACTGTGCCTGGACCCCATTGACGGCACGACGCCTAAGCAACTACACCTCTAGTTCATCTAATTAATCGGCTAAGGGCATCCCATTTCACCCTCATGGTTGCACTGTTATCCCGGGTGGTCTCTCAACGAACCAGTCCTTACGGAGAGGTACTCAGGAAACAGCCTGAGCCCCATAGAGTATCACAAGATCATCAACATCATCAGGATAACAGTATCATAAATAGTCACATCATGTTCATTGATTAAGTTAAGGCAATAGCATAGTGCTAACCATAACATCCCATAAGGTCATCAAGGATAAAGTAAAGTGTAAAGCTAGTCAATCCTTAGGTTTCAAGTAAGTAGTGCGGGGTAGTAAGTTATAAATGAATAGGACATAATGGGACAGAGGACACTTGCCTTCACCAAACTGCTGATTAGGGACATCCTCTGCAACTTCCTCGGGAAACACAGACTGCTCGTTGTCTACGTAAAGTAATCATTCACACTATGCACTTGGGAAGATAACAAACAAAAGCAACATACAAAACATATGCAGCAAAGAGATCACAAGTTCATACTAGAAAAGAGATAGGTACTCTGGTGTTCCCTAGGTCTGGGGTAGAGGACTATACAAAGTGATTCACTATCCACTAATCAGGTTTAAGTCAGTGGTGGGATTAAATTATTACATGGTTTTAAGTTCCTAAACTTAGGTGTTTAAGTCCATAAACTTAAGTAATCCAACTTTTATTAAAGTCTACCAATTTCTAATTATCTCAAATAGGGTTCCAATAGCCTTAATCCTATCCTGGTGATTAACTATTAATTGGTACATGGAAACAGCAGGGAAACATTGTTTGAATAGATAGACAAAAACATCATGAGCATTTTGCAATTTGAAGCACCTCATTTGGAGTTCATATGACAAAGTTATGAATTTTACAAGTCTGGGGATTAAAAATATACCCTAAGTACCTATTTTGAATTAATTAAAAGGTCTAGGGACTTAACTGCGAGAAACCAGGGACGGCGGGTTCAAATTCCAGAAAACCGGGGGTCTCTTTAAGAAAACGCGCGGGCGAAGGGGTATCGGGCTACTACGGCCGTCAGATCTAAAGCGAACGACCAGGATTAGATCCTGCGGGCGGGCGCGCGAGCGCGCGGCGGCCTGGGCGACTGACAGGCGGGACCGGGGTGAGGGGGAAGTGGGCCTGGGCCGCTGGATCTCCGGCGGACGACCAGGATTAGGCTTGGCCTAATCAAAACGAGGCCGCCCGATCTGGGACGGACGGTGGGGATCGGGTGGCCGGCCTGGGCTTCTCCTACGGCTAGCTGGGGCGGCGGCGCTCGTCCCCGCGGCGGAGGACTCGCCGGAGACGAGGGGCGCGGGCGTTTGGCGGGTCTCTGGGGCGACCTGAGTGGCCGGGAAGGTTGGGGAGGGCACGGGGAGTCCTCTGGTGGGGTCTGGGTCGGGGCAGGGGCACCGGAGGGGGGCGGTTCACGGCGGAGCGGCTCGGCGGCGGGGTTACTCTACTCCGGCGAGGAATTCAGCGCAACAGAAGGCAATACACGGGTTGATAGGGGCGGGAGAGGTTCCTTACCTCAAGACGGGCTCCGGGGACTCCTCGGCGGCGGGAATGGCGCGACGGTGGCCCGGGGCGACGGTGGCGGACCTCCGCGGCTGCACGGGGAACGACGGGTGAGCGCGGGCAGAGAGAAATAGGGAGGGGGAGAGGGAGTTGGGGCGCGTCCCGGGTTGCGGACGCCGGGGCGAAGCTCACCGTGGCAACGGACACGACGGAGCTCCAATGGCGGCCGAGAAACGAGCTCGGGACGGCGGGGTTTACGGCGGCGGCGCTCTGCGTGCGCGCAGCGAGGGGGGAAGAGGGTCTACTGGAGCGCAAATGGGGGAGGGGGAGAGGGCGAGTGGGGCTCGGGGCTCAAGTGGCCAGGGGCGGGTCAGTTGCGAGCTCCACGCGCGACGTGGGCGCGGAGAAGGCGGGCGCGCGCAGCTCGGGCGGCGGTTACGCGAGGACGAGGGAGCTGACAAGCAGGGCCCGCGAGCAGTGTAACGCCCCGAATTTTGCAGTTGAATTTTTTTCTTTTCTTTACTCGCCAAAATTCGGGCGTTACCTTTCCCTTTTCTTTTTCCCCTCGCTAAACCTTGACCTTTTTCAAAGTTTAGCGGGATTCGGTTTGGATCTCCCGTGTAGGAAAAACCCTAAATACTTTATGTTGTTTGATGCACCATGCCGCCCTTGCATTTTTGGTTGTTTGAAAGTGCAATCGCATTCATCTAAAAAAATCGGATTTCGAGAACAAGCGGAAAATCTTTTATCTTTCTTTCTCTCTCTTTCTCTCTCCCCGTTCTCTCTCTCCCGCGCCCTGGGCCGACCCCGGCCGGCCCAGCCGCCCCCCTGGCGCCCCCCTGTTGGGCCCAATTGGCCCATGCCGCCCCCCATCTCCCTTTTTCCCAAAACCCTCTCCCTCTCCCTCTCATTTTCCCTCTCTCTCCCTAAGCCGCCGCCCCTGCCTAGGCCGCCGCCCCTCCCCGTCGCCGATCGGCCGCCCCGCTCGGCCGCCCCGTCCCCGTCCCCGGTGAGGCCCCTCCCCCTCTCCTCCCTCCCCCTCTCCTCCCTCCCCTTCCCCTCGCCGCTCGGCCCCATGGCCGGTTCGGCCGCCCGCCCCACCCCGCCCGCTCGGCCCCTTGGCCGCGCCCCCGGCCCCCCAGCGCGCCCCCGGCTCGGCCGCCTGGCCAGCCCGGCCGCCCCCTGCGCCGCCCGCCCTTGCCAGCCCGGCCGCCCGCCGCCGGCTCAGCCGCCCCGGCTCGGCCGCCCCTGCGCGCCCCGCCTAGGGCCGGTTCAACCGCCCCTAGGGCCGGTTCAACCGCCCCCCCCCTCTGTTTTTTTTTATTTTTTTTATTTTTTTTATTTTATTTTATTTACTTTCTGTGATCATAATTACTGTATTTTAAGTAGGCTAATCACTGTTCATGCTATGGGAAAATAGGAAGTTTAATTTAAAATTCCGTTATGTTATTGATTCACGTAGTTAATTGTTTACCCTGTGCAATGTTGATCAACTAAAAGTGATTAGGTTTCCATTAGTATATATAAATATATATAACAGAATTATTTTGTTAAAAACCAATTGTGTCATTAGTGCATAAGATTTAACCCCCTGCGAGACCTTTCCCGTTTCTTTCTAACCATAACAAATGCGTTATCGAATGTCATACTTGGTGCATATTCACTTTATTTGTTATCTTGTATGGTGTACTGTTCTTTTGTATTAAATATGTGGATGGATGTATGTATGTTTGCGCTCGCATAGAGAACGATCCGGTCGAAGAGCCCGAGGAATTCGCAGGAGAAGCCCCTGAGCAGCAGTCGGTTGGTGGAGGCAAGTGTCCTTTGACCTATCTCTGTCCTATTCATTCTTTAATTCACCTCCCGCATTACACATTTATACCTAAGGATTGACTAGCTTTTGTTATCCATGTCCTTGTTTACCTATTTGGGTCGGATTATTACTACTTAGTCTGATGCTATTGCTCAACTCTAATCAATGAACATGATGTGATTATCTATGATACGCTGTTTTCCCGTTCTTCTTTATGATTATACTTGTGGTTTTCAAGGGGACTCGAGCGGTTTCTCGAGTGCCTCTCCGTAAGGACCTGTTCTATGGATGACCGCCCGGGAAAACAGTGCAACCATGAGGGTGGAATGGGGTGCCCTTAGCTGAATAATTAGAGGATCCGGGATGTAGTTCACTTAGCCGTCGTGCCGTCAATGGGGCTCGGTGTATGCGGCTCGCTCTGCCAAGTTTGGGTTCGCCCCTTGGGGAGGAGTGCGGTGCATTTAGGAAACCTAACGGGTGGCTACAGCCCCGGGGAATCTTTGTAAAGGCTACGTAGTGAAACCCTGCCTATTCACCTTGGTAGTGTTTAAGGGTTTGATCGGCCCGAGGCAAGAGGGAATCACGGCTTGTGGGTAAAGTGCACAACCTCTGCAGAGTGTTATGAAACTGATATATCAGCCGTGCTCACGGTTATGAGCGGCCAAGGGAGCTCCAGAGATTAGTGATACTTGATCAGAGACATTGTGGTACAGGTGGCAATGAGATTGACGGTTCTGGTTATGATTATGGTATTGGTAAGTGGTATTCTTTCCGTTTGGAAAGGATACATTGGGTTAATAACTTGGGTTAATGTTAAAACCTGGCTTTCTACTAGTAAGTAATAACCTGACCAACTAAAAGCAACTGCTTGACTTATCCCCACATAAAGCTAGTCCACTACAGCCAAACAGGATACTTGCTGAGTATGTTGATGTGTACTCACCCTTGCTCTACACACCAAACCCCCCCCAGGTTGTCAGCATTGCAACCACTGCTCAGGAGAAGATGAAGCTGTGGAAGGAGACTTCCAGGAGTTCCAAGACTACGACGAGTTCTAGGTGTGGGTTAGCGGCAACCCCCAGTCGGCTGCCTGTGAAGGCCGCGTTATCTACGTTTCTTTTCCACACTTTGATTTATTGTAAGAACTATATGGACGTCTCAGACGTATGATGTAATCGACTATTATTCCCTTTTAATACTATTTTGAGCACTGTGTGATGATGTCCATGTTATGTAACTGCTGTGTACGTGAATAACTGATCCTGGCACGTACATGGTTCGCATTCGGTTTGCCTTCTAAAACCGGGTGTGACATAAGTGGTATCAAAGCCGTGCTGACTGTAGGACCGCTAACCTAGAGTAGAATGGTCGTTCTAAGGACTATAGACCTCTGTCTCTTCCTTGACTTTGATATCCCTTCAAAAGTTGGTCATACCGACCAAACCTATGTTCTACTATATATTATACCTTGCTAAAAAAAATTATGTTTTATTCTGATCCTTCATTTATTTATGATTCATTACTTGCTGGTCATATTAATTCTATTCTTACCCTTTTGCTTGCGATGTCTTTTGTAGATGGCTCGACTTAGACACACTGCACGAAAGTCAGTCATCCCCTTCTTACCCTCCCGCCTTGCTGAGCGTCCGCTTCGCCGTCCCGTGGCCGGACAGTCCAGCCACTTGGAGAGACTACACCACCGCCTGCGTGAGGAGCAGGAACGTCGACGACAGGAGCAGCAGAGCTCTTCCTTCTCGCTCCACCAGGAGATAGAGTCTGTGAGGAGCTGCTCTCCTGTGCTTCCCCTGGAGGCGCCCCCTGCACCACCACTGGGCGTCCCAGCTTCTGGAGTAGCTGCTGGAGGAGACCCAGACGACGGAGATGGCGACGACAGCTCGAGCCACGACACCGACTTCTCTGCTAACCCTGAGCCGGAAGGATGGGTTGCTCGACCCATCACTCGCGACGCCGCTCGCGGGTGTCACTTCCACGATGCGCTCGACACCCTGCTACGTCGGGCATTTGACCGGCATACTTGGTCCGTCGAGTATCGCTGTGTGGTCTACCAGCACAGTCGCGGGGTCTACCCGGATCGCTGGGAGGCAACTTGCTTGGTGCGCTGCCCGGAGAACAGTCTCCAGGGAGCGGAGGCTTGCTCAGAGCACTATTCTATCTCTGAACGGGACTCAGCTGAGGCAGCCATGCAAGATGCTGCACGGCGTGCGCTTTCGCACTACTGCTCGGTTTTCGGTGGGGCAGCTGATGGTCTTGACCTGAAGTATTACCCCCGCCGTTCATCTGGCAGCACAGGAGGCGTGATTGTCTCACCTGTCGGTGAGGGCAATCCTAGGTTGAGCAGCACAGTCAACCTAGCCGCCGTGCTAAACACGGAGCTGGACCATGCATTAGACGAGCTGAGTAGGGCTCGTGCTGAGATCGCCCTGCTGCGGGCTGAGCGCGCGGAACGCCGTTATTTGGATGGTGGTTCCCCCGCTCCCGTTGGGACTCAGCACCCGTACCGCTCACCTCAGCGTGGACACCAGTCTTATGGCAATCCCGACTGCAAGACCAAGATCAACCTAGAACCATAGATCGTTAGAGTTGGATCTTGTAATTAATACGAAATAAATATATACATGGAAGCTTCAGTCTTAGCGTTAGTCTCGGTCTTAGTTAGTTTTAGTTAGACAGGGTAGTTTGCTATATCCTGTGCATTTATGTTTGTCATGATGAACTATGTTTGGTTTGGATCTTTGTAATGATTGTCACCAGAGTGTGGGTATCCCCTGCATTTTGGTTTACATACTATGTCAATAAAGTTAGTTATATAGTTGGGAAAACCTTCATTCTACTTTCCTCTTTATCTGAGAAGCTGTGTGGTCTGTGTTGGAGATCAGTGAAGATGCTCATCTGTTCAGTGCTGTTGGAGAATTCTATACTCTTTTCTTATGCTGCAAGCTTTGCCAGATCAGTTCTGATGTGTGGTTGCGTTCTGCAGATGTCAGAGAACAGGCGTAGAGGAGGAAGGCGTGCTCAGCAGGAGCAAGCCGGTCAGCAAGATGAGGCGCCCCAGCAGCAGCAGCTGCCGCCCCCGCCCCCGATGTCGATTGAGCAGATGTTTCTGATGCAGACTCAGGCAGTTCAAGCCATCGGTCAGACTCTGGCCGCCATTCAGCAGCAGCAGCAGCAGCAGGCTCCACCCCAGCCTCAGATGCCTCAGATGCCTAGAGACAAGCGTGCTGAATTCATGAGAGGTCATCCACCAACGTTTGCTCATTCTTCTGACCCCATGGATGCTGAAGATTGGCTGCGCACTGTGGAGCGGGAGTTGCATACCGCTCAGTGCGATGACAGGGAGAAAGTTCTGTATGGTCCCCGTCTGTTGAGAGGAGCAGCCCAGTCATGGTGGGAGTCTTACCTCGCCACCCATGCCAACCCCGACACCATCACCTGGGAAGAATTCAGAGGTAGCTTTCGTCAGTACCATGTTCCTGCAGGTCTGATGACAGTGAAGAAGGAGGAGTTCCTGGCCCTTAAGCAAGGGTCATCGTCTGTCAGTGAGTATCGAGACAGGTTTCTGCAATTGTCTCGCTATGCTCCTGAAGATGTCAACACCGACGCCAAGCGACAATACCGTTTTCTGAGAGGTTTGGTTGACCCTCTGCAGTATCAGCTGATGAATCACACCTTCCCGACATTCCAGCACCTGATTGACAGAGCAATCATGACAGAAAGGAAGCGTAAGGAGATGGAAGATCGTAAGCGCAAGATCAGTGGACCCCAGCCTGGAAGCAGCAGCCGTCCCCGTTTCTCAGGCAATCAACCTCAGCAGTTCAGGCAGAACCAGCGTCCACCTCAGCAGCATCAGCAGCGTCAGCAGTATCAGCAGTTCCAAAGGCAGTATCCTCAGCATCAGTACCAGAACCGTCAGAGCAATCAGTCAGGAGGTCAGTTTCAGAAGCAGAATCAGCAAGCACCTCGTCTTCCTGCCCCAGCAACCCAGCAGAACAGTCAGGCAGCACCAGCTCAGGTTGGAAACAGAGCGTGTTTCCACTGTGGAGAGCAAGGCCACTGGGTGATGCAATGTCCGAAGAAGGCAGCCCAGCAGCAGTCAGGCCCCAATGCCCCAGCAAAGCAGAATGTGCCTCAGCCTGGAGCAGGCAATCGCTCTCAACAGCGCTATAATCATGGAAGGCTGAACCACTTGGAGGCTGAAGCAGTTCAGGAGACCCCCGGCATGATAGTAGGTATGTTCCCAGTCGACTCCCATATTGCAGAAGTGTTATTTGATACTGGAGCAACGCATTCTTTCATTACTGCATCATGGGTAGAAGCACATAATCTTCCAATTACTACCATGTCAACCCCTATTCAAATTGACTCAGCCGGTGGTAGAATTCGAGCTGATAGCATTTGTTTAAATGTAAGTGTGGAAATAAGGGGGATAGCGTTTCCCGCCAACCTTATAGTAATGGGTACTCAGGGAATAGATGTCATCCTAGGGATGAATTGGTTAGATAAGTATCAGGCAGTTATCAGTTGTGATAAAAGGACAATCAAGTTGGTGTCCCCACTAGGAGAGGAAGTGGTGACCGAGTTAGTCCCGCCTGAGCCAAAGAAAGGAAGTTGTTATCAGATGGCTGTCGATAGCAGTGAAGCAGACCCAATTGAGAGTATCAAGGTTGTGTCTGAATTCCCAGATGTGTTTCCAAAGGATTTACCGGGTATGCCACCAGAGCGGAAAGTTGAATTTGCTATAGAGCTTCTTCCTGGAACCGCCCCCATCTCTAGGAGAGCTTACAGAATATCTGGACCAGAGTTGGTTGAGCTTAAGAAGCAGATTGATGAGCTGTCAGAGAAAGGTTACATCCGGCCAAGCACCTCGCCTTGGGCCGCCCCTGTCTTGTTTGTGGAGAAGAAAGATGGCACCAAGAGGATGTGTATCGATTATCGAGCTTTGAATGAAGTCACGATCAAGAACAAGTATCCTTTGCCCAGAATAGAAGATCTGTTCGACCAGTTGAGAGGAGCCAGTGTGTTCTCCAAGATCGATCTGAGGTCAGGTTATCATCAGCTCAGGATCCGACCTTCGGACATTCCGAAGACGGCATTCATTACCAAGTATGGTTTATATGAGTTCACAGTGATGTCTTTTGGTTTGACCAATGCGCCAGCGTTCTTCATGAACTTGATGAACAGTGTATTCATGGATTACCTTGATAAGTTTGTGGTGGTATTCATTGATGACATTCTGGTTTATTCTCAAAGCGAAGAAGAGCACGCAGATCATTTGAGGATGGTATTGCAGAGATTGCGAGAGCACCAGTTGTATGCAAAGTTGAGCAAGTGTGAGTTCTGGATCAGTGAAGTCCTGTTCTTGGGTCACATAATCAACAAAGAAGGATTGGCTGTGGATCCGAAGAAAGTGGCAGACATTCTAAACTGGAAAGCGCCAACGGATGCTCGAGGAATCAAGAGCTTCATTGGAATGGCCGGATATTATCGGCGATTCATTGAAGGGTTTT
Source organism: Zea mays (assembly GCF_902167145.1). Lineage (NCBI taxonomy): Eukaryota > Viridiplantae > Streptophyta > Magnoliopsida > Poales > Poaceae > Zea > Zea mays. The sequence goes on along the minus strand of NC_050096.1, from coordinate 213,281,020 downwards.
CGAAGATTGCGAAGCCAATGACAGCGTTGCTAGGCAACAAGGTTGAGTTCAAGTGGACCCAGAAATGCCAAGAGGCCTTTGAAGCGCTGAAAGAGAAGTTGACAACAGCGCCTGTCCTAGTCTTGCCTGATGTGCACAAGCCCTTCTCGGTGTATTGCGATGCTTGTTACACAGGTTTGGGATGTGTGTTGATGCAAGAGGGAAGAGTTGTGGCTTACTCGTCCCGACAGCTGAAGGTTCATGAGAAGAATTACCCAATCCATGATCTAGAGTTGGCAGCAGTGGTTCACGCACTGAAGACATGGAGGCACTATCTGTATGGACAGAAATGTGATGTTTACACAGACCACAAGAGTCTGAAGTACATATTCACTCAGTCAGAATTGAACATGAGGCAACGAAGATGGTTAGAATTGATCAAAGACTATGAGTTGGAGATTCATTACCATCCAGGAAAAGCGAACGTAGTGGCAGATGCTTTGAGCAGAAAGAGTCAAGTCAATCTGATGGTCGCTCGTCCGATGCCTTATGAGTTGGCCAAAGAGTTTGACAGGTTGAGTCTCGGGTTTCTGAACAATTCGCGAGGAGTCACAGTTGAATTGGAACCTACCTTGGAGCGCGAAATCAAAGAAGCGCAGAAAAATGATGAGAAGATCAGTGAGATTCGGCGATTGATTCTAGATGGCAGAGGCAAAGACTTTCGAGAAGATGCAGAAGGTGTGGTATGGTTCAAAGACCGCTTGTGTGTTCCCAATGTCCAGTCTATTCGGGAGTTGATTCTTAAGGAAGCTCATGAGACAGCTTATTCGATTCACCCTGGCAGTGAGAAGATGTATCAGGATCTGAAGAAGAAATTCTGGTGGTACGGAATGAAAAGAGAAATCGCAGAGCATGTGGCTATGTGCGATAGTTGTCGAAGAATTAAGGCAGAACACCAGAGACCAGCTGGATTGTTGCAACCGTTGCAGATCCCTCAGTGGAAATGGGATGAAATTGGTATGGATTTCATAGTCGGATTGCCTCGCACTCGAGCCGGCTACGATTCCATTTGGGTAGTAGTGGACCGCTTGACCAAGTCAGCCCACTTCATACCTGTCAAGACCAACTACAACAGTGCAGTATTGGCAGAATTGTATATGTCTCGGATCGTTTGTCTTCATGGTGTGCCAAAGAAGATAGTGTCAGACAGAGGAACGCAGTTCACCTCTCATTTCTGGCAGCAGTTGCATGAAGCCTTGGGCACGCATCTGAATTTCAGTTCAGCTTATCACCCGCAGACAGATGGTCAGACTGAAAGAACCAATCAAATTCTTGAAGATATGTTGAGAGCCTGTGCGTTGCAAGATCAGTCCGGATGGGACAAGCGATTGCCTTATGCGGAGTTTTCCTATAACAACAGTTACCAAGCCAGTTTGAAGATGTCACCGTTTCAAGCGCTGTATGGAAGGAGTTGCAGAACTCCGTTGCAATGGGATCAGCCTGGAGAGAAGCAGGTGTTTGGGCCAGATATTTTGCTTGAAGCCGAAGAGAACATCAAGATGGTCCGAGAGAATCTGAAGATAGCGCAATCAAGGCAGCGAAGCTATGCAGACACAAGAAGAAGAGAGCTGAGTTTCGAAGTCGGAGACTTTGTCTATCTGAAAGTGTCACCGATCAGAGGAGTCAGAAGATTCGGAGTCAAAGGCAAGCTGGCACCCCGCTACATTGGTCCGTATCAGATTCTTGCAAGACGTGGAGAAGTGGCCTATCAGCTCAGTTTGCCAGAGAATTTGTCTGCTGTGCATGATGTCTTTCATGTGTCTCAGTTGAAGAAGTGCTTGCGTGTGCCAGAAGAGCAGTTGCCAGTGGAAGGTCTTGAGGTCCAGGAGGACTTGACCTACGTTGAGAAGCCAGCTCAGATCCTTGAGGTTGCAGATAGAGTCACCCGAAGGAAGACCGTCAGAATGTGCAAAGTCAGATGGAGTCACCACTCTGAGGAAGAAGCAACCTGGGAGCGTGAAGATGATCTGATGGCCAAGTACCCGGAGCTCTTTGCTAGCCAGCCCTGAATCTCGAGGGCGAGATTCTTTTAAGGGGGATAGGTTTGTAACGCCCCGAATTTTGCAGTTGAATTTTTTTCTTTTCTTTACTCGCCAAAATTCGGGCGTTACCTTTCCCTTTTCTTTTTCCCCTCGCTAAACCTTGACCTTTTTCAAAGTTTAGCGGGATTCGGTTTGGATCTCCCGTGTAGGAAAAACCCTAAATACTTTATGTTGTTTGATGCACCATGCCGCCCTTGCATTTTTGGTTGTTTGAAAGTGCAATCGCATTCATCTAAAAAAATCGGATTTCGAGAACAAGCGGAAAATCTTTTATCTTTCTTTCTCTCTCTTTCTCTCTCCCCGTTCTCTCTCTCCCGCGCCCTGGGCCGACCCCGGCCGGCCCAGCCGCCCCCCTGGCTCCCCCCTGTTGGGCCCAATTGGCCCATGCCGCCCCCCATCTCCCTTTTTCCCAAAACCCTCTCCCTCTCCCTCTCATTTTCCCTCTCTCTCCCTAAGCCGCCGCCCCTGCCTAGGCCGCCGCCCCTCCCCGTCGCCGATCGGCCGCCCCGCTCGGCCGCCCCGTCCCCGTCCCCGGTGAGGCCCCTCCCCCTCTCCTCCCTCCCCCTCTCCTCCCTCCCCTTCCCCTCGCCGCTCGGCCCCATGGCCGGTTCGGCCGCCCGCCCCACCCCGCCCGCTCGGCCCCTTGGCCGCGCCCCCGGCCCCCCAGCGCGCCCCCGGCTCGGCCGCCTGGCCAGCCCGGCCGCCCCCTGCGCCGCCCGCCCTTGCCAGCCCGGCCGCCCGCCGCCGGCTCAGCCGCCCCGGCTCGGCCGCCCCTGCGCGCCCCGCCTAGGGCCGGTTCAACCGCCCCTAGGGCCGGTTCAACCGCCCCCCCCCTCTGTTTTTTTTTATTTTTTTTTATTTTTTTTATTTTATTTTATTTACTTTCTGTGATCATAATTACTGTATTTTAAGTAGGCTAATCACTGTTCATGCTATGGGAAAATAGGAAGTTTAATTTAAAATTCCGTTATGTTATTGATTCACGTAGTTAATTGTTTACCCTGTGCAATGTTGATCAACTAAAAGTGATTAGGTTTCCATTAGTATATATAAATATATATAACAGAATTATTTTGTTAAAAACCAATTGTGTCATTAGTGCATAAGATTTAACCCCCTGCGAGACCTTTCCCGTTTCTTTCTAACCATAACAAATGCGTTATCGAATGTCATACTTGGTGCATATTCACTTTATTTGTTATCTTGTATGGTGTACTGTTCTTTTGTATTAAATATGTGGATGGATGTATGTATGTTTGCGCTCGCATAGAGAACGATCCGGTCGAAGAGCCCGAGGAATTCGCAGGAGAAGCCCCTGAGCAGCAGTCGGTTGGTGGAGGCAAGTGTCCTTTGACCTATCTCTGTCCTATTCATTCTTTAATTCACCTCCCGCATTACACATTTATACCTAAGGATTGACTAGCTTTTGTTATCCATGTCCTTGTTTACCTATTTGGGTCGGATTATTACTACTTAGTCTGATGCTATTGCTCAACTCTAATCAATGAACATGATGTGATTATCTATGATACGCTGTTTTCCCGTTCTTCTTTATGATTATACTTGTGGTTTTCAAGGGGACTCGAGCGGTTTCTCGAGTGCCTCTCCGTAAGGACCTGTTCTATGGATGACCGCCCGGGAAAACAGTGCAACCATGAGGGTGGAATGGGGTGCCCTTAGCTGAATAATTAGAGGATCCGGGATGTAGTTCACTTAGCCGTCGTGCCGTCAATGGGGCTCGGTGTATGCGGCTCGCTCTGCCAAGTTTGGGTTCGCCCCTTGGGGAGGAGTGCGGTGCATTTAGGAAACCTAACGGGTGGCTACAGCCCCGGGGAATCTTTGTAAAGGCTACGTAGTGAAACCCTGCCTATTCACCTTGGTAGTGTTTAAGGGTTTGATCGGCCCGAGGCAAGAGGGAATCACGGCTTGTGGGTAAAGTGCACAACCTCTGCAGAGTGTTATGAAACTGATATATCAGCCGTGCTCACGGTTATGAGCGGCCAAGGGAGCTCCAAAGATTAGTGATACTTGATCAGAGACATTGTGGTACAGGTGGCAATGAGATTGACGGTTCTGGTTATGATTATGGTATTGGTAAGTGGTATTCTTTCCGTTTGGAAAGGATACATTGGGTTAATAACTTGGGTTAATGTTAAAACCTGGCTTTCTACTAGTAAGTAATAACCTGACCAACTAAAAGCAACTGCTTGACTTATCCCCACATAAAGCTAGTCCACTACAGCCAAACAGGATACTTGCTGAGTATGTTGATGTGTACTCACCCTTGCTCTACACACCAAACCCCCCCCCAGGTTGTCAGCATTGCAACCACTGCTCAGGAGAAGATGAAGCTGTGGAAGGAGACTTCCAGGAGTTCCAAGACTACGACGAGTTCTAGGTGTGGGTTAGCGGCAACCCCCAGTCGGCTGCCTGTGAAGGCCGCGTTATCTACGTTTCTTTTCCGCACTTTGATTTATTGTAAGAACTATATGGACGTCTCAGACGTATGATGTAATCGACTATTATTCCCTTTTAATACTATTTTGAGCACTGTGTGATGATGTCCATGTTATGTAACTGCTGTGTACGTGAATAACTGATCCTGGCACGTACATGGTTCGCATTCGGTTTGCCTTCTAAAACCGGGTGTGACAAGCAGAGAGAGAGGGGAGAGCGGAGGCGGGCGCGCGGAAGGCGGCTGCGCTGACGGCCGGGCCCGCCAGGGCAGAGAGAGCGGGGGGGGGGGGGGGGGGGGGGGGGGAAGAGAGGCGCGCGCGCGGGATGGGCCGGCTGGGCCGAAAGGCCGAGGGGGCGGCGGGGTTGGGCCTCTTTCTCTTTTCTTTTTATTCTGGAATTGTTTTCCCTTTTCTTTTTATTTTCTCCAATTGATTCAAATCCAAATGAGCCACAAATTCAAATCAAACTTTCCAAGAATTATGCACCAAGCAAAAGTGAAATCTAGGGTTCAACATGATGCAACAATTCATACTCCCTTAGGGTTTAACATAATAAACTATAATTACAAATAAAATAAACACTTTTCTCCTATAGAAATAAGAAAGAAAAGAATGAGGAAGGATGAGAAAAGGGAAGTAACACCTGAATTTGTGAATATGAGCAAAGAAATTTTATACCCCCAAATTCAGGGTGTTACAAACCTATCCCCCTTAAAAGAATCTCGCCCCGAGATTCAAGGTTGGTCAGCAAAGAGTTCAGGGTATTTGGCCTTCAGATCATCTTCTCGTTCCCAGGTTGCTTCTTCTTCGGAGTGGTGACCCCATCTGACTTTGCACATTCTGATGGTGTTCCTCCGGGTGACTCTGTCTGCAAACTCCAGAATCTGCGTTGGCTTCTCTACGTATGTCAGATCCTCCTGGACTTCCAAACCCTCCACTGGCAACTGTTCTTCTGGTACTCGCAGACACTTCTTCAATTGCGACACGTGAAACACGTTGTGCACTGCTGACAAGCTCTCTGGTAGGTTGAGCTGGTAAGCCACTTCTCCACGCTTTGCTTGAATCTGATATGGTCCAACGTACCGGGGTGCTAACTTGCCTTTAACTCCGAACCTTCTGACTCCCCTGATAGGTGACACCTTCAGATAGACGTAGTCTCCCACTTCAAAACTCAGTTCCCTTCTCCTTCTGTCAGCATAGCTTCGCTGTCTTGACTGGGCTGTCTTCAGGTTCTCCCGAACCATTTTGATATTCTCCTCGGCTTCAAGCAAGATGTCAGGGCCAAACACCTGTCTCTCTCCAGGCTGGTCCCAATGCAACGGAGTCCTGCAACTCCGCCCATAGAGTGCCTGAAACGGTGACATCTTCAAGCTGGCTTGATAACTATTGTTGTAGGAGAATTCTGCATAAGGTAACCTTTTGTCCCATCCTGACTTGTCTTGCAACGCACAGGCTCTCAACATATCTTCTAGGATCTGGTTAGTTCTTTCAGTCTGACCGTCTGTCTGTGGGTGATAAGCTGAGCTGAAGTTCAAATGTGTGCCCAAAGCTTCTTGTAGCTGCTGCCAAAAATGAGAGGTGAACTGCGTTCCTCGATCTGACACTATCTTCTTCGGCACACCATGAAGGCAGACTATCCGTGACATGTATAACTCAGCTAACGTTGCTCCGGTGTACGTTGTCTTCACGGGTATGAAATGGGCCACCTTTGTCAAGCGGTCCACAACCACCCAGATGGAATCATAACCGGCCCGAGTACGAGGTAGGCCAACTATGAAATCCATCCCGATCTCATCCCACTTCCACTGAGGAATCCGCAATGGCTGCAACAATCCGGCAGGCCTCTTATGCTCTGCTTTGGTTCTCTGACAGCTATCGCAGATGGCGACATATTCTGCGATCTCTCTTTTCATGCCATACCACCAAAACCTCCTTTTTAAATCCTGGTACATCTTCTCACTCCCAGGGTGTATGGAGTAGGCTGTCTCATGAGCTTCCTTGAGGATCAGTTCCCGAATAGGTTTGAGGTCAGGAACACACAATCGGTCCTTGAACCATATTACCCCCTCTTCATCCTCTCGAAAGTCTTTGCCTCTTCCTTCTAAGATCAGCTGCCGGATCTTGTTGATGTTTTCATCGTCCTTCTGCCCTTCTTTGATCTCCCGCTCTAGGGTGGGCTCCAATTCCACTGTTACTCCTTGCGTACTGTTCAGGAAACCGAGGCTCAGTCTGTCGAATTCTTTGGCTAACTCATACGGCATCGGGTACGAGGCCAACATATTGACTTGACTCTTCCTGCTCAGAGCATCTGCAACAACATTGGCTTTGCCTGGATGGTAATGTATCTCCAACTCATAGTCTTTGATCAGTTCCAACCATCTTCGCTGCCTCATGTTTAACTCTGACTGGGTGAATATGTACTTCAGACTCTTATGATCTGTGTAGATGTCGCACTTCTGCCCATACAGGTAATGTCTCCAGGTCTTTAAGGCATGAACCACTGCTGCCAACTCCAGGTCATGTGTGGGATAATTTTTCTCGTGGATCTTCAGTTGCCGAGATGAGTATGCTACAACTCTTCCTTCTTGCATCAGCACACATCCCAATCCGGTGTAAGAAGCGTCGCAATACACTGAGAATGACTTGTGAACATCAGGCAGGACTAACACCGGTGCTGTAGTCAATCTATTCTTCAGTTCTTCAAATGCTTCCTGACACTTTTGAGTCCATTTAAACTCAACTTTCTTCGCTAGCAACGCTGTCATTGGCCTAGCAATCTTTGAGAAGCCTTCAATGAAACGCCTATAATATCCGGCCATTCCAATGAAGCTCTTGATCCCACGAACATCCTTCGGTGCTTTCCAGTTCAGGATATCTGCTACTTTCTTTGGATCCACTGCTAACCCATCTTGATTTATGATGTGACCCAGAAATAAGACTTCATGAATCCAGAACTCGCATTTGCCCAGCTTGGCATACAACTGATGCTCTCGAAGTCTTTGCAATACCATCTTCAAATGCTCCACATGGTCTTCCTCACTTTGAGAGTATATGAGAATGTCATCGATGAACACTACCACAAACTTGTCCAGGTAATCCATGAACACACTGTTCATCAGGTACATAAAGAAGGCTGGCGCATTTGTCAAACCAAAGGACATAACTGTGAACTCATATAACCCATACTTGGTGATGAATGCCGTCTTCGGTATATCCGAGGGTCGGATTCTGAGTTGATGGTAACCAGATCTCAGATCTATCTTCGAGAATACGCTGGCACCTCTGAGCTGGTCGAACAAATCTTCTATCCTTGGCAGGGGGTACTTGTTCTTGACAGTGACTTCATTCAAGGCCCTGTAGTCTATGCACATCCTTTTGGTACCATCTTTCTTCTCTACAAACAACACTGGAGCGGCCCAAGGCGAGGTACTTGGCCTGATGTAACCCTTCTCTAACATCTCATCTATCTGCTTCTTGAGTTCCACCAATTCTGGTCCAGACACTCGATAGGCTCTTTTGGAAATGGGAGCGGTACCAGGGATAAGCTCTATGGCAAATTCAACCTTTCTCTCGGGTGGCATGCCCGTTAGCTCCTCGGGAAACACATCCGGAAAGTCCGACACAACCTTGATAGCCTCGAGCGGGTTGGGCTCCTTACTATCAACTGAAATCTGGTGACAGACTCCCTCTTCTGACTTAGGCATCCTTAGCTCGGCCACTACCTCTTCTCCTGACGGGGACTTCAATGTCACGGTCCTCTTGTCACAACTAACATTTGCTTCATACTTCATTAACCAGTTCATCCCTAGAATAACATCTATCCCGGGGGTGTCTATTACTATTAAGTCACTGGGGAATCCTATCCCCCTTATTTCCACCATTATATTTGAGCATATTTTATCTGTTTGCACCTTGCCACCAACCGAATTAATCCTCATGGGCGGCATCATTGCCTCTACTGAGATGTTATGCAATTCTACCCAGGTTGCAGTGACAAAAGAATGAGTTGCACCAGTATCAAATAGCACTTTTGCGGGATGAGATTCGACTGAGAACATACCTACTGCCACATCTGGTGCATCCTGGATTGCTTCGGCCTCCAAGTGGTTCACCTTTCCGCGGTTGTACGCTTGGTTACGATTGCCTGCTACCGGCTGTAGTACACCTTGCCTTGTTGGAGCATTGGGGTTGGTCTGCTGCTGAGCCATCTTCTTTGGGCACTGCATCGCCCAGTGGCCTTGATCTCCACAGTGGAAACATCCTCTGCCTCCTCCTTGTGCTGGGGCTGCTTGGTTGCTCTGATTTGCTGGTGGGGCAGGAAGGCGAGGTGCCTGGTTGTTCTGCTTCTGATACTGATTACCTCCCTGCTGGCTGTTCTGACGATACTGCTGCTGCTGCTGTGGGTACTGCCTCTGAAACTGCTGCTGATGCGGACGCTGATTCTGATTCTGATATCCCTGTGGGTGACCAGGCCTGCCTTGCTGAGATGAACTGCCTGAGAAACGTGGACGGTTGATGCCTCCGGACTGGGGTCCACTCATCTTGCGCTTCCGATCTTCCATATCCTTACGCTTCTTCTCAGTCATAACTGCCCTATCGATCAGGTGCTGGAAGGTTGGGAAGGTATGATTCATCAGCTGGTAATGCAGGGGATCCACCAAACCTCTCATGAACCTGTACTGCCTCTTGGCATCAGTGTTGACATCCTCGGGTGCATAACGGGACAGCTGCAGAAACTTGTCTCGGTATTCACTAACGGACAGGGGTCCCTGCTTCAGAGCCAGAAACTCCTCCTTCTTCACGATCATCAGTCCCTCTGGCACATGGTATCTGCGGAAACTCTCGCTGAATTCCTCCCACGTGATGGCTTCAGGGTCAGCATGGGTGGCGAGGTAGGACTCCCACCAAGACTGGGCTGCTCCCCTTAGCTGGCGGGGACCATACAGAACCTTCTCCCTGTCGTCACATTGGGCGGTGCGCAGTTCCCTTTCCACTGCGCGCAGCTAGTCTTCTGCATCCATGGGGTCGGCAGAATGGGCGAAGGTAGGAGGGTGCCCTCTCATGAACTCACCCCGCTTATCTCGTGGCATCTGGGGCATCTGCACTTGCAATTGGGGTTGGGGTTGCTGTTGAGCCTGCTGCATGGCTGCCAGAGTCTGCCCAATGGCCTGCACTGCCTGGGTCTGCATCAAGAACATCTGCTCCACTGACATCGGGGGTGGTGGGGGAGGCTGCCTCTGATGTTCCTCCTGCTGGTCATGCTGCTCCTGCTGAGCACGCCTGTTGCATCGGCGCCTGTTGTCAGACATATGTGGAAGACATTCATACATCAGCATTGATCTTACAACCCTTCAGCATAAGAAAAGAGAATACAGAATTCTTCATGACACTGAGTGAACAAAGAGCTTCACTGATCCTCATTCATGATTCAACACAGCTTCTCAGATAAGAAAGGAAAGTAGGAGTAAAGGGTTTCCCAACTAAACAACTGACTTCATTAACATTACTAGCTAAGCCAAACTGCAGGGGAAACCCACATGTTGGCTATAGTCATTACAAAGATTCAAATCCAGCACAAGTTCATCATAACAAGCATGCAAGCAACTGATAAGCAAACTAAACTAAATGGAAGCAACTGATAAACAAACTAAACTGACTACTTAAGACTGAGACATCTGACTTATGAATTATTACAAACTCCGACGCTAACGATCTAAGGATCCAGATCTATCCTGGTCTTACAGACAGGGGAACCATAAGTATGGTGACCACGTGGCGGCGAGCGGTAAGGGTGCTGAGTCCCAACAGGAGCGGGGGAACCACCCTCCTGGTGATGGCGCTCTGCCAACTCAGCACGCAACTCCGCAATCTCCGTTCGAGCCCTGCTCAGCTCGTCCAGAGAGTGATCCAGCTCAGTGTTAAGCACCGCGACTAGGTTGACTGTGCTGCTCAACCTAGGGTTACCCTCACCAACAGGTGAGACAACCACACTCTCGGTGCTGCCAGTAGGACGGCGGGGGTAGTACCGAAGGTTAAGACCGTCGGCCACGCCACCGAACAAAGAACAGTACTGAGAGAGTGCACGTCGTGCTGCATCCTGCATAGCCGCCTCTGCAGTGTCCCTCTCGGAGATGGAATAGTGCTCCGAAACGGCCTCCGCACCCCGGAGGTCATCCTCCGGACGGCGAACTAGGCAGGTAGCCTCCCAGCGGTCCGGGTACCTCCCGCGACTGTGCTGGTAGACTACACAACGATACTCGATCGACCAGGTGTGCCGGTCGAAAGCCTGGCGCAGCAAGGTGTCGAGTGCGTCGTGGAAGTGACAACCGCGAGCGGCGTCACGGGTGATGGGTCGGGCGACCCATCCTTCCGCCTCCTGCGGCTCAGAAGACTCCGTGCTGTGGTCTGAGTCGTCGTCGTCGGGGTCTCCTCCAGAGCCTCCTCCAGTAGCTCCTCCAACAGCCGGGGCGTCCCGCGGCGGAGCAGGGGGCGCCTCCAGCTGGGCAACAGAGGAACGGGGCCTCACGGACTCCACCTCTCGCTGGGGTGGGGAGGAAGAGCCCTGCTGCTCTCTGTGCTGGCGCCGGCGTTCCTGCTCCTCACGCAGGCGGTGGTGCAGCCTCTCCAGGTGACTCGACTGACCGGACACGGTGCGGTGCAGAGGACGCTCCGCAAGTCGAGACGGCAGGAAAGGAATCACCGACTTACGTGCAGTGTGTCTAAGACGAGCCATCTACAAAAGACACCGTAAGCACAAGAGTAAGAACAGAACTAATATGACAAGTGAATAAACCAAAGACAGAATAAGATAAAAATTTTTAACAAGGTATAGTGTAGATAGATAGTAAAACATAGGGTTGGTCGAGGTGACCGACTTTTTGAAGTAACATCAGATGTCAAGGTGAGGGGGAGGGTCAATAGTCCTTAGTACGACCAGTGCTACTCTAGGTCAGCGGTCCTACAGTCAGCATGGGCTTTGATACCACTTATGTCACACCCGGTTTTGGAAGGCAAACCGAATGCGAACTATGTACGTGCCAGGATCAGAACTCACGTACACAGCGATTACATAAATGAACATCATCACACAATGCTCGAATAATAACATAAAAGAGTACTTATTACATCATAGAGTCATAGACATCCACATACTCATTGTCTTAACAAGTAAATCAAAGTACTAGCGAAACACAGTAAAGATAAGGCCTTCACAGGCAGCTAACTGGGGGTTGCCGCCAACCCACACCTAGAATTCATCGTAGTCTTGGAACTCCTGGAAGTCTCCTTCCACGGCTTCGCCTTCTCCTGAGCAGTGGTTACAATGCGGACAACCTGGTGTTTTGTGGTAAAGCAAGGATGAGTACACATCAACGTACTCAGCAAATGTCCCGTTTGGCTGAAGTGGACTAGCTTTATGTGGGGTTAGGCTCAAGCAGTTGCTTTTAGTTGGTCAGGTATTTATCATTAGTAGAAGCCAGATTTTAGCATTAACCAACCCGTAAACCATTTCCTCATCGAGGAACAACATCATCATAGTCGAACCAAAACCATAACATAATCCTTGTATCTCGAACCATCTGTATCTCTAATCAAAGAGGATCCCAAGGCTGCTCTTAACCGTGAGCACGGCTGATATACCAGTTTCACTACCCTCTGCAGAGGTTGCACACTTTACCCATGAGTCATGATTCCCTTTCTACCCGGGGAGAGCTAATCCCCATTGACCACTACCTAGGTGGTCCGGCAGGGCATCACTACGTAGCTTTTACAAAGATTCCCTAGAGATCATAGCTGCCCGTTAGGTTTCTCCAGTTTGATAAACACAGTACCCCTCCCCGCAGGAGAGTGACTAACAAAGAGCAAAACGAAAGAACCTCGGCACTCAGCCTCGGCAGAGCAAGCACTGTGCCTGGACCCCATTGACGGCACGACGGCTAAGCAACTACACCTCTAGTTCATCTAATTAATCGGCTAAGGGCATCCCATTTCACCCTCATGGTTGCACTGTTATCCCGGGTGGTCTCTCAACGAACCAGTCCTTACGGAGAGGTACTCAGGAAACAGCCTGAGCCCCCTAGAGTATCACAAGATCATCAACATCATCAGGATAACAGTATCATAAATAGTCACATCATGTTCATTGATTAAGTTAAGGCAATAGCATAGTGCTAACCATAACATCCCATAAGGTCATCAAGGATAAAGTAAAGTGTAAAGCTAGTCAATCCTTAGGTTTCAAGTAAGTAGTGCGGGGTAGTAAGTTATAAATGAATAGGACATAATGGGACAAAGGACACTTGCCTTCACCAAACTGCTGATCAGGGACTTCCTCTGCAACTTCCTCGGGAAACACAGACTGCTCGTTGTCTACGTAAAGTAATCATTCACACTATGCACTTGGGAAGATAACAAACAAAAGCAACATACAAAACATATGCAGCAAAGAGATCACAAGTTCATACTAGAAAAGAGATAGGTACTCTGGTGTTCCCTAGGTCTGGGGTAGAGGACTATACAAAGTGATTCACTATCCACTAATCAGGTTTAAGTCAGTGGTGGGATTAAATTATTACATGGTTTTAAGTTCCTAAACTTAGGTGTTTAAGTCCATAAACTTAAGTAATCCAACTTTTATTAAAGTCTACCAATTTCTAATTATCTCAAATAGGGTTCCAATAGCCTTAATCCTATCCTGGTGATTAACTATTAATTGGTACATGGAAACAGCAGGGAAACATTGTTTGAATAGATAGACAAAAACATCATGAGCATTTTGCAATTTGAAGCACCTCATTTGGAGTTCATATGACAAAGTTATGAATTTTACAAGTTTGGGGATTAAAAATATACCCTAAGTACCTATTTTGAATTAATTAAAAGGTCCAGGGACTTAACTGCGAGAAACCAGGGACGGCGGGTTCAAATTCCAGAAAACCGGGGGTCTCTTTAAGAAAACGCGCGGGCGAAGGGGTATCGGGCTACTACGGCCGTCAGATCTAAAGCGAACGGCCAGGATTAGATCCTGCGGGCGGGCGCGCGAGCGCGCGGCGGCCTGGGCGACTGACAGGCGGGACCGGGCGGGCAGCGCGGGGCGCGGGCAGGCTGACAGGCAGGGCCCAAACGCCAGAGCGAGCGCGCGGGCGGGCTGGCAGGCGGGGCCCAAACGGCAGAGCGAGCGCGCGGGCGGGCTGACAGGCGGGGCCCAAACGGCAGGGAGACGGGGTGAGGGGGAAGTGGGCCTGGGCCGCTGGATCTCCGGCGGACGGCCAGGATTAGGCTTGGCCTAATCAAAACGAGGCCGCCCGATCTGGGACGGACGGTGGGGATCGGGTGGCCGGCCTGGGCTTCTCCTACGGCTAGCTGGGGCGGCGGCGCTCGTCCCCGCGGCGGAGGACTCGCCGGAGACGAGGGGCGCGGGCGTTTGGCGGGTCTCTGGGGCGACCTGAGTGGCCGGGAAGGTTGGGGAGGGCGAGGGGAGTCCTCTGGTGGGGTCTGGGTCGGGGCAGGGGCACCGGAGGGGGGCGGTTCACGGCAGAGCGGCTCGGCGGCGGGGTTACTCTACTCCGGCGAGGAATTCAGCGCAACAGAAGGCAATACACGGGTTGATAGGGGCGGGAGAGGTTCCTTACCTCAAGGCGGGCTCCGGGGACTCCTCGGCGGCGGGAATGGCGCGACGGTGGCCCGGGGCGACGGTGGCGGACCTCCGCGGCTGCACGGGGAACGGCGGGTGAGCGCGGGCAGAGAGAAATAGGGAGGGGGAGAGGGAGTTGGGGCGCGTCCCGGGTTGCGGACGCCGGGGCGAAGCTCACCGTGGCAACGGACACGGCGGAGCTCCAATGGCGGCCGAGAAACGAGCTCGGGACGGCGGGGTTTACGGCGGCGGCGCTCTGCGTGCGCGCAGCGAGGGGGGAAGAGGGTCTACTGGAGCGCAAATGGGGGAGGGGGAGAGGGCGAGTGGGGCTCGGGGCTCAAGTGGCCAGGGGCGGGTCAGTTGCGAGCTCCACGCGCGACGTGGGCGTGGAGAAGGCGGGCGCGCGCAGCTCGGGCGGCGGTTACGCGAGGACGAGGGAGCTGACAAGCAGGGCCCGCGAGCAGAGAGAGAGGGGAGAGCGGAGGCGGGCGCGCGGAAGGCGGCTGCGCTGACGGGCGGGCCCGCCAGGGCAGAGAGAGCGGGGGGGAAGAGAGGCGCGCGCGCGGGATGGGCCGGCTGGGCCGAAAGGCCGAGGGGGCGGCGGGGTTGGGCCTCTTTCTCTTTTCTTTTTATTCTGGAATTGTTTTCCCTTTTCTTTTTATTTTCTCCAATTGATTCAAATCCAAATGAGCCACAAATTCAAATCAAACTTTCCAAGAATTATGCACCAAGCAAAAGTGAAATCTAGGGTTCAACATGATGCAACAATTCATACTCCCTTAGGGTTTAACATAATAAACTATAATTACAAATAAAATAAACACTTTTCTCCTATAGAAATAAGAAAGAAAAGAATGAGGAAGGATGAGAAAAGGGAAGTAACACCTGAATTTGTGAATATGAGCAAAGAAATTTTATACCCCCAAATTCAGGGTGTTACACATACACTGCCTTACGACGCAGCGCGAAGTCCCCGAGGCTACCCGCCCAGCCGCCAACGAGCATGAAAAGGCACAGCTGCAGAGCAACGATGGAACGAAGACAGTTCCCCTTGACTAGGCAACGCCCAAGCAAGCGGTCATCATAAGCGAAGACCTGACTTCGCAAGACAAGGAGAAACTCATCTCCAGTCTCTCCAGAAATAAGGACGTCTTCGCCTGGTCTGCCCTTGACCTGGTCGGAGTCAGTCGCACCGTCATCGAGCACAGTCTGGGCATCAACCCTTTGGTGCGCCCAAAGAAGCAGCGGCTGCGCAAAATGTCTGATGAAAAAACGGAAGCTGCCAAAGCCGAAGTACACCGCCTGCTGGAGGCCAATTTCATTGAGCCAGTCGCCTACCCTACGTGGCTCGCCAACGTAGTCATGGTGCAAAAGAAGAGTTGCAAGTGGCAAATGTGCATCGATTTCACCAGCCTCAACAAGGCGTGCCCCAAGGATAATTTCCCGCTGCCTCGGATCGAAAAGATCGTCGATAGTGCGGCCGGATGCGAAGTCATGTCACTCCACGACTGCTTCTCTGGCTATCACCAAATATATATGAAGGAGGAAGACAAGGCCAGTACCAGTTTCATTACACCCTTCGGCACGTACTGCTTCATCAGGATGCTGGAGGGACTCAAGAACGCTGGGTCTACCTTCTCTCGCCTCACCAAGACGGTGCTCGAGAGCCAAGTAGGGCGGAACATCTTCACGTATGTGGAGGACATAGTCGTCGCCAGCAAGAATAAGGCGGGTCACCTAGCCGACCTCGCAGAGACATTCGCAAACATGAGAGACGCTCGACTTCGACTCAACCCCGAGAAGTATGTCTTCGGGGTCCGCTAGGGGAAAATACTGGGCTACCTGGTGTCACACTGCAGGATCGAGGCCAACCC
The DNA here is from genome assembly GCF_902167145.1 of Zea mays. Classification (NCBI taxonomy): domain Eukaryota; kingdom Viridiplantae; phylum Streptophyta; class Magnoliopsida; order Poales; family Poaceae; genus Zea; species Zea mays. The sequence continues at coordinate 213,264,978 of NC_050096.1, read as the reverse complement.
GGCCAAGATTCAGGCAATAGTCAACATGACACCCCCGCAATCAACCAGGGTTGTCCAGCTTCTGACAGGCAGATTAGCCGCTCTAAACAGATTCATCTCCAAGTCCACCGAGCGGAGTCTACCTTTCCTCAAGACACTGTGTGGTGCGAAGGACTTCGTGTGGGGACCAAAACAGGCGGCAGCCTTCGCATCACTCAAGTAGCACCTGTTAGACTTGGCCATTCTCACCAGTCCAGACCCTTCGCTGTCGCTGCTGCTATACATTGCCGCCTCGCCACATGCAGTCAACGCAACCCTAGTCCAAGAGCAGAATAGGGAGGGCACGACCCGGCAATATCCAGTCTACTATGTCTCCGAGGTCCTCACGGCCTCCAAGTGTAACATGACCGAGTTAGAGAAAATCTCCTACGCAGTCGTCATGGCATCACGCAAGCTGCGCCATTACTTCAAAGCATTCAAGGTGCGGGTCACCTCGGACAGGGGACTGGGAGAGCTGTTCCGCAACCCGGAGGCATCTGTCCGGATCACCAAATGGGCAGCCGAGCTCTCCGGCTACCATATCACCTTCGAGCCCAGAACAGCAATCAAGTCGCAGGTCCTGGCAGACTTCATCGTTGACTGGACAGAGCCAATAACGTAGCAATACGAGCCTGTAGAGAAAGTATGGACCATTCACTGCGATGGCGCATGGTGCCATGCGGGGGCAGGCGCAGCTGCAGTCATCACATCACCCACGAGGGTTAAACACAGATATGCAGCACGCCTCAGCTTTGCTTTGGAGTCCGACAGTTGCACCAACAACGTAGCAGAGTACGAAGCTGTCATCCTAGGTCTTTGCAAGCTACGAGCGCTTGGTGTCACTACCTGCATAATCAAAACAGATTCCAAAGTGGTTGCTGGCCAGGTCGAAAAAGAATATTCAGCAAAAGACCCCGCACTCATGCAGTATCTCACGGCGGTTCACAGTCTTGAGAGACAATTTAAGGGCTTTACCTTGCAACATGTGGACCGAGCCAAGAACGAGGAGGCCGATGCGTTGGCCAAAGCAGCCGCCAGAGGCGAGGCCTTGCCCTCCGACGTGTTCTACCACGTCATCGGCACGCCAGCCGTTCGCAGTCCAGAGGGCCTACAAATAACCAACGACGCCGAGGGCCATCGCATAGTCAACCTCATCATGACCGAAGATTGGCGGGCCCCAACCACCCTGTTCCTGTAGGGATATTACCATCCAAGCGACGTCAACGAGGCCAAGCACCGAAGCTGGGACTTCGCAATCATTGAGGGCCAACTTTACAAGAAGGGGGTCAGTCAACCCATGCTTAAATGTGTCACCGAAACCAAAGGCGTCCAGACCCTGCGTGAAGTCCACAACGGAACTTGTGGCTCTCATTCAGGGCCTAGGGCCCTCGCTGCCAAGGTGATCCGTCAAGGGTTCTACTGGCCCGCTATAATCTACGCCGCAAATCGAGTCACGCGGTCGTGCGAAGCCTGCCAGAAGTTTTCTCCCCGTTCAGGCAACCCTTCGCAATACACACAGTTGATTGCCCACACATGGCCACTTCAACGCTGGGGGCTGGATATTGTTGGGCCGCTACCCACGGCCCAAGGAAACCTCAAGTTCACCTTCATCGCCGTCGAGTATTTTACCAAGTGGATCGAGGCAAGGGCAGTATCCACAATAACGTCGAAGACTGCCCAGAAGTTCTTCTGGCAAAACATTGTTTGCCGATTCGGAGTCCCGTCCGAGCTCACAGTCGACAATGGCAAATAGTTTGACAGCCAGGACTTCAGGGACTTCTACTTCTCCATTGGCACCAAGCTTGTCTTCGCCTCAGTATACCACCCACAATCTAACGGCGTCGTGGAGCGCGCCAATGGCAAGATTTTCACTGCCATCAAGAAAATGCTTCTCGACGACAAGAAGGGTAAATGCGCCGACCTGCTACCTGAAGCAGTCTGGGCGCTGAACACGACCGAATGCCGGGCAACAGGATTCACTCCCTTTTGTCTGCTATACGGATCGGAGGCCATGACCCCGCAGGAAATAAAACATGGATCACCACGGACAAGCGCTTCAGCCGTCCCCGACATAGATGAACCAACCTCCAAAGACCTCATCGACGGAGACCGTGTCTTCGCCCTGCAGGCCCTCAACAAATACCAAGCTCAAACGAAGGCCTGGCGCGACCACACAGTCGTCCCAAGAGAATTTGACGAAGGGGACCTCGTACTCGTCCGAACAACCAGGACAGAGTCACGGGGCAAGCTGGAGCCAAAGTGGGAGGGTCCATTCATCGTCAAGACGAAGGCGTCCCCCAGCGCGTACAGGCTAACAACGCCATCTGGCGAGGACCTAGAGCATTCCTGGAATGTCGATAATCTCCGCAAATTTTTTGTTTGAATCCTTAGGGCCAACACGCCCTTGTAATTCACCAAACAGTATCATTCCGGCCCGCACTCTTTTCCTCCCGGGGGTGAGGTTTTTAATGAGGCGGAGCCATGTAATATACCTGCAAAAATCCCCCGCAAAAACTAAGATACTATCGAAAAAGACCGCATCGACGGTCTTCGGCATTCGACCACACCGAAGTCACCGCGAGGGGCAGCGCTGACTACCCTCGCGTGCGACACTCCACGCAAAAGTCGCCTAACGGTGCAGCCGGAACAGCACAACAAGTGCGCATATTCGAAGTCTTTGTAAAAGACACTCCGCGCAAAAGTTGCCTAAGGGTGCAGCCGGAACAGCACAACAAGTGCGATAGTCGAAGTCTTTGTAAAAGACACCCCGCGCAAAAGTCGCCTAAGGGTGCAGCCGGAACAGCACAACAAGTGCGATAATCGAAGTCTTTGTAAAAGACACTCCGCGCAAAAGTCGCCCAAGGGTGCAGCCGGACTAGCACAATAAGTGCGCAAAATCAAAGTCTCTTCCAAACGACTCTCCGTGCAAAAGTTGCCTAAGGGTGCAGCCGGACTAGCACAATAAGTACGTAAAGGTCGAAGTCTTTCACAAAAGACTCCGTGCAGAAGTGGCCTACGCATGCGGCCGGATCAACGAAGGCGCGCAGCCTTATCATACAAACTACGGTTACATACACACAGCGAGGGCATCATATATTACATTGGCTCAACCTTTGGGATGATACTCATCTCCCTGTAGTTGAACAACATTATCCTCAACTCCTCACCCTCAAAAAGATTTCGCAGCTCCTCTTCACCTACACTCGCCCCAATCGGCGAGGACAACAATTCTCGTTTACCAGTCCCGTCCACGCGAAGACGACCACTCTCCATCTCACTACGATGACGCCTACCACTTCGCGACAATTCACTCACTCTCCGTTTCGCCACCGCCCTTCGCCGCCTATACCCAGTACTCGCACCCGGGCACCCCTCGGAACCCTCCACGCGCGGCGAAGGCTCCTGTAACACCCTAAATCACATTTTGAGAATATAGTAATTTTTCTTTAAAAGATCTTGAATTAGAATATTTTTTTCTTTTCTTTCCTTAGAATTACCATAACATTTGATGTCACATATCCTTAAATAAAAGTTTTATAACAAAAATTCAATAAAAAGATTCTTATAAAAATAAGCCTTTATTGAAGTTTACAAGTATTAATGTGAGAACATTTTTTTAATAAGAGATCATATAATATAAACTATTTTTCTTACAATGATTACATGGGTGCTACATATTCAAAAGAAATTGCTTATGTAGAATAATAAATGAATGAATATATATATATAATGAATATTGCATCATGCTGGATTCTTCTTGTGCATTTTGTTTGAGATAGAAAATTCAAACTCATATTCAAATTTGAATTCAAGAAAGAAAAATAGAGAAAAAAAGATAATAATAATAATAATAAGCCACAGATCTGTTCCTTTGGGATGAATTCCACGAGCCGGCCCATCCTCCATTACCTTCACTTCCTCAGCGCGGCCCAGTTATCCCATCCCTCATACCTGCATGGTCGTGCGCCCCATTCCCACTGACAGATGGGGTCGCTACTCTGGCTGTCCCCGCGCGCCTGTGGGGAAATCGCCGCCGACCCCTGGGCCCCGTCTGGCAGTGGCTGATTCTCTGTGCATTGCGCGGGTCGGTGACGGATGGGCCCCGAAGACAGTTTCGTCCTCAATCCGGCGGCTCGAAACGGAATCGCGCACCGACGCCGAAATCCGCTGTGATAACAGCCGCTTTGACCGCCATGACCGGACCCCGAACGGTAGCTGGCCCGGCTGTTGTTGATCCGCGGGGATATGCTCCGAGCTCCGGGATAAATATCGCCGGATCCGCGGCCCTCTTCCTTCCCATCGGGTGGACCGATTCTTATAGCTCCGGGCGTTGCGGGTCGTAGATCCCGCGCATGGCGCGCTCCTGACCGAACTCGCGCGCGGACGGGGGAGATCCCTATTCCACTGGTGCCGGCGCATGCAATGGGACCGCCTTGGGCTCGCCCTTGACCCTATAAAACTTGCCCTCTCTGCCGTTTCGGCCTCCTCGCGCACACACGCCCCCAAAATCGCCATACCAATGGAGAAGGTACCGTCGCCTTCGACGTTCTCCGCTTCGGTCGTCGTCCGGAGTTCTCGGTCGGGGTTTGGGGACTGATTCGCATTCTTTGGAAGAAGTTCATGGCCACCCCGAGCGTGATTGGTTAGCATCGACGTGGGAATTGCTCATCGGAGTAGTCCTTCGCCAGGGATCCGCCGCTCGCCGTGACCTGCGCCACCTGCGCGACAATCTATGGTGAGACTCCTCCCCCCCAGTTTCGTCATTGTCTCCGTTGCATGCTGCGCTGTCCGCCTTGGTGCTCGATCGGGAATCGGAGCTTTTGGCTCTGCCGGCAATGGCGCCGCCGCTCTGGGCACCTCCGCCGCCACTGTCCGTCGTGGGAGATCAGGAAACAATTGGGGATGTAGATCTCCTAATGGACAGATAGGATTGCGCATTGCATACCCATTCGGCTAGCCTCAATCTAAACCATTGATCTGGCGATGTGCGAGTATGAGTGCATCGCGTTCATTTTAAACCGTGTCCGTTGATCGCTCATTGGACGTTAACCAGTGGATACCGGTTCAGGTGCGGATCAATCTAATCCGGACGCTCAGTTTCTAATCCAACGGCCTCGCTTCACCGATACCGCTTCGTTCGGCTTATTTGCTAAAGAGACCCTGACAAACACTTGGATCAACCCGCCGTCCACCGCGGGTTAAAGCTGTGTTTGGGAAAATTTATATCTTAGCCCCTAACCTTTCTGGAATTTGACGCCCGGTCCAGTGAACCAAGAAAATAGTAAAAATAATATAGTAAATACTTTTTAGTACATAAATAAACCTAGAAACTCAATAAATTCATAGAAAATTCATTTTAAATTCTTTTTGGTCCATTCTTGTGGCATTAATTTTGCATTAATATATTCTACCAACCAGTAACACTGTTTAGCCATGAAACTTGAATTAAAATTGTTCATTAGGATTTATCTATTCTAAGCACTAAATAATTTCGTAAATTCATAACTTAATAATCGTAGCTCCGAATTTAGTGGTTCTTGTTTCTCCGATCTCGTTACGACGCGTAGATCATTATTATTCAGTTTATACTTATGTTTGATGTAATGTTAATTTTGCCTATGCCATGTTTGTTTGTATTGCTACGACTAGCGTGAGGTCACGAGTCACCTGAAGATCATCTTGGTACCTGGAATCTCAAGTCCCAGGCAAGTTGTGCCCTTGATCACTTCTTTTTACCCATTCATGTTCTGATTAATCATAATGATCTGTATAGGTTAATTTTGATGGGACCCAATAGGTCACCCTAGTTTGACTATCTTTATGCCTTGTTTACCACTAAACTTCTGGGTAGTACTTGCTTGTGCTTTATGTGGATTTGGGCATTGAGATACACATTATTCATGATTATACTTTTGTTATCCGTTGTTATTTACTGTTCATGATAAGATCATTATGTTAATTGGAACATGGAGCGACCACCCGGGAAAATAGTGCTACCACAAGGGTTTATGGACTCCCTTGGCTGATTAATTAGGAAAGCTAGTGGAGGACTACCTTACCCGAAAGGGGCAAGGGCAGTAGGGGAGTGGTCAGTGTAGGGAGGTCCTTGGTTGATTTTGCTGCGATGGCGGTCAGGCGAGGGATCCTTGCATTGGAGCTTCCTATAAACTGTAGCGGGTTTTCTGAAGCTAGTGGAACTTTGTAAAGGCCTCGTAGTGTTATCCTGCCTCGCCTCCTCGGTAGAGGTGTATGGGAAGTCGCGATCCCTTGGCAGATGGGTAACATGACTTGTGGGTAAAGATGCGCAACCTCTGCAAAGTGTAAAACCGGTATACTAGCCGTGCTCACGGTCATGAGCAGCTCGGACCCTCACATGATTAAATTATGGAACTAAATTCAATTTGTCATATGCATTGCATCGCAGGGGATGTTGTTACTTTTGTTCTACTACTTAATTGTAGGCCTGCTAATGGCAAAAAATCCAATCCACTCCTACCCATACCAAATCTAATTACTTTGATATCCATCCCACATCCAACCAAAAATACTAGAAGGAAGTTAAACCCAACCCATCCAATAACATTATTGATCCCAAACCAACCCGTAATTGGGTGGAAACCCATGGAAAACCCGTGGGTTTAGCTTATTGTCTCACATCAAGCCAACTACATATACTGATACACAGTGATAATTTTATAGGTAGTTTCAGTGACATACAAAAACATAGTTGCATACACAGTGACAAATTTGGTCAATGAACATTTAGATCTTGAGAAAATAACAAAAAACATATGTTAAAGATCCTTAATCTATCTATGTTTAAAAGAAAAATAAACAAAGTTAACAATTCAATTAACATGGATATACATAAAAAAGCCTTTGCTAAACGTGAAGTAGAAGACTTAGAGTAAAATAACTGAATGGCATGTGGTGGTGCTGTGGCCTAATTATCCTGTGTTCAGCCTGTAGTAGCATTAGTAGTTGTACAGCCTGTAGAGAGCCGACAAGGCAGACACTACCGGAATTTCTCTCTTTGCCGAGTACCAAATACTTTGTCGAGTGTTTTTTCGGGCACTCGGCAAAGAAGCTCTTTACCGAGTGCCACACAAAAAAACTATCGGTAAAATAAAACACTCGGCGAAGAAGCTCTTTGCCGAGTGTTTTTTGACACTCGACAAAGAGCTCCTTTGCCGAGTGTCAAAAAATATAACGCTCGGCAAAGAGCTCTTTGCCGAGTGCTTTTTTCCAACACTAGGCAAAGACAATTTAAAAATCACATTTTAAAGCAGTAAATTAATTTAAATGAAAAAGTTTTCAACTACAAATTTGTATAACTCATCATGATGTACATTTTATATTTTGAACATTTCTTCATATGACAAACTAAAAATAAATTTGTTCATAAAACCTATATCTCTCTCGTAGTTTATGGAACTATGAGAGATATGTATAGAATTTGTGCATATTGTTAGAACTATCATGTGAGATGAAAAAATGATTAAAAAAAACTTTGTAGATCTTGAAAAGTTATAGAAGTTTGTAGTTGACAACTTTTTCATTTGAAGTCATATTGTCAACGAAAACTATGTCTGAATTTAAAAAATTTAAATTTGAATTTTGAAAACAACCTCAAAAGAAAAAACCACCAACATGAAAGTTGTAGGTATTGAAGAGTTATGAAACTTTGTAGTTGACAATGTTTTGGTTTGAAATCATCTTGTCATGCAAAACTATGTTTGAATTTTGAAATTTAAATTTTTTAAACTACCTCGGATGGAAAAACCACCAAAATAAAAGTTGTAGGTCTTGAAATGTAATGAAACTTTGTAATTGTCAACTTTTTTATTTGAAATCATCTTATCATTGAAAAATTCATGTGAAATTTTCAAATTTAAAATTCAAATTTTGTAAACGGCATCAGATGTAGAAACTATTAAAATAGAATTTGTAGATCTCAAAAAGTTATGCAACTTTATAGTTGGTCACATTTTTAAATAAAATGGTACCGATAAAATGGTATAGTATAGTGTGTTGTGTGTGACTAAAGAAATCAAAAACTTCTCTAAACCTGAAATAAAATGGTACTGATTAGGGTGGTAGTCTGATTGATGAATACCCATGGAAACCCATACCTATACAAATCCATATATACCCATGGGTATCAATCATTTTGACCCGCAATATAAAATAAACCCACCCAACCCAAACCAACCCGTTAATAATTAAAACCCATCACAACCCACCAAAACAAAACCATTTCTTAAACCCACCTAAAATACCCATTCACATCCACCCCATTTGCAGGCCTACTTAATTGGGTTGGTATTTACTTATATTTAGTAATTGCTAATAAAATTTTGACCAACTTTAAAAGCAATGCTCAGCTCTAACCATCCTCTTTGGTAAGCCTTACACTTCACGTGAGCTCCCACCTTTGGCGAGTTCATTCACATTATTCCCCACAACTTGTTGAGCGATGAACGTATGTGAGCTCACTCTTGCTGTCTCACACCCCCCACAGGTCAAGAACAGGTACCGAAGGATGAGGCGCTTGGAGGATGCTGCGATGCGTTCATGAGAGGTCTAGGCTGTCGCCTCCCAGTCAACTTTGGGTTGCTGGACCATTGTCTCCTTATAATGTTGTCGGGGACCATAATTAGGGGTACCCCCAAGACTCCTAATCTCAGCTGGTAACCCCCATCAGCACAAAGCTGCAAAGGCCTGATGGGAGCGATTAAGGTCAAGGCTCAGTCCACTCAAGGGACACGATCTCGCCTCGCCCGAGCCCAGCCTCGGGCAAAGGCAGCCGACCCTGGAGGATTCACGTCTCGCCCGAGGGCCCCCCTCAAGCGACGGACACACCTTTGGCTCGCCCGAGGCCTAGTCTTCGCGTAGAAGCAACCTTGGCCAGATCGCCACACCAACCGACCGTATCGCAGGAGCATTTAATGCAAGGATCGACTGACACTTTATCCTGACGCGCGCTCCTCAGTCGACAGAGCCGAAGTGACCGCAGTCACTTCGCCGCTCCACTGACCGACCTGACAGGAAAACAGCGCCGCCTGCCCCGCTCCGACTGTTGTGCCACTCGACAGAGTGAGGCTGACAGCAGCCAAGTCCAGCCTCGGGCGCCATGGGAAGCTCCGCCTCGCCCGACCTAGGGCTCGGACTCAGCCTCGACCACGGAAGACGGACTCCGCCTCGCCCGACCCCATGGCTCGGACTCAGCCTCGGCCTCGGAAGACGGTCTCCGCCTCGCCCGACCCAGGGCTCGGACTCAGTCTCGACCTCGGAAAACGGTCTCCGCCTCGCCCGACCCAGGGCTCGGACTCAGCCTCGACCCCGGAAGACGGACTCCGCCTCGCCCGACCCCAGGGCTCGGACTCAGCCTCGGCCTCGGAAGACGGTCTCCACCTCGCCCAGGGCTCGGACTCAGCCTCGACCTCGGAAGACGAACTCCGCCTCGCCCGACCCCAGGGCCCAAACTCGACCTCGACCTCGGAGGAGCCTCCGCCTCGCCCGACCTCGGGCTCGGACCCGCCACGTCACAGGGAAGGCCATCATTACCCTACCCCTAGCTAGCTCAGGCTACGAGGAACAAGACCGACGTCCCATCTGGCTCGCCCCAGTAAACAAGTAATGATGGCACCCCGCGTGCTCCATGACGACGGCGGCTCTCAGCCCCTTACGGAAGCAAGGAGACGTCAGCAAGGATCCGACAGCCACGACAGCTGTACTTCCACAAGGCTCAAGCACTCCTCCAGCGGCCACGACATCACATGAACAGGGCGCCAAAACCTCTCCGGCTGCCACGACGACATGTACTTAGGGCTCTAGCTCCTCTATGCTAGACACGTTAGCACACTGCTACACCCCCCATTGTACACCTAGGCCCTCTCCTTATGCCTATAAAAGGAAGGTCCAGGGCTCTCGTACGAGAAGGTTGGCCGCGCGGGAGAACGGGCTGGCGGACAGTCTCTCTCTCTCTACCACGCGGACGCTTGTAACCCCCCTACTGCAAGCGCACCTGACCTGGGCGCAGGACAACACGAAGGCCGGGGGTTTCCCCTTTGCTGTTTCTCACCCCCCTTTGTGCTCCGTCTCGCGCCGACCCATCTGGGCTAGGACACGCGGCGACAATTTACTCGTCGGTCCAGGGACCCCCCGGGGTCGAAACGCTGACAGTTGGCGCGCCAGGTAGGGGCCTGCTGCGTGTTGACGAACAGCTTCCCGTCAAGCTCCAGATGGGTAGTCTCCAGCAACCTCTTCAACCTGGGACGATGCTTCGTTTCGGGAGTCTGGAGTTCATGTCCCTCGACGGCAGCTACGACATGATACTCCTTCCTCCGCCGCGCGACAACGACAATGGCGGCCGTCAGCCCGCCCGCCGGCGGCGGAATCGGCGACGTCTTCCCCTCGTGGCGGAAGAGCAACATCCGGGTCTATCCCGTCACCTTCCCCGCCGACGGAGGAGGAGGCGGGGCAGGCATGGCCAAGCAGGAGGCGGCACCTCGTCGGCTGTCGAGCGAGTCGACGGCGCCGGCGCCCTAGTGGGGGACACGTCGGGCGTCGACCTCGCGTCTGCGACGAAGACGAGCGCCGTTTCCCCGCAACACGCCAACTCTAAGCAGACGGACGACGCCAGCACTCTCGCGAAGGACATGCTGGGCGTTAGCCTCGTACCTGAGACAACGGTGTAGTCCGCCCCTGACGCGACTTCGTCACCGCCCGTCGATCAAGAGGTACCGTCCATCTCACGTTCCACGCCTTTTAGATCCAGCTGCGACCCACCAAGCGACCCCGCTTCAGTGGACGCTTTCATAAAGGCGTGTCCAAACCCTCCGGGGTATCATATGCGGTCACCCTGGGACCGGCTGACGGCCGTCTCGACCTACGGGCCCCTGGGTTCCGAGGAAGATGATGAGCCCGACTCTGGTTGGGATTTCTACGGGCTCGATAACCCCAGTGCCATGCGGGACTTCATGACCGCATGTGACTACTGCCTCTCTGATTGCTTCGATAGCAGCCACAGCCTCGGCGACGAGGACTGTGGCCCAAGTCGCGAATGCTTCCACGTCGATCTAGGGGGCCTCTTCGAAGGCAACCATCTTGGTATGCCGGAGGACGGTGATCCCCCTAGGCCTGCGCCTCGCGTTGACATCCTTCGGGAGCTAGCTGTGGTCCCAGTCCCTGCGGGGGGTCAGGACGCACAGCTCGAGCAAATCCACGAGGTACAGGCCAGGCTCGACGAGGAAGCAGGACAACTTGTGTAGCTTCGGCAAAATATCGGGCATGAGTGGGCAGGCCGAGCACCGGCCAGAGAAGCGCGTCACCTGGCCCAGGACGTCTAGCACCGCATCGCCGACGATGCCAGGGCAAGGCTGCCTCCGGCTTCCAGTGGGGTCGGCCAGAACCTGGCTGCAGCAGCGATACTACTCCGAGCGATGCCGGAACCATCCACCACCGAGGGGCGGCGTATCCAGGGAGAGCTCAAGAATCTCCTGGAAGATGCCGCGGTCCGACGGGCCGAAAGCTCTGCCTCCCGAAGGCAGGGGTACTCCCCGGAGCATCGCGTCGCGACCTCCCGATTCATGCTGGAAGCCTCGGTCCACACCGAGCGAACGAGGAACTCAGCGCCTGCGGCCCTGGGTCGCCTCGGCAACGAGCACCGCCGCCGCGACCGTCGAGCCCACCTCAACGAGAGGGTGCACCGAGGCTACCACCCCAGGCGTGGGGGACGATACGACAGCGGGTAGGATCAGAGCCCCTCGCCCAAACCACCCGGTCCGCGGGCTTTCAGCCGGGCCATACGACGGGCGCCGTTCCCGACCCAGTTCGGAACCCCGACTACCATCACCAAGTACTCGGGGGAGTCAAAGCCGAAGCTGTGGCTCGCGGACTACCGGCTGGCCTGCCAGCTGGGTGGCACGAACGATGACAACCTCATCATCCGCAACCTTCCCCTGTTCCTCTCCGACGCTGCTCGAGCCTGGCTGAAGCATCTGCCTCTTGCGCAGATCTCCAACTAGGACGACCTGGTCAAAGCCTTCGCCGACAACTTCCAGGGCACATACGTGTGCCCTGGGAACTCCTGGGATCTCCGAAGCTGCCGCCAGCAGCCGGGAGAATCCCTCCAGGACTACATCCGGCGATTTTCGAAGCAGCGCACCGAGCTGCCCAACATCACCGACTCGGATGTCATCGGCGCGTTCCTCGCCGGCACCACTTGCCGCGACCTGGTGAGCAAGCTGGGTCGCAAGACTCCCACCAGGGCGAGCGAGCTGATGGACATCGCCACCAAGTTCGCCTCTGATCAAGAGGCGGTCGAGGCCATCTTCCGAAAGGACAAGCAGCCTCAGGGGCGCCAGCCGGAAGACGTCCCCGAGGCGTCCGCTCAGCGCGACGCGAAGAAGAAGGGCAAGAAGAAGTCGCAAGCGAAACGCGATGCCGCTGACGCAGACCTTGTCGCCGCCGCCGAGCACAGGAACCCTCGGAAGCCTCCCGGAGGCGCCAACCTGTTCGACAAGATGCTCAAGGAGTCGTGCCCCTATCATCAAGGTCCCGTCAAGCACACCCTTGAGGAGTGCGTCATGCTTCGGCGCTACTTCCACAGGGTCGGGCCACCGGCGGAAGGTGGCCGAGCCCCCAACAACGACAAGAAGGAGGATCACAAGGCAGAGGAGTTCCCCGAGGTCCACGACTGCTTCATGATCTACGGTGGGCATGTGGCGAATGCCTCGGCTCGGCACCGCAAGCAAGAGCGCCGGGAGGTCTGCTCAGTAAAGGTGGCGACGCCAGTCTACCTAGACTGGTCCGACAAGCCCATCACCTTCGACCAGGGCGACCACCCCGACCGCGTGCCGAGCCCAGGGAAGTACCCGCTCGTTGTCGATCTCGTCATCGGCAACATCAGGCTTACCAAGGTCCTCATGGACGGAGGCAGCAGCCTCAACATCATCTACGCCGAGACCCTCGGGCTCCTGCAGATCGATCTGTCCTCGATCCGGGCCGGCGCGGTGCCTTGTCACGAGATCATCCCCGGGAAACGCGTCCAACCCCTTGGGCAACTCGATCTGCCCATCTGCTTCGGGACTCCCTCCAACTTCTGAAAGGAAACCCTCACGTTCGAGGTGGTCGGGTTCCGAGGAACCTACCACGCAGTGTTGGGGAGGCCATGCTACGCCAAGTTCATGGCCATCCCTAACTACACCTACCTCAAGCTCAAGATGTCGGGCCCCAATGGGGTCATCACCGTTGGCTCCACGTACCGACACGCGTACGAATGCAACGTGGAGTGCGTGGAGTACGCCGAGGCCCTCGCCGAATCCGAGGCCCTCATCGCCGACCTGAAGAGCCTCTCCAAGGAGGCGCCAGATGCGAAGCGCCACGCCGGCAACTTCGAGCCAGCCGAGACGGTCAAATCTGTCCCTCTCGACCCCAGCAACGACGCCTCCAAGCAAATACGGATCGGCTCCGAGCTCGACCCCAAATAGGAAGCATTGCTCGTCGACTTTCTCTGCGCGAACGCCGAAGTTTTTGCATGGAGTCCCTCGGACATGCCTGGCATACCGAGGGATGTCGCCGAGCACTCGCTGGATATCCGAGCTGGAGCCCGACCCGTGAAGCAGCCTCTGCGCCGATTCGACGAAGAAAAGCACAGAGCCATAGGCGAGGAGATCCACAAGCTGATGGCTGCAGGGTTCATCAAAGAGGTATTCCATCCTGAATGGGTTGCCAACCCTGTGCTTGTGAGAAAGAAAGGAGGGAAATGGCGGATGTGTGTAGACTACACTGGTCTAAACAAAGCATGTCCGAAGGTTCCCTACCCTCTGCCTCGCATCGATCAAATCGTGGATTCCACTGCTGGGTGCGAAACCCTGTCTTTCCTCGATGCCTACTCAGGGTATCACCAAATCAGGATGAAAGAGTCCGACCAGCTCGCGACTTCTGTCATCACACCCTTTGGCATGTACTGCTACGTTACTATGCCATTCAGTTTGAGGAATGCGGGTGCGACATACCAAAGGTGCATGAACCACGTGTTCGGAGAGCACATTGGTCGAACGGTCGAGGCTTACGTCGATGACATCGTAGTCAAGACGAGGAAAGCCTCCGACCTCCTTTCTGACCTTGAAACGACATTCCGGTGTCTCAAGGCGAAAGGCGTAAAACTCAATCCCGAGAAGTGTGTCTTCGGAGTCCCCCGAGGCATGCTCCTGGGGTTCATCGTCTCCGAGCGGGGCATCGAGGCCAACCCGGAGAAAATCGCGGCCATCACCAACATGGGCCCCATCAAGGACTTGAAAGGAGTATAGAGGGTCATGGGATGTCTTGCGGCTCTGAGCCGTTTCATCTCGCGCCTCGGCGAAAGAGGCCTACCTCTGTACCGCCTCTTGAGGAAGACCGAGCGCTTCACTTGGACCCCCGAGGCCGAGGAAGCCCTCGGGAACCTAAAAGCGCTCCTTACCAGCGCGCCCATCTTGGTGCCCCCCGCTGCCGGAGAAGCCCTCTTGATCTACGTCGCCGCTACCACTCTGGTGGTCAGCGCTGCGATCGTGGTTGAGAGACGAGAAGAGGGGCATGCATTGCTCGTCCAGAGGCCGGTCTACTTCATCAGTGAAGTACTGTCCGAGACCAAAATCCGCTACCCACAAATCCAGAAGCTATTGTACGCGGTAATTCTGACGCGGCAAAAGTTGCGACACTACTTCGAGTCTCATCCGGTGACTGTGGTGTCATCCTTCCCCCTGGGGGAGATCATCCAGTGCCGAGAGGCCTCGGGTAGGATTGCAAAGTGGGCGGTGGAGATCATGGGCGAGACAATCTCGTTCGCCCCTTGGAAGGCCATCAAGTCCCAAGTCTTGGCGGACTTTGTGGCTGAATGGGTCGACACCCAGCTTCTAGCGGCTCCGATCCAACCGGAACTCTTGACCATGTTTTTCGATGGGTCGCTGATGAAAACAGGAGCGGGCGCGGGCCTGCTCTTCATCTCACCCCTCGGGAAGCACCTCCGCTACGTGTTGCGCCTCCATTTCCCGGCATCCAACAATGTGGCCGAGTACGAGGCTCTGGTTAACGGGTTGCGCATCGCCATCGAGCTAGGGGTCCGACGCCTCGATGCTCGTGGCGACTCGCAGCTGGTCATCGACCAAGTCATGAAGAACTCCCATTGCCGCGACCCGAATATGGAAGCCTACTGCGATGAGGTTCGGCGCCTGGAGGACAAGTTCTACGGGCTCGAGCTCAACCACATCGCCCGATGATACAACGAGACTGCGGACGAGCTGGCTAAGATAGCCTCGGGGCGGACAACGGTTCCCCTGGACGTCTTCTCCCGAGACCTACATCAACCCTCAGTCAAGAACGACGACACGCCCGAGCCCGAGAAGGTCTCGGCCCTGCCCGAGGCGCCCTCGGCTCAGCCCAAGGCACCCTCGGCCCCCGAGGGTGAGGCACTGCGCGTCGAGGAAGAGCGGAATGGGGTCCCGCCTAATCGAAACTGGCAGACCCCGTACCTGCAATATCTCCACCAAGGCGAGCTGCCCCTCGACCGAGCCAAAGCTCGGCGACTAGCGCGGCGCGCCAAGTCATTCGTCTTGCTGGGGGACGGGAAGGAGCTCTACCACCGCAGCCCCTCAGGCATGCTCCAGCGATGCATATCCATCGCCGAAGGTCAGGAGTTATTACAAGAAATACACTCGGGGGCTTGCGGTCACCACGCAGCACCTCGGGCCCTCTTTGGAAACGCATTCCGGCAGGGTTTCTACTGGCCAACCGCGGTGGCCGACGCCACTAGGATTGTACGCACATGCCAAGGGCGTCAATTCTACGCAAAGCAGACCCACCTGCCCGCTCAGGCTCTGCAGACAATACCCATCACCTGGCCGTTTGCTGTGTGGGGTCTGGACCTCGTCGGACCCTTGCAGAAGGCACCCGGGGGCTTCACGCACCTGTTGGTCGCCATCGACAAATTCTCCAAGTGGATCGAGGTCCGACCCCTAAACAGCATCAGGTCCAAACAGGCGGTGGCATTCTTCACCAACATCATCCATCGCTTTGGGGTCCCGAACTCCATCATCACCGACAACGGCACCCAGTTCACCGGCAGAAAATTCCTGGACTTCTGCGAGGATCACCACATCCGGGTGGACTGGGCCACCGTAGCTCACCCCATGACGAATGGGAAAGTAGAGCGTGCCAACAGCATGATTCTGCAAGGACTCAAGCCACGGATCTACAACGACCTCAACAAGTTCGGCAGGCGATGGATGAAGGAACTCCCCTCGGTGGTCTGGAAAGCCCGGAACATACAAGCTGGCCAACGGTCAAGGCGAGGTCTACAGCAACGCTTGGAACATCCGACAGCTACGTCGCTTCTACCCTTAAGATGTTTTCAAGTCGTTCATACACCTCGTTTACATACGCCAATAAAGTCTAACCATCAAGGAAGGGTCAGCCTTGCCTCGGCAAAGCCCGACCCTCCCTCGGGGGCTAGAAGGGGCGAACCCCCTCTGCGTCAAAATTTTCCTCGGAAAAAGTCTTTCTGCCAGAACATCTTTCGTGCTTTTTGACTACTTCGAAAGTGGAATCCTGAAAACGACGGAGTACACGTAAGCAGGCAAGGCCGATCGAGCCGAGGGACTCCTACGCCTCCGAGATACGGATACCTCACTCATCACCTTCTGCGATAAGTAACTCACGCTCGGATAAGCGATTCCGCTGACCGAACAAGTCTTATTGCTCGAAAACTTTTCTGCCGAAATGATTTTTCGTGCCTTCTCGACTATATCGATAACAGAATCCTACAGACGAGTAAGAGCACACGTAAGCGGCAAGGCCGACCAAGCCGAGGGACTCCTACGCCTTCGGGATACGGATACCTCACTCATCACCTTCCGCGAAAAGTAACTCTCGCTCGGACAAACAATTCTGTTACCGACAAATAAGTCCAGATACTCGAAACAAGGGGAAAGGAAACGCAGCTTTACAACACGACATCGATATGTTTGGGCCTCGGTGGCCGCAAAAAACATACGCACACTACAAGATAAACTGTTCCTGCAGGGTCAGACATCAGTTGGGGAGCAGCAGCACCCTCGGCGTCGACTCCACCTTCGGCGGAATCCGACCCGGCCTCGGATGGCAACACGGTCGAAAGATCTCCACCTCGAAGGAACCTGTTGGCACCATGCATGGGCCATCGCCGCTAGGGTCTCCTCCGGGAACCCGGCCCGAGCAGACGGCTCGACCGGCCGCTCCGTAGCCTCAGCCAGCTGTCCCCCGAGGACATCAGCCCGGCTCGTGGCCTCGGCAACCCGACTCCGGCGTCGGTCCCGCCAGTGGACGGCCCGGCCAGGCTCCAGCCGACGAAGCTTCTTTTCGAGCCATCTCTGCCTCTATCTGTGCTGGCACCGCTGCCTCCGGCTCCAGCTCATCACAGAGCGGCCGAAGGTTCTTTTAACTAAGCAAGAGTAGCCTCGGGCGGATACCTCACTCGTCACCTTCGCACGAGGCAACTCACACTTGGTTAAGCGGTTCAGCTAGCCGACAGACGAGTCCTAGTGCTTGAAATGAGGACGAAACACGGCTTCACGCCAAAAATACATACATGTTCAGGCCCCGACAGCCACAATGAACAGACACCGGCACTCAAGGTGCCATTACAAACGGAACTCCGGTTCCACCCGCGCAGGTACGAACAACCCCCCACATTGGAGGGCCTGCAGGACAACGAAACGCCGACAGGTGGCTCACCGTCGCCCGCTCCGGCAGCAGCGACAACGATCTCTGCTCCGGGCGGCCAAACAGCAGCAGCGATGACCTCAGGGTAGACGCTGCTGCGACAAGGTCCTCGCCCACGACCCCACTCGAGGGGCGAGGACAAGCTACCAAGGCCGTGGAGTCGGAGGTCAGTCCGCGGGTGGCTCCGACTATCTCATCGGCGGAGAAAACTCTTTCGGCTGCCTCGGTGGGAGGTGGCACCGGAAGCACCGCTGAAGCCACTCAGGCCGGAGAGCCAGACACGCGGTAGCTGCCAGCGCCACGAACGGCGAACGCCCTCCCCCCGATCACTGAGGGAAGGAGCGGGCCGCTGCCCGTGCAGAGAGAGGCCCCAACTCGGCGCACTCCCCTCCCCAGCACTGATGATGAACATCCTTGAAGCTGAGGGAGGGGCAGAGGTCGTAGCCCGGCTCGCTTCTCCCCACCATCGAACTGGTGGTCACCGTCTTGGGTGACCACCGGTGAGGGGATGCAGCCGGGCTGCCTGATGAAAACCCTTGAAGCCGAGCGATGGCTGAAAGGTACCAACTTCCGCGAAGTTGTGTTCCTCCAACGACGACAAGACGGAAGAACCGCGGGCGCTCCCCATCCGAGGGCTCGAAAGGTGGAAGGGTGCGATGCATGAAGGGAGTGCGAAGACATGGTTGCCATCCAAGGGGGTCACCCCCCTTTTAAAGGCGACTCTCCCCACTTGCGTCCTCAACCGTCGCGGACTGAGTTCACCAGCACGCTCCAAGATCCTCCCCCTGCGACATGGGGGTTGGGTCCCACGCGTCATGCAAGGTGGCCCAGGACAGAAGGAGCCAAACCGCCACGCGCGGAGCATACAACTGCCCAGCGGTTACAAGCACTCCTCCACTTTCGCCAAGACCAGCAGGTGAAAGGGCGGACCGCCATGGAGGCGGCATGCAACCGTACCAAGGGGGCGCACCCTTTCGACTCTGACGCGTCCAGCATGGGGGCCCAGGCCCACACGTCATGTAACCGGCGCGCCGGTTACTACGTGCGAGAAGCTGCACCGCCACTTGCGCCAGTACCGCGCCTTCTCGACTGCGGAACCAGTGCCACGACTCGAGGCGACCCTGCGCATGGCCCAACATTGCCAACCGAGCACGTCGATCACGGGTCAGTCAGCCGCGGGAGAAGGCGCGACGGTCAATATGGCCAAAAGTGGGCCGGCAGTAATGGCGACGGCAGGCGGGCGGAAGCAGCGGTCAAGTCGTCTGCAGGCTCACGTCCCCTCCTGGGACAGCGAGAGAGCCCTCTCCCACGGAGTGAAGACGACGCGCCCGTGTTCCGTTCCTCGAACGGCTCACGCACGCACAACGGCTGCCCTACGAACCACTCGTCCTATCGCATTAACTCTGCGGCAGGACAGGCGTCACCTTTGGCAGGCGAAGCAGGCGACGCTTCACCTCCGCCATAATGACCGCGTCAAAAAAGGTGTGCCACGTCATTCAAATTCATATCCTTTTCCTCTTCCTCTTCCTCTTTCTCTCTCTTGCTACAGGGACCGGGAAAGGGGATACTCCGAAAGGGATCCTTCTCCGCGAAGGAAGCGGGCCCCGAGCCCCCCTACTGATCAGAGGTTCGAAGGCTGGCCCCTCGGAGGGGTTCGACAGCCGCCTCAGAGCACTCGGGCCCCGAGCCCTCCTACTGATCAGAGGTTCGAAGGCTGGCCCCTCGGAAGGGATCGACAGCCGCCTCAGAGCATTCGGGCTCCGCGCCCACCACTGGTCGGAGGTTCGAAGGCTGGCCCCTCGGATGGGTTCGACAGCCGCCTCAGGCCACTCGGGCTCCGCGCCCACTACTGATCAGGGGTTCGTAGGCTGGCCCCCGAAGGGTTCGACAGCCGCCTCATAGCACGCAGAGCGAGGGATGACTCTGGGTACGTTCGATACATAGCCGAAGCTCGGGCTACGCTCCTGAGGTACCCTAGGACATTTCCGAGACCAGCAGGAGCGATTCTGTAACAGAATCCCATCAGAGGGAGGCATCGAGCCCTCAGACCCTATCAAACGGGACCAGGTCCGGCAAATCACCTGCAGGTACTTTTGGAGCGCGCCTCTGGGTCACTAGCCGACCCTTATCGAATGGGGCACGGGCGTCCACTCGGATTACCCGCTAGCAACTCACTGGAGACACCATGTTTGGCGCCCTCCAAGGGCAACATGGCGCTTTCCCCCCCCCTCCTCCTTGTGGAAAGGCGACGCAGGGGCATATGAAAAGAGCCGAGTCTGTCCTTGACCGTCCTCTCGCTCTGTGCGGAGGCTCGGGGGCTGCTCTCGCAAACCCGGCTCCGGCCAAACCGTTGACAGCGTCAACATACCAGCCCGAGAACTTGGAACCTGACTATGCACCCGGGCTACGGCCAGTTCGCATGAGGGAACAACCAAACCAGCCGAAGCATCTCATAACGCGCTAAGACCTCGAAGGAGTCAAACCACTCCTCCGAGGCCTCGGGGGCTACACCCGGCGGGTGCGCTCGCGCGCACCCCCCGGAACGAAACGCAACCGAGAAAGGCCGGTCCCCTTGCAAAAAAGTGCGACAAAAGCCTCCAAGCGAGTATCAAAACTCCCTTCGAGGCTCGGGGGCTACTGTTGGGGACCATAATTAGGGGTACCCCCAAGACTCCTAATCTCAGCTGGTAACCCCCATCAGCACAAAGCTGCAAAGGCCTGATGGGCGCGATTAAGGTCAAGGCTCAGTCCACTCAAGGGACACGATCTCGCCTCGCTCGAGCCCAGCCTCGGGCAAAGGCAGCCGACTACGGAGGATTCACGTCTCGCCCGAGGGCCCCCTCAAGCAACGGACACACCTTTGGCTCGCCCGAGGCCCAGTCTTCACGTAGAAGCAACCTTGGCCAGATCGCCACGCCAACCGACCGTATCGCAGGAGCATTTAATGCAAGGATCGACTGACACCTTATGCTGACGCGCTCCTCAGTCAACAGAGCCGAAGTGACCACAGTCACTTCGCCGCTCCACTGACCGACCTGACAGGAAAACAGCGCCGCCTGCCCCGCTCCGACTGCTGTGCCACTCGACAGAGTGAGGCTGACAGCAGCCAAGTCCAGCCTCGGTCGCCATGGGAAGCTTCGCCTCGCCCGACCCAGGGCTCGGACTCAGCCTCGACCCCGGAAGACGGACTCCGCCTCGCCCGACCCCAGGGCTCAGACTCAGCCTCGGCCTTGGAAGACGGTCTCCGCCTCGCCCAGGGCTCGGACTCAGCTTCGACCTCGGAAGACGAACTCCGCCTCGCCCGACCCCAGGGCCCAGACTCGACCTCGACCTCGGAGGAGCCTCCGCCTCGCCCGACCTCAGGCTCGGACCCGCCACGTCACAGGGAAGGCCATCATTACCCTACCCCTAGCTAGCTCAGGCTACGGGGAATAAGACCGGCGTCCCATCTGGCTCGCCTCGGTAAACAAGTAATGATGGCACCTTCGCGTGCTCCATGACGACGGCGGCTCTCAGCCCCTTACGGAAGCAAGGAGACGTCAGCAAGGATCTGACAGCCCCGACAGCTGTACTTCCACAAGGCTCAAGCACTCCTCCGGCGGCCACGACATCACATGAACAGGGCGCCAAAACCTCTCCGGCTGCCACGACGGCATGTACTTAGGGCTCTAGCTCCTCTCTGCTAGACACGTTAGCACACTGCTACACCCCCCATTGTACACCTGGGCCCTCTCCTTACGCCTATAAAAGGAAGGTTCAGGGCTCTCGTACGAGAAGGTTGGCCGCGCGGGAGAACGGGCTGGCGGACAGTCTCTCTCTCTCTCTCTCCCACGCGGACGCTTGTAACCCCCCTACTGCAAGCGCACCCGACCTGGGCGCAGGACAACACGAAGGCCGCGGGTTTCCCCTTTGCTGTTTCTCACCCCCCTTTGTGCTCCGTCTCGCGCCGACCCATCTAGGCTGGGACACGCGGCGACAATTTACTCGTCGGTCCAGGGACCCCCGGGGTCGAACCGCCGACAAATGTAATTACTTATTTATTTTGTATAGAACTCCTATTATATAGTAAAGTTGTGACATTCGATCCTGTGCCATGATTCATCATATGTGTGAGACTTGGTCCCAGCACACCTGGTGATTATGTTCGCGCCCGGGTCTTGGTGCCCCGAAATCCGGGTGTGACAGAAGTGGTATTAGAGGAATGTTGACTGTAGGACGAAACCTAGATAGAACTGGACCACCCATACCTACTTACCTTTGCTACTCTGATTCTTTCTAAACTTCTCCTGATCTTTTCTCATCTATTTCCGCTTTACTCTGATTATTCTTACCTTTTCTTTCTAAAGACAAATGTGGATTTCACACTTTGAAATCCTGTGCCTAAAGTGACCTTTAGGAATAGGAGACCCACTCTTAGAAACAAAATCAAAACTATTTAATTTTTTATATTTGTATGTTTGAGTGTTTGTTCTTATGATACTTGTCTGATTTGGATCTGTGATTGAGTGTGATGAGTTGTGGAGTAATGCCCACAATTACATCTGCATATACATATAGAAAAAATGCTTATAAAAATAACTAGACAAACTAGATTATCCCTCATTAAAGTAGCTAGCCTAACCATATCCATCTCATCTTAAAAGATTCTATCCTACACTCATAGATCTATCTTATCTTAAAAGATACTCTATTACCTTAGTAGATTCATCTTATCTTGAAAAGCTTTTATGTCATCCTAATAGATCTAACTAAATTAGTAGAGTCATGATGAATTACATAATAGGACTATCCAAACTTTTGACCAACATCAGGTAGTCTATCTCATCCATATCTATCCTAACCATATGCCCCAACCTCGATGATATGCACTCACCGCGAATCAATGAGACCAAGATCGGAGGAGAAATGACCAACCTCGTCAAGGGAGAAGAGAAGTCAAACTCGATCTTCAGATGCATTATCACCCAACACGGAATTCTTTCTCACCATAAACTTTCTTACCTTAGGCTATTCTTGCCCTAACCTATCTTTCATCCTACACAATGAGCTGACTATACCTATATATACCCATGCTTTCATAACCACATTCTAAAAAACATGACACTTCTTAGAAGTTAAAGGCTAAACTATAAATAAAGTTTTTTTTACATCCCTGTCCTTACAAATCTCGAGGACGAGATTTCTGTTAAGGGGGGTAGGATTTGTAACACCCTAAATCTCATTTTGAGAATATAGTAATTTTTCTTTAAAAGATCTTGAATTAGAATATTTTTTTCTTTTCTTTCCTTAGAATTCCCATAACATTTGAAGTCACATCTCCTTAAATAAAAGTTTTATAACAAAAATTCAATAAAAAGATTCTTATAAAAATAAGCCTTTATTGAAGTTTACAAGTATTAATGTGAGAACATTTTTTTAATAAGAGATCATATAATATAAACTATTTTTCTTACAATGATTACATGGGTGCTACATATTCAAAAGCAATTGCTTATGTAGAATAATAAATGAATGAATATATATATATAATGAATATTGCATCATGCTGGATTCTGCTTGTGCATTTTGTTTGAGATAGAAAATTCAAACTCATATTCAAATTTGAATTCAAGAAAGAAAAATAGAGAAAAAAAGATAGTAATAATAAGAAGCCACAAATCTGTTCCTTTAGGCTGAATTCCACGAGCCGGCCCATCCTCCATTACCTTCACTTCCTCCGCGGGGCCCAGTTATCCCATCCCTCTCACCTGCCTGGTCGTGCGCCCCATTCCCACTGACAGATGGGGTCGCTACTCTGGCTGTCCCCGCGCGCCTGTGGGGAAATCGCCGCCGACCCCTGGGCCCCGTCTGGCAGTGGTCGATTCTCTGTGCATTGCGCGGGTCGGTGACGGATGGGCCCCGAAGACAGTTTCGTCCTCAATCCGGTGGCTCGAAACGGAATCGCGCACCGGCCGCCGAAATCCGCTCTGATAACAGCCGCTTTGACCGCCATGACCGGACCCCGAACGGTAGCTAGCCCGGCTGTTGTTGATCCGCGGGGATATGCTCAGAGCTCCGGGATAAATATCGCCGGATCCGCGGCCCTCTTCCTTCCCATCGGGTGGACCAATTCTTATAGCTCCGGGCGTTGCGGGTCGTAGATCCCGCGCATGGCGCGCTCCTGACCAAACTCGCGCGCAGACGGGGGAGATCCCTATTCCACTGGTGCCAGCGCATGCAACGGGACCGCCTTGGGCTCGGCCTTGACCCTATAAAACTTGCCCTCTCTGCCGTTTCGGCCTCCTCGCGCGCACACACCCCCAAAATCGCCATACCAATGGAGAAGGTACCGCCTCCGTCGACGTTCTCCGCTTCGGTCGTCGTCCGGAGTTCTCGGTCGGGGTTTGGGGACTGATTCGCATTCCCTGGAAGAAGTTCATGGCCACCCCGAGCTTGATTGGTTAGCATCGACGTGGGAATTGCTCATCGGAGCAGTCCTTCGCCAGGGATCAGCCGCTCGCCATGACCTGCGCCACCTGCGCGACAATCTATTGTGAGACTCCTCCCCCCCAGTTTCGTCATTGTCTCCATTGCATGTTGCGCTGTCCGCACGGGAGCTCGATCGGGAATCGGAGCTTTTGGCTCTGCCGGCAATGGTGTCGCCGCTCTGGGCACCTCCACCGCCACTGTCCGTCGTGGGAGACAGGAAACAATTGGGGATGTAGATCTCCTAGTGGACGGATAGGATTGCGCGTTGCATACCCATTCGGCTAGGCTCAATCTAAACCATTGATCTAGCGATGTGCGAGTATGAGTGCATCGCGTTCATTTTAAACCGTGTCCGTTGATCGCTCATTGGACGTTAACCAGTGGATACCGGTTTGGGTGCGGATCAATCTAATCCGGGCGCTCAGTTTCTAATCCAACGGCCTGGTTTCACCGATACCGCTTCGTTCGGCTTATTTGCTAAAGAGACCCTGACAAACACTTGGATCAACCCGCCGTCCACCGCGGGTTAAAGCTGTGTCTGGAAAAATTTATATCTTAGCCCCTAACCTTTCTGGAATTTGACGCCCGGTCTAGTGAACCAAGAAAATAGTAAAAATAATATAGTAAATACTTTTTAGTACATAAATAAACCTAGAAACTCAATAAATTCATAGAAATTCATTTTAAATTCTTTTTGGTCCATTCTTGTGGCATTAATTTTGTATTAATATATTCTACCAACCAGTAACACTGTTTAGCCATGAAACTTGAATTAAAATTGTTCATTAGGATTTATCTATTCTAAGCACTAAATAATTTCCTAAATTCATAACTTAATAACCATAGCTCCGAATTTAGTGGTTCTTGTTTCTCCGACCTCGTTACGACACGTAGATCATTATTATTCAGTTTATACTTATGTTTGATGTAATGTTAATTTTGCCTATGCCATGTTTGTTTGTATTGCTACTGAAAGGGAATTAGGCTTACACCTAGTCCCTAATTAATTTTGGTGGTTGAATTGCCCAACACAAATATTTCGACTAACTAGTTTGCCCAAGTGTATAGATTATACAGGTGTAAAAGGTTCACACTCAGCCGATAAAAAGATCAAGAGTTGGATTCAACAAAAGAGCAAAGGGCCAACCGAAGGCACCTCTGGTCTGGCGCACCGGACTGTCCGGTGTGCCACCGGACAGTGTCCGGTGCACCAGAGGACTCCAACTCGAACTCGCCACCTTCGGGAATTTCGCAGGCCGGCGCGCTATAATTCACCGGACTGTCCGGTGAACACCGGACAGTGTCCGGTGCTCCAAGGAAGCGCGGCCTCTGGAACTCACCAGCCTCGGGAAGGCGCAGCAGCTGCTCCGCTATAATTCACCGGACATGTCCGGTGTGCACCGGACTGTCCGGTGAACCAGCAGAGCAACGGCTAGTCGGCGCCAACGGCTACCTGCGGCACATTAAATGCGTGCGCAGCGCGCGCAGGAGTCAGGCGCGCTCATACTGGCGCACCGGACAAGGAACAGTGCATGTCCGGTGTGCACCGGACATCCAGGCGGGCCCAGAAGTCAGAAGCTCCAACGGTCAGAATCCAACGGCAGTGATGACGTGGCGAGGGCACCGGACATGTCCGGTGTGCACCGGACTGTCCGGTGCGCCATCGAACAGACAGCCTCCCAACGACCACTTTTGGTGGTTGGGGCTATAAATACCCCAACCACCCCCACATTCATTGCATCCAAGTTTTCCACTTCTCAACCACTTACAAGAGCTAGGCATTCAATTCTAGACACACCAAAGAGATCAAATCCTCTCCAATTCCACACAAGGCTTTAGTGATTAGCGAGAGAGATTTGCCGTGTTCTTTTGAGCTCTTGCGCTTGGATTGCTTCTTTTCTTTCTCACTTGCTCTTGTGATCAACACTCAATTGTAATCAAGGCAAGAGGCACCAATTGTGTGGTGGCCCTTGCGGGGAAGTTTTGTTCCCGGCTTTGATTTGAGAAGAGAAGCTCACTCGGTCCGAGGGACCGTTTGAGAGAGGGAAGGGTTGAAAGAGACCCGACCTTTGTGGCCTCCTCAACGGGGAGTAGGTTTGCGAGAACCGAACCTCGGTAAAACAAATCTGCGTGTCACACTCTTCATTTGCTTGCGATTTGTTTTGCGCCCTCTCTCGCGGACTCGTTTATATTTCTAACGCTAACCCGGCTTGTAGTTGTGTTTATATTTGTAAATTTCAGTTTCGCCCTATTCACCCCCCCTCTAGGCGACTATCAATTGGTATCAGAGCCCGGTGCTTCATTAGAGCCTAACCGCTCGAAGTAATATCGGGAGATCACGCCAAGAAGGAGATGGAGACCGGCGAAAAGCCCACTACAAGCCACGGGAGCACTTCATCGGAAGAGTCCCGCACCAAGAGGAGGGAGAAGAAGAAGAGCTCCTCCAATGTCACACCCGGGTTTTAGGGGTCCAAAGCCCGGGCGCGAACATAATCACCAGGTGTGCTGGGACCAAGTCTCACACATATGATGCATAGTGGCACAGGATCGAATGTCACATCTTTACTATATAACAGGAGTTCTATACAAAATAAATAAATAATTACATCATATGAGGAAACGATCCAGCAACCCAAAGTTGACTGGGAGACGACGGCCTAGACCACTCACGAACTCATCACAGCATCCTCCACGCGCCTCATCCTGTGGTACCTGTTCTTGACCTGTGGGGGGGTGTGAGACAGCAAGAGTGAGCTCACATACGTTCATAGCTCAACAAGTTGTGGGGAATAATGTGCATGAACTCGCCAAAGGTGGGAGCTCACGTGAAGTGTAAGGCTTACCAAAGAGGATGGTTAGAGCTGAGCATTGCTTTTAAAGTTGGTCAAAATTTTATTAGCAATTACTAAGTATAAGTAAATACCAACCCAATTAAGTAGTAGAACAAAAGTAACAACATCACCTGCGATGCAATGCATATGACAAATTGAATTTAGTTCCATAAGTTAATCATGTGAGGGTCTGAGCTGCTCATGACCGTGAGCACGGCT
This sequence comes from Zea mays, assembly GCF_902167145.1. NCBI lineage: Eukaryota > Viridiplantae > Streptophyta > Magnoliopsida > Poales > Poaceae > Zea > Zea mays. The sequence goes on along the minus strand of NC_050096.1, from coordinate 213,237,700 downwards.
AGTATACCAGTTTTACACTCTGCAGAGGTTGCACATCTTTACCCACAAGTCATGTTACCCATCTGCCAAGGGATCGCGACTTCCCATACACCTCTACCGAGGAGGCGAGGCAGGGTAACACTACGAGGCCTTTACAAAGTTCCACTAGCTTCAGAAAACCCGCTACAGTTTATAGGAAGCTCCAATGCAGGAATCCCTTGCAGGACCGCCATCGCAGCAAAATCCTCCCGAGGGCCTCCCTACACTGACCACTCCCCTACTGCCCTTGCCCCTTTCAGGTAAGGTAGTCTTCCACTAGCTTTCCTAATTAATCGGCCAAGGGCGTCCCATTAAACCCTTGTGGTAGCACTGTTTTCCCGGGTGGTCGCTCCATGTTCCAATTAACATAATGATCTTATCATGAACAATAATAATAAACAAATAATAAAAGTGTGATCATGAGTAATGTATCTTCATACCCAAAACCACATAAAGCACTAGCAAGTACTACCCAAAAAGTTCAGTGGTAACAAGGTATAAAGATAATCAAACTAGGGTAACCTATTGGGTCCCATCAAAATTAACCTATGCAGATCATTATGATTAATTAGAACATGAGTGGGTAAAAAGAAGTGATCAAGGGCACAACTTGCCTGGCACTTGAGATTCCAGGTACCAACTTGCTTTTCAGATGACACGTGTCCTCGCGCTAGTCGTAGCAATACAAACAAACATGGTATAGATAAAATTAACATCACACCATACAAACTGAATAATAATAATCTATGCGTTTCTACGAGACTAACGCAACTGGAACGAGTCAAATCGGATTTAAAACGGGGAAATTATAAATTTCCTAAGGTTTATGTATTTTGCACAATATTAAATAGGATATAAATTTTAATGTGACTTTCATGTGAAAACAGTGACACTAAGTGATAAACAACATTATTACAAAATTATAGGAATTAGAATGGATCAATTTGGGCTCAATATGAATTTTCTATGAATTTTATAAGTTCTAGCCATTATTTTCCTATTAAAAATCCCTTTACCAATTTATTTACTCAATTTCAAACGGCTCTGGATTGGGCCATTAAATCTGAGAAAGGCAGGGGCCACAGGGAAAATTGCCCAAGACACAGTGAACAGCGCTCACTGGACGGCGGGTTTATTTCAATGAAACCGAGGGGCTCTTACGAAAAAGTGTTCGACCAAAGGGTATCTCTATTTCCTAACCGCTGGATCCCATCTGGACGATCCAGAATAGATCGGATCCATATGAATCGGTATGCTCAGATAGCCGCTAGATTTCATTTGGACGGCACAGATTTTATGATGGTTCCACTCATCCAAACCGCACGATCCACGATCTGAGGTCACGATCCGATCTCACGAAAAGCTACACCCAAACTAATCTCTACCGTCCATTGCAGATCTAACGGTCATTAACATCCCACATCCTATCGATTCGCTTATCTAATCTAGACCCTACAGTGAGGATCCAACGGTAGCGCGTTACACCACCCCCAGCCCACAAGACGGCGGCGCGAGGCATCCCCACGGCGGAGCGCCATCGGCACAAACTGCACATCGCTCACTGAGGCTTGATTACCAAAATTGACAGGCGTAATTCGATGTCTATAACATTGCGAATGTTGATGAGGTATTATTACCGGCAATTAAGTCGCGCAGCATCTCGACGACGGAGTACGGCGGAACAGCGGAACGGCGGTGCCGCACACATGGCCGAGGCAATCCGATCAACCACCAGCGTTGGCGGAGATTTCCCCCCCCCCCCCCCCCATCGCCGACCTCCCCGGCGGCAGAACCCTCAACCCGCCTGGCTATGGTGAGGAAAGATGTCGCGGATGAGACGGCCGACGGTGGTGCAGTGACTTCGGGGATCTCCGATTCAGCGCGCACAAGACCCCGCAATTGGTTCTGGGCGTGGAATAGAGGAGGGAGAAGGGCCACACCGCGCTTTATGGTGCCAGAGAACTCCGAGCGTGGGGGATTTTGTTGCGCGGACGATGCGGTCTTCACGGACGTTCACCTATATGCGTAGGAGAATCGGAGCTGCGCAGGGAGAAGCAGAAGGTTTGTTACGCGGGCGAGGAGATTCCGTCGCGTGGAATCCGTCTGGTAGGTGGGGCCCACATGTAGGTGTGACCAGAACCAAAGAAAAGGGGAGGGGAAAGAAGTGGGCCGCGCGGAAGGGGTTTCCTGGTGGGCTGAAATGTGGTAAGCCGGCCCAGGTAAGCTTCCTTTACTTTTTCTTTTATGATTTATTTTCTGTTTTCTTTTATAAGTATTTTGAATCCAATTTGAATTTGAATATGAGTTTCACCTTTGGGTAAATGTACCATTTCAAATCTTAATGTAGAAATAATATATTTTGATATATATATTTTTATTCCTTTTTTTATAGTATTCCCTTTCTTCTCTTCCAAACCCTAGAATTTCTTTTAGGGTTTAATTTCTCATTGGAGTATTAACATACTTATTATTATATCATTACCAAATGCACACAAAGTAAGATCCAGCATGATGCAAGATTTATTTAGGTGTCTTTGGGGTATTTATTTAATTGTGTAAGTGGGGTGTTCACATATGATGGTAAGTAGAAATAACACACATATAGATAAAGGAATTAATTTCTCCTCTTTTATTATAGGTTACAAACTGGGTGTTACAAATCCTACCCCCCTTAAAAATAATCTCGTCCTCGAGATTAGTAGAAAAGGGATCCAACAAGCTTGGTTTGTAGTCTATGCTTTAGTTTCTAGTTGGTTTTAATACCAAAAGATTTTTTTTAATATCACAAATTATCATGTGATTAGAAAAGCATGGGTATATATATAGCTACTTTATTATGTAGGATAAAAGATGTATCCAAAGCATGGATAGGTTTGGGTAAGGTAAGGAAGGACTCCATCCTAGATTGTGGATCTTGACTCCGCTGGCGATTCAACTTGATCTTTGAAGTCTTGAGTTGATGCTTATCCTTCTTTGACATGGTTGGTCTTCTTTGGCCTTTATTTCTTGGAGTTGTCATCCGAGTTAAGGACATATGGTTAGGACATATGTGAGTAGGATGGATTGTATGGTGTAGGTAGGTTAGAATCTCTTGCTAGGTTAAAATTGTGGGGTTATGCAACTATTGGATGATTAAGGTAGTTGCATATGGCCAAGTCGATCTGTCATTCTTAATTTAGTGCAGGGTGAACTAAGTTAAGACCCGTTTTATAGGAGTAGAGTCTAATCTATTTCATCAGTATTATCTAACATGTTTGACAAGTCACTTTAGATTAGATCAGATCTAGGTTAGATGGGTGTGACTAGCTTGAACTAGATAAGATCTAATTAATTTGGGTTGGATCATGATTGTTACTCCGAGGTGAGCAAAGTGGTTAGGATAAGATAAGATAAGATATATTCTTTTAAGATAAGAATGGATCTGTGAAGCTAGATATATTTTAATTAGGATAAGTTAGGATCTTTTGAGATAAGATGGATCTATGAGTATAGAGTATGAATCTTTCAAGATGAGATAGATATTGTTAGGCTAGCTGCATTAATGGGGCATAATCTAGTTTGCATGTTTATCATTTTTATAAGCATTTTTTTCCTATATGCATATGCAGATGTAATTATGGACATTACTCCACAATTCATCACACTCAATCAAAGATCCAAATCATACAAATATCATAAGAACAAACATTCAAGTTCATAGATATCTATAAAAATAGTTTTTTTCTAAGAGTAGGTCTCCTATTCCTAAAGGTCACTTTAGGTACGAGACTTCAAAGTGTGAAATCCACATTTGTCTTCAGAAGAAAAAGGTAAGAATAATCAGAGTAAAGCGGAAATAGATGAGAAAAGATTAAGATAAGTTTAGAAAAGAATCAGAGTAGCAAAGGTAAGTAAGTATTGGTTGTCCAGTTCTATCTAGGTTTCGTCCTACAGTCAACATTCCTCTGATACCACTTCTGTCACACCCGGGTTTTAGGGGTCCAAAGCCCGGGCGCGAACATAATCACCAGGTGTGCTGGGACCAAGTCTCACACATATGATGCATAGTGGCACAGGATCGAATGTCACATCTTTACTATATAACAGGAGTTCTATACAAAATAAATAAATAATTACATCATATGAGGAAACGATCCAGCAACCCAAAGTTGACTGGGAGACGACGGCCTAGACCACTCACGAACTCATCACAGCATCCTCCACGCGCCTCATCCAGTGGTACCTGTTCTTGACCTGTGGGGGGGTGTGAGACAGCAAGAGTGAGCTCACATACGTTCATAGCTCAACAAGTTGTGGGGAATAATGTGCATGAACTCGCCAAAGGTGGGAGCTCACGTGAAGTGTAAGGCTTACCAAAGAGGATGGTTAGAGTTGAGCATTGCTTTTAAAGTTGGTCAAAATTTTATTAGCAATTACTAAGTATAAGTAAATACCAACCCAATTAAGTAGTAGAACAAAAGTAACAACATCACCTGCGATGCAATGCATATGACAAATTGAATTTAGTTCCATAAGTTAATCATGTGAGGGTCCGAGCTGCTCATGACCGTGAGCACGGCTAGTATACCAGTTTTACACTCTGCAGAGGTTGCACATCTTTACCCACAAGTCATGTTACCCATCTGCCAAGGGATCGCGACTTCCCATACACCTCTACCGAGGAGGCGAGGCAGGGTAACACTACGAGGCCTTTACAAAGTTCCACTAGCTTCAGAAAACCCGCTACAGTTTATAGGAAGCTCCAATGCAGGAATCCCTTGCAGGACCGCCATCGCAGCAAAATCCTCCCGAGGGCCTCCCTACACTGACCACTCCCCTACTGCCCTTGCCCCTTTCAGGTAAGGTAGTCTTCCACTAGCTTTCCTAATTAATCGGCCAAGGGCGTCCCATTAAACCCTTGTGGTAGCACTGTTTTCCCGGGTGGTCGCTCCATGTTCCAATTAACATAATGATCTTATCATGAACAATAATAATAAACAGATAATAAAAGTGTGATCATGAGTAATGTATCTTCATACCCAAAACCACATAAAGCACTAGCAAGTACTACCCAAAAAGTTCAGTGGTAACAAGGTATAAAGATAATCAAACTAGGGTAACCTATTGGGTCCCATCAAAATTAACCTATGCAGATCATTATGATTAATTAGAACATGAGTGGGTAAAAAGAAGTGATCAAGGGCACAACTTGCCTGGCACTTGAGATTCCAGGTACCAACTTGCTTTTCAGATGACACGTGTCCTCGCGCTAGTCGTAGCAATACAAACAAACATGGTATAGATAAAATTAACATCACACCATACAAACTGAATAATAATAATCTATGCGTTTCTACGAGACTAACGCAACTGGAACGAGTCAAATCGGATTTAAAACGGGGAAATTATAAATTTCCTAAGGTTTATGTATTTTGCACAATATTAAATAGGATATAAATTTTAATGTGACTTTCATGTGAAAACAGTGACACTAAGTGATAAACAACATTATTACAAAATTATAGGAATTAGAATGGATCAATTTGGGCTCAATATGAATTTTCTATGAATTTTATAAGTTCTAGCCATTATTTTCCTATTAAAAATCCCTTTACCAATTTATTTACTCAATTTCAAACGGCTCTGGATTGGGCCATTAAATCTGAGAAAGGCAGGGGCCACAGGGAAAATTGCCCAAGACACAGTGAACAGCGCTCACTGGACGGCGGGTTTATTTCAATGAAACCGAGGGGCTCTTACGAAAAAGTGTTCGACCAAAGGGTATCTCTATTTCCTAACCGCTGGATCCCATCTGGACGATCCAGAATAGATCGGATCCATATGAATCGGTATGCTCAGATAGCCGCTAGATTTCATTTGGACGGCACAGATTTTATGATGGTTCCACTCATCCAAACCGCACGATCCACGATCTGAGGTCACGATCCGATCTCACGAAAAGCTACACCCAAACTAATCTCTACCGTCCATTGCAGATCTAACGGTCATTAACATCCCACATCCTATCGATTCGCTTATCTAATCTAGACCCTACAGTGAGGATCCAACGGTAGCGCGTTACACCACCCCCAGCCCACAAGACGGCGGCGCGAGGCATCCCCACGGCGGAGCGCCATCGGCACAAACTGCACATCGCTCACTGAGGCTTGATTACCAAAATTGACAGGCGTAATTCGATGTCTATAACATTGCGAATGTTGATGAGGTATTATTACCGGCAATTAAGTCGCGCAGCATCTCGACGACGGAGTACGGCGGAACAGCGGAACGGCGGTGCCGCACACATGGCCGAGGCAATCCGATCAACCACCAGCGTTGGCGGAGATTCCCCCCCCCCATCGCCGACCTCCCCGGCGGCAGAACCCTCAACCCGCCTGGCTATGGTGAGGAAAGATGCCGCGGATGAGACGGCCGACGGTGGTGCAGTGACTTCGGGGATCTCCGATTCAGCGCGCACAAGACCCTGCAATTGGTTCTGGGCGTGGAATAGAGGAGGAAGAAGGGCCACACCGCGCTTTATGGTGCCAGAGAACTCCGAGCGTGGGGGATTTTGTTGCGCGGACGATGCGGTCTTCACGGACGTTCACCTATATGCGTAGGAGAATCGGAGCTGCGCAGGGAGAAGCAGAAGGTTTGTTACGCGGGCGAGGAGATTCCGTCGCGTGGAATCCGTCTGGTAGGTGGGGCCCACATGTAGGTGTGACCAGAACCAAAGAAAAGGGGAGGGGAAAGAAGTGGGCCGCGCGGAAGGGGTTTCCTGGTGGGCTGAAATGTGGTAAGCCGGCCCAGGTAAGCTTCCTTTACTTTTTCTTTTATGATTTATTTTCTGTTTTCTTTTATAAGTATTTTGAATCCAATTTGAATTTGAATATGAGTTTCACCTTTGGGTAAATGTACCATTTCAAATCTTAATGTAGAAATAATATATTTTGATATATATATATTTATTCCTTTTTTTATAGTATTCCCTTTCTTCTCTTCCAAACCCTAGAATTTCTTTTAGGGTTTAATTTCTCATTGGAGTATTAACATACTTATTATTATATCATTACCAAATGCACACAAAGTAAGATCCAGCATGATGCAAGATTTATTTAGGTGTCTTTGGGGTATTTATTTAATTGTGTAAGTGGGGTGTTCACATATGATGGTAAGTAGAAATAACACACATATAGATAAAGGAATTAATTTCTCCTCTTTTATTATAGGTTACAAACTGGGTGTTACATCCAACAAAGGGAAGGAGAAGAAATCTGCTTCTCACCACAAAGAGAAGAAAGAAAAATCTTCTTCCCACAAGCCGCATCGGAGTGAGGACAAGCCAAAGAGGATGAGGAAAGTGGTCTACTACGAGACCGACACTTCATCAACATCGACCTCCGGCTCCGATGCGCCCTCTGTAACTTCTAAACGCCAAGAGCGTAAGAAGTTTAGTAAGATCCCCTTACACTACCCTCGTACATCTAGACATACTCCATTACTTTCCGTTCCATTAGGCAAACCGCCAACTTTTGACGGTGAAGATTATGCTAGGTGGAGTGATTTAATGAAATTTCATCTAACCTCACTCCACAAAAGTATATGGAATGTTGTTGAGTTTGGAGCACAGGTACCATCCATAGGGGATAAAAACTATGATGAGGATGAGGTGGCCCAAATCGAGCACTTCAACTCTCAAGCAACAACAATACTCCTCGCCTCTCTAAGTAGAGAGGAGTATAACAAAGTGCAAGGATTGAAGAGCGCCAAGGAGGTTTGGGATGTGCTCAAAACCGCTCACAAAGGAGATGAGCTCACAAAGATCACCAAGCGGGAGACGATCGAGGGGGAGCTCGGTCGGTTCCGGCTTCGCAAAGGGGAGGAGCCACAAAACATGTACAACCGGCTCAAGACCTTGGTGAATCAAGTGCGCAACCTCGGGAGCAAAAAGTGGGATGACCACGAGGTGGTTAAGGTTATTCTAAGATCTCTTATTTTCCTTAACCCTACTCAAGTTCAATTAATCCGTGGCAACCCAAGATATACACTAATGACCCCCGAAGAAGTAATTGGGAATTTTGTGAGTTTTGAGTGCATGATCGAAGGCTCGAGGAAGATCAACGAGCTTGATGATCCCTCCACATCCGAAGCTCAACCCGTCGCATTCAAGGCGACGGAGGAAAAGAAGGAGGAGTCTACACCAAATCGACAACCAATAGACGCCTCCAAGCTCGACAATGAGGAAATGGCGCTTGTCATCAAGAGCTTCCGCCAAATCCTCAAACAAAGGAGAGGGAAAGATTACAAGTCCCGCTCCAAGAAAGTTTGCTACAAGTGTGGTAAGCCCGGTCACTTTATAGCTAAATGTCCATTATCAAGTGATAGTGACAGGGGCGACGACAAGAAGGGGAGAAGAAAGGAGAAGAAGAGGTACTACAAGAAGAAGGGCGGCGATGCCCATGTTTGTCGGGAGTGGGACTCCGACGAAAGCTCAAGCGACTCCTCCGACGACGAGGACGCCGCCAACATCGCCGTCACCAAGGGACTCCTCTTCCCCAACGTCGACCACAAGTGCCTCATGGCAAAGGACGGCAAAAAGAAGGTTAAATCTAAATCCTCCACTAGATATGAATCCTCTAGTGATGATAATGCTAGTGATGAGGAAGATAATTTGCGTACCCTTTTTGCCAACCTCAACATGCAACAAAAAGAGAAACTCAATGAATTGATTAGCGCCATTCATGAAAAGGATGAACTCTTGGACACCCAAGAGGACTTCCTTATTAAAGAAAATAAGAAGCATGTTAAGGTTAAAAATGCTTATGCTCTAGAAATTGAGAAATGTGAAAAATTATCTAGTGAGCTAAGCACTTGCCATGAGACAATAGACAACCTTAAAAATGAAAATGCTAATCTGTTAGCTAAGGTTGATTCTCATGTTTGTATTGTTTCAACTTCCAATCCTAGAGATGATAATGTTGATTTGCTTGCTAGGATTGAAGAATTGAACATTTCACTTGCTAGCCTTAGGAATGAAAATGAAAAATTACTTGCTAAGGCTAAAGATTTTGATGTTTGCAATGCTACTATTTCCGACCTTAGAAGTAAAAATAAAATATTGCATGCTAAGGTTGTAGAACTAAAATCTTGCAAACCCTCTACATCTACCGTTGAGCACACTTCTATTTGTACTAGATGTAGAGATGTTAACATTGATGCTATACATGATCACATGACTTTAATTAAACAACAAAATGATCATATAGCAAAACTAGATGCTAAAATTGCCGAGCATAACTTAGAAAATGAAAAATTTAAATTTGCTAGAAGTATGCTCTATAGTGGGAGACGCCCTGGCATCAAGGATGGCATTGGCTTCCAAAGGGGAGACAATGTCAAACTTAATGCCCCTCCTAAAAGATTGTCCAACTTTGTTAAGGGCAAGGCTCCCATGCCTCAGGATAATGAGGGTTACATTTTATACCCTGTCGGTTATCCCGAGGACAAAATTAGGAGAATTCACTCTAGGAAGTCTCACTCTGGTCCTAATCATGCTTTTATGTATAAGGGTGAGACATCTAGTTCTAGGCAACCAACCCGTGCTAAGTTGCCTAAGAAAACTCCTATTGCATCAAATGAACATAGTCTTTCATTTAAAACTTTTGATGCATCTTATGTGTTGACTAACAAATCCGGCAAAGTAGTTTCCAAATATATTGGGGGCAAGCACAAGGGGTCAAAGACTTGTGTTTGGGTACCCAAAGTTCTTGTATCTAATGCCAAAAGACCCAAAACCATTTGGGTACCTAAAGTCAAGAACTAAACTTGTTTTGTAGGTTTATGCATCCGGGGGCTCAAGTTGGATCATCGACAGCGGATGCACAAACCACATGACAGGGGAGAAGAAAATGTTCTCCTCCTATGAGAAAAACCAAGATCCCCATCGAGCAATCACATTCGGGGATGGAAACCAAGGTTTGGTCAAAGGATTGGGTAAAATTGCTATACCTCCTGACCATTCTATTTCCAATGTTTTTCTTGTAGATTCATTAGACTACAATTTGCTTTCTGTATCTCAATTATGCAAAATGGGCTACAACTGTCTATTCACTGATATAGGTGTCACTGTCTTTAGAAGAAGTGATGATTCAATAGCATTTAAGGGTGTGTTAGAGGGTCAGCTATACTTAGTAGATTTTGATAGAGCTGAACTCGACACATGCTTAATTGCTAAGACTAACATGGGTTGGCTCTGGCACCGCCGACTAGCCCATGTTGGGATGAAGAATCTTCATAAGCTTCTAAAGGGAGAGCACATTTTAGGACTAACCAATGTTCATTTTGAGAAAGACAGGATTTGTAGCGCATGCCAGGCAGGAAAGCAAGTTGGAGCCCATCATCCACACAAGAACATCATGACGACCGACAGGCCGCTTGAGCTACTCCACATGGATCTATTCGGCCCGATTGCTTACATAAGCATCGGCGGGAGTAAGTATTGTCTTGTAATAGTGGATGATTATTCTCGCTTCACTTGGGTATTCTTTTACAGGAAAAATCTCAAACCCAAGAGACCTTAAAAGGATTCTTGAGACGAGCTCAAAATGAGTTCGGATTAAGGATCAAGAAAATTAGAAGCGACAACGGGACGGAGTTCAAGAACTCTCAAATCGAAGGCTTCCTTGAGGAGGAGGGCATCAAGCATGAGTTCTCTTCTCCCTACACGCCACAACAAAATGGTGTAGTGGAGAGGAAGAATTGAACTCTATTGGACATGGCAAGGACCATGCTTGATGAGTACAAGACTTCAGATCGGTTTTGGGCCAAGGCGGTCAACACCGCCTGCTACGCCATCAACCGGTTATATCTTCACCGAATCCTCAAGAAGACATCGTATGAACTCCTAACCGGTAAAAAGCCCAACATTTCATATTTTAGAGTCTTTGGTAGCAAATGCTTTATTCTTGTTAAAAGAGGTAGGAAATCTAAATTTGCTCCTAAGACTGTAGAAGGCTTTTTACTAGGATATGATTCAAACACAAGGGCATATAGAGTCTTTAACAAGTCCACTGGACAAGTTGAAGTTTCTTGTGACGTTGTGTTTGATGAGACTAACGGCTCTCAAGTAGAGCAAGTTGATCTTGATGAGATAGGTATTGAAGAGGCTCCGTGCATCGCGTTAAGGAACATGTCCATTGGGGATGTGTGTCCTAAGGAATCCGAAAAGCCTCCAAATGCACAAGATCAACCATCCTCCTCCATGCAAGCATCTCCACCGACTCAAAATGAGGATGAAGCTCAAGTTGATGAAGTAGAAGAACAAGCAAATGAGCCACCTCAAGATGACGACAATGATCAAGGGGGAGATGCAAATGATCAAGACAAGGAGGATGAAGAACCAAGACCGCCACACCCAAGAGTCCACCAAGCAATTCAACGAGATCACCCCGTTGACACCATCCTCGGCGACATTCATAAGGGGTAACCACTAGATCTCGTGTTGCACACTTTTGTGAACATTACTCGCTTGTTTCCTCTATTGAGCCACACAGGGTAGAGGAAGCACTCCAAGATTCGGATTGGGTGGTGGCGATGCAAGAGGAGCTCAACAACTTCACTAGGAATGAGGTATGGCATTTAGTTCCACGTCCTAATCAAAATGTTGTAGGAACCAAATGGGTCTTCCGCAACAAGCAAGATGAGCATGGTGTGGTGACAAGGAACAAAGCTCGACTTGTGGCCAAGGGATACTCTCAAGTCGAAGGTTTGGATTTCGGTGAAACCTATGCACCCGTAGCTAGGCTTGAGTCAATTCATATATTATTAGCCTATGCTACTTACCATGGCTTCAAGCTTTACCAAATGGATGTGAAAAGTGCCTTCCTCAATGGACCAATCAAGGAAGAGGTCTATGTTGAGCAACCTCCCGGCTTTGAAGACAGTGAGTATCCTAACCATGTCTATAAGCTCTCTAAGGCGCTTTATGGGCTCAAGCAAGCCCCAAGAGCATGGTATGAATGCCTTAGAGATTTCCTTATTGCTAATGGCTTCAAAGTCGGAAAGGCCGATCCTACACTCTTTACCAAAACACTTGAGAATGATTTGTTTGTATGCCAAATTTATGTTGATGATATTATATTTGGGTCTACTAACGAATCTACATGTGAAGAGTTTAGTAGGATCATGACACAAAAGTTCGAGATGTCTATGATGGGGGAGTTGAAGTATTTTCTAGGATTTCAAGTGAAGCAACTCCAAGAGGGCACCTTCCTAAGCCAAACCAAGTACACTCAAGATATTCTAAGCAAGTTTGGAATGAAGGATGCCAAACCCATCAAGACACCCATGGGAACTAATGGGCATCTCGACCTCGACACGGGAGGTAAGTCTGTGGATCAAAAGGTATACCGGTCGATGATAGGTTCTTTACTCTATTTATGTGCATCTCGACCGGATATTATGCTTTCCGTATGCATGTGTGCAAGATTCCAAGCCGACCCTAAGGAAGCTCACCTTACGGCCGTAAAACGAATCTTGAGATATTTGGCTTATACTCCTAAGTTTGGGCTTTGGTATCCTAGGGGATCCACATTTGATTTGATTGGATATTCGGATGCCGACTGGGCGGGGTGCAAAATCAATAGAAAGAGCACATCGGGGACTTGCCAGTTCTTGGGAAGATCCTTGGTGTCTTGGCTTCAAAGAAGCAAAATTCGGTCGCTCTTTCCACCGCCGAAGCCGAGTACATTGCCGCAGGCCATTGTTGCGCGCAATTGCTTTGGATGAGGCAAACCTTGCGGGACTACGGTTACAAATTAACCAAAGTTCCTTTGCTATGTGATAATGAGAGTGCAATCAAGATGGCGGATAATCCCGTCGAGCATAGCCGCACTAAACACATAGCCATTCGATATCATTTTCTTAGGGATCACCAACAAAAGGGAGATATCGAGATTTCTTACATTAATACTAAAGATCAATTAGCCGATATCTTTACCAAGCCTCTTGATGAACAATCTTTTAACAAACTTAGGCATGAGCTCAATATTCTTGATTCGCGCAATTTCTTTTGCTAGATTGCACACATAGCTCATTTATATATCTTTGATCATATCTCTTTCATGTGTTATGACTAATGTGTTTTCAAGACTATTTCAAACCAAGTCATAGGTATATTGAAAGGGAATTGGAGTCTTCGGCAAAGACAAAGGCTTCCACTCCGTAACTCATCCTTCGCCGTCGCTCCAAGCCACTCTTCATCTTTAGAGGAGAGAGCAAAAGGACTTCGTCTTTGGTATGATCTTAACTCATTTATTGATGACCAAAGGAGAAGAAAGCACTTCGAGGGCTCTAATGATTCCGTTTTTGGCGATTCATGCCAAAGGGGGAGAGAGTAAGAGCCCAAAGCAAAAGGACCGCACCACCACCAATTTCAAAATTTGGTATCCTATTGTGTTCAAAAGGGGGAGAAAGTAGTATTTCAAAAATGATATATCAAAACCTTCTTGAACACTAAGAGGAAGATCTCATTTAGGGGGAGTTTTGTTTAGTCAAAGGAAAAGCATTTGAAACAGGGGGAGAAAAATTTCAAATCTTGAAAATGCTTCTCAAAATCTTATTCATTTGCCTTTGACTATTTGCAAAAGAACTTTGAAAAGGATAATGTGCAAAAACAAAACATGTGGTGCAAGCGTGGTCCAAAATGTTAAATAAGAAAGAAACGATCCATGCATATCTTGTAAGTATTTATATTGGCTCAATTCCAAGCAACCTTTGCACTTACATTATGCAAACTAGTTCAATTATGCACTCCTATTTTTGCTATTGGTTTGTGTTGGCATCAATCACCAAAAAGGGGGAGATTGAAAGGGAATTAGGCTTACACCTAGTCCCTAATTAATTTTGGTGGTTGAATTGCCCAACACAAATATTTCGACTAACTAGTTTGCCCAAGTGTATAGATTATACAGGTGTAAAAGGTTCACACTCAGCCGATAAAAAGATCAAGAGTTGGATTCAACAAAAGAGCAAAGGGCCAACCGAAGGCACCTCTGGTCTGGCGCACCGGACTGTCCGGTGTGCCACCGGACAGTGTCCGGTGCACCAGAGGACTCCAACTCGAACTCGCCACCTTCGGGAATTTCGCAGGCCGGCGCGCTATAATTCACCGGACAGTGTCCGGTGCTCCAAGGAAGCGCGGCCTCCGGAACTCACCAGCCTCGGGAAGGCGCAGCAGCTGCTCCGCTATAATTCACCGGACATGTCTGGTGTGCACCGGACTGTCCGGTGAACCAGCAGAGCAACGGCTAGTCGGCGCCAACGGCTACCTGCAGCACATTAAATGCGCGCGCAGCGCGCGCAGGAGTCAGGCGCGCCCATACTGGCGCACCGGACAAGGAACAGTGCATGTCCGGTGTGCACCGGACATCCAGGCGGGCCCAGAAGTCAGAAGCTCCAACGGTCAGAATCCAACGGCAGTGATGACGTGGCGGGGCACCAGACATGTCCGGTGTGCACCGGACTGTCCGGTGCGCCATCGAACAGACAGCCTCCCAACGGCCACTTTTGGTGGTTGGGGCTATAAATACCCCAACCACCCCCACATTCATTGCATCCAAGTTTTCCACTTCTCAACCACTTACAAGAGCTAGGCATTCAATTCTAGACACACCAAAGAGATCAAATCCTCTCCAATTCCACACAAGGCTTTAGTGATTAGCGAGAGAGATTTGCCGTGTTCTTTTGAGTTCTTGCGCTTGGATTGCTTCTTTTCTTTCTCACTTGCTCTTGTGATCAACACTCAATTGTAATCAAGGCAAGAGGCACCAATTGTGTGGTGGCCCTTGCAGGGAAGTTTTGTTCCCGGCTTTGATTTGAGAAGAGAAGCTCACTCGGTCCGAGGGACCGTTTGAGAGAGGGAAGGGTTGAAAGAGACCCGGCCTTTGTGGCCTCCTCAACGGGGAGTAGGTTTGCGAGAACCGAACCTCGGTAAAACAAATCCGCGTGTCACACTTTTCATTTGCTTGCGATTTGTTTTGCGCCCTCTCTCGCGGACTCGTTTATATTTCTAACGCTAACCCGGCTTGTAGTTGTGTTTATATTTGTAAATTTCAGTTTCGCCCTATTCACCCCCCCTCTAGGCGACTATCAGCTACGACTAGCGTGAGGTCACGAGTCACCTGAAGATCATCTTGGTACCTGGAATCTCAAGTCCTAGGCAAGTTATGCCCTTGATCACTTCTTTTTACCCATTCATGTTTTGATTAATCATAATGATCCGCATAGGTTAATTTTGATGGGACCCAATAGGTCACCCTAGTTTGACTATCTTTATGCCTTGTTTACCACTAAACTTTTGGGTAGTACTTGCTAGTGCTTTATGTGGATTTGGGCATTGAGATACACATTATTCATGATTATACTTTTGTTATCCGTTGTTATTTACTGTTCATGATAAGATCATTATGTTAATTGGAACATGGAGCGACCACCCGGGAAAACAGTGCTACCACAAGGGTTTATGGACGCCCTTGGCTGATTAATTAGGAAAGCTAGTGGAGGACTACCTTACCCGAAAGGGGCAAGGGCAGTAGGGGAGTGGTCAGTGTAGGGAGGTCCTTGGTTGATTTTGCTGCGATGGCGGTCAGGCGAGGGATCCCTGCATTGGAGCTTCCTATAAACTGTAGCGGGTTTTCTGAAGCTAGTGGAACTTTGTAAAGGCCTCGTAGTGTTACCCTGCCTCGCCTCCTCGGTAGAGGTGTATGGGAAGTTGCGATCCCTTGGCAGATGGGTAACATGACTTGTGGGTAAAGATGCGCAACCTCTGCAGAGTGTAAAACTGGTATACTAGTCGTGCTCACGGTCATGAGCAGCTCGGACCCTCACATGATTAAATTATGGAACTAAATTCAATTTGTCATATGCATTGCATCGCAGGGGAGGTTGTTACTTTTGTTCTACTACTTAATTGGGTTGGTATTTACTTATACTTAGTAATTTCTAATAAAATTTTGACCAACTTTAAAAGCAATGCTCAGCTCTAACCATCCTCTTTGGTAAGCCTTACACTTCACGTGAGCTCCCACCTTTGGCGAGTTCATTCACATTATTCCCCACAACTTGTTGAGCGATGAACGTATGTGAGCTCACTCTTGCTGTCTCACACCCCCCCACAGGTCAAGAACAGGTACCGAAGGATGAGGCGCTTGGAGGATGCTGCGATGCGTTCGTGAGAGGTCTAGGCCGTCGTCTCCCAGTCAACTTTGGGTTGCTGGACCGTTGTCTCCTTATAATGTAATTACTTATTTATTTTGTATAGAACTCCTATTATATAGTAAAGTTGTGACATTCGATCCTGTGCCATGATTCATCATATGTGTGAGACTTGGTCCCATCACACCTGGTGATTATGTTCGCGCCCGGGTCTTGGTGCCCCGAAATCCGGGTGTGACAGCTCCATTGCAGCCACATCTAACGCTGCAAAATAATCCAAATCCTCATCTGAAGACTCCTCCGTCCACGCAATCGAACTCCCAGAATCATCAGACTCAAAACACTTAGACACAGAGCCAAACGAATCATCATCGGCAGCCACGGTCGAAGCCGCCACAAAAATAGTATTGTCAGTAGCGGTTGCGTGCGCAGGCCCAAACCTCAGAACCTGCGCAGCAACCGAGGTTCAATATCACACAGACAAAATTTACAAACTCCTCAACACCTATTCAGCCACCTGCGAAGGCCCGACTAAGGTCGTGGGGTCTTCGGCAGCCGGCTCGGCCACCGCCTTCAAGGCGTCCTCGCCCATCGGCGCGGGGTCTTCACTGCCTCCAGTTGGCGCTGTTGGTGCAGGGGTCGACGAGGGGCCCTCGCCGGCATCAGACGGCGGCGCCAGATCCACCTCCGCAGCCTCGAGTAGCGCGCCGTCTAGACCACTAAGGTCCTCGACGCCTTCGGCATGCGCAATCTGCAGCAACAGCACACATTCAGCAAAACCACACATGCCCCCACTTATAACCACACAAAAACTAGCATTTACCTGTTCTATTGCCCGGGCGGACCGCTCCCGGACCGTTTCTCGGCCGTGCGGGCCCCACATTCTGTCGTAGAGCGCCCCCGCCGACTGCTTAAGCACGGGGTCCTCAACCTTGAAGATCTCACGTTCAAAGTTTTCGTCATTTTGGTCGAAGACCTCGAAATGCCTGCACCCCTCGCGGGACAAAGCATTCACGCCCCCCTCGCAGGTGACGAGGGAGGCAAATGACATGAGACCTGTCACGATCGTTGGGAGCACCCCTAGCTCTTCCTTCATCCATTCAAGGAAGCGGAGGCCCGCTTCTTGGCCGGGCGCCTCGAAGGCAGCGGTCCGCGCACCCAGCTCCCGGTACGCGTCCACGAACTGCGCATGCGTCCGCTCGACCTCCGCACGCACCGAGGTCTCCGCCTTGTCCACGCGGCTACGCAGGGCGTCGAGTCTCGCCTGCAGCTCCTCGGCAAGTTGGCGGGCGAGACTGCCCTCCGTCCGCGCAAGCTTGGCCTCGGCTTGTGCAGCCTGCGCATCAGCAACGACCTTGGCGCCGGAGATCCGCCCTCTCGGCCTCCATGGCAGCCACCTTCTCCGACAGTCTGCGGCTTTTGCTTTCTGCAGCCGAGTTCTCCTGCACAGCATCCGCATGCTGCGCGCAGAGACTCTCAACCTCGGCAGCAAAGTCCGCAGTCAAGGCACCCGACACGACGTGGTCAGCGAAGTCGGCCGCCTGACACAAAATCCCATGAGACCCGCACCCTCATAAAAACAACAACCATCGAAGTACAACACAACTTACATGCTTCAGCTGTTGCGACAGCTGCTGCGACGCTTGCCTCAGTTGCTGGGACATGGAGCCCGCCACGTCCTTAGCGGCAGCGGCCGACAGAATCTCGCCGCTCGCTCCGAAGGCGGCCCACGAGTCCCGCGTGGCACCCTTCGCCCCAACCACCGCCGTTGGCGAAGTGGCCTCCACCGGAGGCGGGACAACAGCCAGTTGCCCCCCATCCGACCCTGCACCATGATACTGGTTTAATACCTAAAAAATTTAAATTACTTACCAAGAAAATAATCCCCAACACAGATGTCCGTGTCAAAGTCGGCAATATGCGCCGCCGCACCCTCCGTTCGCGTCAGCGAAGGCAGCCTTCGACCCTTCGCGGGCCCGCCAGAGGGTGGCTTGCCCGTGCCAGAAGCAACAGCCTTCGCACCAGCCGAAGCCTTGCTGGGCCCGGGGGCGGGCGGCTTCGCAGCCGGCAATGGCTTGCTAGTGCCCGGGGCGGCAGACTTCGCGGCTGCCCACGCCTTTTTTGCCTCGCGGAAAGGATCCCTGAGCCTGACGACCGTCCGGCGCTTCTGGGCAGCATCTTGACGATCCTTCTCCATCACTGCCGATACAACAGCAGCAATATTCCGCCCGTAAGGAAAAATCTTCAAGTCGCGAGCCATACGAGACGTAAAAAAGTCTTCGCCAGCCGCGCGGGGTACCGGAACATTCTTTGTCCATTGACCCCCGGTAACCTTCAGCATTCGCGTCGAAGACTCCCGAAGCTCGGGCAAAGACATCCCCCCCCGAGGGCTACGCACGTCCCCATCAACTCCACAGCAAAACTTTCAGAGACCCCCAGTCCCCCAACTGCAGTACCTATTTTTTTTCTTAGTGGCTGGGGCAGCCTCCTGCGAAGGGCCTTCCTCAGTCACGGCCACCGGCCTCTTCCCGCGGCGGTCAACGGTCGTGGCAGCATCATCCCCGGGATAGCCGTCGTATGGCAGGCGATTCAGCTCGAAGACCCTATTCAAGCGAACGTTGGATCCACGGATATCCCAACTCCGCAGGGCCTCCATCCTCGACACATAACGCCCCACAATCCGCACAGCCCCGTCTTCCGCCTCACGCACGACTGCGGCGGGATCCCGACCACGTAGATCCAACGCAAAGGCAGGACTTCGCACCAGCTGCCCGCCCAAGGAGGGCATCTGGCAAGGACATACTTCGCCCAACGCCTAGCCATGCGCCAAGGGCCACACTTAGTAGCCGATGAATTCCTCAACTAAATCGCGCCCGCTACTCATGCGGGCAGCGCAACGAAGGGCCCCTTCGTCACTATCATCCTCCGCCACGTCAAACAACGGGAACGCCACATAGGAGTGCGAGCACATCATGGCCGTCAGGAGTCCCAGGAGGTCTTCGACTTCGCCTCCCGCCACATAAAACCAATAATCATACCAATTGCCCCACTTGTTGCGGGCGCAAGGAACCAGCTCCACAACCTCCGCTGAAGTCTTGCCAGTCCTCGGCGTAAAGGTGCATGATCCAAACTGTGCAATCTTGTTTCCAACTTTCCTCTTCTGCCAGTGCAAACAATAATTTTTGGGGAAGACCTCCACGGAGGGCTGACCGTCGTACGAAGTCACTGCCCAGACATACTTCGCCAGGGCTACCACGGCGTTACGAGTCAATTGATGAATCTGCACCTCAAACCTCTGCAACACCTCCGCCACAAAATGATGCGCGGGTAACCGAAGGCCCACAGTAAAAAAATGCCTCGAACACAACAATCTCACCCTCCGGCTCTGGAATCTCCTCCGCCCCCGGCACTCGTCCAACTCCGTTCCCAAAATACCCCAGCTGCTGCATGTCTTGCACGCGAACCGAGGAGATCCGTGAAACGCCAAACTCAACCATGTGGCCCGGGTGCAGCTCCGCTGCCAGATCGCTCATGGTTTCCTCAGACGACGATTTGCCCGGCGGCGTATTCGCAGCGAATGAAGAAGAAGACGGCATGGCTACGTACCGTCGACGGTGGCGCGCGGTCTGCTTGACGCGGGCCAGATCTCCGATGAACAAGAGCAAGGAGGGCAGGCGAGCGGGCGAACGGTTTCAAAATGCTAGGGTTTCGTGACGCGTAGAAAGGTAAGAAAGCCCAAGCCCCTCCCCTTTTATACACAGGACGCGACGCTTCGGGAAGCCTGCAGTCCAACAGTACACGTCTGTCAACGGTCACATCAAAAACCCCCGCGGAACCACTTCGAGCGAGAGCAGCGTCTCCACCATCTAGCGACGTCTTCGGCACCAGATGACTCAGTCGAACTGGTCCCTCAGAGGGCAAATGTTGGGGCGAAGGCGAAGACGCTACCCTTCGCTCCAGGCCTTCGTCACCTCGCCACACCAACGGAAGCATGATGACGGCGTGGTACACCCTCTACCCTCTTCACCGCAAGGCGAAGGCTTACGACGAAGGCCTACGACGAAGTCTTCCCACCCCACGTCCTCACCAGACCTGGAGGCCCTCTTGGGTTTTGGCCCATCGTAACAGGCCCCGCATTGAGAAGTGTGTTACGGGCCCAATTTGTAATAGCTTTTCTGTAATGACAGTTTGTAACCCTCCCTTGTGGGAATATTCTGGGGATAATTTAGGTGCCTGAGGGCACATGCGCCCTTACATGGAGACGTTGGGCACTCAGGCACCTATGAATACCCCCGTACAGTGCCCTTGAGAGGCTAGATTAACAGAGCAATCGTCATCTCGAGTTAAACCTTGTTTGCATTCCTTTCACTCCCCCGTTGGATCATCTTGCCCAGGAGAGCAAGTTCCAACACCAATCTAAAACTCACATATTCTGTTTGGTTTAAAGACTAAGACTCTTACAAATTTTTTATTTCCTTTCAGGTGGAGCAAGCTAAGATTTTATTTAAGGAACAAGACCAACCTAAGCATAGATCCTTTTCATTTAGGCATTGTTGGCTTGTGTTGAGGAATCAACCAAAATGGATTGACAAACTACGTCAAATGATAGAGGTAAAAGCAAGTAACAAAAAACAGAAAACCACCAGAAAATCAAGTCCTGGAGTTGTTGATCTTACCAATCAGGACAACATCGATACAGTCTCTCTAGATACTACCATCATAGATATGGATGCATCAAAGAGACCGCTTGGTAAGAAGAAGTCAAAAGAAGCATTTCATAGAGGTGCCAGTGATGCTTGCACAGAAGCATTAGAAATTCTTTGGTCAAAGAAAAGAGAGGATGAGGTAGCCAAGGAATTTAAGAGAGACGAAAGATATGCCAGATCATATGCTCTTGATAAAGAGAGGCTCGAGCTCGACAAAGAGAGGCATGCTCTAGAGAAAGAGCGGCTTGATAACGAGGCCAATAATATTTACTTGAAGAGAATTGCAGAAGAACAAAAAATCATGTTAATGGACCTCAATTCCATGAGTGAGTTTTAAAGGGAGTACTACACGAGCCTACAAGCTGAGATTGTGGCTCGACGCATGAATTAGCTAGTTTTAGATCAAATTAGTCATTTGAACTTACTGTGGAGTCCAATATTTATTTGTTGCTGGTTCTAAATCAAAGCAGTTCTATGGCACTTTGCTGTTGGTAGGGACCAATGGTTTCTATTTTAGTGATTTCTATGTTCAATTTCAGTACTGTCATTAGGTGGATCAAAATATTTTAGTGGTTTCTATTTTCAGTTTGAATACTGTCATTAGATGGATCGAAGTATTTTAGTGGTTTCTATTTTTAGTTTGAGTACTGTCATTAGGTGGATCAAAGTATTTTAGTGGTTTCTATTTTCAGTTTAAGTACTATCATTAGGTGGATAAAAGTATTTTAGGGGTTTCTATTTTTAGTTTTAGTAAACACTATGTTGTCAGTACTTGAATAACAATGGTTCTGAATACTATATGGTTCTGAATAAGAATGGTTCTCATATTTCCTTTACTGCATTATTTTGGTACGGTTAAGGCACCTTTTGTTGCATACTTTGTAAGAATTTGGTGAGCCTTACTTCAACATACTTGTATTCATCTTTGCACATCATATTGTTCAAGTATATTTCAGTACTATCTGTGAGAACGCTTTGTGAGAATGCAGTGCTCTTTTAGCGGAGGGATTATAGGCACTTTGTTGCTACATGTGCGGTTCAATATTACTATGGAAATTATGGTGACTTATTTAGTTCAATTCACTTTGTTTAGTATTATGGATTACAACCACCTTGTTCAGTTCAGTATTATGGAAAATATGGTGGCTTATAAGTGTATTCAGAATCACCTAACGAAAATAAGGATAAGCATAGCTCTGAAGACACAGAAAGCAACCCTTGTTCTCTATCAAAATAATTTTCGCTGTCACAATAAATTTCCCTGGCCTATCACCTAGGATTGAGAAACTGCGGCAATTGGCGCGAATAAAAGCAAGTAACAAAAACAGAAAATTACAATAATTTATAATGAAAACACTAACTATATTGATCTGCGTGGTGCTGCCACAGGTGCTCCACTAGATCTTGTCGAAGCTGATGGTGAGTTTCTTGGTTCCTTATTTCCTTATGTTTCGCAATAAATTCGTCAAAATCCGCAGTATGATCATGGGAGGGTTCCACATTGTTTCCCCCATTCTCAAAACATTCGTCGGGATCTACAGTTCCTTCATCTTCAACAATCATGTTATGCATGATTATACAAGCTGTCATTATGTCACTCAATGTTTCTTCATCCCAAAGTCGAGCTGGCCCCCGGACAATAGCAAAACGAGATTGCAAAACCCCAAAAGTTCGCTCCACGTCCTTCTGTATTGCTTCTTGTGCTGTGGCAAAGTATCTATTCTTATTGCCTCATGGTTCTGGAATTGTCTTGACCAATGTAGCCCAAGATGGATATATGCCATCTGCAAGATAGTATCCCATTGAATAGTTATGGCCATTTATGTTGTAGTTCACTCGTGGAGCTTCTCCATTTGATAGCTTTGCGAATAGTGGAGATCGGTGAAGAACATTGATGTCATTAAGAGAACCAGGTAAACCAAAAAAAGCATGCCAAATCCATAGGTCGTGTGAAGCCACTGCCTCTAAAATTATAGTAGGTGTATGATAATGACTAGAATATTGGCCTTGGTAAGCTTACGGACAATTCTTCCACCTCCAATGCATGCAGTCAAGTGACCCGAGCATACCCGGAAACCCTCTTTCTTCCCCAAGTGCAAGTAACCGGGTTGTATCATTATTATTGGGTGTCCTCAAATACTCATCTCCAAAAATGTCAACAACAGCTTTAACAAACCTTCTCAAACTTTTCAAAGTTGTACTCTCTCCAATACGTACGTACTCATCCATAGCATCCGCTGGTACTCCGTAAGTTAGCATACGAAATACTGTAGTTGCCTTTTGTAAGCAACTTAGCCCTTTTTGGTGAGCTGTGTTTCTCTTTTGCTCAAAGTAATCATCATGTTGTTCCACAACATTCACTATACGAAGAAATAGTTGCCGATGCATCCTAAACCTACAATAAAATGAATAAGAAAACTAATGTACATATACTACACATACTGAGTATTAAAATGAATAGACATCTACCTTCATCGAAAAACACTTGGGCCATATGTGGGATGTTCTGCAAAATAATCTTGAAACAATCTAGTGTGCCCAGCTTCTCTATCTCGATATATGTATACACGTCCATGTACGGAACCTCCTGGCTTTCTTCGTGAGACACTTTGAATGATTTGAGCCGCGCTAATTATGAACTCGTCGTCGTCATCCGAAGATGATTCATCCAAAACACGTGATGAAAGCAATCGACTTTGACTTGTATCAAACAATCTATAAATACATAATGAATTAGGCTGTGAAGCCAATACGATGGAGCGCAAGGCCATCAATCAAGATAGGCTACCGATAGCGTACTGCAGAAAAAATGGAAGGTGCCAAAGGCAAGCCAACTAATTGCTGAATCGCACTCAGCTGTAGACTGCTGAACTAGTTGAAAAGATGCAAAAAAAACAGAGAAAGCCTTCACCATTACATTGCAGAGGGCGTGGAACGTCATAGATGCACCTGGTGCGGCCTAGTCCAACTTCACTTGGGTGGCCTCGTCGTCCATCTGATTTGAGCAGCGATGATTTAAATTTGTTTTAGTTCCTAAATTTCAGGATCTGATGGAAACCAAGTTTTTTCTCTCTCCCAAAGCCGGTTTAACAGCTTCCTAAATACATATTTAGGATCACTTTTTTTAGGTGACTACTGCAGATGCTCTCAGCTGGCCGAAGGTCAGGTCCTCGAGATGATGAGTTTTGGATTGTTTGCAAGTCCGTTACAGGTTCAACAATATAAGCTTCAGATGATGGACACCTTCGTGACATAGAAGAACAAAACGATAACTTAAGCAACATGGAGTAGCTGGGGCCAATAAAAGTAAGACGAAGAAAAGCTCAGGGGTGTGCATAACACGTCTCTACGAGGAAATTACAACATTGCCCTCGTCTAGCCTGATAGATCATATTGTTTCAATCTAATAGAATTATCAGAGTTATTAAAACCTGACCCCTTTTGGACGCCTCTCCACGATTCATGGGCCATTTGCCTATCGCGAGCCGACGCGCGTCAGAGTCCTTGCCCCAGCCTTGCACGTCATCAACTGCGCGCCGCATTTGACTTGCTGCTCTGCCTCACGTGGTGGGACCCAACGACATGGGCGAACCGCTCACGACTTCTCGTTTTTTGTACTCTTTCTCACGCGGCCACTGTCATCTCCATTCTCCTCCTTCCGCACCCCTAGCCCCCTTTCTAAAAAAATCCCAAACCCTAAACAACAGTGATTCCTCCACCCCCGCGGTGGCGACTTGGGCCGGAGGTGCCGTCCGGTTCTTGTGGATGCCCTGGCATCGTCTCGAACCCGGCGGATGGCGCGGGCGACAGGATCACAGCACCACCGCGACCTCCTACATAGGCGCCTTTTACACCAACTTCGTCAAGGTTGTCGGCGCGCGCATCATCCCGCTTATCTATGATGAGCCCCAAGACCGCCTCCTCGAGGTGCACATCCTTCGCACGCTCACATCCACTGGTTTCTATCTTCTCCTCTTTTCCCCGGTCACATCTTGGACTCCTGGATAGGCAATGCGTCATCAAGTTCTTGCAGAAGGGACATTAGCTTCTTCAATGTGTTCGCAGGTACGACGTACATATTCATACGTGTTTCATGCTTCCATATGCATTCACGATTTTGTGAATTGGGTTCTGGGCAGACAGCTCTTGTCCACCATAGTGTTAGTCCATTCTCACTGTTATCGCAGCCCTGATGGTGCTCTTGGCCCACAATATAGGATCTAGGAAAGTTTGTTTTCATTCCTGAGAAGCTCATTATTATGTAATCTTTTCACGGTGGGCACAACTATAACATGTAGATAGAAATATAGAGTGCTATCTTTTCAAATAAAAGGCAATTGTATTCATCATGTAAACTGTTAGTTGAGCTTTTGGTTTATGTTTTAACTGAACCAATTCTACTTTTAGGAATGGACTGAAGATCTACTGCCCATCGGGGTTGCCTCCCTTTTCTGGAGTCCAGGATGAACAGATAGAGACATTCAGTTATTTCAGAAATTGAAGTGCAGAGTGGCAACGACTAAAGGCGATGCAAGAAAAGCAAGCAACAAGTCCAGGCAACATGAAGATAAGACAACCCCCCCCCCACGTAGATGTGTTGTGAGAGAGCGTGAGGTGGAGGTAATTGGATGTACATGTGCCCCTGTTGCAAGATTCATTCTATTCATAGGTATACACTGTTTTTTGGAACCATACTGATACTTTTTTGTTGTGCCTATGGGAAATGGTCAGAAGAAGCTATAGTTCATGAACTATATTTTCATAGACCATTAGGAAAATGCTACATTTTTTATTTTGTGTTTTCAGTAGGAAGGTGAATGAAAAAATGGGGTTTGATTATGTTAGATATCAGATGAGAATAACATGGTCTAGCAAATCCTAAAACCATATTACAAAGGAGGCCACATTTGGCATCCCAGTTTGACACCCTGGTTCTCCACACTACTACATCTATGCTGACATGTGGTAGCTAGCAGGAGATAGCTAAGACCAATTAACACAAGATTCAGCAGACAATATTTATAGAAAACCTCGGTAGAAGCAAAAGCTACAACACTGCTTGAACCCACAAATATACAACCTACAGGTGTCACTACAAACTATGCTTCTATTAATTTAGATAAAGACAAGAAAATAGAGTATTTTACATTAACTCCAGCTGCAAGAATGCGACTAGGGCTAGGTTAGTGGCGCTCTCATCCAATTTAGCCTGATTTGTTTTGTAGATTTTGTTAATGGTACTCTATACTTCCATTAGTTCAGTGCCTAAAATGGGTGGGCATTATGTAGAGATGCGCCAATACATAAAATAAAATTTTAAGCTCAAACATCCCCTTTGATTGATGTGCCAAAGCTGATTCAATAGGGTTATTGTGCCAGATGGATACATGAGGATTAGGATGCTAATCCAAAGCAAGTGCACCCCATGATTCAGCTCCTAGGTCCAGATTTGTATATTACATGTCGACAAATCTTGACATCCAGGTTTCAACTCCTCCCGCTGCTCGCCGATGTAATAACTGATATAGCTTTTGGGCCCAACAACATCTACCACTACTTATCATGCCATTAAATTGTTTGATGGAATGCTAATATAATATAGTAATGTGTCATATATCAATTTAGTTTGAGTTGTAGCAATAACTTGAGATTTGAAAACATATATTTTGTTTATAATAAGTGATGCATTTTTGTTGTTGTTCTTTCCTTCTCCAAAAAAACAGATCTCCTACCTTTGTCATTCTAAACAGAAGATTTAAGTCCAATTTGCCATAGTGGATCAGTTTTCACTGTTTGCTATTGCATTTGTTTTTTTCTAGCAAAAAAACTTAACAAATGCTTATAGGAATAATGAGTTATCTTGGAAGGTGATTACTTAGATAGGTGCATGTTTGTTTTAGAGCTTATTTCATCCATTTAACTGTGTGTCCAACTATGTAGAGAGAATATCGTTGAAAGGAACTTGAAACTCTGCAAGCGAAAGGATCTCTAGAAACGACTAACTGAATTCTCCTAGGTAACAACAAGCTTCCAAGTTCCTCATTAGTTCCGTATTTTTTACCCATTCTGCCTCATGCAAATATTTATATCTTCGATTGTTGATATTTTTAGAAAAAAAACTATATAGATTTATGTTTTTAGATCCCAAAATACTTTAATAATATATAGTTTATATGTTGTGGAACTAAGGATTCTTAAAACGGTTGGTCAAAGATTGTAATGTTTGACTTAGGATAAAGCTAATGTGATATGTAAAAAAGAATAGAGGGGACAATATTAGAGTTTTTTTTGTTATAGTTCAAAGGCTATACTTGGTATTGCACTCTGTACCTAGCAAAATGTACATATGTTCTCTTTTTGTGGAGTTGTGTTTGCTACATTATAAAACATCATTTGAAAAAAAAGAAAGGAATAGCGTCGTTGAAAGTCAGCTAAGTTGAGTTGTAGCTCAGCCAAACTCACAGAAGGTTCGAGCTTTACACATGGTATCTGAAATGTTTACTGGACAGTAGCAAATAGGACTCATAAACTTGCATACGGGTGAGAAGATACTGATCGTATTCACCTTTTTAGAACTTTGCTCGATTATATACACATAGGATTCCATTTTCTTGTCTACGAGGCTGAACCAGCTAAAACGGGGTCCCCTTGCTCAGGTTCTGTGCCTCCATGTGCTCAAGTCAACTCTGATGGTACATGCGCATAAACAGCTTCTATTACAGAAGGTACCTACTGTATTACAATAGATGTGGTCATGTCCTTGGAGTATGGGGGCACATGAATGTAATTGGATTTGGAGTCCCATGAATAGAGTGACGTTTCTGGGACAATTAATTAGTTCCACATTGGGTTGCCTTTTGTGATAGCCTCATAAGTGCCCTTGAACATGTCAAGCATCACACTAGATTGGACGACCTGCTGGGTATTAACAATTATAGCTACAAGATAGTCGAGACATGAACACCTGCAATATGAGTGAATGGTAAAATGGTAACTAAAAGACAACAAAGTTTCAGTTTCCTGTTTTCCCCTTTTTCTATTTTAGCATTGCAGTATCTTTGCAAGAACTTTTCATGTCCTCTCATATTTTCCAGTACCATAACCATACATGCTCTGATGCATAGCTTGATGAAAATCATTCAAGGGTATCTCTCATGCATTATCCATCACTTAAAGGTACATTTAGCTTTGGATTTGTGCCTATTGTTTATTCCTATCCAAGTCTATATGACAAATGGTTAATTAAATTTCTCTAGAACACCAAGGGTTTCTCTATATGTGCAGTTGAATCCCTATATTTCTATGTGCTATGAACCCTTGAAACTGTTGTCTTTCAATGACCATGAGAGCAAGTGGCCGCTAGCATCCCCACTTAGAAGCTGCTTCCAGTCCGGTGGTATACAAAGGGCAGTGAGAGGGTGTTTATGTTTATGTGACTTGAGCACCTTCTCTAGAAGTAGCCTATATTCTGGTGCTTGGTCGTTCAGGCTAAGCCCACCAGAAGATACCTCATGCGGTTTGATCTTGCTACTTACTGCTTCATTAGACGAGCAGTGCAACGTCTTCTATACCTTAATCGTGTCGCTTTAGCATTTTACCATATTGTCTAAATTCCCCGTGCGCTAAATGAGATTGTTTTTTCAGTAGCGTATTTTCTTATCTGAATAATATATAGCCATTAGCTTCATTCTAAATTCATTTCCAGTCAGAGGGATGGTTTGTTTCACATATTTTATTTAGTTTTGTCGTGTAGGTTTGATTTCCTCTTCTTTTGTCATAATACAACATACTATATTGTAGAAATGTTCCTCTCATGTTATCTTATATCCCCTTTTAGCTAGGCTTAGAATACTATGTTGTCAGTGTGTAACAAATGATTTATAGAAGGATCATCTTTGTATTTCATAAAGTTTAGCAAGCTAAAGTTGTCATGCTTCTCAGTCTTAGACAAGCTTAGTTACCTTGTTAAGTTCTTGTTTTATATGTCTATATAACCACTCGGCATAATAATATGAACATCAAGCTGACTAGGTAAGCCATATTTTGTTATCTTTTAACCTTTTATTTTGTATGTTAACAAACAGAATTAGCACCTTGAATTTGGTTGTGGTAACAATGACGATTTCTTACATTATCTCGGAATTGGTGAAATATTTGAGCTTGTTGATGAAGAGATGAAGATTAATCTGTCTTGAAGATTTTGATTCATATTGTTGGGCTATTCATTAGGTAAGAAGAAATGGAAAAAGAAATAGCAATCAACTCACTATTCACTAGGTTTCTAGATCCAGTGTCTTTCTTTGTCTTACTAGAAGTCTTCAGAGCTTACCTATGCTCTTAGAATATAGTACTGCTCTCGAAATAATAAGATCTAAGTCGGTACAAAACCTTGTTGTTTACTCGATCTTGGGTCACCCTTGAAGCATATTGGGAGAAGATCGTTGGACGAACATATGTTTTTAAAATGACATTAGATGAGTTCCAAGTTATAAGATTCATTCGTCTAGCTTCAAGGTTGTTCTAGGCTATTGTAGTATTGCAGTGGTGCGATATTTATTGCATTTCATGCACAACAGATATTGATGACATGTTTGTGGAAAACACACTACGATGATGCAATATTACTGTCATCTATCATGATTCTATTGTTTTCGATATATGTGAATGGTTGTAGAGCGCCCGATAGGGCGCTGTTTTTTCTAGTAAAAATAACGTGTGAGGATTCTGACGACCTTCCCTTTCCATTTGTGCTACGTGCAAGGTGCATCCCTGTCTGCAGGTGCAGGCTGGCTCGTACGAGCACGGGCGTCGGCGGCATCCGACGAGCGCCAGCGCCGGCTACCCCTTTCCCATTCCCACCACGAGGATCCCCGACGCGTCACCCGTCATGAGACAACAAGACCCGGACAGGCACGCCCCGTGCGGCGTGACGTGTGACGGTGTGAGCCCCCACGCCACGCCCTCTGCGCTGCGGCGGCACCGTGCCGCCTGCCGGCCGGCCCACGGCCACGGGCAGGCGAGTAGACGGCAGACCCCTCACGTGGTCATGCCGCGCTGCCGCATCGGACCCGGCGTCAGAGGCAGGCAGGCAGTCAGGTCAGTGTCAGGCCGCCCCAGCCAATCCTTGCGGCCGCAGGCAAAGCCGCCGGTGCTGCAGCTGCAGCTTCAGCTGGTGGTAAAAAAGCGGGACGCCGTGGGGCTGCTGGCCTGCCGCTGAAGCGGGTGCGCGTGCGGCTCAAACACTCCTGGTCCTGGACAAACCGCAGACTGCGCCGGATAAACAAACCGTGGTCTTTGTTTGGCGTTTCAGCTAGTAATCAGCTTGGTCTAGGTAACGCTAGTGATTCCACCTTGTCATGCCCACGGCTGTACTAGGCTGCTCCAAGTCATACCGTACCGTAGGATGAGGTGCTGTATCAACAAAGAGAAAACACTTCCTTTTTCGGGGTCTGAAAAGATGACTCTTTGCAAAAAAGACTAAGGCCCATGTCCTTCAGTTAAGTGCCGTACTATCGCGGTCTAAAGTTTTAGCATGTCACATCGGATATTTAAATACCAGTTGTAGGTAGGTCTTAATATATTCATAATTACATAACTAATCACACATATGAAAACTAAATAGTGAGATAAATTTATTAAATATAATCAAGAGCATGTATAATTTAGGTACACGGTTATAAAAGCACACCTAAGACACGGTTAAGTACAAAGTACAAAAAGGAGTGTATCTAGAACCTTGTATCTTAATTAATGTTTCATACTCTTTGTATCAAAGGACGATTGGTTAGCCAGGCAAAGAGCTTGCACTTCAATGGTGCTCCAGGGTTCCCAGATAAGCGTCTTAAAGTTAATGTCAGTATGTCCTATGAACTGTGCTTTGTATGTTGTCGACGTTGAATAGGAACCTGCATGAGTAAGGACCTGCATTATCTCGTCCTCTTTGGTAGTGTTTGGATGGATGGATGAGGAAGGATGAAGAGGGATGGGATGGGATCATTGTAACTTGACTCATGTTTGGTTTGGAGGTCCAGAGTTAGGGTCAAAGAATATTCTTCAAAAATAGTGGATGGACCCATCCCTCAAAAAATAAGGGACGGGGTCAACCCAGGGTTGATCCCGTCCCGTCCCGTCCATGGGGATAGCTGTCTTCTCCGGCGAGGTTATACCCCTCTGCCGCAGGCTTGGTTCTAGGGTAGCAGCCATAGGCGCTTGAGAGTCATTGCAAGAGAGAGAGATTGGTTTGATAATGATCTTGCTTGATTTATTTCCTACTGCCATGCGGCTTATAAATAGCCCTATGGCTAACCAACTTCTCCTACAAACTCTCAACTAACTCCTACTTTCTTGGACTTATCTGATGCTAACCAACTCTCCACAATTCTCTCATCTCAATCTTATTCTCTAGCCTTATCCCAGCCTGGCTGTTGCCTCTCGCTCCCTATGATGCCCATGACATCTCCCCCTCCCTTGAGGACCAGCTCGTCCTCGAGCTGCCATAGACTTACCTGGCACGACTTAAGGTTAAGCTTTTTACATCTCGGCTTACCTTTATTATTTAAGACGAAAATACAAAATAATTGTGGAACTAAAATATTTTGAACGAGGCGCATAGATTGAACGATTGCCCAAAGCTCAACGAACTGGCTCAAGTGGTCGGTTGACGAGATGCATGGCATGCAGGATGATACTTCTCACCCATCCATGATGAGCTATCGCTTCCTTGATTGTCGAATTTGCGTTTGCCCGACGCCGCAAATACTTTGGGCGCTATGTCTCTTGAACGCCGGCCATACGCCCAGGCGCTATGATAAGAAAGAAGTTTTTGCCCTATCACCGATCGTTACTCTTGTTGCTACCGCAAAGAGAAGTCGGTCAGTAAGGAACCTCTTCCAGCGTTGAGGACGGAAAGCCTGTGCGTCGGCCGAGAGGAAAGCACCGCCTATGTAAGGATAAGGCTATCCACACTCATGGAACCCTAAATTTCTACTCTAAAAAGAATATTTTATCCTCGTCAGCAAAATTATCTACTCTATATCACAATTCTTCGCAGTCATATTTACTCTATATATCAACTCTATACCAACTACCACATATTATATTATTTTTTTCCACTTTACTCTTTGCACTGCACGCGCCCAGTACCACTTGTGCCTGCCTGCTTGGAGCAGACCGCACGACGGAGAGGACATAAGAGAGATTTAGAGTAGGATGGTACAGACGCTGTATATAAGGTTTTTCCGTGCTCTCCTTATATTTCCGGTAGCCGGTGAAGTGCCCGCTGCAGCGTTTACTTTACTGTATATCTAACTGCACACTGGTAGCGCTTCCTTTACAGTACGTGGCTGCGCATAGCCTAAGTCTTCCAGCGTGGGTGATGTTGCGCCCTTTCCAGACCGCCATCCTGTATTTGCACCTTGTCCAACAAATACTGGAAACCAACCTTTCTCGATCGAGAAACTGTCAGTGGGATGACGAGGTATTTGACCGGAAAAAACTCTAGCCGTGGGGAAGCTGCACGTGCTTTCATTGAGGTTCATATGATCGCATCTTATTGTAAGGAAGGATGATTTTTGCAAATTTGTTTGTAAACCGGATGCCTGTCTGAATCCCTGCAAATTGAATGCCAGGGAGTCTAACTCGCCTTTAATTGGTTTGATGAAAATGACAGCCATCTGCTACTGGAGATTAGTTAATGATGACTCTAGTAGTAAAATTTTATGAATGTTTATTGAAATTTATAATGATAAATTTAAGTTGAATTTAGTTAATATCTGAATGAAAAAAATCGAATTTAAGGTACCTATTATGAATTCCTTTTTTTAAAATATGCATTTATATTCGAATTAAAATATAATAAAAACCTGATATATGAACATGAACCGTTTCCATGGCGCGCCAATGGTTCTGCCTGCCACCGGCAACAAGTACGTACACGCGCGCGAGGGTCTCCGTCCCGCCTTCGCTCGAGCACCACACGCAGCTGCAGCTTACCTCAGCCGCCGGCGGGCAGGGCTGCTGCGGCTCGCGCAGACGCTCCCCCGCCGTCCCCACCTGCCCCCTTCCGCCTCGGCTAGAGCCTACAGCGCCCCTCTCGCCCTGACGGCCCAACCGAGCCGGTTATAAACACAGCCGTCCGCCGCCACCCTTCCTATATCCCAGACTCTCTCTCTCTCTCTCTCAGGCACATTCCCCTGGCTGGACCCGCGCTAGCTCGCGGCCGCGGCAGCTAGATAGTAGTAGCTCTCCAGCCCATAGCTTAGGTCGGTCGCCTTGTTTCGTAGGGTCTGGTTCGGCCGTTGGTCGATAAGTCGGCGGGCGATGGGGGAAGCGCCGCAGCCCAAGTCGCCGCCGAGGTACCCGGACCTGTGCGGCCGCCGCCGCCTGCAGCTCGAGGTGCAGATCCTCAACCGGGAGGTCGGCTTCCTCGAGGTACGCACCAACCGCCGCTTTCATTTGTTCGTTCATTCTTCTTTTAGTGGTCGCGTGCGTGCGCGTTCGCCCGCCCCCGTCCAAATCCAATGCGGGGCTTGGGACTTGGGAGGAGGAGCGAGGCGGTAGCGCGTAGGGAGGGAGAGGGAGGGACCCGGAGGAAATCTCAGGGAAAAGTTTGTCCATGCGCCGAGGCCGAGCTCCTTCTCGGCTCGGGTCCCGGGGCACTGGGGCTGGGAGTTCGTCGCGAGGCTCGAGGCGACAAAAGCGTCCCTCACCTGCTCATCCGACGTGCCGGCACCCTCTGCAACTTTGATCACCCACCCAAGGGCTGACGGGCATGGTCACCTCGCCTGGGTTTTTGTCCCAAAGATTTTTTCTTTTCCCTTTCTCGATTGAAGCAAGTCTTGTTTCATCAATAAAAAAAAGAAGTTTGTTCTCGCCAAGAAAAAATACTACTACTATACACTAAGAAAAAGGCCGCCATGAACCAACGCCCAACGATGTTCATGGGTTACTTTACACCACCACCACCACTGCTTTACACCTCTTCCTAGTTTCAGTGCCTGTTGCGGGTGTTGGCACACTCCTCCATCTTGCCGAAGCTGTGTGGGCAGGATGAGTATCAGCTTCTGCTAGCAATAAGAAAAAAAAAGCGTTCCAGATCTTTGCTTCTCCCATTTGCAACTGGCACGGCAATGGCAATGAATGGGCGGAGCGTACTGCCGCATCCATTCATGGCACATGGACGGAGCAGCGCTGCTGCACCTGTCGTGAGCCCCCTCCCTGACTGACCGACTGACTGACGGGGACTACTCGCCTTTTGCAGCAAGAGATACAGGGACTCGAGCGCATTCAGCCCGTCTCGCGATGTTGCAATGAGTAAATAATAAAAACCCTCTCCCGCTCTTCCGCTTTCTCTCGTCTGGAACTGGAACTCAAACATCGTCACTGCACCATTATTTTCTGTTATTTCATTTTAGAATCATTTCACTTGATATTCAGAAATAAGCAGTTGTAACAGCAGTTACCACTTCATTTGTCGCGACAAGAAAATAGGGAAAAAACAATAAATAAAATATCTTCATTTGTGGCTTGATATTCCTTGACCCCACGCATTGCATTCCCCCCTGGGAAGAAAACAGACTCACATGAACAGCGAGAAGAAGTACACTGTAGTTTTTCTTGAACGT
Source organism: Zea mays (assembly GCF_902167145.1). Taxonomy (NCBI): domain Eukaryota; kingdom Viridiplantae; phylum Streptophyta; class Magnoliopsida; order Poales; family Poaceae; genus Zea; species Zea mays. The sequence goes on along the minus strand of NC_050096.1, from coordinate 213,203,163 downwards.
TTGCTTCGTGTACTAATTATATCTTGTCCTGGTCGTCTCATACTCCACATTTGGACTGTTCACACATAGCTCAGATTCCATTTACATTCCTGTTTGAGGTTGCAGGATAAGTGGTAGCTAGTGTATCAGGAAACCAACATAATAGTAATACAGTAGGTGGGTCCTGTGCAGTTCTTCTTTCTCTTTTTTTTTTGAAAAAAGGTACTATTGAACAGTAATATTATAGTTGCGTGTGTCTTTGATTACGATGTTTTGCTCACAAAGTTGCTACTGCTTTCCAATAATTCTTGACAGCGTCAACGAGTTTGTCAGTGCAAAGACCGACCCAATGATACCAGTGTATGAATTCTTAACTTGATTCTCTCATGCCAGGCCAGCAGAACCATGGCCCATGGTTCCCCTTATCAGTGTCTCTTTCTCTCTCTCTCTTTTTTGGCTGACTTTGCTGCTTGCAGAAGCAAAAGGAGACATGGATCTTGCAGCTTCTCGCGGTGGATCAGGTACTTCGTTTATCCCTACAAAACTGTTTTGGATTCATGGGCAGGCAGGAATACTGAAGTTTTTAATTGCTCGTTTCAAATTCTGTTACACTGGGTGGGAAACGACAATGATTTGATGGAGATACGATGAATCACTGAGAACAAGCAAGCAGTCCGTCAATTGAAGTAGCACCGCAAACCAATACAATAGGGGGTCTAGCAATTTGATGCTACGTTCCTGCTCCAACATGTAAAACAACATTACTTTTGAATACAGTAGCATTTATCATGAAAGAAAAACCCTTTAAAAGGTTCTAGTTTAATATAGAACATTGTTGCTATAGAACTGATTTTTTACCTCGTTTAAAAGGGCTGAATTTCCGTTCTGTAGAACTTTTTTTTGCGTAATGGTTAAGGCTTCCGAGTAGCATCTCTAGGTTCTAGATTCGATCCCACTCGAGGGTGAATTTTTGACATTGTTAAAAAAATCCTCTCGGTGTGCCCCGCCCTCTCTCGGGTTACACGCCACCCTTCGTTTGAGTCTCTTTTTAATATAATACCGGGAGAACGGTCTTTCCCTCCCCGACCGAGTTTTTTTAGAACTTCTTTTTTTTTGAATTTTGGTACTAGAGTTTGGTAGCTTTAGGGGGGTGTTTGGATTCTTAGGCCTAAACTTTAATAGGGTCAGACATGATGTTTGGATGCTAATTAGGACTAGACGTGAACTAATTAAACTATGATTTGCTCATGTGAGTAAACATGTGTTAATTATGGATTAATTATGCTTAATAGTTCACCAATTAGCCATGGTCTATGCAATTAGTTTTATAGTTAACTAATAATTACTTGTAATTGGCATCCAAACAATCTAGCCAACAATTACTTGTTCTAATTGGCATCCAAACATTCGATGTGACCCAACTAAACTTTATATACAAATACCATGTAGTAATAGAATTTAGAAGCATCAGGTATGTTATATATAATACTGGCGAAGTGGCTCCTCAGATATGTCAAAGAAAAAGTATGGAAAAAAAGTAAGCTGTCCGACGCAATGATTTCAAGTCGGGCGACTTGCTAGTCGATACACCTGGGCGACCAGGCGACTAATCGCGATTAGGACGACGACTAGGTCGACTAGTCGGGTCCTAGTCAACCTGGACGTCCCTACAACGCTCTTACATATTTGCAGGACCTATGTATATAATATTGATATATATAGCAATATAGCATATAGAAGGCAATACCAAACATAAGTACATAACAAATATGAATACTGGAACTGGACAATTCAGATTTCAGAACATGGACATCAGTCACTAACTAAATTATATATAGCAATATAGCATATAGGAAGCAATACCAATTACCAAACATAGCAAATATGAATACTGGAAGACAGAATTCAGATTGCAGGTTTCAGAACATGAACAATTGAACATCAGTTATTACTCAGTAGTCACTAACTCACTAATTCATATGATGCAAAGTTGCAGACTTACTAGTTACTACATAAATGCCAAGACTTACTATTGACCTAAACTAGGAGTCCAGGGCAACTAATCGCTTCCACCCAAATTGGGCGACTAATCGCGATTAGTGGACGACTAATCGGACGACCGGACGATTAGTCGAGCAGATCGGGTCGGCCTCCCTAGTCGTGCTAACAGAACCGACTAGCCCGACTAATCGCGATTAGTCGGACGACTTGAAATCACTGGTCCGACGTCTGTTCTAGTGGTGGCTTTGAGACATTTTGCAGCCTTGGCGAAGCCTATGACTCTATGAGGCTATGCTGACATGTCAGAGTTCGAAAATGTACTAACATTTGTTACAGCATTTCCTGAATAATAATTGAACTGTTACGAATTCATGAAAAACGAAACCTTGCGCAGATCAAAATTGCGCACATGCTTTTCATGCCTGTGCTGCTGGTGCCACTGCTTGCCGAAGCCCAATGCGCCAAGCTGCTTCAGCTGTTCTTGTTGCACCTGCCGCGACACGCAGTGCTGTACTCCGATCTGCCGCTGTTCAAAGACCCCTTCGTGCAGCCCCGGCTGCTGCACCTGCAGCCTTCCCAGCTGCAGCTGCAAGACGCCACCAGGCTGCGGCCATTGCCGACCCCAGTGCAGCAGCTGCTGCTCTAGTGGTTGCAGCTGCGCGGACTGCCCGTGCTCCTGCTCCTGCCCCCCGTGCTGCAGCTGCCCCGGCTTCTTCTCCTGTGAGGGGTGCTCGGCTGGCTGCCTCGGCGCTCTCAACCGGTGTCTCGGCGGCCTGTCGTCGTGCTGCAGTGAGATGCGACCTTCCTGCTGCAAGTGCCAGTCGTCGTGCTGCGAGGGGGGTTCGTCCTGCCGCGGCACCGGCACGGGAGCGTGCTGCCGCGGTTCGTGCCTCGGTGCCCCGGCGTCGTCGTGCCCGGAGTGCTCCTGCGGCTGCGTGTGCTCCTGCTCCAGGTGCAAAGGAGGATGCCGCTGCCCGTCCTGTGGTAGTAATCCCTGCTGTCCCGGTGGATGCTTGTGCTAGATCAGAGTATTATATTACTACTAGCTAGTGTGTCTGTTGCTCTTCTTTTCCTGTTGTGGATGATTTGGCGTTTGATTTGGATGGAACCTCGCTAGTGCATAATATTCACTGTCATGAATTAACTTTGACGCCCGTCGCCACTGCGCCAGCTGCGTACGTAACGGAAATTGATTTAGATCTAATTTCAAAATTAAACAATAATCTGAAAAGATTAGTATCACGAACCTTGTAGAACAGTTAGATGTCCTCGTAATGGCCTCGTAATGGTCTAGATGAATCAAAACACTAGTAACAATTGAAAACAACCAGAATCAAGCTAAGAATGTAATTGGTCAACAAATAAAAAGGAATAAGTTTACCGTACTAAGAGCATCTCCAAGAGACTATCTAAATAGCTTATGAAGCTAAATTTTAGCTACTTCAACAGGCTAGCCATTTAACTTGACAATCTATATGGCTCTCTAAATTGACTCCCTCACTAGCCAAATTTGGCTAGCAAATCTCGCTAGCCAAGCTAACTTGCATGTTGTAGAGTCTGTTGGAATGAGATGTTATATTTAAAGTTTAATCTTTATAGAGTGATAAATAAAGAGTCAAATAGAGAGTAAAAAATAAATAGTCTTTTGGAGATGCTTTAATATTGTATAATTGATTCTTTAATTATCAAGATTTGTATACAAAAGTGCTCCTCAAAAGCATCAAAGTTGTCACTTGATCTCTATAAAAACTCCGGATTAGTCTCATAATAAATATAATCTAATAGTCTGGGAGAGGCGGCCTTGATCTATACCCCCACCCCACACACTATGGGCCTGTTTGTTTCGACTTCTGGCAGCTTCTGGCTACCAAAAGCTGCTGCAGACTACCAAACGCTCAGCTTTTCAGCCAGCTTCTATAAAATTCGTTGGGATAAAAACCATCCAAAATCAACATAGACACATAATCGGTTGAGTTGTTGTAATAGTAGGAATCCGTCACTTTCTAGATCCTGAGCCCTATGAAAAACTTTATCTTCCTCCATACGTAATCGTAATGATACTTAGATTCTCCTTAAAGCCAGATTCTTCTCACAGCCAGATTTTCAGAAAAGCTGGTTAGAAAAAAGCTGAACCAAACAGGTCCGCACAAGTTGTCGTTGTCCGCTCGTCGCATATGACATACAAGCAACACAATTACGCAAATACGCATTAACGCATACGCTAGGGCCTACGGCCTAAGCCGGTAGCCGCCGCCGCACCCTGCACCCAGGGCGTTCCTGATATTTGAGGGGGGGATAGGATTAAAAGTAGGGGCCTTAATATCATAAGAACTATTTGTATTGTTATATATATATATTAACTAACTAAAATAATTGAATATATCGCAGAAAAAACTGAGCGGTAAAAAAGTAAGATCTTTACCTCAAATGTATTATAGATCACCTTAAAATGTATTTTAACATTTCTTGATGCAAAATCATTAATGATTGCTTAAATATTAATATCATCTAACAATTTATTCTCGCTACATAAAGTTGCTAGCCCATTTGACCTTTATTGAGACATTATAGACATTAAATAATTCTTCAATAATTTTAGCTTTGAGAAGTCCCTTTCAGCTGATACAACAGTTACTGGTATTGTAAATAATATCCAATAATAACAAATATGTTGGGATAGCAATCCATTCTCCTGATAAACTAAAAAATTTCCATAACAGACATTGATATATCTGGCAGTGTGTCACACCCGGGCTTTAAGGGACAAAGCCGGGTGCATCTCATACATGCGCCAAAAAAGACAACACATATAATAACAGAGTGTATAGAGATAAATGTCACAATAATCAGAGTATTTATTACATAGCGGAAGACTTACAAAAATAAAGGATAAACATAACAGGATCTAAAATCCATCCATGGCGCCAGAAAGTCAACTGGGAGACGACGACCTAGACCTCTCATGAACACAGCGCAACCTCCACCATGCGCCAACTAGTGATACCTGTTCTTGACCTGTGGGGGTGTGAGACAGCAAGAGTGAGCTCACATATGTTCATCGCTCAACAAGTTGTGGGGAATAATGTGGCATGAACTCACCAAAGGTGAGAGTTCATGAAGTGTAAGGCTGATCAACAATAGAGGTTAAAGCTGAGCATTGCTTTTATAAGTTGGTCAAATTTTATTAGCAATTACTAAATGTAAGTAAATACCAAAGCATAATAAAATAATAGAACAAAATTAAAAATCTCATGTAAATGACAAATTGAGTTTAGGTTCCATAATTTAATCATCAGAGAGTCCTGAGCTGCTCATGACCGTGAGCTCGGCTAGTATACCAGTTTTACACTTTGCAGAGGTTGTAACCTTTACCCACAAGTCGTGTTTCCCATGTCGCCAGGGTTAGCTAGGCCCTTAGACACTACCAAGGTGAATGGCTAGGGATCCACTACGAGGCCTTTACAAAGTTCCACTAGCTTCCGAAAACCCGCTACAGTTTATGGGAAGAGCACATGCAAGAATTCCCCGTCTGACCGCCATCGCAGCAAAATCAACCCGGGAACCTCCTTGCATGCAACTCCCCTACTGCCCTTGCCCCTTTCGGGTAAGGTAGTCTTCCACTAGCTTTCCTAATTACGTCGGCGTTTCGAGACCGGGGGGTCCCTGGGCCGACGAGTGAATGTCGCCGCGTGCCCCAGCCCAGATGGGTCGAGCGCGAGGGCGAGCGCGAAGGGGGGAAGAGCGAGGCGGCCGGAGACCGGCGTGAGAGAGGTGGGAATCCCGCGGCCTTCGTGTTCGTCCCGCGCCCAGGTCGAGTGCGCTTGCAGTAGGGGGTTACAAGCGTCCACGCGGGAGAGGGAGCGAGCGGCCCCAAGCGAGCACCTGTTCTCGTCCTCGTCCCCGCGCGGCCAACCTTCTCTAAGAGGGCCCTGGTCCTTCCTTTTATAGGCGTAAGGAGAGGATCCAGGTGTACAATGGGGGTGTAGAAGAGTGCTACGTGTCTAGCGGGGGAGAGCTAGCGCCCTAAGTACATGCCGTCGTGGCAGCCGGAGAGATTTTGGCACCCAGCTGGTGTGATGTCGTGGCCGTCGGAGGAGCGATGGAGCCTGGCGGAGGGACAGCTGTCGGAGCGGTTGGGTCCTTGCTGACGTCTTCTTGCTTCCGTAAGGGGGCTGAGAGCCGTCGTCGTCACAGAGCATGCGGGGCGCCATCATTGCCTATCTGGCGGAGCTAGCCAGATGGGACGCCGGTCTGGTTCCCTGTGGCCCGAGTCAGCTCGGGGTAGGGTGATGATGGCGCCTCCTGTTGACGTGGCTGGCCTGCGCCCTAGGTTGGGCGATGCGGAGGCTCCTCCGAAGCCGAGGTCGAGTATGTCTTCTGTGGCCGAGGCCGAGTCCGAGCCCCTGGGTCGGGCGAGGCGGAGGTCGTCGGCTGAGGCCAGGGCGGAGTCCGAGCCCTGGGGTCGGGCGAAGCGGAGTTCGTCGTCTTTTGGGACTTAGCCCGAGTCCGAGCCCGGGGTCGGGCGGAGCGGAGTTCACCGTCTTCCGGGACTTAGCCCGAGTCCGAGCCCTGGGTCGGGCGGAGCGGAGTTCGCCGTCTTCCGGGACTTAGCCCGAGTCCGAGCCCTGGGTCGGGCGGAGCGGAGTTCGCCGTCTTCCGGGACTTAGCCCGAGTCCGAGCCCTGGGTCGGGCGGAGCGGAGTTCGCCGTCTTCCGGGACTTAGCCCGAGTCCGAGCCCTGGGTCGGGCGGAGCGGAGTTCGCCGTCTTCCGGGGCTGAGCCCGAGTCCGAGCCCTGGGTCGGGCGAAGCGGAGCTTCCTATGGTGCCTCCGGCGGGGCCTGACTGCCTGTTAGCCTCACTCTGTCAAATGGCACCGCAGTCGGAGTGGCGCAGGCGGCGCTGTCCTTCTGTCAGGCCGGTCAGTGGAGCGGCGAAGTGACGGCGGTCACTTCGGCTCTGCCGGGGGGCGCGCGTCAGGATAAAGGTGTCAGGCCACCTTTGCACTAAATGCTCCTGCGACTTGGTCGGTCGGTGTGGCGATTTAGTCAGGGTTGCTTCTTAGCGAAGGCAGGGCCTCGGGCGAGCCGAAAATATGTTCGCCGCTGGAGGGGGGCCTTGGGCGAGACGGAAATCCTCCGGGGTCGGCCGCCCTTGTCTGAGGCTAGGCTCGAGCGAGGCGTGATCGAGTCGCTCGAATGGACTGATCCCTGACTTAGTCGCACCCATCAGGCCTTTGCAGCTTTATGCTGATGGGGGTTCCCAGCTGAGAATTAGGAGTCTTGAGGGTACCCCTAATTATGTTCCCCGACAGTAGCCCCCGAGCCTCGAAGGGAGTGTTAGCACTCGCTTGGAGGCTTTCGTCGCACTTTTTTGCAAGGGGACCAGCCTTTCTCGGTTGCGTTTTGTTCCGGTGGGTGCGCGCGAGCGCACCCGCCGGGTGTAGCCCCCGAGGCCTCGGAGGAGTGGTTTCACTCCTCCGAGGTCTTAATGCCTCGCGTAATGCTTCGGCTGGTCTGGTTGTTCCCTCATGCAAGCTGGCCGTAGCCCGGGTGTACGGTCGGGTCCCAAGTTCTTGGGCTGGTATGTTGACGCTGTCAACGGTTCGGCCGGAGCCGGGTTTGCGAGAGCAGCCCCCGAGCCTCTGCACAGGGCGAGAGGGCGATCAGGGACAGACTCGGCTTTTTTACATACGCCCCTGCGTCGCCTTTCCGCAAGGAGGAGGGGGGAAAGCGCCATGTTGCCCTCGATGGGCGCCGAACATGGTGTCTCCGGTGAGCTGCAAGCGGGTAATCCGAGTGGTCGTCCGTGCCCCGTTCGTTAGGGGTCGGCTAGGGGCCCAGAGGCACGCCCAAAAGTACCTACGGGTGATCTGCCGGACCCGGTCCCCTAGCGATGGGGTCCGAGGGCTCGATGCCTCCCTCTGATGGGATTCCGTTACAAGATCGCTCCCGCTGGTCTCGGAAATGTCCTAGGGTACCTCGGGAGCGCAGCCCGAGCCTTGGTTATGTATCGAACGTACCCATGGTCATCCCTCGCTCGGCGTCTGAGGCGGCTGTGAACCCTTCGGGGGCCAGCCTTCGAACCCCTGATCAGTAATGGGCACGGAGCCCGAGTAGCCTGAGGCGGCCGTGTAACCCTTCGGGGGGCCGACCTTCGAACCTCTGACCAGTAGTGGGTGTAGGGCCCACGCGATCTGAGGCGGCTGTTGAACCCTTCGGGGGGCCAGCCTTCGAACCTCTGATTAGTAGGGAGGCTCGGAGCCTGGTTCCTTCACGGGGAAGGACCCTTTTCGGGGTATCCCCCTTTCCCGGTCCCTGTTGCAAGAGAGAGAGAAAGAGGAAAAAAGAAAAGGATACGAAATCGAACGACGCGGCGTACCTTTACTGGCGCGGTCATTATGGCGAAGGCGAAGCGTCGCCCGCTCCTCCTGCCAGAGGCGCCGCCTGTCCCGCCGCGGAGTTAATGCGACGGGGCGAGTGGTTGGCGAGGCGATCGTTGCGCGTGCACGAGTCGTCCGAGGAACGGCTGTTTGCTTTGCGTTTTCGAATCCCGCGTCCGGTCCAGGCGGAACGTTTGAACCGGTCTCGCCTTGGTCTTTATATACCCGGGAGAGGGTCTGGTGATGGTTCTTTGCTCCGCTTCCTGCCTCCTTCTTAGGTTTTCGTAACCCGAGAGACTTAGCCAGAGAAGAGGAAACCGCCCTTCCTGCCCCTTGCGCCGCCATCCCTTCCGCTTGGTGATGGCTGACCGGGTGACCATCATCTCGCCGCGCGATCCATTGCCTTTTTCCACGGTGACGGCGAGTGATCTGGAGGATCTGGTTGGCGAGGGTTTACTTCGCCCTCTCACCGATGAGCAGCGACCGGAATGGATTCCTCCTGTGGGCGGAGCCGCTCCGTCCCCACCGCCGGGGTACATCGTGAGCTTCGTCTCCTTCCACGAGCGGGGATTCGGTGTGCCGGCGGGCCGCTTTATGCGGGCGATCCTGCACCACTACGGGGTGGAGTTGCACAACCTCACCCCCAACTCCATCTCGCAGGCCGCCATCTTCGTAGCGGTGTGCGAGGGGTACTTGGGGATCGCCCCCCCATTGGGATTTGTGGACCCATCTCTTTTTCGCGGAGCTTTTTGCCTCGCCGACGGGGGAGAGGAAAGTCCGCGCAGCGGTGCGGGCCGGCGGGTGCACCCTCCTGCTGAGGCAGTCGCGGGCGTCGCTGTACATTCCTGCCATCCTCGCGTCCTCGAACAAGGGGTGGCAGCACCGGTGGTTCTACCTCCGGAATGACGGCGAGTTGCTCCCGCCGTTCTCCCAGCGAGTAGTCACCACTGCCGCCGACGATTGGCGCCACGGGACCCCGCACGAAAGATAAAAGAACCTCGAACCCCTTCTCCAGGCCTTGGAGGTGTTGCGGAAGGGGGGACTCACCGCTGCGGGAGTGATTGCCGCCATCCACCGTCGGAGGGTGCTTCCCTTGGCGGAGCGACGGCTGTCGCTTTGGGAGATGACACCAGAGGCTGACTTGGAGGGCTCGCGGATGTCCTCTGATCCTCTTCCCTTCGACGCCCTCCACGGGCGGGTGTCCGTCGCGTTGGGGAAGCCGGACCCCACCGCCTATTCCCAGCTTTTGATGCGCCCAGACCAAGGGTGCGTGACCCTGGTGAGTGTCCGCTTCTTCCTTCCTCTTGCATCGGGTTGCTCCTGGTCCTTACGGTTGGGTTTTTCCTCCTTCTTCAGGAGGTGGGGTGGCACAAGCCTTCCCTGCCACGGGTCTCGCAGGATGCGGTGGACCGAGCAGCGCGGCGGGTCGCCGCGGAGGAGAAGAAGAAGAAGAAAGACGCGGAAAAGGCCCGGGCCCGTGAGCGGAGGCGGGCTCGAGACGCCTTGGAGAAGCTTCGTCGCCGGCAGGAGAGGGAGGGGCTCTCAAGGGAGCCGTCGCCGGAAACGCCCGACGACGACGACGATGATGAAGATGATGACGAGGAGGACGACATGGCTGGACGCCTCGGCCTCAGCCCCGGCTTGGGGTTTGGCCAGGAGCCGTCAAACCCGCCCCCGAGCGGGATGATGCCGTCAGTCCCCGGGGTCGGGACGCCGAGGTCCCAGCCCGAGGGCCGGGGGCAATCCGAGAGGGCACCGGACCCCTCGGCCGGAAGAGCTGAGGCGACCCCGGGGGGCCAGGCCGGAGCGTCTGCTCCCCGAGAGCCACCACCCGCGCCGGCAGCGCAGGGGAGCGACCCTCAGGTCGCCGTGACAGTGCCTGGGCAGTCCGCCCCCGGGCGTCCAGGGCGCTCAAAGCAAGGGTGGTGCCGAAGCTGCCGGCGAAGCGGACCTCGGCGGTGGTTCCGGGGGTCGAGGTCCAAGAGACTTCCCCCCAGGCCCGGTTGATCATGGCCCGGAGCGGGTAAGTATCTCGGAATGTCTTCGTCCTGGCTTTTTGTTCATATGTCCCGGCCGTGATTTTCCTTTTTCCCTCAGCAAGCGGAGCCATGGCCTGACCGACTAGGCACCCCGGAAGGCCCTTAAGACGGCGCCGGCTTGCGTGGCCAGCGCCGCTCCAGGCCTTGCCGTCCAGCCGACCTTCTCGCAAGGCGTTCCACCGCAGGGGGCTCAGGCGGCACCGGTCGCCGTGGAGCAGGTTCCCGAGGCTGGCTCTTCTGCCGGGGCGGCCATTGTGATAGGGGAGGCGGCTGATGCTGATGTGGTCCCGAGCCCGCCGGACGTGCCGGCCACGCCGGCGCCTGCCGCTACTGAAGTCGTTGCCGCCCCCATCGGAGAGCGATCGGTTGCTGCCGACGTTGAGACGGCTGATGCGTCGGCGCTTGGTGCCTCGGAAGAGGGGGGCATGGAGACGCAATCCGTCCCGCCGGGCGGCAGCCTCGTCGCTGTGCGGCAGAGCTCCGAGGGCCGGCGCCAGTTGCTCCGGTTCTGGACCCGTGAGGCCTCGGACCCCGTCTTCGTTCTCGACGATGAACGGGAGGACCAGTCCTGGGATGAGCTCCGCAAGTGTGCTGAAGCAACGGCGGGGTCGCTCCGGTCGTCACTGGAGGTTTTCTGCCGGGACATCCCCAAAATCCTCCATGTAACGGTTTCAGGCATACCTTTTCTCTTTTGTGACCGAGGCGTTCTTCGTGACGCCCCGCTTCCTTCCCTCAGGATCTGACGGATCGGAGCGCCGCAAAGTCGTCGTTCATCCGCCGCGAGGTCGACGTCTGGGGCTCGCTGCGATCCCTGAGGACCTCGCTCGCCGGGGCTACTGCGCGCCTTTCTCAGCAGGGTGCTGAGGTAGCGGACCTCCAGTTGCTCTGCACTGACCTGAGAGCCGAGGCGGCAGCGGCGCGCGCGGAGGCGGCCGCGGCGCGCGCAGAAGCGCAACGGCAGCGGTCGGAGCTCGATCGGGTCGTCGAGGAGCGGGACCAATCTCGGGGCCGGGCTGCCGAGGTCGAAAGCCGGGCCGAAACCCTTGCGGCCGACTTAGCCGTAGCCCAAGTCGCAGCCTCGGAGCAGCGTGCCCGAGCCGGAGGTACACCTTGGCCATCCTTGGTTTTCGTTCCTGTTTGTTTCCTCTGCTTGTGTTTGAGATCTTTCTTCTGGCTGTTCGCAGAGCTTGAGTCCGCCCTTGATGAGTCCGCCAAGGCACTTGCCGAGGTGCTTGCTGGGGCGGCTGAGCAGAGGGAGGCTGACCATGCGGCCATGTCCGAAGCCGTCTCGGACGTTTACCGGATCCTTGGCTTCGGCGACGTTCCCTCAGGAAGCTCCCCTCAAAGTCGCCTCCAAGTCTTGGGCGATCATGTGCGCGGCAGACTCCGCGAGGCGCTACACCACGGCGTCAGGCGGGCCTTCGCCGTGCTCGCTTCCCACTACGTTGTGGACCTGGAGCGGGTTAGCGAGGGGTATTGCCTTCCCGACGAAGATGAAGCCGCCCTGGCAGAGGTCCAGAGGCTCGATGCGACCGCCGCGGGTCCGAGCACAGTGCTGGCGACCACCTTTGAGGCGGAGATCCTCCCACCTGCGCCGTCGCCGGAAGCCGATATGGACCTCGTTGAAGGTGGGGACGGAGCTGAAGGCGCGACTCCTTCCCAAGGCGATGCCTAACTTGTTGGAACAGTTTCTGTTGGATGCGCATGTGTCTTTCTGCGGCCGCTGAGGCCTGAACACTTTGTTACCGTTGCATGAAGTCGCACTCCTTTTCCTTTTATTTTGCGTGTCCGGCTTCGCCTGTCGGTAGCAGGGTGGCTTCCCCAAGTAGGGGTCACTTTTCGTGGCGGGTGACGAGTGAGATGTCCCTAACCCGGAGGCATGGGAGTACCTCGGCTCGGTCGGCCTTGCCACTTACTGGCACCCACGTTCGCTCCTTGGGGTCCTGCTTCTGACATAGCCGGGGGAACGTAAAAGCCTTTTTGTTTGAAAATTTTGGACGCAGAGGGGTTCCCCAATCTTGACGCAGAGCGATAAGGGGGGTTCCTTCCTTTTTAGCCCCCGAGGGAGGGTCAGGCTCTGCCAAGGCGAGGCTGACCCTTCCTTGACGACTAAGACTTGCGTGGGAGCGAGGTATACGAACAACTTGAAAACATCTTAAGGGTAGAAGCGACATAACCGTTGGATGTTCCAAGCGTTGCCGTAGACCTCGCCCTGACTGTTGGCCAGCTTGTACGTTCCGAGATTCAGAACTTTGGTGGTGATAAGCGGTCCTTCCCAGGGGTGCGTGTAGCCCCCGGGTGCCCCCAACAAGGGCTCGGGGTGCTGTGCGGTGGTCGCAATCCCCTCCGGGTGGGCTTCGATGCCCCGCCTGGAGATGATAAACCCCAAGACCAGGATTGAGCTTGGCGCTTTTCGCCTCTTTGATGATCTCTGCCGCCATTAGCTTGTGGATCTCCCCGCCTATGGCTCTGCGCTTCTCCTCGTCGAATCGGCGCCGAGGCTGCCTGACGGGTCGGGTTCCGGCCCGAATATTCAGCGAGTGCTTGGCGACATCCCTCGGTATGTCGGGCATGTCCGAGGGACTCCACGCGAAGACGTCGGCGTTCGCGCGGAGGAAGTCGATGAGCACTGCTTCCTATTTGGGCTCGAGCCCAGAGCCGATCCGGATCTGCTTGGAGGCGTCGCTGCTGGGGTCGAGGGGGACGGCCTTAACCGTCTCCACTGGCTCGAAGTTGCCGGCATGACGTTTCACGTCTGGCGCCTCCTTAGAGAGGCTTTCCAGGTCGGAGATGAGGGCCTCGGCCTCGGCGAGGGCCTCGGCGTACTCCACGCACTCCACGTCGCATTCGAACGCGTGCTTGTACGAAGGGCCGACGGTGATGACCCCGTTGGGGCCCGGCATCTTGAGCTTCAGGTAGGTGTAGTTGGGGACGGCCATGAACTTCACGTAGCATGGCCTCCCCAGTACCGCGTGGTAGGTTCCTCGGAACCCGACCACCTCGAACGTCAGGGTCTCTCTTCGGAAGTTGGAGGGTGTTCCGAAGCAGACGGGAAGGTCGAGCTGTCCGAGGGGTTGGACGCGCTTCCCGGGGATGATCCCATGGAAGGGCGCAGCGCCTGCCCGGACAGAGGACAGATCAACACGCAGGAGCCCGAGGGTCTCGGCATAGATGATGTTGAGGCTGCTGCCTCCGTCCATGAGGACCTTGGTGAGCCTGACGTCGCCGATGACGGGGTCGACGACGAGCGGGTATTTCCCCGGGCTCGGCACGTGGTCGGGGTGGTCAGCTTGGTCGAAGGTGATGGGCTTGTTGGACCAGTCTAGGTAGACTGGCGCCGCCACCTTCACCGAGCAGACCTCCCGGCGCTCTTGCTTGCGGTGCCGAGCCGAGGCATTCGCCGCTTGTCCACCGTAGATCATAAAGCAGTCGCGAACCTCGGGGAACTCTCCTGCTTGGTGATCTTCCTTCTTGTCATCGTCGCGGGCCCTGCCACCCTCCGCGGGTGGCCCGGCCCTGTGGAAGTGGCGCCGAAGCATGACGCACTCCTCAAGGGTGTGCTTGACGGGCCCCTGGTGATAGGGGCACGACTCCTTGAGCATCTTGTCGAAGAGGTTGGCACCTCCGGGGGGTTTCCGAGGGTTCTTGTACTCGGCGGCGGCGACAAGGTCCGCGTCGGCGGCGTCGCGTTTCGCTTGCGACTTCTTCTTGCCTTTCTTCTTGGCGCCGCGCTGAGTTGACGCCTCGGGAGCATCTTCTGACGGGCGGCCCTGGGGCTGCTTGTCCTTTCGGAAGATGGCCTCGACCGCCTCCTGGCCGGAGGCGAACTTGGTGGCGATGTCCATCAGCTCGCTCGCCCTGGTGGGGGTCTTGTGACCCAACTTGCTAACCAGGTCGCGGCAGGTGTTGCCGGCGAGGAACGCGCCAATGACATCCGAGTCAGTGATGTTGGGCAGCTCGGTGCGCTGCTTCGAGAATCGTCGGATGTAGTCCCGGAGGGACTCTCCCGGCAGCTGCCGGCAGCTTCGGAGATTCCAGGAATTCCCGGGGCGCACGTACGTGCCCTGGAAATTGCCGGCGAATGCTTGGACTAGGTCGTCCCAGTTGGAGATCTGCCCCGGGGGCAGGTGCTCCAACCAGGCGCGAGCGGAGTCGGAGAGGAACAGGGGGAGGTTGCGGATGATGAGGTTGTCATCGTCCGTTCCACCCAGTTGGCAGGCCAGACGGTAGTCCGCGAGCCATAGTTCCGGTCTCGTCTCCCCCAAGTACTTTGTGATAGTAGTCGGGGGTCGGAACCGGGTCGGGAACGGCGCCCGTCGGATGGCCCGGCTGAAGGCCTGCGGACCGGGCGGTTCGGGCGAGGGACTCCGATCCTCCCCGCTGTCGTAGCGTCCCCCACGCCTGGGGTGGTAGCCTCGGCGCATCCTCTCATCAAGGTGGGCCCGACGGTCGCGGTGATGGTGCTCGTTGCCGAGGCGGCCCGGGGCCGCAGGCGCGGTGTTGCGCGTGCGTCCGGTGTAGACCGAGGCTTCCCACATGAATCGGGAAGTCGCGGCATGAGGTTCCGAGGGGTATCCCTGCCTTCGGGAGGCAGAGCTCTCGGCCCGTCGGACCGCGGCACCTTTCAGGAGATTCTTGAGCTCCCCCTGGATTCGCCGGCCCTCGGTGGTTGATGGCTCCGGCATCGCTCGGAGAAGCATCGCTACGGCAGCCTGGTTCTGGCCGACGCCACTAGATGCGGGTGGCGGCCTGACCCTGGCGTCGTCGGCGACGCGGTGCTGGAAACCCTGGGGCAGATGACGTATTTCTCTGGCCGGGGGTTGGCCCACCCATGCCTGCCCGACGTCCCGGCGGATCGGCTCAAGCGCCCCTGCTTCCTCGTCGAACCTGGCCTGCGCCCCACGGATTTGCTCGAGCTGTGGGTCATGGCCCCCCGCCTGAACGGGGACCACAGCTAGCTCCCGTGGGATGTCGACGCGGGGCACTGGCCTAGGGAGATCACCGTCCTCCAGCATGCCGAGATGATTGCCTTCGGAGGGACCCCCTAGATCGACGTGGAAACATTCGCGGCTTGGGCCGCACTCCTCATCGCCGAGGCTGCGGCTACCGTCGGAACAGTCGGAAAGGCAGTAGTCACATGCGGTCATGAAGTCCCGCATGGCACTGGGTTGCCAAGTCCAGAGAAATCCCAACAGATGCTGGGCCCGTCGTCTTCCTCGGACCCAGAGGGCCCGTAGGTCGAGACGTCCGTCAGCCGGTCCCAAGGCGACCGCATGCGAAACCCCAGAGGGTTTGGACTCGCCTTTACGAGAGCGTCCGCCAAAGCGAGGTTGCTAGGCGGGTTGAGGCTGAATCCAAATGACGTAGGATGGGAATCGGTCGGTACCTTTTGGTCGACGAGCGGCGATGAAGTCACGTCGGGGACTGACTGCACCGTCGTCTCAGGTGCGAGGGTGACGTCCAGCAAGCTCTCCGCGAGCGCGCTGGCGTCGTCCGCTTGCTCGGGATTGGCGTGTCGCAGGGAGACGGCACTCGCCTTCGTCTCAAACGCGAGGTCGACGCCCGGTGCGCCCCCCGTTGGGGTGCCGGGGCCGTCGGCTCGCTCGACAGCCGACGAGGCGCTGTCTCCTGCTTGGCCTTGGTTGCCCCGCCTCCTCCTCCGTCGGCGGGGGAGGGGACGGGGTGAGCTCGAAGGTTGCTCTCCCACCATGCGGGGAAGACGTCGCCGATTCCGCCGCCGGCAGGCGGGCTGCCAGCCGCCATTGTCGTCGTCGCGCGGCGGTGGAAGGAGTATCATGTCGTAGCTGCCGTCGAGGGACATGAACTCAAGACTCCCGAAATGGAGCACCGTCCCAGGTTGGAGAGGTTGCTGGAGACTGCCCATCTGGAGCTTGACGGGAAGCTATTCGTCAACACGCAGCAGGCCCCTACCTGGCGCGCCAACTGTCGGCGTTTCGAGACCGGGGGGTCCCTGGGCCGACGAGTGAATGTCGCCGCGTGCCCCAGCCCAGATGGGTCGAGCGCGAGGGCGAGCGCGAAGGGGGGAAGAGCGAGGCGGCCGGAGACCGGCGTGAGAGAGGTGGGAATCCCGCGGCCTTCGTGTTCGTCCCGCGCCCAGGTCGGGTGCGCTTGCAGTAGGGGGTTACAAGCGTCCACGCGGGAGAGGGAGCGAGCGGCCCCAAGCGAGCGCCTGTTCTCGTCCTCGTCCCCGCGCGGCCAACCTTCTCTAAGAGGGCCCTGGTCCTTCCTTTTATAGGCGTAAGGAGAGGATCCAGGTGTACAATGGGGGGTGTAGCAGAGTGCTACGTGTCTAGCGGGGGAGAGCTAGCTCCCTAAGTGCATGCCGTCGTGGCAGCCGGAGAGATTTTGGCACCCAGCTGGTGTGATGTCGTGGCCGTCGGAGGAGCGATGGAGCCTGGCGGAGGGACAGCTGTCGGAGCGGTTGGGTCCTTGCTGACGTCTTCTTGCTTCCGTAAGGGGGCTGAGAGCCGCTGTCGTCACAGAGCATGCGGGGCGCCATCATTGCCTATCTGGCGGAGCTAGCCAGATGGGACGCCGGTCTGGTTCCCTGTGGCCCGAGTCAGCTCGGGGTAGGGTGATGATGGCGCCTCCTGTTGACGTGGCTGGCCTGCGCCCTAGGTTGGGCGATGCGGAGGCTCCTCCGAAGCCGAGGTCGAGTCTGTCTTCCGTGGCCGAGGCCGAGTCCGAGCCCCTGGGTCGGGCGAGGCGGAGGTCGTCGGCTGAGGCCAGGGCGGAGTCCGAGCCCTGGGGTCAGGCGAAGCGGAGTTCGTCGTCTTCTGGGACTTAGCCCGAGTCCGAGCCCGGGGTCGGGCGGAGCGGAGTTCACCGTCTTCCGGGACTTAGCCCGAGTCCGAGCCCTGGGTCGGGCGGAGCGGAGTTCGCCGTCTTCCGGGACTTAGCCCGAGTCCGAGCCCTGGGTCGGGCGGAGCGGAGTTCGCCATCTTCCGGGACTTAGCCCGAGTCCGAGCCCTGGGTCGGGCGGAGCGGAGTTCGCCGTCTTCCGGGGCTGAGCCCGAGTCCGAGCCCTGGGTCGGGCGAAGCGGAGCTTCCTATGGTGCCTCCGGCGGGGCCTGACTGCCTATCAGCCTCACTCTGTCAAATGGCACCACAGTAAGAGTGGCGCAGGCGGCGCTGTCCTTCTGTCAGGCCGGTCAGTGGAGCGGCGAAGTGACGGCGGTCACTTCGGCTCTGCCGGGGGGCGCGCGTCAGGATAAAGGTGTTAGGCCACCTTTGCATTAAATGCTCCTGCGACTTGGTCGGTCGGTGTGGCGACTTAGTCAGGGTTGCTTCTTAGCGAAGGCAGGGCCTCGGGCGAGCCGGAAATATGTTCGCCGCTGGAGGGGGCCTTGGGCGAGACGGAAATCCTCTGGGGTCGGCCGCCCTTGTCCGAGGCTAGGCTCGGGCGAGGCGTGATCGAGTCGCTCGAATGGACTGATCCCTGACTTAGTCGCACCCATCAGGCCTTTGCAGCTTTATGCTGATGGGGGTTCCCAGCTGAGAATTAGGAGTCTTGAGGGTACCCCTAATTATGGTCCCCGACAAATTAGTTAGCCAAGGGGTCTCATTCCTCCCTTGTGGTGGTATGTGTTTCTCAAGTTAAGCTCCATGTTCCAATTAACAATAATATAATGATCTTGTGTAACACCCACTATGTAAACAGAGTCTAAGCAGAGAAAAATTGTATTCCGTATACATATATGAGTTATCTATGTTTCTCAATTCATGTGAACACCACAATTAAACAAATAAATAATTAACAAAAGACACTCAAATAAATCATGTATCATGCTGGATATTGTTTTTGTGTGTGCATTTTGTGATAAGGAATATAGTAAAAAAATCCAGAGTGGAATTCAAAACTTAAAAGAGATTCTAAAATTTAGGAAAGAGAAACAAACAAATACCATGTGAAATAAAAAAAATATATAAATAATATATATACATATATGCCCAAGCTAGAGCTTGTCATAACATAACATAATCTGTGGATAAAATTTGCCACAAAACATTTGAATTTGAATTTGGAGCCAATTTGAATGGGAAAATGAAAGGAAAATAAGATAAAAAAAAAGAAAACAAGAACTGCTGCGCCTGGGCCCAAAGTTTTCATTTCGGCCCACCCAGAGAAAACCCCCTCCGTGCCAGCCCACTCCATCCCACGTGCGCTGACAGCCCGGGCCCCAGAGGTCAGCCTATCCTCTTAGGCGCTTGTGGATTTCCTCCCTTCGCTGACCTGCGGGCCCTCTTCTGTCAGTGGCTATCCACGACTCGGTCACACATCCGCGCCTGCGTCCCTGTGGCACTGACCAGTGGGCCGACCTCGTCAGTTCCATCGTCAACCGAATCCCTAGCTCCACGGGCGCCATCGCGATCTTCATGGCTGTGGACGTTGTGCCCAAGTCCGTCGCCCGCGCGCTTATAAAGGACCGGACCGAGTCTTCTTCTTCCCCCTCCTTTTCACCGTTTAACTTCAGCCGCCAGTTCGTCGTGTGCTCGTCGAGGGAAACGAACCCGCCGCCGCCATCGCGATTGCGTTACCCATCGCTGTCCAGTGCCGGGAATTGACTCGAAGACCTTCGCCAGGTTGCTGCGAAGGAGACCAGCCCATTTGCGGACCGAGTCGGCGAGCAGGGCGGCATCAATTCGTCATCGGCGTGCGTGGATTGCGCGACATCGTGGGTGCAGTCCTCTCCACCCTCGTGACTGGTGAGTACGCCCCGCTCTGTATTCGCTTTGGCCCTGTGATGGTGTTGCACCTAGTAGATTTGAGCTTCGGGCACAGGGTGATGGGATTCGGGTCCGAGGTAATGGCGCCGCTGTGCCTCAGTCAGGCGCCGTCGTGTTGACGCCGGTAGGAGAAAGGGGAGTGGGGGGAAAGCCTCTAGCCGTTAGATCGACATTATGCGGCTTGGATTAGATCTTCCGTAACCCCTCGCGTGTGGGGAAAATGAATCGTAGATCTCATATCCCGCGGCTACGGTGAGATCTGTGTGTTTAAAATCTAGGTCGTCGGATTTGAATCCAAGGGGTCACACTGAGTACCAGTTCGCTGGAGTAGTGTTTTAATCTGGCGCGCCCATATCCAATCCAACGACGGTGATCGCCCCGTACCCCTTCGGCCGAGCAAACATTCAAAAGAGTCCCTGTAGTTTATAGAAATCAACTCGCCATCCTATATAGCTGTGCGCTGTGTCTTGGGAAAGTTCCCCCAAGACCCCTGTATTTTCTGCAAATGTTGCGCCCGGTCCAGAGCTCATTTAAATGTTATAAATGAATTAGAAATTGAATATTTAATATGAAAATAAGTGCTATAACTTGTAAAACTCATAGAAATTCCATTTTTGGTCCAAATTGAGCCATTCCACTTTCTAAGATTTTGTAATTTTATTTTCTATCCCTTAAAGCCTCTGTTTTGTCATGACCACAGTAAGAAAATTAATCCCACACTTAATCCTATTTTAAACACATAAAACCTTTGAAAATCCATAATTTAAAATCTATAACTCCAAAAATTATGATTCCTGTTCCTAGGATTTTATTTTAATATGTAGATTATTACTGTGTATTTTGTTTACATGTTTGGTGTGATGTTGATTTTCCCTGTATATTGTGCTTGTTTGTATTGTGACGAGTAGAAGAGCCTGTGACTGAGTATCCTGGTGAGCAGCAGATAGAAGTAGCTGAGCAGGAGCTCATTGAAGGCAAGTTGTGCCCTTGACCACTTTTTACCCAATAATGTTCTTTAATATCATTTACTCATGCATAGGTTAATTTTGATGGGACCCGATAGGTCACCCTAGATTGTTTATCTCATTACCTTGTTTACCCCTGAATCACTTGGGTAGTTTGCTATTGCTTTACATGGTTTTGGGATAATCATTTATTATATCTATGTTCCAATTATTCTTGTTATTCTATTTATGTTCATGTCAAGTTCATTAATTGGAACATAGAGCTTAACTTGAGAAACACGTGCCACCATAAGGGTTTAATGGGACGCCCTTGACTGACTAATTAGGAAAGCTAGTGGAAGACTACCTTACCCGAAAGGGGCAAGGGCAGTAGGGAGTTGCATGCAAGGAGGTTCTCGGGTTGATTTAGCTGCGATGGCGGTTAGACGGGGGATTCTTGCAAGTGCTCTTCCCATAAACTGTAGCGGGTTTTCGGAAGCTAGTGGAACTTTGTAAAGGCCTCATAGTGTTGCCCTGTCACGCTTCCTAGGTAGAGGTGTATGGGAGTCGCGACCCCTTGGCAGATGGGTAACATGACTTGTGGGTAAAGGGTACAACCTCTGTAGAGTGTAAAACTGGTATACTAGCCAAGCTCACGGTCATGAGCAGCTTAGGACTCTCTGATGTTTAAATTATGGAACTTAAATTCAATTTTGTCATTTGCATTGCATGGGTTTATTATTAATTTGTTCTATTACTTTACTTAAGGTTTGGTATTTACTTACATTTAGTAACTGCTAATAAAAGTTTGACCAACTACATAAAAGCAATGTTCAGCTTTAATCCCTGTCATTGATTTAGCCTTACACATAACATGAACTCCCACCTTAGTGAGTTCATGTCCACTGGTTCCCCACAACTTGTTGAGCTATGATCATGTGTGAGCTCACCCTTGCTGTCTCACACCCCCCCCACAGGAGAAGAAAAGGTGGTTCAGGAGGAACCACAAGGCGAGGAGTTTGATCTGATCTAGGTGGCGTATCTCAATTGACATTGGCGCCGTCGATCCTTAGTTCGTTTTATATTTATTCTTTTATTTTGTAATAAGTCTTCCGCTATGTAATAAATACTCTGATGTTTTGTGACATTTATCTCTATACACTCTGTTATTATATATGTTGTCCTCTTGGCGCATGTATGAGATGCACCTGGCTTTGTTCCTTAAAGCCGGGTGTGACAAAAGTGGTATCAGAGGAAATGTTGACTGTAGGACGAAACCTAGATAGAAATGGATAACCCTTACCTACTTACCTTACTCTGATTCATTCTATACTTATCTCACTCTGATTCTTTCTATACTTATCTTGATCCTGTCTCACCTTCTACTGTTCTACTCTGATCATTCTTACCTCCTCTATTCTAAGACAAGATGGATTTCACACCTTGGAATCCTACCACTATGATCTTTTTAAGAGATAGGGAACCTAAGACAAAATTTAAAACTATTTTCTTTATTTAAAAATGATTGGTTGATTGTGCTGATGATAAATGCTTGATTTGCTTCTTTGATTGATTGAATTATTATAGATGGACATCTTAGCATGTACCACCATAAGGTATTGAATTAGCTATGATAGGTAAAATATTAATCTGCTTAGCTAATAAATCCCCCAAAATAACACGATTTGTAACTACCTGCCTTGTCTACTATTCTCTTACCATATGTATCTAACTCAGATGGTCAATACCAGGCGGGGTGGTGGAATTGATTTGCCTCCTAATCGACACACTCAGTGGATATATAGACAACCCCAGCCACAGCCAGCAGAGATGAATCCTCCTAATCCTCCACCAGGCGGAGTTGACCCACTGATTGCTGCTCAGATGAGGATGATGCAACAAATGGCGGATACTATGGCAGATATGCGTGCTCAGATGCAGCAAGAACGCCAGGAGATGCATCAGGAAAGAGAAGAGATAAGCCAGGAATTGCGCCAGGAGCGAGAGGAGATACGCCAAGAAAGGAGGGTGCAACAGCAGCTGCAACAGCAAATGCAACAACAACAGCAATAGCAGCAACAGCAACAAGTACCACTGCCTCTACCTCCACCACCAGTTCCATCCCGTGATAAGCATAGGGAATTCATGAGTCATAAGCCACCTACATTTGCAAGCTCTCCTGATCCACTGGACGCGGATGATTGGCTGAAGTCCGTTGAGAAGATGCTGAATATTGCACAATGCACTGACCGGGAGAAGGTTTTATATGCTTCTGGACGTCTGACAGGTCCTGCTGCTGACTGGTGGGATTCATATACTGCTGCCCACGATGCCGCTGATACTATCACTTGGGCAGAGTTCAGTACACAGTTCCGGAATTATCATAAACCAGCTGGATTAATGAAGATTAAGAAGAAGGAATTTCTGTCGCTGAAGCAAGGAAGTATGTCAGTCAGCGAGTACCTCGACAAGTTTATCCAGTTATCCAGATATGCCCCTGATGAAGTTGCTGAAGATGAGAGGAAGCAGGAGCATTTTATTGAAGGACTTAATGGACCACTACAGTATGCTCTAGTGGCACACACATTTCCATCATTTCAGAGGCTGTTTGATAAGGCCCTGGCTATTGAACACAAGCGTGTTCAACTGGGAGATTTGAAGAGAAAGGCTATGTCTCAAGGACAAGGAAGCAACAGTGTTCGTCCTCGCTACAGTTCACCCCAGGGTACACCAGTTCGCACTGGCAGAGGCCAGCGCCTAGTTCAGTAATCACCTCTGAGGACTCCACCTCCTCGACAGGCTACCCCTACTGGCACCCCGACGAAGTTTTCAGGACAGAGTCCAGGCACTACGTGTTTCAAGTGTGGGAAGACTGGACACTATGCAAATGTCTGCCCACAGAGGATTGCTACTACTCCAGTTTAGAATAGGCAACAAACTCCAGGATCTGGCAAGGGATATTCTATTGCCAAGGTTAATCAAGTCAGCGTTGATGCTACTCCGGATGGTGCTGACATCGTACTTGGTATGTTTTATGTTAATGCAATTCCTGCAACCATCTTATTTGATTCTGGTGCTACACATTCATTTATGTCTGCTAGATATGCCAACACAAATGAAATACCACTGCTAAATATGAGAAAACCAATGATAGTAATTACACCTAAAGGGCCTGTTGAGGCGAATCAAATGACACGTAGATTGACATTGACCATTATGGGTAGAGAATTTGGAGCTACTGCTATAATATTAGAGTCAAGCAGTATAGATCTAATCCTTGGTATGTCATGGTTGAGAAAGGCAAAGGCCATTATAGCATGTGGTAGAGGTACCGTAGAACTCACTACCACCAAAGGAGAAAGATTTCAAGTTAATATTGCAGTAACCACCTCATCCAAACGTGCAATGTTCTTTATACCTGAGGACTTTGTTGGTGACAACATCTGTGTGGTTAGAGATTTTCCAGATGTCTTTCCAGAGGAGTTACCAGGGATGCCACCTGATAGAGAAGTTGAGTTTGTTATTGATCTCTTACCTGGAACCGCCCCTATTTCTAAACGGCCATACAAGATGTCTGTAGAAGAGTTAAAGGAGCTGAAGAAGCAGTTAACTGAGTTACAAGAGGCTGGGTACATTCATTCGAGTTCCTCACCTTGGGGAGCGCCGGTTCTGTTTGTACAGAAGAAGGATGGATCACAGCGGATGTGTGTGGATTATAGATCTCTTAATGATGTTACTGTGAAGAACAAGTATCTGTTACCCCGTATTGAGGATTTATTTGATCAGATGAGAGGTGCTAGAGTATTTTCGAAGATTAATCTCTGATCGGGATACCATCAGATGAGGATTAGACCATCGGATATTCCCAAGACGGCTTTCTCGACTCGATATGGATTATATGAGTTCACTATTATGTCGTTTGGATTAACCAATGCACCAGCTTATTTTATGAACTTGATGAATAAGATGTTTATGGAGTATTTGGACAGATTCGTCGTGGTGTTCATCGATGATATTCTTATCTATTCCAAGAGTGATAGTGATCATGAGGAACATCTGAGATTGGTGCTACAGAAGCTACCAGATAACCAGCTATATGCCAAGTTCAGCAAGTGCGAGTTTTGGATTGGCGAGGTGCCATTTCTTGGTCATATCATATCTAATGGAGGAATATTAGTGGATCCTGATAAGGTTAAGGAGATAATGGAGTGGAGAGTACCCACTACAGTTACTGAGATTCGGAGTTTCTTGGGATTAGCAGGCTATTATCGGAGATTTATTGAAGGATTTTCTAAGATTGCCAAACCTATGACTTCGCTTTTGGAGAAAGGAAGAGAATTTAAGTGGGACGAGAAGTGCCAAGACAACTTTGATCAATTGAAGAAAAGATTGATGTCGCCACCAGTATTGGTTATGCCAGACCTACAGAAAGGATTTGATATCTATTGTGATGCATGTGGCCAAGGCTTAGGATGTGTGCTCATGCAGGAAGGACATGTGATTGCCTATGCGTCTCGTCAGTTACGCAAACATGAACTGAACTACCCCACTCATGACTTGGAATTGGCAGCCGTTGTGCATGCGCTTAAGATTTGGAGACATTATATCATGGGGACCAAGTGCCAAGTATATACGGATCATAAGAGTCTGAAGTATATATTCACTCAGAAGGATCTCAACCTTAGGCAACGCCGTTGGTTGGAGCTCATTAAGGATTATGATTTGGATATTCACTATCACCCGGGCAAGGCGAATTTGGTTGCAGATGCCTTGAGTCGCAAGGAGCATGTTCATTCAGCTATTGTTGCCCAGCTACCCGATGAGATTGTTGAGGATTTTAGGAGACTTAACCTGGGGATAGTTGCTCATACTAAAGGAGTTACTATTGATGTGGAACCTACTTTGGAGCAAGAAATCCACAAAGGACAAATTGGTGATGCGAAAATACAAGAGATTAAGGATTTGATTACTGAAGGTCGAGGTCCAGAATTCACGGAAGATGAGCAAGGCACCGTATGGTTCAAGGATAGGATGTGTGTTCTTGATATTGAAAGCCTTTGAGAGACTATATTGAAGGAGGCCCATGACTCGGATTATTCTATTCATCCTGGTAGTACCAAAATGTATCAGGATTTGAAGCGGAAGTATTGGTGGTATGGATTGAAAAGAGATGTGGCCGCACATGTGGCTATGTGCGATGTATGTCAAAGAGTTAAGGCTGAACACCAGAGGCCAGCTGGACTATTGCATCCACTGAAGATACCCGAGTGGAAGTGGGAAGAGATTGGTATGGATTTCATTACTGGATTGCCTCGCACCCAGAAAGGATATGATGATATATGGGTGATTGCGGATAGATTGACTAAAGTGGCTCACTTTATTCCTGTGAAGACTACTTATAAAGGTTCTCAGCTAGCAGAGTTGTATATGGCTCGGATTGTGTGTTTACATGGAGTACCAAAGAAGATCGTGTCTGATCGAGGTTCACAGTTTACCTCAAGATTTTGGAGAAGCTTTCATGAGAACATGAGTACAAAGTTGAATTTTAGTACATCTTATCACCCCCAGACTGATGGACAGACTGAAAGGACTAATCAAGTATTGGAAGATATGTTGAGAGCATGTGCCCTTCAGCATGGAGGAAGTTGGGATAAAAGTCTACCTTATGCTGAGTTCTCACATAATAATAGTTATCAGGCCAGTCTGAAGATGTCACCTTTTGAAGCTTTATATGGGAGGAAGTGCAGGACTCCTCTATATTGGGATCAGACTGGAGAAAGACAGTTCTTTGGGCCTAAACTGATTCAAGAAGCAGAAGAGCAAGTCCGTATAATTTGAGAGAATTTGAGGGTGGCTCAAACCAGGCAAAAGAGTTATGCTGATAATAGAAGGAGGCCACTGGAATTTAAAGAAGGAGATTATGTGTACCTCAAGGTGTCACCACTTCGTGGAATGAGGAGATTCAAGGTTAAGGGCAAATTGTCCCCTCGCTATATTGGACCATTCTTGATCTTTAGGCGAGTTGAGGAGATGGCATACCAACTCGAGTTACCTGCTAGTCTATCGGATGTGCATAACGTGTTTCACGTATCTCAACTGAAGAAGCGTCTCCGTGTCCCTGAGGAACAGTTACCAATGGAAGAGCTCAGTGTTCAGGGTGATTTGACTTACACGGAGTACCCGATCAAGATTCTTGACACATTGACTCGAGTTACAAGAAATAAGGTGATAAAGATGTGTAAAGTGCAATGGAGTCACCATGGAGAGGATGAAGCAACATGGGAAAGAGAAGAAGAGCTTCGTATAGATTTTCCCCATCTTTTCCCTCGTTCTTCCTAAATCTCGAGGACGAGAATGTTTCTAAGGGGGGTAGGATTTGTAACACCCACTTTGTAAACAGAGTCTAAGCAGAGAAAAATTGTATTCCGTATACATATATGAGTTATCTATGTTTCTCAATTCATGTGAACACCACAATTAAACAAATAAATAATTAACAAAAGACACTCAAATAAATCATGCATCATGCTGGATATTGTTTTTGTGTGTGCATTTTGTGATAAGGAATATAGTAAAAAAAATCCAGAGTGGAATTCAAAACTTAAAAGAGATTCTAAAATTTAGGAAAGAGAAACAAACAAATACCATGTGAAATAAAAAAAATATATAAATAATATATATACATATATGCCCATGCTAGAGCTTGTCATAACATAACATAATCTGTGGATAAAATTTGCCACAAAACATTTGAATTTGAATTTGGAGCCAATTTGAATGGGAAAATGAAAGGAAAATAAGATAAAAAAAGAAAACAAGAACTGCTGCGCCTGGGCCCAAAGTTTTCATTTCGGCCCACCCAGAGAAAACCCCCTCCGTGCCAGCCCACTCCATCCCGCGTGCGCCGACAGCCCGGGCCCAAGAGGTTAGCCTCTCCTCTCAGGCGCTTGTGGATTTCCTCCCTTCGCTGACCTGCGGGCCCTCTTCTGTCAGTGGCTATCCACGATTCGGTCACACATCCGCGCCCGCGTCCCTGTGGCACTGACCAGTGGGCCGACCTCGTCAGTTCCATCGTCAACCGAATCCCGAGCTCCGCGGGCGCCATCGCGATCTTCATGGCTGTGGACGTTGTGCCCAAGTCCATCGCCCGCGCGCTTATAAAGGACTGGACCGAGTCTTCTTCTTCCCCCTCCTTTTCACCGTTTAACTTCAGCCGCCAGTTCGTCGTGTGCTCATCGAGGGAAACGAACCCGCCGCCGCCGTCGTGATTGCGTTACCCGTCGCTGTCCAGTGCCGGGAAATGACTCAAAGACCTTCGCCAGGTTGCTGCGAAGGAGACCAGCCCATTTGCGGACCGAGTCGGCGAGCAGGGCGGCATCAATTCGTCATCGGCGTGCGTGGATTGCGCGGCACCGTGGGCGCAGTCCTCTTCACCCTCGTGACTGGTGAGTACGCCCCGCTCTGTATTCGCTTTGGCCCTGTGATGGTGTTGCACCTAGTAGATTTGAGCTTCGGGCACAGGGTGATGGGATTCGGGTCCGAGGTAATGGCGCCGCTGTGCCTCAGTCAGGCGCCGTCGTGTTGACGCCGGTAGGAGAAAGGGGAGTGGGGGGAAAGCCTCTAGCCGTTAGATCGACATTATGCGGCTTGGATTAGATCTTCCGTAACCCCTCGCGCGTGGGGAAAATGAATCGTAGATCTCATATCCTGCGGCTACGGTGAGATCTGTGTGTTTAAAATCTAGGTCGTCGGATTTGAATCCAAGGGGTCACACTGAGTACCGGTTCGCTGGAGTAGTGTTTTAATCTGGCGCGCCCATATCCAATCCAACGGCGGTGATCACCCCGTACCCCTTCGGCCGAGCAAACATTCAAAAGAGTCCCTGTAGTTTATAGAAATCTACCCGCCGTCCTATATAGCTGTGCGTTGTGTCTTCGGAAAGTTCCCCCAAGACCCCTGCATTTTCTGCAAATGTTGCGCCCGGTCCAGAGCTCATTTAAATGTTATAAATGAATTAGAAATTGAATATTTAATATGAAAGTAAGTGCTATAACTTGTAAAACTCATAGAAATTCCATTTTTGATCCAAATTGAGCCATTCCACTTTCTAAAATTTTGTAATTTTATTCTCTATCCCTTAAAGCCTCTGTTTTGTCATGACCACAGTAAGAAAATTAATCCCACACTTAATCCTATTTTAAACACATAAAACCTTTGAAAATCCATAACTTAAAATCTATAACTCCAAAAATTACGATTCCTGTTCCTAGGATTTTATTTTAATATGTAGATTATTACTGTGTATTTTGTTTACATGTTTGGTGTGATGTTGATTTTCCCTGTATATTGTGCTTGTTTGTATTGTGGCGAGTAGAAGAGCCCGTGACTGAGGATCCTGGTGAGCAGCAGATAGAAGTAGCTGAGCAGGAGCTCATTGAAGGCAAGTTGTGCCCTTGACCACTTTTTACCCAATAATGTTCTTTAATATCATTTACTCATGCATAGGTTAATTTTGATGGGACCCGATAGGTCACCCTAGATTGTTTATCTCATTACCTTGTGTACCCCTGAATCACTTGGGTAGTTTGCTATTGCTTTACATGGTTTTGGGATAATCATTTATTATATCTATGTTCCAATTATTCTTGTTATTCTATTTATGTTCATGTCAAGTTCATTAATGTTAATTGGAACATAGAGCTTAACTTGAGAAACACGTGCCACCACAAGGGTTTAATGGGACGCCCTTGGCTGACTAATTAGAAAAGCTAGTGGAAGACTACCTTACCCGAATGGGGCAAGGGCAGTAGGGGAGTTGCATGCAAGGAGGTTCTCGGGTTGATTTAGCTGCGATGGCGGTCAGACGGGGGATTCTTGCAAGTGCTCTTCCCATAAACTGTAGCGGGTTTTCGGAAGCTAGTGGAACTTTGTAAAGGCCTCGTAGTGTTGCCCTGCCGCGCTTCCTAGGTAGAGGTGTATGGGAGTCGCAACCCCTTGGCAGATGGGTAACATGACTTGTGGGTAAAGGGTACAACCTCTGCAGAGTGTAAAACTGGTATACTAGCCGAGCTCACGGTCATGAGCAGCTTAGGACTCTCTGATGTTTAAATTATGGAACTTAAATTCAATTTTGTCATTTGCATTGCATGGGTTTATTATTAATTTGTTCTATTACTTTACTTAAGGTTTGGTATTTACTTACATTTAGTAACTGCTAATAAAAGTTTGACCAACTACATAAAAGCAATGCTCAGCTTTAATCCCCGTCATTGATTTAGCCTTACACATAACATGAACTCCCACCTTAGTGAGTCCATGTCCACTGGTTCCCCACAACTTGTTGAGCTATGATCATGTGTGAGCTCACCCTTGCTGTCTCACACCCCCCCATAGGAGAAGAACAGGTGGTTCAGGAGGAACCACAAGGCGAGGAGTTTGATCTGATCTAGGTGGCGTATCTCAGTTGACATTGGCGCTGTCGATCCTTAGTTCGTTTTATATTTATTCTTTTATTTTGTAATAAGTCTTCCGCTATGTAATAAATACTCTGATGTTTTGTGACATTTATCTCTACACACTCTGTTATTATATATGTTGTCCTCTTGGCACATGTATGAGATGCACCTGGCTTTGTTCCTTAAAGTCGGGTGTGACATCTTGACATGAACATAAGTAAAATAACAGAATAACTAGAACATGGATATAATGAAATATTAACCCAAAACCATATAAAGCAATAGCAAAACTAACCATGTGATTCAGGGGTAAACAAGGTAAAATGGATAAACAGACTAGAGTGACCTATTGGGTCCCATCAAAATTAAACCTATGCATGGTAAATGATTATAAAGAACATTATTGGATAACAAAAGTGAATCAAGGGCACAACTTGCCTGGCACTTGAGATTCCATGTACCAACTTGCTTTTCAGATGACACGTGTCCTCGCGCTAGTCGTAGCAATACAAACAAACATGGTATAGATAAAATTAACATTACACCAAACATAAGTACAAACTGAATAATAATAATCTATGTGTTGCTACGAGATAGTGGGAACGAGAACCACTAAAATCGGAGTCGATTAAGGGCTTATGATTTTATAAAAGATTTGTGTGATTAAAATATTAAACTATATTATAAATATGAGAGATTATTCTATAAATAAATACCTCAACTTAATCTAAGTTATAACTTGACCATAGATTTATTCTATTAGATTATAATGATAAGTAGATTAACAAGACTAACCAACATAGATTAAATAAAGATCTAATTATAAAATAATGAGACATGGTATAATCAATGTTGTTACTGCGTAGTAAATACTTATACGAAACTAACACAACTGGAACGAGTCAAATCGGAATTAAAATGAAGGAGTTATGAATTTATGAAGTTTTAAGTGTTGGATAACAAATTAATTAGGATATTAATTTCAATATGGCTTTCATGTTAAAACAGTGTTACCAAGGGATAAACATAATTAATACAAAATTATAGGAACTAGAATGGATTAATTTGGACCACATATGATTTTTTATGAATAAAATAAGTTTCTACAATTATTCCTATAGTCACAAATCAATTTATAAATATTTTCACTGATTTACCCACACTTTGGACTGTGCGCACTATTTACGGAAACCCTAGGGGCTACGGCGCAAGTTGTCTAAGACGTAGAGAACAGTCAGCGGGGATGGCGGGTTGTTTTCTGGAAATCGTAGGGGCTTTTTAAGAAGAATACCCAGCCGAAGGGGTGCCATTGTTTCCCCGCCGTCGGATCGAATTCTAACGATTTAGATTAGATCGAGCGTGCACCCGAATAGGTACGCCACGCCCACGCTTGGATCACGATCCCGCGGCCCGCAGTGTGCCACACCAACACAAAATCTGATCCGCACACCCGAGATCCAACGGTGTAGATCTAAACTATGCCTTAGCAGCACGTGGACTAAATCGAGACCGTCTCCTTGCGATCGAACGGTCAGATCCAATTATCCCAACTCTGCACGCAGTCGTGGCGGCACCGACCATCCCGCGGTGGCGCTCTCGCCACCGCGGCGACCGCCGCCCAATCACCGCCCCATACCTAGAATCGACCAGTCCTACACGATGCATACATCAACGCGGAGCGGATTGGGGTGGTTCTTACCAAGCTGTAGACGTAGTTGCTCCCGGTCGCGGTGGTCCGTGGTACGGCGGCGACGACGGAAGACTGGCGAGCAATTCACGGCCCAGCCAATACAATCTCCACCCGCCGAGGCCACAAGCAGGCACGTGGTGATCTCCAGAAGCTCCAAGACCAACTACGCCCCCCCCCCCCCCCCCCCCAATTTGAGTTTACACAGAAATCTTCCCTGGCGGCACCCTTCTTTCTCCTCCTCTGCCAATGGCGCGCGCGGCGTGAAGTACTCGGGCGACTAGGGTTGGTTGAGGGTGCCGGGTCAGCGGGGCGTTGGCTTTATAGCGCAGAGACGTGGGGAAAATTCGCAGGACCGGTTCGCTAACGATTTCCCCCCACACGGAGCTATCGGCGAGGTTCACGACATCCGTTGCGGCGGCTCAAAGAGGAGGTGGACCGCGCAGCTGACAGCAGGCTCGGCTATTTACGGTCTGGGGACTAGGCGCCCGCGCGCAGGTCTCGGCAATCGGTGGAGGTGGGTTGAGCTATTCAGCCGAGACGAAGGATCCTCCGCCAAACACACGCGCGCGGTTGAGTTCGGTTCCGCGAAGAAGACGCACAGAACGGAGGGGATACGACTGACCTCATGGCCCCACGAGTCGGCGGCGTATAAAGAAGTGGATGAAGCGTGGGCCCCGCCTGCAGCGAGCGCAAGCGCGGAACTAGACTGCGCAGCGCGCGTGGAGGCAGAATTAATGGGCCCCCAGAGCACCATGGCCCAAGTGTTGTTTTCTATTTTTTCCATTTCTTTTTTTTAATTTATTTTATTTTCTCATTTTAGATTTCGAATTTTAAATTTAAACTCAGTTGTGAACTTGCACATATATCAAGTGTTCCAATTCAAATCCTGTGATAAAAATATTTATCTGTATATTTATTCTCTTTTTCTTTTCTTGATTATTTCTCATTTTCAAATATTCAAGTTAGTCATTAATTCTCAACTTTGGATATGAATTCATTTCTATTAGTGACTTTTATTATTATTAAATACACATACAAATAAAAGCCAACATGATGCATATTTTTGTGGTATGTTATTATTATTATTATTAATTATTTGTTTTTTTACATGTGGTGTTCTCATGTGATGGAAAGTAGATACAACACACACATATAAATAAAGAAAATAACTTTTCTCCTTTTATGTTGACTTTTACAAGTTGGGTATTACAAATCCTACCCCCTTAACAAGAATCTCGTCCTTGAGATTTTAGGAGGAACGAGGGAAAAGATGGGGAAAATCTATGCGAAGCTCTTCTGCTCTTTCTCATGTCGCTTCATCTTCACCATGGTGACTCCATTGCACTTTGCACATCTTTATCACCTTATTCCTTGTAACTCTAGTCAAAGTGTCAAGAATCTTGATGGGATATTTCGTGTAAGTCAAATCACCCTGAACACTGAGCTCTTCCATTGTTAACTATTCCTTAGGGACACGGAGACACTTCTTAAGTTGAAACACATGGAATACATTGTGCACATCAGATAGATTATTAGGTAGCTCGAGTTGATAGGCCATCTATCCAACTCGCCTAAAAACTCTAAAGGTCCAATAAAACAAGGGGAACCATTTGCCCTTGACTTTAAATCTCCTCATTCCACGAAGTGGTGACACCTTGAGGTACACATGATCACCTTCCTCAAACTCCAGTGGTCTTCTTCTATTATCCGCATAGCTCTTTTGTCTGGTCTGAGCTACCCTCAAGTTCTCCCTGATTATACAGACTTGTTCTTCTGCCTCTTGAATAAGTTCGGATCCAAAGAACTGGCTTCCTCTAGTCTGGTCCAAAAATAGAGGAGTCCTGCATTTCCTGCCATACAGAGTCTCGAACAGTGACATCTTCAGACTGGTCTGTTAACTATTATTACATGAGAACTCTGCATAAGGTAGACTCTTGTCCCAACTACTACCATGCTGAAGGGCACAAGCTCTCAACATGTCTCCAATACTTGATTAGTCCTTTCAGTCTGTCCATCAGTCTGAGGATGGTAGGCCAAACTAAAATTCAACTTCGCATCCATATTCTCATGAAAATTTTTCCAAAATCTGGAGGTAGGCTGTGATCCTCTATCCGAAACGATCTTCTTTGGTACTTTAGGTAAACACACAATCCGAGCCATATATAACTCTGCCAATTGAGATCCCTTATAAGTAGTCTTGACCGGAATGAAATGAGCCACTTTGGTCAGTCTATCCACAATCACCCATATCGAATCATATCCTTTCGGGGTGCGAGACAATCCAGTAATAAAATCCATACCAATCTCTTCTCACATCCACTCGGGTATCTTAAGTGGGTGCAGTAGTCCAGCTGGCCTCTAGTGTTCAGCATTAACTCTTTGACACACATCGTACATAGCCACATGTGCAGCCACAACTCTCTTCAATCCATACCACCAATACATCCGCTTTAAATCCTGATACATCTTGGTACTATCAGGATGAATAGAATAATCCGAGTCATGGGCCTCCTTTAAAATAGTCTCACGAAGGCTTTCAATATCAGGAACACATATCCTGTCCTTGAACCACATGGTGCCTTGCTCATCTTCCATGAATTCCGGACCTTGACCTTCAGTAATCAGATCCCTAATCTCTTGTATCTTAGCATCACCAGTTTATCCTTATGCGGATTTCTTGCTCCAAGGTAGGTTCTACATCAATAATAACTCCTTCAGTGTGAGCAACTATCCCCAGGTTAAGTCTCCTAAAATCCTCAACAATCTCATCGGGTAGCTGGGCAACAACAACTGAATGAACATGCTCCTTTTGACTGAAGGCATCTGCAACCAAATTTGCCTTGCTCGGGTGATAGCGAATCTCCAAATCATAATCCTTAATAAGCTCCAACCGACGGCGTTGCCTAAGGTTGAGATCCTTCTGAGTGAATATATACTTCAAACTCTTATGATCTGTATACACTTGACACTTAGTCCTCATGATATAATGTCTCCAAATCTTAAGCGCATGCACAAAGACTGCCAGTTCTAAGTCATGAGTGGGGTAGTTCAATTCATGTTTCCGTAACTGATGAGACACGTAGGTGATCACATGTCCTTCTTGCATGAGCACACATCCCAAGCCTTGGCCACATGCATCACAATAAATATCAAATCTCTTCTATAAATCTGGCATAACCAAAACTGGTGGTGACATCAATCTCTTCTTTAATTGGTCAAAGCTATCTTGGCACTTCTTGTCCCACTTAAATTCTCTGCCCTTCTCCAGAAGCGAGGTCATAGGTTTAGCAATCTTAGAAAATCCTTTAATAAATCTTCGATAATATCCTGCAAGTCTTAAGAAACTCCGAATCTCCATAACTATAGTGGGCACGCTCCACGCCATTATCTCCTTGACTTCAGCAAGATCCACTGATATCCCTCCATTAGAAATGATATGTCCAAGGAATGACACCTCGTCAATCCGTAGAGTTGATTATCTCGTAGCTTCTGTAGCACCAATCTCAGATGTTTCTCATGATCACTAACACTCTTGGAATAAATAAAAATATCTTCGATGTAAACCACGACGAATCTGTCCATATTATGAACACCTTATTCTTCAGATCCATAAAGTAGCTGGTGCATTAGTTAGTCCAAATGACATAACGATGAACTCATATAATCCATATTGGGTCGAGAAATCCGTCTTGGGAATATTCGATGGCCTAATCTTCATTTGATGGTAACCCGATCAGAGATCGATCTTCAAGAATATCCTTGCACCTCTCATCTGATCAAATAAATCTTCAATGCGGGGTAATGGATTCTTGTTCTTCATAGTGACATCATTAAGGGTCCTATAATCCATGCACATCCCTTGCGATCCATCATTCTTCCGTACAAATAGAACTGGTGTTCCACAAGGTGAAGAATCCGAACGAATATACCCAGCCTCTTGTAACTCTATTAACTGTTTCTTAAGTTCTTTTAACTCTTCTACAGACATCCTGTATGACCGTTTGGGAGTAGGAGTAGTCCCAGGTAAGAGATCAATGACAAACTCAACTTCCCTATCTGGTGGCATCCCTGGTAACTCCTCTAGAAAGACATCCGAAAAATCCCTAACTGCACGGATGTTGTCACCCACAAACTTCTCATCCACTAAGAATGTCGCTAGTCTGATGGTGGTAGTTACTGCAACTTCAACTTCAAATCTTTCTCCTTTGGAACTGGTGAGTTCTATGGTTCCTTTAGCACAGTGTATAAACTGCCTTTGCCTTTCTTAACCATGACATACCAAGGATCACGTCTATAGTGCTCTCTTCTAACACTATAGGGGTAGCCCATCGGGGTTAGAAATATAGGGTAAGAAACGAAGAATTGTAGACAAGGCGAGTAATTACGGGGAATGTTACTGTGGGGGATTTATTAGCTAAGTAGATTAGTGTTGTCGGCGTTTCGAGACCGGGGGGGGGGGGGGTCCCTGGGCCGACGAGTGAGTGTCGCCGCGTGCCCCAGCCCAGATGGGTCGAGCGCGAGGGCGAGCGCGAAGGGGGGAGAGCGAGGCGGCCGGAGACCGGCATGAGAGAGGTGGGAATCCCGCGGCCTTCGTGTTCATCCCGCGCCCAGGTCGGGTGCGCTTGCAGTAGGGGGTTACAAGCGTCCACGCGGGAGAGGGAGCGAGCGGCCCCAAGCGAGCGCCTGTCTCGTCCTCGTCCCCGCGTGGCCAACCCTCTCTAAGAGGGCCCTGGTCCTTCCTTTTATAGGCGTAAGGAGAGGATCCAGGTGTACAATGGGGGTGTAGCAGAGTGCTACGTGTCTAGCGGGGGAGAGCTAGCGCCCTAAGTACATGCCGTCGTGGCAGCCGGAGAGATTCTGGCACCCAGCTGGTGTGATGTCGTGGCCGTCGGAGGAGCGATGGAGCCTGGCGGAGGGACAGCTGTCGGAACGGTTGGGTCCTTGCTGACGTCCTCTTGCTTCCGTAAGGGGGCTGAGAGCCGCCGTCGTCACAGAGCATGTGGGGCGCCATCATTGCCTATCTGGCGGAGCTAGCCAGATGGGACGCCGGTCTGGTTCCTGTGGCCTGAGTCAGCTCGGGGTAGGGTGATGATGGCGCCTCCTGTTGACGTGGCTGGCCTACGCCCTAGGTTGGGCGATGCGGAGGCTCCTCCGAAGCCGAGGTCGAGTCTGTCTTCCGTGGCCGAGGCCGAGTCCGAGCCCTTGGGTCGGGCGAGGCGGAGGTCGTCGGCTGAGGCCAGGGCGGAGTCCGAGCCCTGGGGTCGGGCGAAGCGGAGTTCGTCGTCTTCCGGGACTTAGCCCGAGTCCGAGCCCTGGGTCGGGCGGAGCAGAGTTCGCCGTCTTCCGGGACTTAGCCCGAGTCCGAGCCCTGGGTCGGGCGGAGCGGAGTTCACCGTCTTCCGGGACTTAGCCCGAGTCCGAGCCCTGGGTCGGGCGGAGCGGAGTTCGCCGTCTTCCGGGACTTAGCCCGAGTCCGAGCCCTTGGTCGGGCGGAGCGGAGTTCACCGTCTTCCGGGACTTAGCCCGAGTCCGAGCCCTGGGTCGGGCGGAGCGGAGTTCGCCGTCTTCCGGGACTTAGCCCGAGTCCAAGCCTTGGGTCGGGCGGAGCGGAGTTTCCTATGGTGCCTCCGGCGGGGCCTGACTACCTGTCAGCCTCACTCTGTCAAATGGCACCATAGTCGGAGTGGCGCAGGCGGCGCTGTCCTTCTGTCAGGCCGGTCAGTGGAGCGGCGAAGTGACGGCGGTCACTTCGGCTCTGCCAGGGGGCGCGCGTCAGGATAAAGGTGTCAGGCCACCTTTGCATTAAATGTTCCTGCGACTTGGTCGGTTGGTGCGGCGATTTAGTCAGGGTTGCTTCTTAGCGAAGGCAGGGCCTCGGGCAAGCCGGAAATATGTTCGTCGTTGGAGGGGGGCCTCGGGCGAGACGGAAATCCTCTGGAGTCAGCTGCCCTTGTCCGAGGCTAGGCTCGGGCGAGGCGTGATCGAGTCGCTGAATGGACTGATCCCTGACTTAGTCGCACCCATCAGGCCTTTGCAGCTTTATGCTGATGGGGGTTACCAGCTGAGAATTAGGAGTCTTGAGGGTACCCCTAATTATGGTCCCCGACAGTAGCCCCCGAGCCTCGAAGGGAGTGTTAGCACTCGCTTGGAGGCTTTCGTCGCACTTTTTTGCAAGGGGACCAGCCTTTCTCGGTTGCGCTTTTGTTCCGGTGGGTGTGCGCGAGCGCACCCGCCGGGTGTAGCCCCCGAGGCCTCGGAGGAGTGGTTTCACTCCTATGAGGTCTTAATGCCTCGCGTAATGCTTCGACTGGTCTGGTTGTTCCCTCATGCGAGCTGGCCATAGCCCGGGTGTACGGTCGGGTCCCAAGTTCTCGGGCTGGTATGTTGACGCTGTCAACGGTTCGGCCGGAGCCGGGTTTGCGAGAGCAGCCCCCGAGCCTCTGCACAGGGCGAGAGGGCGATCAGGGACAAACTCGGCTTTTTTACATACGCCCCTGCATCGCCTTTCCGCAAGGAGGAGGGCGGGAAAGCGCCATGTTGCCCTCGATGGGCGCCGAACATGGTGTCTCCGGTGAGCTGCAAGCGGGTAATCCGAGTGGACGTCCGTGCCCCGTTCGTTAGGGGTCGGCTAGGGGCCCAGAGGCACGCCCAAAAGTACCTGCGGGTGATCTGCCGGACCCGGTCCCCTGGCGACGGGGTCCGAGGGCTCGATGCCTCCTTCTGATGGGATTCCGTTACAAGATCGCTCCCGCTGGTCTCGGAAATGTCCTAGGGTACCTCGGGAGCGCAGCCCGAGCCTTGGTTATGTATCGAACGTACCCATGGTCATCCCTCGCTCGGCGTCTGAGGCGACTGTGAACCCTTCGGGGGCCAGCCTTCGAACCCCTAATCAGTAATGGGCACGGAGCCCGAGTAGCCTGAGGCGGCCGTAGAACCCTTCGGGGGGGGGGGGGCGGCCTTCGAACCTCTGACCAGTAGTGGGTGTAGGGCCCACGCGATCTGAGGCGGCTGTCGAACCCTTCGGGGGGCCAGCCTTCGAACCTCTGATCAGTAGGGAGGCTCGGAGCCTGGTTCCTTCACGGGGAAGGACCCTTTTGGGGTATCCCCCTTTCCCGGTCCCTGTTGCAAGAGAGAGAGAAAGAGGAAAAAGGAAAAGGATACGAAATCGAACGACGCGGCGTACCTTTACTGGCGCGGTCATTATGGCGAAGGCGAAGCGTCACCCGCTTTTCCTGCCAGAGGCGCCGCCTGTCCCGCCGCGGAGTTAATGCGACGGGGCGAGTGGTTGGCGGGGCGGTCGTTGCGCGTGCGCGAGTCGTCCGGGGAACGGCTGTTCGCTTTGCGTTTTCGAATCCCGCGTCCCGTCCGAGCGGAATGTTTGAATCGGTCTCGCCTTGGTCTTTATATACCCGGGAGAGGGTCTTGCGACGGTTCTTTGCTCCGCTTCCTGCCTCCTTCTTAGGTTTTCGTAACCCGAGAGACTTAGCCAGAGAAGAGGAAACCGCCACCCGAGAGACTTAGCCAGAGAAGAGGAAACCGCCCTTCCTGCCCCTTGCGCCGCCATCCCTTCCGCTCGGTGATGGCTGACCGGGTGACCATCATCTCGCCGCGCGATCCATGGCCTTTTTTCACGGTGACGGCGAGTGATCTGGAGGACCTGGTTGGCGAGGGTTTACTTCGCCCTCTCACCGATGAGCAGCGACCGGAATGGATTCCTCCCGTGGGCGGAGCCGCTCCATCCCCACCGCCGGGGTACATCGTGAGCTTCGTCTCCTTCCACGAGCGGGGATTCGGTGTGCCGGCGGGCCGCTTTATGCGGGCGATCCTGCACCACTACGAGGTGGAGTTGCACAACCTCACCCCCAACTCCATCTCGCAGGCCGCCATCTTCGTAGCGGTGTGCGAGGGGTACTTGGGGATCGCCCCCCATTGGGATTTGTGGACCCATCTCTTTTTCGCGGAGCTTTTTGCCTCGCCGACAGGGGAGAGGAAAGTCCGCGCAGCGGTGCGGGCCGGCGGCTGCACCCTCCTGCTGAGGCAGTCGTGGGCGTTGCTGTATATTCCTGCCATCCTCGCGTCCTCGAACAAGGGGTGGCAGCGCCGGTGGTTCTACCTCCGGAATGACGGCGAGTTGCTCCTGCCGTTCTCCCAGCGAGTAGTCACCACTGCCGCCGACGCTTGGCGCCACGGGACCCCGCACGAAAGACAGAAGAACCTCGAACCCCTTCTCCAGGCCTTGGAGGTGTTGCGGAAGGGGGGACTCACCGCTGCGGGAGTGATTGCCGCCATCCACCGTCGGAGGGTGCTTCCCTTGGCGGAGCGACGGCTGTCGCTTTGGGAGATGACACCGGAGGCTGACTTGGAGGGCTCGCGGATGTCCTCTGATCCTCTTCCCTTCGACGCCCTCCACGGGCGGGTGTCCGTCGTGTTGGGGAAGCCGGACCCCACCGCCTACTCCCAGCCTTTGATGCGCCCAGACCAAGGGTGCGTGACTCTGGTGAGTGTCCGCTTCTTCATTCCTCTTGCATCGGGTTGCTCCTGGTTCTTACGGTTGGGTTTTCCCCCTTCTTCAGGAGGTGGGGTGGCACAAGCCTTCCCTGCCACGGGTCCCGCAGGATGCGGTGGACCGAGCAGTGCGGCGGGTCGCCGCGGAGGAGAAGAAGAAGAAGAAGGACGCGGAGAAGGCCCGGGCCCGTGAGTGGAGGCGGGCTCGAGACGCCTTGGAGAAGCTTCGTCGCCGGCAAGAGAGGGTGGGGCTCCCGAGGGAGCCGTCGCCGGAAACGCCTGACGACGACGACGATGATGAAGATGATGACGAGGAGGACGACATGGCTGCACGCCTCGGCCTCAGCCCCGACTTGGGGTTTGGCCAGGAGCCGTCAAACCAGCCCCCGAGCGGGCTGATGCCGTCAGTCCCCGGGGTTGGGACGCTGAGGTCCCAGCCCGAGGGGCAGGGGCAATCCGAGAGGGTACCGGACCCCTCGGCTGGAAGAGCTGAGGCGACCCCGGGGAGCCAGGCCGGAGCGTCTACTCCCCGAGAGCCACCGCTCGCGCCGGCAGCGTAGGGGAGCGACCCTCAGGTCGCCGTGACAGTGCCTGGGCAGTCCGCCCCTCGGGCGTCCAGGGTGCTCAAAGCGAGGGTGGTGCCGAAGATGCCGGTGAAGCGGACCTCGGCGGTGGTTCCGGGGGTCCAGGTCCAAGAGACTTCCCCTAGGCACGGTTGATCATGGCCCGGAGTGAGTAAGTATCTCGGAATGTCTTCGTCCTGGCTT
Source organism: Zea mays (assembly GCF_902167145.1). Taxonomy (NCBI): domain Eukaryota; kingdom Viridiplantae; phylum Streptophyta; class Magnoliopsida; order Poales; family Poaceae; genus Zea; species Zea mays. The sequence continues at coordinate 213,162,656 of NC_050096.1, read as the reverse complement.
TTCATTCGTATGTCCCGGCCGTGATTTTCCTTTTTCCCTCAGCAAGCGGAGCCATGGCCTGACCGACCTGGCACCCCGGAAGGCCCTTAAGACGGCGCCGCTCCAGGCCTTGCCGTCCAGCCGACCTTCTCGCAAGGCGTTCCACCGCAGGGGGCTTAGGCGGCACCGGTCGCCGTGGAGCAGGTTCCCGAGGCTGGCTCTTCTGCCGAGGCGGCCATTGTGATAGGGAAGGCGGCTGACGCTAACGTGGTCTCGAGCCCACCGGACGTGTCGGCCATGCCGGCGCCTGCCGCTACTGAAGTCGCTGCCGCCCCCGTCGGAGAGCGATCGGTTGCTGCCGACGTTGAGACGGCTGATACGTCGGCGCTTGGTGCCTCGGAAGAGGGGGCATGGAGACGCAATCCGTCCCGCCGAGCGGTAGCCTCGTCGCTGTGCGGCAGAGCTCCGAGGGCCGGCGCCAGTTGCTCCGGTTCCGGACCCGTGAGGCCTCGGACCCCGTCTTCGTTCTCGACGATGAACGGGAGGACCAGTCCTGGGATGAGCTCCGCGAGTGTGCTGAAGCAACGGTGGGGTCGCTCCGGTCGTCGCTGGAGGTTTTCTGCAGGGACATTCCCAAAATCCTCCAGGTGACGGTTTCAGGCATACCTTTTCTCTTCTGTGACCGAGGCGTTCTTCATGAGGCCCCGCTTCCTTCCCTCAGGATCTGACGGATCGGAGTGCCGCCAAGTCGTCGTTCATCCGCCGCGAGGTCGACGTCTGGGGCTCGCTGCGATCTCTGAGGACCTCGCTCGCCGGGGCTACTGCGCGCCTTTCTCAGCAGGGTGCCGAGGTAGCGGACCTCCAGTTGCTCTGCATCGACCTGAGAGCCGAGGCAGCAGCGGCGCGCGCGGAGGCGGCCGCGATGCGCGCAGAAGCGCAACGGCAGCGGTCGGAGCTCGACCGGGTCGTCGAGGAGCGGGACCAATCTCGGGGCCGGGCTGCCGAGGCCGACAGCCGGGTCGAAACCCTTGCAGCCGACTTAGCCGTAGCCCAGGTCGCAGCCTCGGAGCAGCGTGCCCGAGCCAGAGGTACGCCTTGGCCATCCTTGGTTTTCGTTCCTGTTTGTTTCCTCTGCTTGTGTTTGAGATCTTTCTTCTGGCTATTCGCAGAGCTCGAGTCCGCCCTTGATGAGTCCGCCAAGGTACTTGCCGAGGCGCTTGCCGGGGCGGCCGAGCGGAGGGAGGCTGACCACGTGGCCATGTCCGAAGCCGTCTCGGACGTTTACTGGATCCTTGGCTTCGGCGACGTTCCCTCAGGAAGCTCCCCTCAAAGTCGCCTCCAAGTCTTGGGCGATCACGTGCGCGGCAGACTCCGCGAGGCGCTACACCACGGCGTCAGGCGGGCCTTCGCCGTGCTCGCTTCCCACTACGTTGTGGACCTGGAGGGGGTTAGCAAGGGGTATTGCCTTCCCGACGAAGATGAAGCCGCCCTGGCAGAAGTCCAGAGGCTCGATGCGGCCGCCGCGGGTCAGAGCGCAGTGCTGGCGACCACCTTTGAGGCGGAGATCCTCCCACCTGCGCCGTCGCCGGAAGCCGAGATGGACCTCGTTGAAGGTGGGGACGGAGCTGAAGGCGCGGCTCCTTCCCAAGGCGACGCCTAACTTGTTGGAACAGTTTCTGTTGGATGCGCGTGTGTCTTTCTGCGGCCGCTGAGGCCTAAACACTTTGTTACCGTTGCATGAAGTCGCACTCCTTTTCCTTTTATTTTGCGTGTCCGGCTTCGCCTGTCGGTAGCAGGGTGGCTTCCCCAAGTAGGGGTCACTTTTCGTGGCGGGTGACGAGTGAGATGTCCCTAACCCGGAGGCATGGGAGTACCTCGGCTCGGTCGGCCTTGCCACTTACTGGCACCCACGTTCGCTCCTTGGGGTCCTGCTTCTGACATAGCCGGGGGAACATAAAAGCCTTTTTGTTTGAAAATTTTGGACGCAGAGGGGTTCCCCAATCTTGACGCAGAGCGATAAAGGGGGGTTCCCCCCTTTTTAGCCCCCGAGGGAGGGTCAGGCTCTGCCGAGGCGAGGCTGACCCTTCCTTGACGACTAAGACTTGCGTGGGAGCGAGGTATACGAACAATCTTGAAAACATCTTAAGGGTAGAAGCGACGAAACCGTTGGATGTTCCAAGCGTTGTCGTAGACCTCGCCCTGACTGTTGGCCAGCTTGTACGTTCCGAGCCTCAGAACTTTGGTGGTGACAAGTGGTCCTTCCCGTGGGTGCGTGTAGCCCCCGGGTGCCCCCAACAAGGGCTCGGGGTGCTGTGCGATGGTCGCAATCCTCTCCGGGTGGGCTTCGATGCCCCGCCTGGAGATGATAAACCCCAAGACCAGGATTGAGCTTGGCGCTTTTCGCCTCTTTGATGAACTCCGCCGCCATTAGATTGTGGATCTCCCCGACTATGGCTCTGCGCTTCTCCTCGTCGAATCGGCGCAGAGGCTGCCTGACGGGTCGGGCTCTGGCCCGAATATCCAGCGAGTGCTTGGCGACATCCCTCGGTATGCCGGGCATGTCCGAGGGACTCCACGCGAAGACGTCAGCATTCGCGCGGAGGAAGTCGACGAGCACTGCTTCCTATTTGGGATCGAGCCCGGAGCCGATCTGGATCTGCTTGGAGGCGTCGCTGTGGGGGTCGAGGGAGACGGCCTTAACCGTCTCCACTGGCTCGAAGTTGCCGGCATGACGTTTCACGTCTGGCGCCTCCTTAGAGAGGCTTTCCAAGTCGGAGATGAGGGCCTCGGACTCGGCGAGGGCCTCGGCGTACTCCATGCACTCCACGTCGCATTCGAACGCGTGCTTGTACGTGGGGCCGACGGTGATGACCCCGTTGGGGCCTGGCATCTTGAGCTTCAGGTAGGTGTAGTTGGGGACGGCCATGAACTTCGCGTAGCATGGCCTTCCCAGTACCGCGTGGTAGGTTCCTCGGAACCCGACCACCTCGAACGTCAGAGTCTCCCTTCGGAAGTTGGAGGGCGTTCCGAAGCAGACGGGGAGGTCGAGTCGTCCGAGGGGCTGGACGCGCTTCCCAGGAATGATCCCGTGAAAGGGCGTGGCGCCTGCTCGGACGGAGGACAGATCGACGCGCAGGAGCCCGAGGGTCTCGGCGTAGATGATGTTGAGGCTGCTGCCTCCGTCCATAAGGACCTTGGTGAGCCTGACGTCGCCGATGACGGGGTCGACGACGAGCGGGTATTTCCCCGGGCTCGGCACGTGGTCGGGGTGGTCAGCTTGGTCGAAGGTGATGGGCTTGTCGGACCAGTCTAGGTAGACTGGCGCCGCCACCTTAACCGAGCAGACCTCCCGGCGCTCTTGCTTGCGGTGCCGAGCCGAGGCATTCGTCGCTTGTCCACCGTAGATCATAAAGCAGTCGCGGACCTCGGGGAACTCTCCTGCTTGGTGATCTTCCTTCTTGTCATCGTCACGGGTCCTGCCACCCTCCGTGGGTGGCCCGGCCCTATGGAAGTGGCGCCGAAGCATGACGCACTCCTCAAGGGTGTGCTTGACGGGCCCCTGATGATAGGGGCACGGCTCCTTGAGCATCTTGTCGAAGAGGTTGGCACCTCCGGGGGGTTTCCGTGGGTTCTTGTACTCGGCGGCAGCGACAAGGTCCGTGTCGGCAGCGTCGCGTTTCGCTTGCGACTTCTTCTTGCCTTTCTTCTTGGCGCCGCGCTGAGTTGACGCCTCGAGAGCATCTTCCGAGGGCGGCCCTGGGGCTACTTGTCCTTTCGGAAGATGGCCTCAACCGCCTCCTGGCCGGAGGCGAACTTGGTGGCGATGTCCATCAGCTCGCTCGCCCTGGTGGGGGTCTTGCGACCCAACTTGCTCACCAGGTCGCGGCAGGTGGTGCCGGCGAGGAACGCGCCAATGACATTCGAGTCGGTGATGTTGGGCAGCTCGGTGCGCTGCTTCGAGAATCGCCGGATGTAGTCCTGGAGGGACTCTCCCGGCAGTTGCCGGCAGCTTCGGAGGTCCCAGGAATTCCTGGGGCGCACATACGTGCCCTGGAAATTGCCGGCGAAAGCTTGGACTAGGTCGTCCCAGTTGGAGATCTGCCCCGGGGGCAGGTGCTCCAACCAGGCGCGAGCGGAGTCGGAGAGGAACAAGGGGAGGTTGCGGATGATGAGGTTGTCATCGTCCGTTCCACCCAGTTGGCAGGCCAGACGGTAGTCCGCGAGCCACAGTTCCGGTCTCGTCTCCCCCGAGTACTTTGTGATAGTAGTCGGGGGTCGGAACCGGGTCGGGAACAGCGCCCGTCGGATGGCCCGGCTGAAGGCCTGCGGACCGGGCGGTTCGGGTGAGGGACTCCGATCCTCCCCGCTGTCGTAGCGTCCCCCACGCCTGGGGTGGTAGCCTCGGCGCACCCTCTCGTTGAGGTGGGCCCGACGGTCGCGGTGATGGTGCTCGTTGCCGAGGCGGCCCGGGGCCGCAGGCGCGGTGTTGCGCGTGCGCTCGGTGTAGACCGAGGCTTCCCGCATGAATCGGAAAGTCGCGGCATGAGGTTCCGAGGGGCATCCCTGCCTTCGGAAGGCAGAGCTCTCGGCCCGTCGGACCGCGGCGCCTTCCAGGAGATTCTTGAGCTCCCCCTGGATTCGCCGGCCCTCGGTGGTTGATGGCTCCGGCATCGCGCGGAGAAGCATCGCTGCGGCAGCCAGGTTCTGGCCGACGCCACTAGATGCGGGTGGCGGCCTGACCCTGGCGTCTTCAGCGACGCGGTGCTGGAAACCCTGGGGCAGATGACGTATTTCTCCGGCCGGGGGTTGGCCCGCCCATGCCTGCCCGACGTCCCGGCGGATCGGCTCAAGCGCCCCTGCTCCCTCGTCGAACCTGGCCTGCGCCCCGCGGATTTGCTCGAGCTGTGGGTCATGGCCCCCCGCCTGAACGGGGACCACAGCTAGCTCCCGTGGGATGTCGACGCGGGGCACTGGCCTAGGGAGATCACCGTCCTCCGGCATGCCGAGATGATTGCCTTCGGAGGGACCCCCTAGATCGACGTGGAAACATTCGCGGCTTGGGCCGCAGTCCTCGTCGCCGAGGCTGCGGCTACCGTCGGAACAGTCGGAAAGGCAGTAGTCACATGCGGTCATGAAGTCCCGCATGGCACTGGGGTTGCCAAGTCCAGAGAAATCCCAACAGATGCTGGGCCCATCGTCTTCCTCGGACCCATAGGGCCCGTAGGTCGGGACGTCCGTTAGCCGGTCCCAAGGCGACCGCATGCGAAACCCCAGAGGGTTTTGACTCGCCTTTACGAGAGCGTCCGCCAAAGCGAGGTCGCTAGGCGGGTTGAGGCTGAATCCAAATGACGTAGGATGGGAATCGGTCGGTACCTTTTGGTCGACGAGCGGCGATGAAGTCACGTCGGGGACTGACTGCACCGCCGTCTCAGGTGCGAGGGTGACGTCCAACAAGCTCTCCACGAGCGCGCTGGCGTCGTCCGCTTGCTCGGGATGGGCGTGTCGCAAGGAGACGGCGCTCGTCTTCGACTCAGGCGCGAAGTCGATACCCGGTGTGCCCCTCGTTGGGGTGCCGGCGCTGTCGGCTCGCTCAACAGCCCACGAGGCGCTGCCTCATGCTTGGCCTTGGTCGCCCTGCCTTCCCCTCCGTCGGCGGGGGAAAGGGCAGGATGAGCTTGAAGGTCGTTCTTCCACCACGCGGGGAAGACGTTGTCGATTCCATCGCCGGCGGGCGGGTCGTCGGCCGCCATTGTCGTCGTCGCGCGGCGGTGGAAGGAGTATCATGTCGTAGCCGCCGTCGAGGGACATGAACTCAAGACTCCCGAAACGGAGCACCGTCCCGGGTTGGAGAGGTTGTTGGAGACTGCCCATCTGGAGCTTGACGGGAAGCTGTTCGTCAACACGCAGCAGGCCCCTACCTGGCGCGCCAACTGTCGGCGTTTCGAGACCGGGGGGTCCCTGGGCCAACGAGTGAGTGTCGCCGCGTGCCCCAGCCCAGATGGGTCGAGCGCGAGGGCGAGCACGAAGGGGGGAGAGCGAGGCGGCCGGAGACCGGCGTGAGAGAGGTGGGAATCCCGCGGCCTTCGTGTTCGTCCCGCGCCCAGGTCGGGTGCGCTTGCAGTAGGGGGTTACAAGCGTCCACACGGGAGAGGGAGCGAGCGGCCCCAAGCGAGTGCCTGTCTCGTCCTCGTCCCCGCGCGGCCAACCCTCTCTAAGAGGGCCCTGGTCCTTCCTTTTATAGGCGTAAGGAGAGGATCCAGGTGTACAATGGGGGGTGTAGCAGAGTGCTACGTGTCTAGCGGGGGAGAGCTAGCGCCCTAAGTACATGCCGTCGTGGCAGCCGGAGAGATTCTGGCACCCAGCTGGTGTGATGTCGTGGCCGTCGGAGGAGCGATGGAGCCTGGCGCAGGGATAGCTGTCGGAGCGGTTGGGTCCTTGCTGACATCCTCTTGCTTCCGTAAGGGGGTTGAGAGCCGCCGTCGTCACAGAGCATGTGGGGCGCCATCATTGCCTATCTGGCGGAGCTAGCCAGATGGGACACCGGTCTGGTTCCCCGTGGCCTGAGTCGGCTCGGGGTAGGGTGATGATGGCGCCTCCTGTTGACGTGGCTGGCCTGCGCCCTAGGTTGGGCGATGCGGAGGCTCCTCCGAAGCCGAGGTCGAGTCTGTCTTCCGTGGCTGAGGCCGAGTCCGAGCCCCTGGGTCGGGCGAGGCGGAGGTCGTCGGCTGAGGCCAGGGCAGAGTCCAAGCCCTGGGTCGGGCGGAGCGGAGTTCGCCGTCTTCCGGGACTTAGCTCGAGTCCGAGCCCTGGGTCGGGCGGAGCGGAGTTCGCCGTCTTCCGGGACTTAGCCCGAGTCCGAGCCCTGGGTCGGGCGGAGCGGAGTTCGCCGTCTTCCGGGACTTAGCCCGAGTCCGAGCCCTGGGTCGGGCGGAGCGGAGTTCGCCGTCTTCCGGGACTTAGCCCGAGTCCGAGCCCTGGGTCGGGCGGAGCGGAGTTCGCCGTCTTCCGGGACTTAGCCCGAGTCCGAGCCCTGGGTCAGGCGGAGCGGAGTTTCCTATGGTGCCTCCGGCGGGGCCTGACTGCCTGTCAACCTCACTCTGTCAAATGGCACCGCAGTCGGAGTGGCGCAGGCGGCACTGTCCTTCTGTCAGGCCGGTCAGTGGAGCGGCGAAGTGACGGCGGTCACTTCGGCTCTGCCGGGGGGCGCGCGCCAGGATAAAGGTGTCAGGCCACCTTTGCATTAAATGTTCCTGCGACTTGGTCGGTTGGTGCGGCGATTTAGTCAGGGTTGCTTCTTAGCGAAGGCAGGGCCTCGGGCGAGCCGGAAATATGTTCGCCGTTGGAGGGGGGCCTCGAGCGAGACAGAAATCCTCCGGGGTCGGCTGCCCTTGTCCGAGGCTAGGCTCGGGCGAGGCGTGATCGAGTCGCTGAATGGACTGATCCCTGACTTAGTCGCACCCATCAGGCCTTTGTAGCTTTATGCTGATGGGGGTTACCAGCTGAGAATTAGGAGTCTTGAGGGTACCCCTAATTATGGTCCCCGACAAGTGTGTTATCCACTAAAGCTATTACCTTATGGTGGTACATGCTAAGATGCCCAACTATACTGTTTCAATCAATCAAAGAAGCAAATCAAGCATTTATCATCAGAACAATCAACCAACATTTTTTTAATAGAGAAAATAGTTTTAATTTTTTTTGTCTTAGGTCTCCTATCTCTTAAAAGTTCATCAATGTAGGATTCCAAGGTATGAAATCTATCTTGTCTTAGAGTAGGAAAGATACGAGTAATTAGAGTATGACAGCAAAAGGTGAGACAAGGTCAAGATAAGATAAGTATAGAATGAATTAGAGTAAGGTAAGTAGGTAAGGATTTGTCCATTTCTAACTAGGTTTCGTCCTACAATCAACATTTCCTCTGATACCACTTCTGTCACACCCGGGCTTTAAGGGACAAAGCCGGGTGCATCTCATACATGCGCCAAAGAAGACAACACATATAATAACAGAGTGTATAGAGACAAATGTTACAATAATCAGAGTATTTGTTACATAGCGGAAGACTTACAAAAATAAAGGATAAACATAACAGGATCTAAAATCCATCCATGGCGCCAGAAAGTCAACTGGGAGACGACGACCTAGACCTCTCACGAACACAGCGCAACCTCCACCATGCGCCAACTAGTGATACCTGTTCTTGACCTGTGGGGGGTGTGAGACAGCAAGGGTGAGCTCACACATGTTCATCGCTCAACAAGTTGTGGGGAATAATGTGGCATGAACTCACCAAAGGTGGGAGTTCATGAAGTGTAAGGCTGATCAACAATAGAGGTTAAAGCTGAGCATTGCTTTTATAAGTTGGTCAAATTTTATTAGCAATTACTAAATGTAAGTAAATACCAAAGCATAATAAAATAATAGAACAAAATTAATAATCCCATGCAAATGCAAATGACAAATTGAGTTTAGGTTCCATAATTTAATCATCAAAGAGTCTTGAGCTACTCGTGACCGTGAGCTCGGCTAGTATATCAGTTTTACACTCTGCAGAGGTTGTACCCTTTACCCACAAGTCGTGTTTCCCATGTCGCCAGGGTTAGCTAGGCCCTTAGACACTACCAAGGTAAATGGCTAGGGATCCACTACAAGGCCTTTACAAAGTTCCACTAGCTTCCGAAAACCCGCTACAGTTTATGGGAAGAGCACTTGCAAGAATCCCCCGTCTGACCGCCATCGTAGCAAAATCAACCCGAGAACCTCCTTGCATGCAACTCCCCTACTGCCCTTGCCCCTTTCGAGTAAGGTAGTCTTCCACTAGCTTTCCTAATTAGTTAGCCAAGGGGTCCCATTCCTCCCTTATGGTGGCACGTGTTTCTCAAGTTAAGCTCCATGTTCTAATTAACAATAATATAATGATCTTGACATGAACATAAGTAAAATAACAGAATAACTGGAACATGGATATAATGAAATATTAACCCAAAACCATATAAAGCAATAGCAAAACTACCCATGTGATTCAGGGGTAAACAAGGTAAAATGGATAAACAGACTAGGGTGACCTATTGGGTCCCATCAAAATTAAACCTATGCATGGTAAATGATTATAAAGAACATTATTGGGTAACAAAAGTGAATCAAGGGCACAACTTGCCTGGCACTTGAGGTTCCAGGTACCAACTTGCTTTTCAGATGACACGTGTCCTCGCGCTAGTCGTAGCAATACAAACAAACATGGTATAGATAAAATTAACATCACACCAAACATAAGTACAAACTGAATAATAATAATCTACGTGTTGCTACGAGATCGTGGGAACGAGAATCACTAAAATCGTAGTCGATTAAGGGGTTATGATTTTATAAAAGATTTGTGTGATTAAAATATTAAACTATATTATAAATATGAGAGATTATTCTATAAATAAATACCTCAACTTAATCTAAGTTATAACTTGACCATAGATTTATTCTATTAGATTATAATGATAAGTAGATTAACAAGACTAACCAACATAGATTAAATAAAGATCTAATTATAAAATAATGATACATGGTATAATCAATGTTGTTACTGCGTAGTAAATACTTATACGAAACTAACGCAACTGTTACGAGTCAAATCGGAATTAAAATGAAGGAGTTATGAATTTATGAAGTTTTAAGTGTTGAATAACATATTAATTAGGATATTAATTTCAATATGGCTTTCATGTTAAAACAGTGTTACCAAGGGATAAACATAATTAATACAAAATTATAGGAACTAGAATGGATTAATTTGGACCATATATGAATTTTCTATGAATAAAATAGGTTTCTACAATTATTCCTATAGTCACAAATCAATTTATAAATATTTTCACTGATTTACCCACACTTTGGACTGCGCGCACTATTTACAGAAACCCTAGTGGCTACGGCGCAAGTTGTCTAAGACATAGAGAACAGTGAGCGGGGATGGCGCGTTGTTTTCTAGAAATCGTAGGGGCTTCTTAAGAAGAATACCCAGCCGAAGGGGTGCCATTGTTTCCCCGCCGTCGGATCGAATTCTAACGACTCAGATTAGATCGAGCGTGCACCCGAACCGGTACGCCACGTCCGCGCTTGGATCACGATCCCGCGGCCCGCAGTGTGCCACACCAACACAAAATCTGATCCGCACGCCCGAGATCCAACGGTGTAGATCTAAACTATGCCTTAGCAGCACACGGACTAAATCGAGACCGTCTCCTTGCGATCGAACGGTCAGATCCGATTAACCCAACTCTGCACGTAGTCGTGGCGGCACCGACCATCCCGCGGTGGCACTCTCGCCACCGCGGCGACCACCGCCCCATACCTAGAATCGACTAGTCCTACACGATGCATACATCAACGCGGAGCGGATTGGGGTGGTTCTTACCAAGTTGTAGACGTAGTTGCTCCCGGCCGCGGTGGTTCGTGGTACGGCGGCGACGATGGAAGACTGGCGAGCAATTCACGGCCCAGCCGATACAATCTCCACTCGCCGAGGCCACAAGCAGGCACGTGGTGATCTCCAGAAGCTCCAAGACCAGCTACGCCCCCCCCAATTTGAGTTTACACAGAAATCTTCCCCGGCGGCACCCTTCTTTCTCCTCCTCTGCCAATGGCGCGCGCGGCGTGGAGTACTCGGGCGACTAGGGTTGGTTGAGGGTGCCGGGTCAGCTGGGCGTTGGCTTTATAGCGCAGAGACGTGGGGAAAATACGCAGGACCGGTTCGCTAACGACTTCCCCCCACACGGAGCTATCGGTGAGGTTCACGACATCCGTTGCGACGGCTCAAAGAGGAGGTGGAGAGCGCAGCTGACAGTAGGCTCGGCTATTTACGGTCTGGGGACTAGGCGCCCGCGCGCAGGTCTCGGCAATCGGTGGAGGTGGGTTGAGCTATTCAGCCGAGACGAAGGATCCTCCGCCAAACACACGCGCGCGGTTGAGTTTGGTTCCGCGAAGAAGACGCACAGAACGGAGGGGATACGACTGACCTCATGGCCCCACGAGTCGGCGGCGTATAAAGAAGTGGATGAAGCGTGGGCCCCGCCTGCAGCGAGCGCAAGCGCGGAACTAGACTGCGCAGCGCGCGTGGAGGCAGAATTAATGGGCCGCCAGAGCACCATGGCCCAAGTGTTGTTTTCTATTTTTTCCATTTCCTTTTTTGATTTATTCTCTTTTCTCATTTTAGATTTCGAATTTTAAATTTAAACTCAGTTGTGAACTTGCACATATATCAAGTGTTCCAATTCAAATCCTGTGATAAAAATATTTATCTGTATATTTATTCTCTTTTTCTTTTCTTGATTATTTCTCATTTTCAAATATTCAAGTTAGTCATTAATTCTCAACTTTGGATATGAATTCATTACTATTAGTGACTTTTATTATTATTAAATACACATACAAATAAAAGCCAACATGATGCATATTTTTGTGGTATGTTATTATTATTATTATTAATCATTTGTTTTTTACATGTGGTGTTCTCATGTGATGGAAAGTAGATACAACACACACATATAAATAAAGGAAATAACTTTTCTCCTTTTATGTTGACTTTTACAAGTTGGGTATTACATAATGCCATTTGCAATATTCTTAACTCTGCTTCAGATTATTTTCCTCAAACCATATGCATCATTGATAGAGAAAGTTTTTGCCAACATGGTACAATAATCTTTGAGTTTTATGTGATCTCATGATTTCAATGAGATGAGTTAAGAAGTGAAAGGGAATGGAGTTTAATCCATTTCTACACTTGTTTTGGTGTTTAGTGACCACCACAACCATATGTACTAACTAGTTTACCAAGTATATGTTCACAACTTCATAAGATTAACAATTATGTTTCTAAAACAGCTCAAATCCAGCCAAAAAGGGGTAAAACTTAGATAAGATTAACTTGCAGTTCAACACCATAGATAAGTTCTAAACACCCCTAGGAACCTATCTGATCTATCTGGGGAGGTTGGAAAGCTCAGGTTTGAAGTTTCACCCTTTTTTAGCTAAGTTGTGCCAAAATTATAATATGAGTTTGAGAATTCAAAACGACCAATTTTCGTGACTTAGACTAGTTGGCTAGTGCCTAGATATGTTTGTCTAAGTCATAGGAACAACCTTAAGTACAACCTAATCGATTTAAAGAAGATTTGCCAAAGTTTGCCAAATTTCAGGTGAGCAGAGGCGCATTGGACCTAGTGAGCAGAGAGGTTGCAAACTTGGCTTCAGTCGACTGGTGCACTAGACTAGTTCGGTGGCGCACCAGATCGATTACGTAGAGAGGGTGTAAATGGACTTTATCAATTGGTGCACTAGACCTTCACACTGGTGACACACCGGACCTGTTAGGATTCAACGGTCAACTTCAGTTTCAATGCCTGGATGGTGTGGCATTCAACGTTGCAGGGTCTAATGGTGCCCTGGACTAGTCTGGTGCTCTCTGATAGGACTGATCTCGTTAGAATGGTCACCTACTACACCAGTATGTGAGAGGTCTAGTGCACCAGACCGACACTGTTCAAGTTTCGGTGCACCTGAAAACTATGCAGATTTTCCCACTTCTCTCCAACGGCTATGTGGGTAGTTGGGGGCTATAAAGCACATTGAAGACACAAGGGCTAGAGCAAACCTTCATACATTCATTGCAACAACTCCAAGCCATCCAAAGCTACACAAGTGTCATATTCAAGTGAAAGGGAAATGTGCATTTGGGCCATTTCTAAGTGTTTTTGGTGATTAACTGTTCAACACACCACTATGAATTGACCATCTTGGTATAAGCATGAGCATAGGTGTTTACAAAGCAAATTGAAGCAGACAAGTCCAAAAGTTTGTTAAAAATAAGAAAAGAACTTTAGGGGCTTGAGTTTAGGCATATTGCAAACCATTATGAATCAAAGTGATAAAGGTTTGTCTCTAGCGCTTAGTCAATTGTTTTAAGTGCTAACAATGTTCATCTAAGTGCTAGGGAACATCTAAAGACCAGCTAAAAGAAGGGAGGAAGTTTGGCTCAAGACAAGAGAAGTTGGGCCAGCCTGGGTACCACCGGACAGTCCAGTGTGCACTAGACATGTCTGGTGCTCGGCCTGATCAGCTGGCCAACTAGCTGCTCTTGGGAAATTACCGAGGCTTGCCGGCTAAAATTCACCAAATAGTCTGGTGTGCACTGGACATGTCCGGTGTGCGAGGCGAGCAATGGCTCTTCGTCCGTGCCAAAGGCCAGCCACGCGATCAGCGCCAGCCAAGTTAGCAGGCAACATTTGGGATGGGTCACCGAACATGTTCGGTGTGCCACCGGACAGTCTGGTGCCCAACCCAAAAAGGAACACATCCAATCAGGCGATTCGATGGTAGTTGCACATTGGCTGTTGTAACACCCTGAATTTGGGAGTATAAAATTTCTTTTCTAATATTCACCAAATTCAGGTGTTACCCTCTCTTTTCCTTGCTTTTCTTTTCTTTTTCTAAAGAATGGAGTGTTATTCTGTTATATATTAGCGTAAGTCTACTGAATTGAACCCTAGAGAAGCTTTGCGTGCTGCATTTCATGCTGAAGTATTGTTTTGTTTGCTATCGCATTTAAGTTATTTGTGCATCATCTAAAATGGACAAATATATTTATTTATATGAATGTATATCTAGGCCTATATATAACAAAAGGGAAGAGAGAAAAGCTAAATTCAAAATGAAAATAGAAAAAGAAACCCGCACCTATTCCCTCCCCTCACCCTCGGCCTTTTGGCCAAGCTCCTGGCCCACCAGCGCCTATGCGCATGTGGAGACACCCGTGTTGTAGCCATCTCGCTGCGCTGAGGGGCCCACCTTTCATCTTTGCCTCTTCGTCGTAACCACTTCTCCTGCGCACTCGGATGAGTCCGCGCCAGTGAACTCGGTAACCGTCCACGTCGCAGTATAAAGCTCTTCCTTCCCCGTCCAGCGATTATCCTTTTCCTGCTCTTGCGCTCTCGCAGTTTCTCCTCAGCCGCTCACCAAGTTCACTGGCGTCGACGAGACATCGAGCGCTGCATCGCCTGGTGACTATCCATCTGGCCCGGAACACTGCCGTAGCACGTCGAGTCTCCCCGTGCCAATCTCCACCGTCGCCAGGAATCCGCCGTGAGCACAGGTTATCCCTCTTCCCCTCCCCCATGTTGCTCCTTTCCTCCCTCGCGCGCGCCCCTGCACTTGGTCGGTGAGGCCCCATGGCGTGGGCGCAGTTTCCCTATCGTGGCCATGGCCGAGCAGGCCACATGCCGGGCGGAACCCCCCTGGGTGCAGGCATGGCTCACGGCATCTGCACCAGTCTTGCCCCTAGACAGCGTCATGAAGACCACCGCGCGGCATTAGCTCTTTCTCCCCCCTCCATGGTCGCATGCTGCGTGCGGGCAGGGCCTGCTGGCCGGTGCCACTCCTAGTGCCGGTGCGCCGCCTCCTCTGTCCGGCGAACTGCTGCTGCATGCCCAGGCAGTCGTGCCGCCGGCGAGTCTCCACCCCGGTCGACGATCCCTGTCCTCCCCGTGTTGCACCGCGCGCGTTCTCAAGGTTGAAGAAAAAAACACGGTTTCACCCAGGCATGCGATAAAAGGAAGGAGCACCGATAGGGACCACCTACCAGCTTGCTCCCACGCTCGATCTACATGTAGAAAAAATTGGAAAAAAACAACCGGGTCCCACACTCGCATGCGATTTCCACCTTCCCACGTTTTCCTCTATCCGTGCGTTTGGAACAAGACCACCTGGGCCCCACCGCATGCACGGCATGCAGAACGAAAGTCATTGCATGTTTCATTAATTAGTTAATTAATGGTTCGGTTAATTAATTGGTCGCATGTTTCAGTTAATTAATTAATTAATTTATGGTTTGTCTGATGATTATTAAAATACCAATATAATTTATAGTTTTAAGTTGCACTTTATAAATATACGTTAACGGCATTAATACCAACCTAAACACTTTTCATTTAATACTTGTTTATTATAAACACGTTATCTGTTAGCGAGTATCGTGCGTTGTCGCGCACATTATTTCGTGTATCAGTCGTGCGCCGTGTGCGCATCACCGTGCTATTTGTGCCGTAGCGGTGTCGCGCGTGCTGTTCCGCAAGTGGTGGCGTGCTGATTCGCGCATCATTCGCGTTCGTCGCGCGCGCTATTTCGTGTATCGTCAGCGTGCTATGTCGCGCGTGTCCGCGCGTCGTTTGCACGCTGTCGTGCTGTTTCACGTGTCATAAATTCATCTCGCTTAGAATCTCTCTTTTTAATTAAATTATTTATTTAACTGATAGCCGTTAGTGTAGCAGATTAATTGAACTGGCTGATGTATAATATTTATATTTGATAAAGTTGAACTAAAAGTTATAGCTAATACTTGTTCAACGTTAACGCGCCAACTTCCCAACCGTAGCTCCGACTATCGCATTTCTTTTTCCTCGCGTGACCGTAGTAACACGCTCTATTTCGTTTTGCATGCTTTATTATGTTCTCCTTGGCATGGTGTAATGTTCTTATGCATATATATGTTTGTTTGCTTGTGCCTGTTTGTCTTCGCTTTGCGTCGCGAACAGATTGCGATCTGTTTCCGAGCTTTAAGGGATCAAAGATCGAGCGTTGGCGACCAAGAGATCAAGCTTTTTGAGGTCTACAACATTGAACACCCTGAGCATCTGTTTGGTGAAGGCAAGTGTCCTCTGACCCATTATGTCCCATTTACTTTATAATACACTGTCCCGCATACTATGAACAACCTAAGGATTTACTAGCTTTCTATTTACCTTGCCCTTGATTTACCTTTTGGGTTACTATGGTTAGCCACATGCTAGCGCTTTACTTTAATCAATGAACATGATGAGATACAATGATGATACTATGATTTTATTCTAGATATGATGATATACTTGTGGCATTTAGGGGACTCGGGCTGTTTCTCGAGTACCTCTCCGTAAGGACCTGTTCGTTGAGAGACCACCCGGGATAACAGTGCAACCATGAGGGTGAAATGGGATGCCCTTAGCTAATTAATTAGAGGAACTAGAGGTGTAGTTGCTTCGCCGTCGTGCCGTCAATGGGGTCCAGGCACAGTGCTTGCTCTGCCGGGGCTGAGTGCCGAGGTTCTTTCGTTTTGCTTTGGTTAGTCACTCTCCTGCGGGGAGAGGTACTGTGTTTATCAAACTGGAGAAACCTAACGGGCGGCTATGACCTCTAGGGAATCTTTGTAAAGGCTACGTAGTGATACCCTGCCGGACCACCTAGGAAGTGATCAATGGGGAGTCATGATCCTCGGGCAAAACGGGAATCACGACTCATGGGTAAAGTGTGCGACCTCTGCAGAGGGTAATGAAACTGATATATCAGCCGTGCTCACGGTTATGAGCAGCCTTGGGATCCTCTTTGATTAGAGATACAGATGGTTCGAGATACAATGGTTCTTTTTATTATTTCGGTTCGATGATGATAATGAGGTTTCCTCGATGAGGAAATGGTTCACGGGTTGGTTATATGATAAAACTTGGCTTCCACTAATAATAAATACCTGACCAACTAAAAGCAATCTGCTTTGACCTTAACCCAACATAAAGCTAGTCCACTTCAGCCAAACAGGACATTTGCTGAGTACGTTGATGTGTACTTATCCTTGCTTTCACAAAACACCAGGTTGCCTTTGGTGCAATCTATGCTCAGGTAAAGAAGAAGGCGTCGAGGCGGATCTCCAGGAGTTCCAGGACTTCGACGAGTTCAAGGATTAGGCTAGCGATCACCCCCAGTCAGCTGCCTGTAGTGGGTTTATTTACGTTGGCTACGTTTCTATTCTGTGTACTTTGATGATATTATGTAAATGACTCTAGTCTTTATATTATTACTTACTCTTTATTGTTATTCGAAGCATTGTGCTATGATGAGTCATTTATGTAATCGCCGTGTACGTGAATTTCTGATCCTGGCACGTACATGGTTCGCATTCGGTTTACCTTCCAAAACCGGGTGTGACATAAGTGGTATCAAAGCCGTGCTGACTGTAGGACCGCTAGCCTAGAGTAACATTGGCCGTTTTAAGGACTTATTGACTATTACTTCACCTCATCCTTGATTCTGCTTCAAAATATTAGTCACCTCGACTAATTTTATGTTGTGCTTCTATATGCCCCCTTGCCAAAAGTATTTTATCCTATTATGGTCTAACCTTTCTCAATCCACTAGATCTGATCTTACTCTTGTGCTTGCGACATCTTTGTAGATGCCCCTGACCATAACATTTTTGTTTGTTGGGATTCTTCCCTCTTCCGTCATTAAATTGCTACCCTTTGACTATTTTTATTCCCTTAGTATTGACATGCTCATACTCCTAGACTCTTCAATACTCTTATTTTAAATACTAACATCTGAATGTCTACTGCCTACTTAAAAACTTCAGTTTATATGTCCATGAATTTCTTGTCCTCTGAAATCCCTTCTTATTCCGTTGTTAAGATTGTTATCCTTTGCCTTTTCTATTCCCTTGTCTTGGTATGCCTGTATCCTTAGGGTATTGCATACTCTTGTCTTTCTAGATTTGCTTATCTTTATACCCTAATGTTTGTTTATAAACGCTTCAGTTAGCATGCCCTTGACCACCCTCGTTTCTCGATGATCCATGAGCATTCATTTTATTTTGCACATTCTTAGTGATCTCGTTAATTCCTTGTAGCTTCCTTCAGTTATGAATTTTTACTTCAACCCTTCTGTTGGAACCATACCTATCTTACCCTTAATTATTTTCTCCACTTTGCCACTTCGCGAGTCCTACCTTAACTCTATCCTTGGTTATGCTTTTCACGATCATCATCTTTACCCTTGTTGCCTCTATATCTTACCTTGATGCTTATAGTATACCCATCCTAAAAAAAACCTTTTCTCCTCCATCCTAATCTTGTAGTTGTATTTTACCTATTTACCCTCGGTTGTATTCTCTTCATTGTCTCTTGCGAATTTTTTAACTCCACCCTTTGTTGTTTGTTATTACCTTTACCTTCATCGTCTCTCCATCTTACCTTGATGACTATCTTATGTCTATTATCTAAAATTCCCTCACCCATCTTGATTCAAGGGAAGTGTTTTACTTATCCCGCCCTTGGTCGGAACCTCGTCTTTGCTAGGTGTGAGTCTTATCTTAACTTCATCCTTTGTTGTACTCATACCACTGGCTCTTCTATGCCTTCATCTTTTCTCTTATACCCTTGTCCGTTATCTCCTTTGACCCTTGTGATATTTATGTCTCCTACCTAAATGCTTACCTCGAGCTTATCCTTTAGAAGCCTTCCTTTTTTTTCAACCCAGTTTGAGAGTTGTTAGTTACCTATCTCTCCCTTGATTTCTTTTCGCTCCTTAACACCTTACAAGTGTTGTGTTAAATCCATCCCCTGTTGTGTTTTTATTTGCTATCACCCTCACCTTGCAGTCCATCGATCTTGCCTTGATACTCATCTTTATTCCTACTTAAAAATCCCCTCTTCCACCTCAATTTGAGAGTGGCAGTTTACCTATCTGGCCCTTGGACGCACCTTCTCCTTTTCCATTTGCAGGTTCTGTCTTAACTCCATCCTTTATGATACTTATATCTGTTGTTCTTATGCTTATTTACCTTCTCTCTTATATCCTTGTCCGTTACCACCTTTAAAACCCTTGTGATACTTATGCCCTTGTCTTCCTACCTACCTTGAACCTACCCTTTAAAGCCTCCTCTTTTCCATCTCTGTTCGAGGATAATGCCTCATCTATTTCATCATTGACTGCTCCCTCTTCTTTGACACCTTGCCAGTTTTGTCCAAAATACATCCGGTGTTTGTGTGTTTGTCTGTTATCACCTTAACCCTTGTCATCCCTCGACCTTTACCTTGATGCTTATCTTATGCCTACCTTTTGAATTATCATCTTTCCCATCTCGATTTGAGAATGGTGTTTTACCTATCCAGACCTTGGTTGCATTCTCTCCCTGTCGGTTACAATCCTTGCTTTAGCTCCATCCTTTATTATGCTCATGCCCCATCCTTCATGACTTATCACCCTCCTTGTCTTTTGATGGCCTTAGAGTAGTTTCCCCTAGGTAAGGAAAGACCACCAGCTAGTTAACATTAACGTGTAGCAACGAGATGTTTGTTGTTGTGTGCTCATGATGTTTGTCCTTCTGTTATGACTGATTTGCTTCTTTGTAATGAGTGTTGATGTGTTGTGGCCCTTGGTCCACAATGACATCAATTTACTAGTTGAGTGCC
Source organism: Zea mays (assembly GCF_902167145.1). Taxonomy (NCBI): domain Eukaryota; kingdom Viridiplantae; phylum Streptophyta; class Magnoliopsida; order Poales; family Poaceae; genus Zea; species Zea mays. The sequence continues at coordinate 213,143,415 of NC_050096.1, read as the reverse complement.
ATAGAGTTAAGTAGTTGGGTTCTCCCGCTTCTCTCTCTAATCCGTCTATACTTACCATTTCTCGCTATTCTTTCCACTTGCACCTGTCCATTTTGAAACCTCCAACTCCTCCAAATCAGTCAAGATCAGAGTCGGCAGCATCTTCACCAAGTGCATATCAATGCTCCTGTTAAAGGGGGTTAGTCGTTAACCCCAATGAAGACAATGCGATCAACATCAACCAACAAGATCAGAATGGCGCAGCGAAAGCGTGTGTGAGTCCTAACCCACAGGTCTAGGAGATCCTCAAGAATTGCATCAACCGGTCTCAAGCATCTGAAGGTCGAAGCAACCAGTCCACAAGTTAAGCTTGTAGAGTCAAAGTCAAATCAAGAAAGCCGTGAACAACCTATGAACCAACCTTGTTTTCTTGCTAGCTTCTTCTTGAATCTCGGGGGCGAGATTCCTGTTAAGGGGGTTAGAATTGTAACACCCTGAATTTGGGAGTATAAAATTTCTTTTCTAATATTCACCAAATTCAGGTGTTACCCTCTCTTTTCCTTGCTTTTCTTTTCTTTTTCTAAAGAATGGAGTGTTATTCTGTTATATATTAGCGTAAGTCTACTGAATTGAACCCTAGAGAAGCTTTGCGTGCTGCATTTCATGCTGAAGTATTGTTTTGTTTGCTATCGCATTTAAGTTATTTGTGCATCATCTAAAATGGACAAATATATTTATTTATATGAATGTATATCTAGGCCTATATATAACAAAAGGGAAGAGAGAAAAGCTAAATTCAAAATGAAAATAGAAAAAGAAACCCGCACCTATTCCCTCCCCTCACCCTCGGCCTTTTGGCCAAGCTCCTGGCCCACCAGCGCCTATGCGCATGTGGAGACACCCGTGTTGTAGCCATCTCGCTGCGCTGAGGGGCCCACCTTTCATCTTTGCCTCTTCGTCGTAACCACTTCTCCTGCGCACTCGGATGAGTCCGCGCCAGTGAACTCGGTAACCGTCCACGTCGCAGTATAAAGCTCTTCCTTCCCCGTCCAGCGATTATCCTTTTCCTGCTCTTGCGCTCTCGCAGTTTCTCCTCAGCCGCTCACCAAGTTCACTGGCGTCGACGAGACATCGAGCGCTGCATCGCCTGGTGACTATCCATCTGGCCCGGAACACTGCCGTAGCACGTCGAGTCTCCCCGTGCCAATCTCCACCGTCGCCAGGAATCCGCCGTGAGCACAGGTTATCCCTCTTCCCCTCCCCCATGTTGCTCCTTTCCTCCCTCGCGCGCGCCCCTGCACTTGGTCGGTGAGGCCCCATGGCGTGGGCGCAGTTTCCCTATCGTGGCCATGGCCGAGCAGGCCACATGCCGGGCGGAACCCCCCTGGGTGCAGGCATGGCTCACGGCATCTGCACCAGTCTTGCCCCTAGACAGCGTCATGAAGACCACCGCGCGGCATTAGCTCTTTCTCCCCCCTCCATGGTCGCATGCTGCGTGCGGGCAGGGCCTGCTGGCTGGTGCCACTCCTAGTGCCGGTGCGCCGCCTCCTCTGTCCGGCGAACTGCTGCTGCATGCCCAGGCAGTCGTGCCGCCGGCGAGTCTCCACCCCGGTCGACGATCCCTGTCCTCCCCGTGTTGCACCGCGCGCGTTCTCAAGGTTGAAGAAAAAAACACGGTTTCACCCAGGCATGCGATAAAAGGAAGGAGCACCGATAGGGACCACCTACCAGCTTGCTCCCACGCTCGATCTACATGTAGAAAAAATTGGAAAAAAACAACCGGGTCCCACACTCGCATGCGATTTCCACCTTCCCACGTTTTCCTCTATCCGTGCGTTTGGAACAAGACCACCTGGGCCCCACCGCATGCACGGCATGCAGAACGAAAGTCATTGCATGTTTCATTAATTAGTTAATTAATGGTTCGGTTAATTAATTGGTCGCATGTTTCAGTTAATTAATTAATTAATTTATGGTTTGTCCGATGATTATTAAAATACCAATATAATTTATAGTTTTAAGTTGCACTTTATAAATATACGTTAACGGCATTAATACCAACCTAAACACTTTTCATTTAATACTTGTTTATTATAAACACGTTATCTGTTAGCGAGTATCGTGCGTTGTCGCGCACATTATTTCGTGTATCAGTCGTGCGCCGTGTGCGCATCACCGTGCTATTTGTGCCGTAGCGGTGTCGCGCGTGCTGTTCCGCAAGTGGTGGCGTGCTGATTCGCGCATCATTCGCGTTCGTCGCGCACGCTATTTCGTGTATCGTCAGCGTGCTATGTCGCGCGTGTCCGCGCGTCGTTTGCACGCTGTCGTGCTGTTTCACGTGTCATAAATTCATCTCGCTTAGAATCTCTCTTTTTAATTAAATTATTTATTTAACTGATAGCCGTTAGTGTAGCAGATTAATTGAACTGGCTGATGTATAATATTTATATTTGACAAAGTTGAACTAAAAGTTATAGCTAATACTTGTTCAACGTTAACGCGCCAACTTCCCAACCGTAGCTCCGACTATCGCATTTCTTTTTCCTCGCGTGACCGTAGTAACGCGCTCTATTTCGTTTTGCATGCTTTATTATGTTCTCCTTGGCATGGTGTAATGTTCTTATGCATATATATGTTTGTTTGCTTGTGCCTGTTTGTCTTCGCTTTGCGTCGCGAACAGATTGCGATCTGTTTCCGAGCTTTAAGGGATCAAAGATCGAGCGTTGGCGACCAAGAGATCAAGCTTTTTGAGGTCTACAACATTGAACACCCTGAGCATCTGTTTGGTGAAGGCAAGTGTCCTCTGACCCATTATGTCCCATTTACTTTATAATACACTGTCCCGCATACTATGAACAACCTAAGGATTTACTAGCTTTCTATTTACCTTGCCCTTGATTTACCTTTTGGGTTACTATGGTTAGCCACATGCTAGCGCTTTACTTTAATCAATGAACATGATGAGATACAATGATGATACTATGATTTTATTCTAGATATGATGATATACTTGTGGCATTTAGGGGACTCGGGCTGTTTCTCGAGTACCTCTCCGTAAGGACCTGTTCGTTGAGAGACCACCCGGGATAACAGTGCAACCATGAGGGTGAAATGGGATGCCCTTAGCTAATTAATTAGAGGAACTAGAGGTGTAGTTGCTTCGCCGTCGTGCCGTCAATGGGGTCCAGGCACAGTGCTTGCTCTGCCGGGGCTGAGTGCCGAGGTTCTTTCGTTTTGCTTTGGTTAGTCACTCTCCTGCGGGGAGAGGTACTGTGTTTATCAAACTGGAGAAACCTAACGGGCGGCTATGACCTCTAGGGAATCTTTGTAAAGGCTACGTAGTGATACCCTGCCGGACCACCTAGGAAGTGATCAATGGGGAGTCATGATCCTCGGGCAAAACGGGAATCACGACTCATGGGTAAAGTGTGCGACCTCTGCAGAGGGTAATGAAACTGATATATCAGCCGTGCTCACGGTTATGAGCGGCCTTGGGATCCTCTTTGATTAGAGATACAGATGGTTTGAGATACAATGGTTCTTTTTATTATTTCGGTTCGATGATGATAATGAGGTTTCCTCGATGAGGAAATGGTTCACGGGTTGGTTATATGATAAAACTTGGCTTCCACTAATAATAAATACCTGACCAACTAAAAGCAATCTGCTTTGACCTTAACCCAACATAAAGCTAGTCCACTTCAGCCAAACAGGACATTTGCTGAGTACGTTGATGTGTACTTATCCTTGCTTTCACAAAACACCAGGTTGCCTTTGGTGCAATCTATGCTCAGGTAAAGAAGAAGGCGTCGAGGCGGATCTCCAGGAGTTCCAGGACTTCGACGAGTTCAAGGATTAGGCTAGCGATCACCCCCAGTCAGCTGCCTGTGGTGGGTTTATTTACGTTGGCTACGTTTCTATTCTGTGTACTTTGATGATATTATGTAAATGACTCTAGTCTTTATATTATTACTTACTCTTTATTGTTATTTGAAGCATTGTGCTATGATGAGTCATTTATGTAATCGCCGTGTACGTGAATTTCTGATCCTGGCATGTACATGGTTCGCATTCGGTTTACCTTCCAAAACCGGGTGTGACAGCTGTCCGGTGGACCACCGGACAGTCCTGTGAACACGTAGACAGGGAAGGTTGATTGCCACCCAAATGATGAACCAACAGCTCCTAGGTCCCTTGGGGCTATAAAAGGACCCCCTAGACACCATGGAGCAGTACCTAAGCATCACAAGAGCATACTACAACCCGAGACTCCGCGACCACGGTTTTGATTTGTTAGAGAGAGATTTGAGCGTATTTTTGAGCTGTGACTCTGCTATTTTGATTCGTGCGCTCTCTTCTTTGCTTGTGAGCGTGGTGTTGCTGCAATTGTCATCTTGTGTGTATTTCTAGTCTCCTCCTTACTGTGGATTTGGTTGTGATCATTGAGTAAGGCGTGAGACTCTAATTTGTGTAGATTCCTCACAACTGGGACATTGATATAAAGAAGACAAATATGCGCTCAAGTTTGATTTTTGGATCACTTGAGAGGGGTTGCGTGTAACCCTTGACCGAAAAAGGTCACCACAACGTGGAGTAGGCATTGGCCGAACCACGGTAAAAATCGATGTGTCTCTTGTCCATTTTACTTATTGCTATTACTATTTTTGTGAGCTCAAGAAACTATTCAGAAGTTCAAACAAACAAGTCCCAAGACACCAACCTGTTCTTTTCAGTTTGTTGGGCTGCGGCTGTTTCAGCTATTTGCTACAATGAATCATAGTTATCTGTAGCGGCAGAAAACTAAGGCTGTCTCCAACAATACCCTGTAAAGCATCTGGTACGCTATATTTAGCGTTTGCAGTCATTTGCTACGCGACCAACAAGGATCGGTAAAACATCCGCTAAAACATAGTGTTTGTCCGGCGATCGCTAAATGTGGCGTTTCTCTCTCCATCCTCTATCCATGCGCGCGCTCGATATTTTCGTACAAGTCGCCAGCAATGCTACGGCAGTTACTCATCCACCACCGTGCTATGGCTGTCGGGGGCGGAGCTTCCACGCCACGGTGGTGCAGCTCGAGGACCAACAAGCAGGGATGGAGGCCCTCGACGCCATGGCCGTGGGGGCAGAGCTTCGATGCTGCGGCAGCGTAGGTAGTAGCCTCGGATGCGACCTCCGCATCAGCGTTCTCGAGCCAACAGGGGAGGCCGCCATTGTTGCCGGGGAAGGCCTACTATGACGGCCAGGTGGAGTAGCTTGCGAATGCAACGATGTGGGCAAATGCAGCGATGGACATCGCGTGTGCGAGCAGCTAGGCCGCCAACAGTGATATGTGCCAAATGCTGGACGACGCATGATACATGTTTGATGAAATGGTCAGCCGACGTCTAGTACCAGCTTTTGTTCCTGTTTTGTTTGTCCGTTTATTTATTAATTGTGAATTCACTTCTGGTACTTTATGCTGACAGATTGAAGTCAAGACTTTATTTAATTAGTATTTGTTGTTTTATAAAATAATATATTCGGTTAATAAAGTTGATATATTGAAACGGATGAGATATAGAGGATGTATTTTAGAGGACGATGTTGGAGTCGAGAAAGATTTAGGGGACGAAATCTTTTAGAGTATACTGTAAAAAACAGGGAATATTCTTTTAGACGATGAAGTTTAGGAGACGTTGCTGGAGACAGCCTAACATCTAAATTTAATTCCCACCTTTACATCGTATCCTCTTAATGTCCGGTTAAACTTCTAGACTAACTTTTGCGGAAAATATTGAACGGGGATGATATGTATGGAGCAATCATGGACTCGATCCATGGTTTTGGGTTATATATCTATAGTACTATATAATCTATTAGTTTAAATTTTACATAACTTATCCAAATAAATAACCCCACATCAATAACCTACATTGAGGGAGTGTTTATTCGGGATTATAATATGTCCAGATTATATAATCCAACAAATTTTGAACTGTTCAAAATTTGTTGGATTATATAATCTGGATAGATTATAATCTCAAACAAATACCCTTTAAATCCATCAAACAAATTACATTTAGACCTAGCATATCATCAAAACCAACAGTTTAGATCGCTAGATTACTCTCACTTAAACCTAATGAAAAATATTGTTCGTACATCTCTCTTTCTCTCCTCCCATCACCCCGCCGCCCTCAGGCTCCCCTCCCCTTCTCCTCGCATCTCCTACCTCCTCCATTCACTCGCACCGTCAGTGTCGCCAACGACTCTTTGTAAAATCGTAATGTTAGTATAAGCTATAGGCTAGTCTATATAAAGGTATTCTCCTCGTGAATCTATTGCTGAAGTTTAGGAGAAATAATTTGAAAGAAGAGCTATAGATAATTGAGGTTGGGGCACACACACCGAAGGAGGCCAAGTGCGACCAACTGAGTGAACTGATGGACGTGTTTGTTTCCTCTAAAGCCTTGTTCGTTTGTGCCGGATTGGTGGGTCGGAACGATTCCTAACCGAATTGTTTCTCTAATTTCTATAAACTTTGATTAGCTGGAACAATTCCAGGTGCAATCCGACGTAAACAAACAAGGTCTAAGCGGATGGGCGGCTGTTCCATCCCGAGAAAATCCTAAAAATTCTACTAAAAGTCGTCTCGCGATATTGATGGGTTGTTTCACTGTGCGAGACGTTGACAACGCGAGAATGAATACCACTCGTGTTTTTCATGCCACAGGCTAGAGGCCAGTTGTTATCGACCTACTTGAATTGCTGAGAAGTAATAGAGTTCACAGAGTATTAGAGAGGAGAACGGGAACAGGAGAAAGAGAAGGCTTGGGAAAGAAGATGCTAACATAATTCTCTCTGGATGTTTTCTCCCCCCAAATCACCAGATGCTTACAGCTTTTAAACCACACACCACGGTCACACACGGCCCACACGTGGCCCAGCATGTTACAATATACTCCACACAGCCCACACCCGTTCACTGCATCCGAGCTCTCCTCCTGATTGTCACCCTGGTTATCGGTTGTGACATGTCGGTACCTGACACCAGTTCACAACTCTCGTCTGATTATTACTCAATGCAGACCGTTCCCGTTCAATAGTGAACTACCAACCACGCCTGATGTGTGTCGTGAAAAAAACTGACCCGCGCCACAATTAAGCTAACGATGAGTCACTTATAGAAGAGAAAAGAATTTAAAAAATCTCGTCAGTCACAACTCATCAGCTTCAATAATACAATAGCTTTTTTCGACTTGAGCTCTTTTAACAGAGCTAAAGTTGTTTTGATTAACCGTTTGACAAAACAATTCTTTGTAATATATAGATATAAAGGTGTTTAGGACTGTTTCACTTCAAAAAATCTAGCTTAGCTTGACAAAATTCTAGCCAAACTCTCATAACTTCACTAGCTTAGCTTCACACAAAAAGATGAAGTTCGCCATAACTTTACCAAATCCATAAAACAGCCAAAGGGGCACTTCATGAATAGATATTTTTAACTCTCTTATGAAATCGGTTACACGCTCCTTCAGAAAATGACTAGTTAAGTGTCTGTGCGTTGCAACGGGAACATATAATATCATGATAACTTATATACAAAATATGTGTTATATTGTTACGAGAAAAGATTTCATAATCCATTTGTTATCATGGCCACATGTAAATTTTGTTATTTTAATCTAGTTGTTTCATCACTATATTGCGACCATCAATATCATGCAGACTTTGATATATGCCACGATTTGCATGATCTCATCATTAGAGAGCACGCCTAACACCTGTCGGAAGAAGTTCCCTCGTACATCGTCAGTCATCAGGCATGCACCACCATACGCGCTTGCTTAAATAAAAAGGTAAGTGTGTGTTTGCGAAGAGAATTAAAGGCATGCCGGCACAAAAGCTACCCGACAGTGGCAAGGATGAAGAACTGGTCATTGCTGTCTGTCCTCCTCTACGTCACCTCCGGCGCCGAGATGACGCCACAACCCTTGATATAGTAGTCGTCGAACGCGCGTGACATAGCGAGTGTCGATGACTCTTGGATGGGCTACCAGACGAAGTGCACCCTGGGTTCATCAGCAAGGTAGTACACCTGGCTGTTGCACCATCGGATGCGCTACTCCTCTACATACATCATGTTCGAGGACACTAACACAACATTAGCAACGGCCATCATCCCAGCGCACAAGAATTCATGGCCGGTCAGTAGCGACTTATGTGGCAGGTTGGGCTTCAGGTAGACGATGAGCTGGATGGCGTGATGGCATCGTTGTCGGATGCGGTGCCTAGAACAGCCCGAGAGTCTCCGACGTTGGTGACGACCATGAGGTCCCCCTGCTTGATGATGGACAGCGTGGTGCAGCGCTCTGGACCGCGTCCAAGCGGCGACTGCGCCTGAGCTTGTCGTACACAGCGACGCATGCGGCCACGTAGGACTGCTTCCAGAGGTCGAACTAGCACTCGCCAAGCTTCTTATCGTCGCCGATGAACGACGCCAACGCGAGCGCCTCCTGCTGGTGGTGTTTGCTCGAGGTTTCCAAGTAAGAAACATGGATTCATCCTTGGCGTTGGTTTATAAAAATGACTCACAAGTCAGATCCATGGAAAAAAATATTACGGAGAATAAATGCCATGCATGCAAAAAAAAGGAATTTAAGTTGAAAACATTATTCAAACAAAAGAAATTGCAGGCAGGACTCTTCTTTAAATACTACTCTCTCCATCTAAAAATATAATTCAAGAATCTCGGTAATACTTATCTATTACTACGCATTGTGCAAGGGTAAGCAGGTGGGCTTGGGGAGAGATGTAGTAGATGTTTTTCCTATCATAGATGTAGACATAAACACACATGTGATGTAGCAGTAGCTACTACTCGCACTTGCCTGAGGGGTCGTGGGTTCGAATCCCCTTGAAGCCATTTGTATTTTTTAATTTTAGCTAGACGTGGGATGTACGGAGAATGGGAATGGGCTTTTGAGAAATGCGGAACAAAGAATGGGAATAGGAATGGAAATGAGAATGGGCCTTGTGGGGAGGTAAGAATGGGAAAGACAGAACAAGGAATGAGAATGGATTCCGTGGCAGAACATGGGAATGGGCTATGCGGGAAGGGGGAATGAGAAAAGCATAACAAAGAATGAGAATGACAGGCTACCCTTACAGCCTTAATAAGTAGTATATATATATTCGATTTCTAGTTAATTTCAAACTAATTTAACAAAAGAAAATAATAATTATACTCATAGTTTTAACACCACATCAATGTAACACCAAATTAACACAACCCATCACTCATCAATTCACACACATGTTCATCAGTTTAACCCATGGTTATATTCGCATAAACCAATTTAACACATAGACATAGTTCATCAATCATTAGTTTAACTTATAAGCCATAGACACCACACATACATAGCACATGTTCATCAATTATTATGTAAATGATATGTATGTAGTTTTGTTTTGCTAAAATGAGGTAGCTCGTTTAGCTCATGAGCTGGCTCGTTCACAAACCGAGCTTGTTCGTTAACAACCGAGCTAGGATATCAGCTCAGCTCGTGAAAAGATTCAAACGAGCTGAGTCGAGTTGAGCTGACCACGAACTAGCGAGTTGACGATCCACGAGCATTTCATCCAGCCCTAGACCAGTTCAACCAAAAAAACATATAAACAAAACAGCATCATACATCGTTTAAGGCTATACGAGATTTTTTTTAAACAAAATCTTATTTTAGTAAAGCTAAATCTGATCTGCAAGCCCAACATTTTTAAAAACTCTATAACTTTTGAAGTAGAGCTACTCAACTAAAGTTTATGAAGCTAAGCTAGTTTTTATAAAGCTAACCTATGCCAAACCCCATAAATAATGAAATATTTATAATTTTCTTAAATTTTTCTTTCTACTATATTTCTCTTATTTCTTTCCTTCTCTTCGATATCTCTCTTTCTTCCCTACTTGGCGGTTGCACCCGTGCATGTCCTAGCTAGTGATCGAAGCTAAGGATGAAAATAGATAGGAAAAATCATGTTTCGTCCGGAACCGCATTCCGTTTTTACCCGAACCATTTTCGTATTTTCGGGGTGCTGAGCATTTCCGGCAAGCGAACAGTCCGACTTTAGGCCCGGCCGGACGGTTCGTGGTCCGGACAGTCAGCGTTAGCGGCGCACGCGGTCCGCTCGTGCGCAGAATCAGTTAGGGTTTCGAATTTCTTGCGGGATTTGTTAGCTAAACATGCGGGGTTAACTCGAGAACCGACTTGTAACGGGTCCAGACCTCCCCCTTCAAATAGATGAAAGGTTACCGACGATTAAACCACCCACAATCGATCCAATCAATTCTAATTATCATTTTTACCTTATACATTAGGTGTAACCCTAGTTTAGCCTTCTTCTACGCCAAATATTTATCTCTCTTTGGCTCTATGTTGACTAGAGGCGTCTTGGGTGACCTACCGATCCCAATGCACACTCTAGGATCTCTCCTCCCTGATGGGGGGTCCCTTCTGGGAAACAAGAGCTAGGTCTGCTACGAAGAAGACGACCCTCTCCGCCATCGTGGACCATTCGAGCCCCAGGCACGGACCATCCGGACGTACACAAAGAAGCCGCTTCTATGCCCAGGTCACAGAGCATCCGACCCTGTGTCGCGGATCGTCCACGCCTCCACAGATAGCATCACCAGGCGATTCATCTTCTAGTGCTTGGTGCCCAAATCGGCGTCAACACACATTTTGGCGACTTTGCTGGAAAACCAGGTGTCTAGATCTAATAAAAATCAGGCCCTCAAATGGCTAGTTCTAAAGACCACACCATTATCGTCATAGATAATATCTTGAAGCCACATGTTGAAGCCTATCGGCCGAAATTCTTGTCACAATTCATGGTGGATTGACACTAGAAGGTTGTCAAACATGGAGAGACCAATGTCGCATCTCTTCTATCTTCGCTTTAAATCCCCCAACGTAAGTAAACCCGACAACATCCAATCTATTAAATAGTATGTAGATCAGTAGTAGAATCAAATGAAACAACAGATTGGACGGTTAGAAGAACCAACTCGAAAATTAACACGTTCGTTGGAGAAATTTGTTGCTCCTAGTTTTCCATCATTTGAAACTAGTAATAGGATGTCTATGTCTAATACATCAGCAACAAATGGGGATTTGCAGCCCTAGCCATTATATGGTATGTTGATGACCTCATATCCAGGGCAAATACCACCACCGACTTCCCTGCTTGGCAGCTTGGCACCCCTAGACACGGTTGGACCATCCGAGCCTTTGCCTGACAGTCTGGCCCATACCTAGACCATCTGGCTTTCCCTATCGAACTGTCCAGGGCCGCACCAGGACCACCACGTGGCGCCCCAGTAGTAGCAAACCAAATCGGACAATCCAAATTTATCATCGTATAGTCCAGATACGCATATGCAGAACCTACTGTTGCACACTATACACCAATTTATTACACACCACAACAGAAGTATGTTCCTCCTCTACATATTTAAACAATAGTGTACCATATGACCACAGGCCCGTCAACGTTCTTGATCGACCACGGTAGGAAGGTCGGCATTACAACGCCCGGCCAAACGAGCCCCACAGCCTAGAGTCTGGTGGTCTGCCATTGGGCGTAATGGAGAAAATTAGGGAAGATATGGCTGAAATATTTCAAGATAGGCTTGGAGTTAATGTAGCCAAAGTAGGGCAATCATATCAAAAGCCATATGATCACCGGTTTGACATTGTCATGTACCCAGAAGGGGCAAGGATACCTGAGTTTTTCAAGTTTTCTGGTGAAAGTGGTACAAGCACACACAAACATGTAGGTCAGTTCCTAGCACACCTAGGCGAATTGGCCGATAGGGAAGCCTTTCTTGTTCGTTTATTTTCTTTCTCTTACTGGTACCGCTTTTGCATGGTACGGCGCCCTACCTTCTAATTTCATTAATTCCTAGAATGATTTAGAAAGTACATTTCATAAGCATTTCTTTTCCAGGGAATATGAATTAGGGTTGGCTGATTTAGCCTTAAAACGGTAGAGATGCGAAGAATCGGTTAATGATTATATCTGGAGGTTTTAAGACACTAGAAACTGATGCTTTCAAATCCATGTCGCAGATAAAGAGCTAGCAGGGCTAGCTTTTAATGGGTTGCTATCCTACTTAAGAGACATATTGGATGGCACTCAGTTCTTTTCAATAGCTCAGCTACATCAGCGGGCTTTGGCCTATGAAACCCGATGTATAGAGACATCAAAATCGGTCGGTAGTACTATACATCTAGTGGAGCACGATAATGTGGATGACAAATCCACATATATATGTACCGCTGAACTTGATTGGCCAACAAATTAAAGGCCAAACCTTCACCTTGTTCTTCTTTATAGCCAGTTCAATAGAATCAGCAAACATAAGTTAAATTTGCTTTTAATGTTGCTAGGTGTGGTAAAATATTTGACAAACCATTGAAAAGTGGCAACATTAAAGTAGCTTATACTCTTCCTCCTCTAGATGAGTTAAAAGAGACGTGCTTACTGCAAGTGGCATAATTCTTTTTCCCAAGCTACCAATGATTGTAACATTTTTTGTCGATAGATACAATCGACCATAAATGAGGGTAGGTTGAGCTTTCAGAAGATGCAAGTGGACACACAACCATTTCTTGTCAATGTAATAGAACTAGCAAGCAAAAAAGTCTTGATTCGGTTGGAAGTGGTCGATAAAGGCAAAGGCAAAAACATAGTCAATGGTGATCCTCGTACATCAAATATATCACAAGGAGGGATTGCTCGGAATGCTTCAAACAGGAAGACTAACAAGTTTAGAGGTGCCGGGAGGTAAGCTCAATCGAGCAGTCGAGCAAAGCTCCCTGACTCGAGCATCGCAGATGGTCCTGCACATGTGCGTGGAGGTGCTCAAACAGACGGTTCTGCTAACTCGGCCGGACAGACCGCCCATGGCTAGAGGCGTCGACCTCCACACAAAGCAAAAAAGGTGATGCAAGGGAAAAGCACATATAACACACATGGTTGACTGGATAAAGTTGGTCCTACTTTTGATCAATTGATCTCCAAATATGTTAGCAAGAAGGTCGTTCTACACGATCGACCAACAAAGAAACCTCGGTCACCCGCTAAAATAAAACGGTCGAATAAAACGACTGGAAAGGTGGCGCGTCAAGCATCTCCTATTCATCTAGTAATGTCAGGATACTTTATAGCTGCATACTCATCGTCGATATATTGTCATGTTCAAATGTGGAATTGTACGACGATGAACCTATGGTACATGCATAGTCCCTTTGCCTCCATTCTATACCTTTTGGTCTTTTGATCAGATGGTCATGGCCGAGAAAGATGCAATCCAAAACAGACTTTATGCATTAGAGCTCCATTGAATGATCAACCTATTGAATTTAAAAACCGGTGACTTGCATCATGCTTAGTTCTTAACTCGGGAACAAGATGACTTGTGAGAACTATGGTTTCTCAAAGGTTGCCGGAACGAGACCGAGAACAAGATGACTTGGTATATTGCGGAAACAGGAACGAAAACGATTTAGTGTTTTTTCGTTCGTGTTTACCTAATCCTGTTTTTTCCGTTTCCTTAATCATGTTTTACTTAGCACAGAAAATGATATAAAAAAGTACTACCTTAGCCCTGCCCTATATGGCATGTTTGCATAATATTTGATGCTATCATGTTAGTGTGTAATAACTATACATGATACTCCCTCTTGTCTTATATATTCACAAGTTTAGGGTTCACGATTGAAGAATGTTGACAAAAAAATGTTGCTTTTGCGCAAGCTGTTGATCTTTAAAAACACATATGTTTTTATGCTAACTTTTAAACTTTTGTAGTTGTGATTTATAGTGTACTAAACTCTTAATATTATAGTTTGCTGAGTGATTGTACAATATCGTATAGTCTGGCCAAAGTTTTCGTTTACCGTCTATTTTCATTGTGTCTCCATTCATTTTAATTTGTTTTCTTGTAACCCTGCTCCCAATTCGGTTTCCATTTTCGACTGTACCGCTCTCCCTCTCATTTTTTATAAAAAATGATACTCCCTCCGTTTCTTTTTAGTTGTCGCTGGATAGTTCAATTTTGCACTATCTAGCGACAACTAAAATGAAACGGAGGGAGTAACAAAATAGAAGGGAGGTTTTTCCCTAGTCGAAGCCGCTAATGCCTCGATGGCCATGCTCGTTCGGTCGCCACGTCTAGCTAGCGTCACCCACTCATGCTCTCACATCGACACCAGCCAAGCAGCCCAAGCTTAACCGGGTGGCTCCACGTCAGCATGCTCAAATCCAACCTCCACGCCATGGTTTACAAAACCGCCAAAAACCGGCGGTAAACCGGTCGGTTTACCGAAACTGCGGGGGTGCGGTTTCGGTAAACCATCGGTTTTTTTTCAAAATTCGTTTGAAATTCAAAAAAATTGAAAAAAATCATAAAAACCGAAAACTGTTGATAAACTGTTTTCTGGGACCGGTAAACCGCCAATTTTTGTCGAAAAAACAAATTTAATGCTAAAATTGAGTATTTAGTGATTAATTTAGACAATATTAGTCTTGTTTACTATTATATGCTATATGTGAAGATGTTATATGTTATATGTGAAAATAAACTTGTAGCTCAAGTCCAGTTTAGGCATTTAGTGGCCAATTTTGGTTTCATTTCCTGTCCAAGATGGAATCCGTAGATCAAGTATGTTCTGTTCTTCTAATAACTATCCGTCTAGACAAGACTTAGTCTAGAACCCTTAGCTCCAGTTCTTCTATATGTGTTCCTAAGATTTGTTGATCGGAAGAAAAGTTCAACACTTGGTGAGGTGCACATGCAATACACAAACACCAAACACACATACCGATATGTTTTTTCTTTGTGGATAAATATTTATTTGTCGTTCTTGTTTTCTCGTTAATGTATCTCATATATTTTGTATAGACCTATCACTATCAATATAACAGATTGGAACAATATCACGATCCTTCCAACATGCCTTAGTACTATCACTATGACTCGAGATAAACATGTGAGTATTGTGAAATAAGTCGACCTATGTTTCGTTGCCTTGTTGGAGAGTTGTAAAAGAACTTGTATTTGAGTATTGCGAAGTTTGCTGGTTGTTTGTTGCATGAGAACTGGAGTTTATAGTTGCATATGTATGTTATATGTTATTTTGGTGAACACATGTCGTGTGGATCAATTAATATTTACTTTACAATGTGAATTGAGCAAACTACAAATAAATCTTATCAAAAATTTTCATTTTTCTATAAAAACAGCAAAAACTGATTCATTTCGCGGTTAACCAGCGATTTAGATCGGTTTTTCACCGGTTTTTCGTCGGTAAACCGGTTCGAATTCAAATTGATTTGAATTGGTCAAACCGGTCGTTTTACCGGTTTACCGTTGGTAAACCGTTACCGGTGGGTAGCGGTTTTTATATATGAAACGGTTTTGTAAACCGTGCTCCATGCACGCTTTGGCTCCCTAGGGAAATTTGGCTGCAAGTTTCAGTTTTAGTGTTTGGCACAGCTCATGGTTTCAACTCAACTGAAGATGTAGTGTATAATATAAATTTAAACTGTTTTAATAAATAATTTTAATAGAAATAAGAAATAAAATGATTTATCTAAATGTATTCTAGAAGTTCGCAACTTCAGCTTCATAATTTTCTGAAGCTCCTAATAACCTGCCTTATCAAATTTTATGAAGTTAAAGCAATTCCAAATAAGATAGTTTTCAGCTATATGTTAAGTTATTTTAAGCATACCTATTTATCTTAAAAACAACTTTAAACGCCTTGGGAAGCTTGTGAAAAAATTATGTCTAACAAATTATTAGAAAAAACATATAAAAACAAAAAGTGACGAAGCTTGTTGTGCGAAGTAAGTCTTTCAAAAAATAATATCTTTCCTTTTTTTGCCACGCCTAAGGGTTTGTTCGGTTATTTTTAATCCATATTGATTGGAGAGGACTTGAAAGGAAAATAGGGTCAAACCTTTTCCTATATGAGTTTTGGTGGTTGAATTGCCCAACACAAATAATTGGACTAACTAGTTTGCTCTACATTATAAGTTCTACAGGTGCCAAAGGTTCACAACAAACCAATACAAAGTCAAGAGAAAGGGTTCAAAACAAATGAGTAAAGATAACCGAGGCCGCCCTGGTCTGGCGCACCGGACTATCCGGTGCGCCACCGGACAGTGTCCGGTGCACCAGGGAGGATTTACTCTGAACTTGTCGGCTTCGGGAATTCGGGGAGCCACTCCGCTATAATTCACCGGACTGTCCGGTGTAACACCGGACTGTCCGGTGTGCCAGCGGAGCAACAGCTACTTCGCGCCAACGGTCGTCTGCAAAGCAACAGTGAAAGTGAACAGTGCGCGCCTGCGCGTGCAGAAGTCAGAGCAGCGCCAGAAGGCGCACAGGATTATGAACAGTGACTGTCCGGTGGCCCATATGTCAGAAGCTCCAACGGTCGAACCCTAACGGTTGGGTGACGTACCTGGCGCACCGGACTGTCCGGTGCGCCATACGACAGTAGCCTTCCCCAACAGCCACTTTGGTGGTTGGGGCTATAAATACCCCCAACCACCAACACTTCAAGGTATCCAAGTTTTCAGCCATTGCATTCAATACAAGAGCTCTAGCCTTCACTCCAAGACACAAACAAAGAGATCAAATCCTCTCCCAAGTCCAAAGATCATTCCAATCAAATAGTGACTAGCGAGAGAGTGATATTTGTGTTCTTTTGGGTTCTTGCGCTTGGATCGCTTTCTTCCTTCCTCATTTCTTGTTCTCAAGTGTTTTGTAACTAAGGCAAGAGACACCAAGTGTGTGGTGATCCTCGCGGGGTCTAAGTGACCCGTAAGATAAGGAGAAAGCTCACTCGGTCTAAGTGACCGTTTGAGAGAGGGAAAGGGTTGAAAGAGACCCTGTCTTTGTGACCACCTCAACGGGGAGGAGGTTTGCAAGAACCAAACCTCGGTAAAACAAATCACCGTGTCATTCAAATTATTCGCTTGTGATTTGTTTTCGCCCTCTCTTTCGGACTCGATTATATTTCTAACGCTAACCTCGGCTTGTAGTTGTGGTTTAAGTTTATAAATTTCAGATTTGCCTATTCACCCCCCCCCCTCTTGGCGACTTTCAATTGGTATCAGAACCCGATACTTCATTAGAGCCTAACCGCTCGAAGTGATGTCGGGAGAACACGCCAAGAAGGAGATGGTGACCGGCGAGAAGCTCGCCACAAGCCACGGGAAGGCTCCATCGGGAGAGTCCCGCAACAAGAAGAAGGAGGAGTCACCTCCTCACATGTCGCATCGGAGTGGCGACAAGAAAAAGAAGATGAAGAAGGTGGTCTACTACGAGATCGATTCTTTGTCGCCATCCACCTCCAGCTCCGACGCGCCGTCCGTAACTTCTAAGCGCCATGAGCGCAAGAAGTTTAGTAAGATCCCCCTACGCTGCCCTCGCATTTCTAAACGTATTCCATTACTTTCTGTTCCATAAGGCAAAACACCGGTTTTTGACGGTGAAGATTATAACATGTGGAGTGATAAAATGAGGCATCACCTAACCTCACTCCACAAAAGCATATGGGATATTATTGAGTATGGAGCGCAGGTACCAAAGAAAGGGGACAAGGATTATGATTCGGAGGAGGTCGAACAAATCCAACACTTCAACTCCCAAGACACTACTATACTCCTCGCCTCTCTAAGTCGAGAGGAGTATAATAAGGTGCAAGGGTTGAAGAGTGCAAAGGAGATTTGGGACGTGCTCAAGACCGCGCACGAAGGAGACGAGGTGACCAAGATCACCAAGAGGGAAACGATCGAGGGGGAGCTCGGTCGCTTTATGCTCAACCAAGGGCAGGAGCCACAAGCCATGTACAACCGGCTCAAAACCTTGGTGAACCAAGTGCGCAACCTCGGGAGCACCAAATGGAATGACCATGAAGTGGTCAAGGTTATTCTTAGATCACTTGTTTTTCTTAACCCTACTCAAGTTCAATTAATTCGTGGTGATCCAAGATATAAACTAATGTCTCCCGAGGAAGTAATAGGAAAGCTTGTGAGCTTTGAACTAATGATCAAAGGCTCCAAACAAATCATCAAGCAAGGCGTCACCTCCACACCCGAGGTGCAACCCGTCGCCTTCAAAGCGACGGAGGAGAACAAGGAAGAGTCTACATCAAGCAGGCTCCCCATCGACGCCTCCAAGCTCAACAATGAGGAGATGGCTTTAATCATCAAAAGCTTTCGCCAAATCCTCAAGAAAAGGAAGGGGAAAGATTATAAGCCCCGTTCCAAGAAGGTGTGCTACAAGTGTGGTAAGCCCGGTCATTTCATTGCTAAATGTCCATTATCTAGTGATAGTGACAGGGGCGACGACAAGAATGGAAAGAGAAGAGAAAAGAAGAGATACTACAAGAAGGGCGGCGATGCCCATGTTTGCCGGGAGTGGGACTCCTATGAGAGCTCCACCGACTCCTCCTCCGACGAGGACGCCGCAAACATCACCGTCAACAAGGGCCTTCTCTTCCCCAACGTCGGCCACAAGTGCCTTATGGCAAAGGACGGCAAGAAGAAGGTAAAATCTAGATCCTCCACTAAGTATGCAACATCTAGTGATGAGGCTAGCTCTAGTGATGATGAGGATGATTTATTTACACTTTTTGCCAACCGAAACATGCAGCAAAAGGAGAAATTAAATGAATTAATTAGTGCTATTCATGATAAGGATGAACTCTTGGATAGCCAAGAGGACTTCCTAATTAAAGAAAACAAAAAAACATGTTAAAGTTAAAAATGCTTATGCTCTAGAGGTAGAAAAATGTGAAAAATTGACTAGTGAGCTAAGCACTTGCCATGACACTATTTCCAACCTTAGATGTGAAAATGATAACTTAATTGCTAAGGTTGAGAAGTTAGATGATTGTGATGATTCAATTGCTAATCTTAGAAATGATAATGCAAATTTGATTGCTAAGATTGACAAATTAAATGCATCTCTCTCTAGCCTTAAAATTGAGAATGAAAAATTAATTGCTAAGGCTAAAGATTTAAATGTTTGCAATGTTTCTATTTCCAATCTTAGAGATGAGAATGTTATTCTACATACTAAGATTGTTGAATTAAATACTTGCAAACCCTCTACATCTACCGTTGAGCATGTTACTATTTACACTAGATGTAGAGATATTAATATTGATGCTATTCATGATCACCTTGCTATGATTAAACAACAAAATGATCATATAGCTAAACTAGATGCTAAAATTGCCGAGCATGAACTAGAAAATGAGAAATTTAAATTTGCTCGTAGCATGCTTTACAGTGGGAGACACCCTGGCATTAAGGATGGCATTGGCTTCCAACAGGAAGATAATGTCAATCTTAATGCCCCTCCTAAAAAATTGTCTAATTTTGTTAAGGGCAAGGCTCCCATGCCTCAGGATAACGAGGGCTATATTCTATATCCTGTTGGTTATCCTGAGGATAAGATTAGGAGAATCCATGCTAAGAAGACTCATTATGTTTCTCACCATGCTTTTATTTATAAGAATGAGGTTTCTAGCTCTAGGCGTTCTACACATGTTAAAATGCCTAAAAAGAAATCTCCTATAGCATCAAATGAACCTATTATTTCATTTAATACTTTTGATGCTTCTTATGTGCTTACTAACAAATCAGGCAAAGTAGTTGTCAAATATGTTGGGGGCAAACACAAGGGGTCAAAGACTTGTGTTTGGGTACCTAAGGTGCTTGTTTCTAATGTCAAAGGACCCAAGACCGTTTGGGTACCTAAGAACAAGGCCTAAATTTGTTTTGTAGGATTATGCATCCAGGGGCTCAAGTTGGATTATCGACAGCGGATGCACAAACCACATGACTGGGGAGAAAAGGATGTTCTCCTCCTACGAGAAAAACAGTGATCCCCAAAGAGCTATCACATTCGGGGATGAAATTCAAGGTTTGGTCAAAGGACTTGGTAAAATTGCTATATCACCTGACCATTCTATTTCCAATGTTTTCTTGTAGATTCCTTAGATTACAACTTGCTTTCTGTTTCTCAATTATGTAAAATGGGCTACAATTGTCTTTTTACGGATATAGGTGTTACTGTCTTTAGAAGAAGTGATGATTCAGTAGCATTTAAGGGAGTACTCGAGGGTCAGCTATACTTAGTTGATTTCAATAGAGCTGAACTCGACACTTGCTTAATTGCTAAGACTAACATGGGTTGGCTCTGGCACCGCCGACTAGCCCACGTTGGGATGAAGAATCTTCAGAAGCTTCTAAAGGGAGAGCACATTTTGGGACTAACAAATGTTCATTTTGAGAAAGACAGGATTTGTAGCGCATGCCAAGCGGGGAAGCAAGTTGGTGTTCATCATCCACACAAGAACATCATGACGACTGACAGGCCACTAGAGCTTCTCCACATGGACCTATTCGGCCCGATAGCTTACATAAGCATCGGCGAGAGTAAGTACTGTCTAGATATTGTAGATGATTATTCTCGCTTCACTTGGGTATTCTTTTTATAGGAAAAATCTCAAACCCAAGAGACTTTGAAAGGATTCTTGAGATGGGCTCAAAATGAGTTCGGCTTGAGGATCAAGAAAATAAGAAGCGACAATGGAACGGAGTTCAAGAATTCCCAAATTGAAGGTTTTCTTGAGGAAGAGGGCATCAAGCATGAGTTCTCTTCTCCCTACACACCACAACAAAATGGTGTAGTGGAGAGGAAGAATAGAACTCTATTGGACATGGCAAGGACCATGCTTGATGAGTACAAGACTTCGGATCGGTTTTGGGCCGAGGCGGTCAACACCGCTTGCTACGCCATCAACTGGTTATATCTTCACCGAATCCTCAAGAAGACATCATATGAACTCCTCATCGAGCAAGTTGATCTTGATGAATTAGATGATGAAGAGGCTCCGTGCATCACGCTAAGGAACATGTCCATTGAGGATGTGTGTTCTAAGGAACCCGAAGAGCCTCCACAAGCACAAGATCAACCATCCTCCTCCATGCAAGCATCTCCAGCAACCCAAGATGAGGATGAGGCTCAAGATGATGAAGGAGAAGATCAAGAAGATGAGCCACCTCAAGAGGAGGGTAATGATCAAGGGGGAGATTGCAATGATCAAGACTAGGAAGATGAACAAGATCCAAGACCGCCACACCCAAGAGTTCACCAAGCGATTCAAAGAGATCACCCCGTGAACACCATCCTCGGCAATATTCATAAGGGGGTAACCACTCGATCTCGAGTCGCTCATTTTTGTGAACATTACTCTTTTGTTTCCTCTATTGAGCCACACAGGGTAGAGGACGCACTTAAAGATTCGGATTAGGTGCTGGCAATGCAAGAGGAGCTCAACAACTTCACGAGGAATGAGGTATGGCATTTAGTTCCACGTCCTAACCAAAATGTTGTAGGAACCAAGTGGGTCTTCCGCAACAAGCAAGATGAGCATAGTGTGGTGACAAGGAACAAAGCCCAACTTGTGGCCAAGGGGTATTCACAAGTCGAAGGTTTGGATTTTGGTGAAACCTATACACCCGTAGCTAGGCTTGAGTCAATTCGTATATTACTTGCCTATGCTACTTACCATGGCTTTAAGCTTTACCAAATGGACGTGAAGAGTGTTTTCCTCAATGGACCAATCAAGGAAGAGGTCTATGTTGAGCAACCTCCCGGTTTTGAAGATAGTGAGTATCCTAACCATGTTTACAAACTCTCAAATGCGCTTTATGGGCTCAAGCAAGCCCCAAGAGCATGGCATGAATGCCTAAGAGATTTTCTTATCACTAATGGCTTCAAAGTCGGAAAGGCCGATCCTACTCTCTTTACTAAAACAATTGAAAATGATTTGTTTGTATGCCAAATTTATGTTGATGATATCATATTTGGGTCTACTAACAAATCTATTTGTGAAGAGTTTAGTAGGATCATGATACAAAAATTTGAGATGTCTATGATGGGGGAGTTGAAGTATTTTCTAGGATTTCAAGTCAAGCAACTCCAAGAGGGCACCTTCATCAGCCAAACAAAGTACATTCAAGACATACTCACCAAGTTTGGAATGAAGGATGCCAAGCCCATCAAGACACCCATGGGAACCAATGGGCATCTCGACCTCGACACGGGAGGTAAATAGATCAAAAGGTATACCGATCGATGATAGGTTCTTTACTCTATTTATGTGCATCTCGACCGGATATTATGCTTTCCGTATGCATGTGTGCAAGGTTCCAAGTCGATCCTAAGGAAGTTCACCTTAGGGCCGTGAACCGGATATTTAGATGCTGATTGGGCAGGGTGTAAAATTGATAGGCAGAGCACATCAGGGACTTGTCAGTTTCTGGGGAGATCCCTGGTGTCTTGGGCTTCCAAGAAACAAAACTCAGTAGCTCTTTCTACCGCCAAAGCCGAGTATATTGCCGCAGGCCATTGTTGCGCGCAATTGCTTTGGATGAGGCAAACCCTCAGGGACTATGGCTACAAATTTAGCAAAGTCCCTCTCCTATATGATAATGAGAGTGCAATCCGCATGGCGGACAATCCCGTTGAGCACAGACGCACTAAGCACATAGCCATTCGGTATCACTTTTTGAGAGATCACCAACAAAGGGGGGATATTGAGATAGCCTATATTAACACCAAAGATCAATTAGCCGATATCTTTACCAAGCCATTAGATAAGAAAACCTTTACCAAACTTAGGAATGAGCTAAATATTCTTGATTCTAGGAATTTTGATTGATTCTTTGCACACATAGCTCATTTATATACCTTTGATTATATCCCTTTCATGTGCTATGACTAATGTGTTTTTCAAGTGTATTTCATGCTAAGTCATAGATTGAAAGGGAAATGGAGTTCTTCGACAAAGACAAGGCTTCCACTCCACTCCATCAAATTACTCATCCTTCGTCGTCACTCCGCACCGCTCTCCAATTTGGTATAATCTTCACTCCTATATTATTTACCAAAGGAGGAGAAAGTTTGAAAAGGGCTTATATTTCACTCACAAGTATCTGTTTTTGGCGATTCATGCCAAAGGGGGAGAAAGTATTAGCCCAAAGCAAAAGGACCGCACCACCACCGAATTTTAAAGTTTTTTTAATTGGTATCTTATTATGTTCAAAAAGGGAAAGAAAGTAGTATCCTCAAAACTTATAAAGCCCTCTTGAACACTAAGAGGAGAATTTCATTAAGGGGGAGTTTTGTTTAAGTCAAAGGAAAAGCATTTGAAACAGGGGGAGAAAATTTCAAATCTTGAAAATGCTACTTTCAATCTTATTCATGTACCGTTGACTATTTACAAAAGGTTTTTGAAAAGAGTTTTACAAAGAATTTGCAAAAACAAAACGTGTGGTGCAAGCATGGTCCAAAATTTTAAATAAGAAGAAAACCATCCATGTGTATCTAATAGAAATAATTATTGGTTTAATTCCAAGCAACCTTTGCACTTCTTTTATGCAAACTAGTTCAATTCTGCACTTTTATATTTTCTTTGGTTTGTGTTGGCATCAATCACCAAAAAGGGGAAGATTGAAAGGGAAGTAGGGTCAAACCTTTTCCTATATGAATTTTGGTGGTTGAATTGCCCAACACAAATAATTGGACTAACTAGTTTGCTCTAGATTATAAGTTCTACAGGTGCCAAAGGTTCACAACAAACCAATACAAAGTCAAGAGAAAGGGTTCAAAAGAAAGGAGCAAAGAAAACCGAGGCTGCCCTGGTCTGGCGCACCGGACAGTGTCCGGTGCACCAGGGAGGATTCACTCTGAACTTGCCAGCTTCGAGAATTCGGGGAGCCACTCCGCTATAATTCACCGGACTGTCCGGTGTGCCAGCGGAGCAACGGCTACTTCGCGCCAACGGTCGTCTGCAAAGCAACAGTGAAAGTGAACAGTGCGCGCCTGCGCGCGCAGAAGTCAAAGCAGCGCCAGAAGGCGCACCGGACAGTGAACAGTGACTGTCCGGTGCACCACCGGACTGTCCGGTGGCCCATATGTCAGAAGCTCCAACGGTCGAACCCTAACGGTTGGGTGACATGGCTGGCGCACCGGACAGTGTCCGGTGGCGCACCGAACTGTCCGGTGCACCATACGACAGCAGCCTTCCCCAATGGCCACTTTGGTGGTTGGGGCTATAAATACCCCCAACCACCAACACTTCAAGGTATCCAAGTTTTCAACCATTGCATTCAATACAAGAGCTCTAGCCTTCACTCCAAGACACAAACAAAGAGATCAAATCCTCTCCCAAGTCCAAAGATCATTCCAATCTAATAGTGACTAGCGAGAGAGTGATATTTGTGTTCTTTTGAGTTCTTGCGCTTAGATCGCTTTCTTCCTTCCTCATTTCTTGTTCTCAAGTGTTTTGTAACCAAGGCAAGAGACACCAAGTGTGTGGTGATCCTTGCGGGGTCTAAGTGACCCGTAAGATAAGGAGAAAGCTCACTCGATCTAAGTGACTGTTTGAGAGAGGGAAAGGGTTGAAAGAGACCCGGTCTTTGTGACCACCTTAACGGGGAGTAGGTTTGCAAGAACCGAACCTCGGTAAAACAAATCACCGTGTCATTCGCCTTATTCGCTTATGATTTGTTTTCGCCCTCTCTTTCGGACTCGATTATATTTCTAACGCTAACCCCGGCTTGTAGTTGTGGTTTAAGTTTATAAATTTCAGATTTGCCTATTCACCCCCCCCCCCTCTAGACGACTTTCAGGACTGATATGCATTAACGAGACATTTGGATCCCTTCATTTTAGAGGAATTGGAATTCACTCAATAAAGTAACTTATTTAGTTTGGATTTTGACATTCCACCACTTTCCAAAGTTTAGATATAAGACTATCTCAAATTCATGGGGTGGAGGGCGGGAAATGATTTTATGCATTAGTAGAATTTGTTTCTACTCTGTCACTTACACGACACTCTTCGTCTCACTCCTCTATAGTAAAAATGTAGCACATAAATATCTCTGATATCTTGCTAATAATAGTATATAAATATATTTTGGATAAAACCAAATTGGCTTAATTGATATATGTCTAAATTACTATTACGCCTCGTTTGGATCATTAGAATGGAATTCAATTCCAATGATCCAAACGGGGCGTAAGAGAATTTTTTTTGACTTTCTAGACATTAAAACCCACTCAATTCATATGGATTTGGGTAGAACTGAACATATACTAAAAGTCGCATCATATATACCCAATGCAACTGAATTCTCACTGTTCAAACAAAAAGGCTGAATTTTTCTCGTTTAGATGTGTCCGGGACCATAATTAGGGGTACCCTCAAGACTCCTAAATCTCAGCTGGTAACCCCCATCAGCACAAAGATGCAAAGACCTGATGGGTGCGATTAAGTCAAGGATCGGTCCATTCGAGGGACGCGATCACGCCTCGCCCGAGCCCAGCCTCAGGCAAGGGCAGCCGACCCCGGAGGATCTACGTCTCGCCCGAGGACCCCCTCCAGCAACGGACACACCTTCGGCTCGCCCGAGGCCCAGTCTTCACCAAGAAGCAACCTTAGCCAAATCGCCACGCCAACCGACCAAATCGCAGGGGCATTTAATGCAAAGGTGGCCTGACACCTTTGTTGGGGCGAAGGCAAAGACGCCACCCTTCGCTCGTCCCTTTCGCTGCAGTCGCTGGTCTGTCAAAGACAAAACGGGCAGGGACACCCTTCGCTTCAATCAGCACCAGACGAAGGCCAGCAGTGACGTCTCCCCGCAGCACGGCCTCGTCCTGCTCTAAGGCCCACGTGTGATCTGGCCCATTGTAACGGGCCCTGCGTGGCCGCCTTTGTGTTACGGGCCTAGTTTGTAAAGGCATTCTTGTAATTACAGCTTGTAACCCTGCTTTATGGGAATATTCTGGGGATAAACTAGGTGTCTGAGGGCACATGCGTCCTTAACACAAGACGCTGGGCACTCAGCTACCTATAAATACCCCCGCACAGTGCCCGTGAGAGGCTAGATCAACAGAGCTATTGCCCCCGTGCTCGTAACCCTGTTGTCACCACTGTTCACCCTTGTTAGCTTCCTTGCTGCTGAGAGCAAGTTCCAACATTTGGCGCCCACCGTTCGTGCTACGACAAGACCACCCGCGATGGCACCCAAGAGAGCTAACCTGAAGGCTGACGAGGCTGCGAAGGCAGCACTGCTGGCCGCAAGAAAGGGCAAGGCCCTCGCCCTCACCCAATCCACCCACCAAGAGCCCACTGAAGACAACATTCCCCGCACCTGCGAAGACGACACCTTCCGCACCTGCGGGCCCGAAGGACAATCGCAGCCGCCCCCAGGCTTCGCCCCAGTGGAGGGCGCGGATCTCACCGAGGACGGCGAGGTCCTCGGCGTCTCAACAGAAGAACAGTTACAGCTGCGCGCCCTGCGCCTCAAGAACCGCAATCTCCAGAGGCAGAAAGAGATACTGGAAGCCAAGCGCCAACGTGTGTCCGCACTAGCCAAGGTGCGGTAGATGATACGCGACGAGGAGCAGAAGGCCCAAGACCTCGAGCGCGAGATCGCGCTGATGCAGCGCGAAGGCCACCTTGGTCTACAGCAAGAGCCACCCCTCCAGCAGCGCGCGCAACCGGAGGACACGCGCGAAGGCCACCTCGGCCTGCAGCATGGCCCACCCCTGCAACACCGGGCGCAGCCGGAGAACCCGCGTTTCCCCCAACATGACTACGCCTTCCAGCACGGCGCGCCATTCCAAGGGGTCAACTACCTCGACGAGCGAAGTCCCCTGGCGCCACACCTACAAGTGACGCCTTGGCCAGCTAACTTCCGAGCAGGGGCATATCCCAAGTACAACAGCAGCACCGATCCGGCGCAATACATAATGAGTTATCAAGTCGCCGTTGCATCCGCCGGAGGGGACGACGCCACAATGGCGAAGTCTTTCATCATCGCCCTAGAGGGCCCAGCACTCACCTGGTTCACCAGATTGCCTCCGCTGTCCATTGATTCGTGGAGAAGTCTCAGGGACAAGTTCCTTCTCAACTTCCAAGGGTACCGCCCAGACACCGATGCTTTGGCCGAGCTCTCGCTTTGCAAACAGCTGGAAAAGGAGACTCTGCGGGAGTATTACCGTAAATTCTTAACGCTCAAGTCACAGCTGCCCTCCGTCGATGATCAGATCGCTATCCACTACGCCATCAGTGGCCTTCGGGCCGGCGTCCTCTACAGCCACTGTATCAGAGATCCACCCAAGAACCTTCAGGAGCTATATCAGCTCTTTGAAAAATATGCCAAATCCGAAGAGCTCCACCAGCGCAAAGTTGAGTCACAGCGGAAGCCCAAAGATGCCCCGCAGTCCAGCCACACATGGACGAGGACTCCGCAACCAGACTCCGGTCGAGATGGCCGCAGTCAACAGCAAGTGCACAACATCGCAAACCAGCAGCCTGCTGCTGACCCCCCTCGTCGCCAGGAATATCCCCCCAAGGCCGCGGAAACGGAACTCGTGGCAGGGGCCGAGGGCGCGCGCAGCCGCCGCGCCGGTTCTACTGCCTTTTCCACGGCGAAGACTGCGCCCACCAAACCAAAGACTGCCCTGAAACGAAGGCCACCAGAGATAGAATGGCGCGGGCGCAGCCAGCCGACAATCCCAGAATTGTCGCGCATAATTACTAGCCACCCCCCCCCCACCATATATCCACGCTCTCGCTCCGCATCCACCGCACCACGCTTACCAACACCATCAGGAAGTACAAATCGTACCTCCTCCACCCCCACCACCACACCAGCAACACCAAAACATCCCCCATGCCCCAAAGCAGGAAGACTTCGCCGATCAACCATATCGCGGAGTCATTCACATGATAACAGGGGGGTCCAGCACTGACTTCAACACCAAGCGGCAGAAGCGGGACCACTACCACAGCATCAACCATGTCGCGGTCACCGGCCCAGTCGTGCAGACGAAGTGGTCCCACATATCGCTAACCTTCGATGCACGAGACGTCGACCTGCGCAGCGCCCCCCACATCGACGCTATGGTCATCAATTGCAGCGTGGCAGGCTGGGACCTACACAAAGTCCTAGTCGACAACGGCAGCCAGGCGGACATCATCTTCCTCCACGCCTTCGACCGCATGGGTATAAGCCACAGTCTGCTCAAGCCTTCGGACAATCCGTTGTATGGCTTCGGCGGCAAGGGCACCTTTCCCGTTGGCAAAATAGAGCTTCCCCTCTCCTTCGGTGTAGCACCCAATGCCCGAAGTGAGCAAGTAACCTTCGACATTGTCGACATGGTATATCCGTACAACGCCATCATGGGCCGAGGCTCCATCAATAAGTTCGAAGCTGCCATCCACGAACTGTACCTATGTATGAAGATACCAGGTCCGCTAGGCGCTATCACGATCTACGGCAACCAGCAGACGGCGCGCAACATAGAGCGGGACTTCGTGCCTGGTCAGAGGAACGTACACTGTCTCACGACCCAGCGCGAGGTCCCCGCGCCCGCCAGCCCAACCGACAAGCAGCACGAGAAGGCACAGTTGCAGAGCCAAGACGGAACCAAGACTGTTCCCCTTGATCAGGCCACGCCCAAGCAGACAGTCACTATCAACGAAGACCTTACGTCACATGAAGAAGAGAAGCTTCTCTGCTGCCTGGCCAAGAATAAAGATGTCTTCGCCTGGTCCGCCCTAGACCTGGTCGGAGTCAGCCGATCCATAATTGAGCACAGCTTGGGAATTGACCCTTCGGTGCGACCAAAAAAGCAAAGGCTCCGCAAAATGTCCGACGAAAAGACAGAGGCCGCCAAGGCGGAAGTGCACCGCCTCCTAGAAGCTAAATTCATCGAGCCAGTGGCTTACCCCACGTGGCTCTCCAATGTCGTAATGGTGCAGAAAAAAAGCGGGAAATGGCGAATGTGCATAGACTTCACCAGTCTCAATAAGGCCTGCCCGAAGGACAATTTCCCGTTGCCGCGGATCGACAAAATAGTCGATAGCGCGGCCGGATGCGAGGTCATGTCACTCCTCGACTGCTTCTCCGGCTATCACCAGATATACATGAAGGAGGAAGACAAGGCTAGCACCAGCTTTATAACACCCTTCGGCACTTATTGCTTCATCAGGATGCCGGAGGGACTCAAGAATGCGGGGTCCACTTTCTCCAGACTCACCAGAACAGTACTCGAAGGGCAGGTCGGTAGAAACATATTTACATATGTGGACGACATCGTCGTCGCCAGCAAGAATAAGGAGGACCACCTCGCCGACCTCGCCGAGACATTCGTGAACATGCGAGATGCACGACTCCGCCTGAACCCGGAAAAGTGCGTCTTCGGTGTTCGCCAGGGCAAGACATTGGGTTACCTGGTGTCACACCGCGACATCGAGGCCAACCCAACCAAGATCCAGGCCATCGTCGACATGTCGCCTCCGCAGTCCGTCAGGGACGTCCAGCGTCTGACAGGCAGATTGGCCGCTCTCAACAGATTCATCTCCAGGTCCGCCGAGCGAAGTCTCCCCTTCCTCAAAACACTTCGCGGTGCGAAAGACTTCGCTTGGGGGCCGGAGCAAGCAGCGGCCTTCGCCTCATTAAAACAGTACTTATCGGAGCTGGCCATCCTCACAAGCCCCGACTCCTCGCTCCCCCTATTGCTCTATGTCGCGGCTTCGCCGCACGCGGTCAGTGCGGCACTAGTGCAGGAGCAGACTGTTGAAGGCACAGTCATACAGTGCCCTATTTACTATGTCTCTGAAGTCCTGACACCGTCCAAATGCAACATGACAGAGCTGGAGAAGATCGCCTACGCAGTTGTCATGTCCTCGCGCAAACTGCGCCATTACATTGAAGCATTCAAGGTCCGAGTCACCTCTGACAGAGGGCTCGGCGAACTATTCAGAAACCCGGAGGCATCGGTGAGGATTGCCAAGTGGGCAGCCGAACTCTCCGGCTACCACATCAGCTTCGAGCCCAGGACAGCCATCAAGTCGCAAGTCCTGGCAGACTTCGTCGTCGACTGGACTGGGCCAATAGCACAGCTGGACCCGTCCACAGAAAAAGTCTGGACCATCCATTGCGACGGCGCATGGTGCCATGCGGGGGCAGGCGTCGCTGCAATCGTCACCTCACCAACCGGAGTCAAACACAGATATGCAGCACGCCTCAGCTTCGCTCTGGAGTCCGACAGATGCACAAACAACATCGCAGAGTATGAAGCGGTTATCCTCGGCCTCCGCAAGCTAAGGGCCCTCGGAGTCACCACATGTATCATCAAGACAGACTCCAATATAGTTGCCGGCCAGATCGAGAAAGACTATGCAGCAAAGGACCCCGCGCTCATGCAATACCTCGCGGCCATCCGAAGTCTCGAGAGACAGTTCAAGGGATTCACCCTGCAGCATGTGGATAGGGCCAAGAACGAGGAGGCCGACGCATTGGCCAAGGCTGCCGCCAGGGGCGAGCCCTTGCCCTCCGACGTGTTCTTTCACACCATCGGCACGCCCGCCGTCCGGAGCCCCGAAGGGCTCCAAATAACTAATGATAGCGAGGGCCACCGTATAGTCAACCTAATCATGATCGAAGACTGGCGGGCACCGATAACCCTGTTCCTACAGGGGTACTATCATCCAACTGACGTCAGTGAGGCAAAGCGCCTCAGACATCGAAGCCGGGACTTCGCACTGATTGAGGGCCAATTATACAAGAAAGGGGTCAGTCAGCCAATGCTTAAATGCGTCACCGAAACCGAAGGCATGCAGATCCTACGCGAAGTCCACAGTGGCACGTGCGGCTCGCACGCAGGGCCAAGGGCCCTGGCTGCCAAGGTGATCCGACAAGGGTTTTACTGGCCCGCAATGATCTGCGCCGCAAATCAGGTCACAAGGTCCTGCGAAGCCTGCCAGAAGTTCTCTCCTCGGTCAGGCAACCCCTCGCAATATACAAAGCTGATTGCCCACACATGGCCTCTCCAGCGCTGGGGCCTGGACATCGTCGGGCCCCTGCCCACCGCTCAGGGGAACCTTAAGTTCGCCTTCGTAGCCGTCGAATACTTCACCAAATGGATTGAAGCGAGGGCTGTTTCCACGATCACATCAAAGACTGCCCAAAAATTCTTCTGGCAGAACATCGTTTGCCGCTTCGGAGTACCGTCCGAGCTAACAGTTGACAACGGCAAGCAGTTCGACAGCCAAGATTTCAAGGATTTTTGTTTCTCCATCGGCACCAAGCTTGCCTTCGCTTCGGTCTATCATCCGCAGTCCAACGGGGTCGTGGAGCGTGCCAATGGGAAAATATTCACAGCTGTCAAAAAGATGCTCCTCGATGAAAAAAAAGGCAGATGGACCGATTTATTACCGGAGGCAGTCTGGGCGCTAAACACAACTGAGTGCAGGGCGACCGGGTTCACTCCTTTCCGCCTTCTATACGGATCGGAGGCGATGACCCCGCAAGAAATAAAGCATGGGTCCCCGCGTACAGTTCCGTCAGCCGTCCCCGACGTGGACGAGCCAACTTCAAAAGATCTCATTGACGGAGACCGGGTCTTCGCCCTACAGGCCCTAAGCAAATACCAAGCCCAGACCAAAGCATGGCGCGACCGCGCAGTCGTCCCGAGGGAGTTCAGCGAGGGGGACCTCGTACTCGTCCGAACAGCTCGGACGGAGTCCAAGGGCAAGTTGGAGCCCAAGTGGGAGGGCCCCTTCATAGTCAAGTCAAAAGCTTCCCCCAGCGCTTACAGGCTCACAACGCCAAATGGCGAGGACCTAGAGCACTCCTGGAACATCGACAACCTTCGCAAATTTTTTGTTTGACCCATTTAGGGCTGATTTCGCCCTTGTAATTCGCTGCAAACAATCTTGTACCGGCCCGCACTCTTTTCCTCCCGGGGGGTGAGGTTTTTAACGAGGCGGAGCCATGTAATATATGTGAGAAAAATCCCCAGCAAAAACATGTGTCGAAAAAAGACCGCGACAACGGTCTTCGGCATTCGACCAATTCGAAGTCACCGCGAGGCTAAGCGCTAGCCACCCTCGCGTGCGACAGATCCGCGCAGAAGTCGCCTAAGGGTGGAGCCGGACCAAGCACAACAAGTGCGAAAAAATCCGATGTCTATCGCGAAGACTATCCGCGCAGAAGTCGCCTAAGGGTGCAGCCGGACTAAGCACAACAAGTGCGAAAAAATCCGATGTCTATCGCGAAGACTATCCGCGCAGAAGTCGCCTAAGGGTGCAGCCGGACTAAGCACAACAAGTGCGAAAAAATCCGATGTCTATCGCGAAGACTATCCACGCAGAAGTCGCCTAAGGGTGCAGCCGGACTAAGCTCAACAAGTGCGAAAAAATCCGATGTCTATCGCGAAGACTATCCGCGCAGAAGTCGCCTAAGGGTGCAGCCGGACTAAGCACAACAAGTGCGACAAAATCCGATGTCTATCGCGAAGACTATCCGCGCAGAAGTCGCCTAAGGGTGCAGCCGGACTAAGCACAACAAGTGCGAAAAAACCCGAAGTCTATCGCAAAGACTCCGCGCAGAAGCCGCCTAAGGGCGCAGCCGAACTAGCACAACAAAAGCAGAAACGATAGCATCAAACCATCCGTGCTAAGAACGACTATAATCACAACAGCACAGCATAACCAACCATACCAGACAAGGGCACACAACGTCCTCACAGGCACAGGCACGCGAGGGCGCACAACGTCATCGTACAAACCCCCACACATATACAAGCGAGGGCACCACACTCTACATCGGCTCAACCTTAGGAATAAGTCCCATCTCTCTATAATTAAATAACATTATCCTAAGCTCCTCACCCACAAAAAGACTTCGCAGTTCCCTTTCCCCTGCACTCGCAGCGGCCGGCAAAGACAACAGTTCCTGACGACCAGCCCTACTCACACGAAGCCGAGCCCCCTCCTCCGCGCTAACCCTACGTTTTGCAACCGCCCTTCGTCGTCGGCGCCCGGTCCTAGGACCTGGCACGTCTGGCGCATCCGCAGCGTGTGGCGAAGCCTCCGCCGCAGCCACGTCCAAGGCCGCAAAATAATCCAAGTCCTCCTCCGACGACTCCTCAGTCCACTCAACCGAGCTCCCAGAGTCAGTAAAATCAAAAAACTCAGATACAGACCCACCATATTCATTCCCACCTTCCGCGGTCGTAGCCGCCAAAAACTCAGTAGTAGCGGTTGCGTGCGCAGGCCCAAAATCTTGAACCTGCGCAGCAACCAAAATTCAGCACAGCATCCAAAAAGTCCCCAACCCTAAACACCTACTACGCCACCTGCGAAGGCCCTGACGCTGCGGGAGCCTCCGCCGTTGGCTCCGCCGTTGGCTCCGCCGCCACCGCCGCGGGATCTTCAGCACTCGGCACAGCAGCTGCGGGGGCATCAGGAGCGCCTTCGGCCACCTTCGGGGGCAGGTCTTCGCCGGCCACAGCGGATGTGGGGGCAGCCGTCGCGATCGCTGCGGTCTCCGGGGTTGGCTCCAGGGCGACCCCAGTCACAGCCTCCACGAGGGTCGGCTCCGGGTCTGGCAGCGCGCTGTTCAGAGCCCCGAAGTCGTCCACCCGCTCGCTGCGCTCCGCCTAGGACAAGACACACAGATTCAGCAAACACACGCACAGCCTGCATATAGCAAACGCCAAACAAACAACAATGTTACCTGAGCCCTCGCAGTCTCGGCCCGCTCCCTGACCACCTCACGACCGTACAGACCCCACATCCGGTCATAAAGGGCCCCGGCGGATTCCTTCACAATGGGGTCTTCGACCTTATAGATATCTCGCTCAAATTCTTCATCCGCCTGGTCGAAGGCCTCAAAGTGCCGGCACCCTTCGCGGGAGAGAGCGTTCATCGCCCCCTCGCAGGTGACCAGGGAGGCGTACGACATCAACCCCCCCGCAACGGCTGGAAGTTCCAGCAGCTCCTCCTGCACCCACTGCAGACAGCGAAGCCCGGGCTCTCGGTCCGGCACCTCGAAGTCACCGGTCCGCGCACCCAGCTCACGATATGTATCCATAAGCTGCGTGCGCGTCCGTTCGGCCTCCGCATGCATCGCGGCCTCGGCCTCCTTCGCGTGGCTCTCCAGGGCGGTGAGCCGCTCTTGCAGATGTTCGGCGAGCTCCTTGGCAAGATTGCCCTCCGCCCGCGCCAGCTTGGCCTCCGCCTGCGCAGCCTGCCCCTTGGCGGCGGCCTCGTTGGCTTCCCTCCTCTCTGCCGCCAGCTGGCGCCGGAGGTCGGCCTTCTCCCTCTCCAGGGCGGCCACCCTGTCCGTCAGCTTACGACACTTGCTGTCGAAAGCCGACTTCTCACGGACAGCGTCAGCATGTTGTGTCCGAAGTCTCTCGACTTCGGCAGACACAGCTGCCGTGAGGGCCCCCGATGCAGTACGGTTGGCGAAGTCAGCCACCTGCAGAGCACACGTAAGGCCATTAACGTAAAAAAAAGAAAAGAAAGGGGGGGAGAGACCATAGCTCAGTGGACCTGGCTCAGCGCCTCCGTCGCCTGACTCAGCGCCTCCGTCACTCCCTTCAGCCGGCGGGTCGCCACGCCCGCCTCGTCCCTGACCAACGCGAGGGCATACACCTCGCCTTCGGTGCCAAGCGCCTCGCCCCTCGCCTTCGGCACCATGACGGCCGTCGCGATCGCCGCGCCAGGCGCAGCTATAGCAAGCTGGCCCTCGCCCGGCCCTGCAACGCGTCAACAAATTAAATATATATATATATATATAACAATAATAGGCCAGCGACTTACCACCAAGATAGTCGTCCACAGTAATATCGGTGCCGAAGTCAACAACGCGTTTGCCCGACAACGGCAACGCTTGGGCCGCCTTCGAAGCCTCCGCCACTCCGCTGGCCGGCGGCACCACCCTCGTTGACTTGGAGACTCCGGCGCCTTGCTAGGTGCAGCGGCGCCCGCCTTCGCCGCCAGCGGCGGCTTGCCTCCGCCGGAGGCCGCAGCCTTCGGAGCCCCCCGCGGCCTCTTCGGCCTAGCTTCATGCAGCCGGACAGTCGCCTGGCGTTTTTGCGCCGCACCTTGGCGATCCTTGTCCATCACTGCCCACACAACAGCACCGATATTTCGCCCGTAAGGAAAAACTCTCCACCGATGAACCATACGAGATGTAAAACAGTCCTCCTCAGCCGCGCAGGGGATAGGAACATTTCTAGGCCAGCAGCCCCCGGTAACCCTCAGCATCCGAGCTGAAGACTCCCGGAGCTCGGGCGAAGACATCCTTTCCCCCGGGGCCGCACACGTCCTCATCAATTCTCTAGCAAAACTGTCAGACACCCCAAGTCCTCCCATCGCAGTACCTAATTTTCTCTTTTTCGAGGAAGGGGCGGCCGCCGACGCAGGGTCGTCTCCAGTCTCCACCGCCGGTTTCTTCCCACGGCGGTCCGTTTCGTCTTGACCGGGATAGCCGTCGTACGGCAATTGATTTAATTCGAAGACCCTGTTCAAACGGTCATTTGACCCGCGGATATCAAAGCTGCGCTGGCCTTCCGTCCTCGGCACGTAACGTCCCACGAGCCGCACCGCCAGGTCCTCCGCATCACGCACAAAGGCGGCCGGGTCGCGGTTTCGCAAATTCAGTGCGAAGGCAGGACTTCGCACCACCCTTCCTCCGTGAAAAGGCATCTGGCGAGGGCACACTTCGCCCAACGCCCAGCCGTGCGCCAAGGGCCAGACCCCGTACGCCACGAACTCTTCAACTAAATCACGCCCACTGCTCTGACCGGCG
Organism: Zea mays; assembly: GCF_902167145.1. NCBI lineage: Eukaryota > Viridiplantae > Streptophyta > Magnoliopsida > Poales > Poaceae > Zea > Zea mays. The sequence continues at coordinate 213,107,676 of NC_050096.1, read as the reverse complement.
GCGCACCGAAGGGCCCCTTCGTCTGCATCCTCTTCTGCCACTTCAAAGGGCGGATACGCAGAGTAATAATGAGAGCACATCTCAGACACGGGGAGTCCCTCATGGCCTTCGACAGCACCCTCAGCAACGTAAAACCAAAATTCATTCCAATTGCCCCACTTGTTGCGGGCGCACGGAACCAACTCCACTACTGGCATTGTGGTCTTGCCGGTCTTCGGCATGAATGTGCATGACCCAAACTGGGCGACTCCGTCCCCAACCATCCTCTTCTGCCAATGCAAACAATAATTCTTCGCAAAAACCTCAACCGACGGCTGTCCGCCGTACGAAGTCGTCGCCCAGACATACTTCGCCAGCGCCACCATGGCATTCGGTGTCAGCTGATGTATTTGAACGTTGAATCTACGCAGGACTTCGCCAACAAACCGGTGCGCAGGCAAGCGGAGACCGGCGGCGAAGAACGCCTCGAAAACGACCAACTCACCCTCCGGCTCGGGGACTTCCTCCGTCCCCGGAGCACGAGCAACTCCGCCGCCAAAGTAGCCTAACCGCTGCATATCTTCAACGCGGGTTGACGTCATCCGTGACACACCAAAATCAACAGAGTCGCCGGCGCGCAACTCCTCCACCATCAAGCTACTCAACGTCTCCTCAGACGAGGCGGCCGCCGGCGGCGTGGTGTCGGCGGAAGAAGAGGAGGACGACATTGCTACGTACCGTCGGCGGCGGCGGGCGGTCTGCTTCACTCGAGCCAGATCTCCGGCGAGCAGCAAGACGGCGGGCAGGCGAGCAGCAAGACGGCGGGCGGCTAGGGTTTTCGCGAAGCGCGGAAGGAAAAGTTCAAAAGGCACCGACCCCCGCCCCCCTTTTATAAGACAGGGCGCGGCTCTTCGGGAAACCCGCAATCCGACAGGACGTGGCGCTTCGGGAAACCCGCAATCCAACAATACGCCGTCCATCAACGGTCACATCGAAAACCCCCGCGGAACCACTTCGAGCGAGGGCAGCGTCTTCGGCACCAGGTGACTTCGTCGAACTGGTCCCTCGGAGGGCAAATGTTGGGGCGAAGGCAAAGACGCCACCCTTCGCTCGTCCCTTTCGCTGCAGTCGCTGGTCTGTCAAAGACAAAACGGGCAGGGACACCCTTCGCTTCAATCAGCACCAGACGAAGGCCAGCAGTGACGTCTCCCTGCAGCACGGCCTCGTCCTGCTCTAAGGCCCACGTGTGATCTGGCCCATTGTAATGGGCCCCGCGTGGCCGCCTTTGTGTTACGGGCCTAGTTTGTAAAGGCATTCTTGTAATTACAGCTTGTAACCCTGCTTTATGGGAATATTCTGGGGATAAACTAGGTGTCTGAGGGCACATGCGTCCTTAACACAAGACGCTGGGCACTCAGCTACCTATAAATACCCCCGCACAGTGCCCGTGAGAGGCTAGATCAACAGAGCTATTGCCCCCGTGCACGTAACCCTGTTGTCACCACCGTTCACCCTTGTTAGCTTCCTTGCTGCTGAGAGCAAGTTCCAACAACCTTTATCCTGACGCACGCCCTCCAGTCGACAGAGCCGAAGTGACCGCAGTCACTTCGCCGCTCCACTGACCGGTCTGACAAGAGGACAGCGCCGCCTGCGCCGCTCCGACTGTTGAGCCACTCGACAGAGTGAGGCTGACAGCAGCCAAGTCCGGCCTCAGGCGTCATAGGAAACTCCGCTTCGCCCGACCCCAGGGCTCGGACTCGGGCTCAGCCCCGGAAGACGACGAACTCCGCTTCGCCCGACCCCAAGGCTCGGACTCGGGCTCAGCCCCGAAAGACAATGAACTCCGCTTCGCCTGACCCCAGGGCCCAGACTCGGGCTCAGCCCCGGAAGACGACGAACTCCGCTTCGCCCGACCCCAGGGCTCGGACTCGGGCTCAGCCCCGGAAGACGACGAACTCCGCTTCGCCCGACCCCAGGGCCCGGACTCGGGCTCAGCCCCGAAAGACGACGAACTCCGCTTCGCCCGACCCCAGGGCTCGGACTCGGGCTCAGCCCCGAAGGACGACGAACTCCGCTTCGCCCGACCCCAGGGCTCGGACTCAGCCCTGGCCTCAGCTGACAGTCTCCGCCTTGTCTGACCCGGGGGCTCGGACTCGACCTCGACCTTGGAAGACAGACTCGACCTCGACCTCGGAGGAGCCTCCACCTCGCCCAACATAAGGCACGGACCGACCACGTCGACAGGAGGTGCCATCATTACCCTACCCCGAGCTGACTCAGGCTACGGGGAACAAGACCGGCGTCCCATCTGGCTCGCTCCACTATACGAGTAATGATGGTGCCCCGCATGCCCTGTGACGACGACGGCTCTCAGCCCCCTTACGGAAGCAAGAGGACGTCAGCAAGGACTCGACAGCCCCGACAGCTGTCCTTCCGCTAGGCTCCAGCGCTCCTCCGACGGCCACGACATCACACGAACTAGGTGCCAAGACCTCTCCGGCTGCCACGATGGCATGTACTTAGGGCGCTAGCTCTCCTCCGCTAGACACGTTAGCACACTGCTACACCCCCATTGTACACCTGGATCCTCTCCTTACGCCTATAAAAGGGAGGTCCAGGGCCCTCTTACAGAGGGTTGGCCACGTGGGGAAGGACGGGACGGCGCTCGCGCAAGGCCGCTCGCTCCCTCCCGCGTGGACGCTTGTAACCCCCTACTACAAGCGCACCCGACCTGGGCGCGGGGCTAACACGAAGGCCGCAGGTTCCACCTCCCACGCCTATCTCCCTCCGGCTGCTCTCCCCCCTTCGCGTTCCGCCTCGCGCCGACCCATCTGGGCTGGGGCACGCGTCGACAATTTACTCGTCGGTCCAGGGACCCCCCCGGGGTCGAAACGCCGACAGTTGGCGCGCCAGGTAGGGGCCTGCTGCGTGTTGACGAACAGCTTCCCGTCAAGCTCCAGATGGGCAGTCTCTAGCAACCTCTCCAACCCGGGACGGTGCTCCGTTTCGGGATTCTTAAGTTCATGTCCCTCGACGGCAGCTACGACATGATACTCCTTCCCCCGCCGCGCGACAGCGACAATGGCGGTCGACAACCCACCCGCCGGCGGGGAAATCGACGACGCCTTCCCCACGTGGTGGAAGGACGACATTCGGGCTTGTCCCGTCCCCTCCCCCACCGACGGAGGGGGAGGCGGGGCAACCAAGGCCAAGCAGGAGGCGACACCTCGTTGGCTGTCGAGCGAGTCGACGACGCCGGCGCCCCAACGGAGAGCGCGTCGGGCATCAGCCTCGTGTCTGAGACGAAGACGAGCGCCGTCTCCCCGCAACACACCAACCTCAAGCAAACGGACGACGCCAGCACGCTCGCGAAGGACTTGCTAGGCGTCACCCTCGTACCTCAGAAGACAGTGTAGTCAGTCCCTGACGTGACTTCGTCACCGCCCGTCGACCAAAAGGTACCGACCGATTCCCATCTCGCGCCTTTTGGATTCGGCCTCGACCCGCCAAGCAATTCCGCTTCGGTGGACATTCTCGTAGAGGCGAGTCCAAACCCTCTGGGGTATCGTGTGCGGTCACCTTGGGACCGGCTGACGGCCGTCTCGACCTACGGGCCCTCGGGGTCCGAGGAAGATGGCGAGCCCGACCTCTGTTGGGATTTCTCCGGACTTGGTAACCCCAGTGCCGTGCGGGACTTCATGACCGCATGCGACTACTGCCTTTCCGACTGTTCCGACGGTAGCCGCAGCCTCGGCGACGAGGACTGCGGCCCAAGTCGCGAATGTTTCCACGTCGATCTAGGGGGTCCCGGCGAAGGCAACCATCTTGGTATACTGGAGAACGGTGATCCCCCTAGGCTCGTGCCTCGCGTTGACATCCTTCGGGAGCTAGCTGTGGTCCCCGTCCCGGCGGGGGTCATGACCCACAGCTCGAGCAAATCCGCGAGATGCAGGCCAGGCTCGATCAGGGAGCAGGAACGCTTGAGCCGGTTCGCCGGGACGTCGGGCAGGAATGGGCGGGCCATCCTCCGGCCGGAGAAGCACGTCATCTCCCCCAGGGCATCCAGCACCGCATCGCCGACGACGTCAGGGTAAGGCCGCCACCGGTTTCCAGTGGAGTCGGCCAAAACCTGGCCGCAGCGGCAATACTTCTCCGCGCGATGCCGGAGCCATCAACCACCGAGGGCGGCGTATCCAGGGAGAGCTCAAGAATCTCCTGGAGGACGCCGCGGTCCGACGGGCCGAAAGCTCCGCCTCCCGAAGGCAGGGGTACCCCTCGGAACCTCGCGCCGCGACTTCCCGATTCATGCGGGAAGCCTTGGTCCACACCGGGCGCACGCGCAACACAGCGCCTGCGGCCCCGGGTCGCCTCGGCAATGAGCACCATCACCACAGCCGTCGGGCCCACCTCGATGAGAGGGTGCGCCGAGGCTACCACCCTAGGCGTGGGGGACGCTACGACAGCGGGGAGGATCGGAGTCCTTCGCCCGAACCACCCGGTCCGCAGGCTTTCAGCCGCGCCATACGACGGGCGCCGTTCCCGACCCAGTTCCGAACCCCGACTACTATCACAAAGTACTCGGGGGAGACGAGACCGGAACTGTGGCTCGCGGACTATCGGCTGGCCTGCCAACTGGGTGGAACGGACGATGATAATCTCATCATCCGCAACCTCCCCCTGTTCCTCTCCGACACCGCTCGAGCCTGGCTGGAGCACCTGCCCCCGGGGCAGATCTCCAACTGGGACGACCTGGTCCAAGCCTTCGCCGGCAATTTCCAAGGCACGTACGTGCGCCCTGGAAACTCCTGGGATCTCTGAAGCTGCCGCCAGCAGCCGGGAGAGTCTCTCCGGGACTACATCCGGCGATTCTCGAAGCAGCGCACCGAGCTGCCCAACGTCACCGATTCGGATGTCATCGGCGCGTTCCTCGCCGGCACCACCTGCCGCGACCTGGTGAGCAAGCTGGGTCGCAAGACCCCCACCAGGGCGAGCGAGCTAATGGACATCGCCACCAAGTTTGCCTCTGGCCAGGAGGCGGTTGAGGCCATCTTTTGGAAGGAAAATCAGCCCCAGGGCCGCCCACCGGAAGATGTCCCCGAGGCGTCAACTCAGCGCGGCACCAAGAAGAAAGGCAAGAAGAAGTCGCAAGCGAAACGCGACGCCGCCGACGCGGACCTTGTCGCCGCCGCCGAGTACAAGAACCCTCGGAAACCTCCCGGAGGTGCCAACCTCTTCGACAAGATGCTCAAGGAGCCGTGCCCCTATCATCAGGGGCCCGTCAAGCACACCCTTGAGGAGTGTGCCATGCTTCGACGCCACTTTCACAAGGCCGGGCCACCCACGGAGGGTGGCAAGGCTCTCGACAATGCTAAGAAGGAAGATCACAAGGCAGGAGAGTTCCCCGAGGTCCGTGACTGCTTCATGATCTACGGTGGGCTAGTGGCAAACGCCTCGGCTCGGCACCGCAAGCAAGAGCATCGGGAGGTCTACTCGGTAAAGTTGGTGGCGCCAGTCTACCTAGACTGGTCCGACAAGCCCATCACCTTCGACCAGGCCGACCATCCCGACCATGTGCCGAGCCCGGGGAAATACCCGCTCGTTGTCGACCCCATCATCGGCAACGTCAGGCTCACCAAGGTCCTCATGGACGGAGGCAGCAGCCTCAACATCGTCTACGCCGAGACCCTCGGGCTCCTGCGGATCGATCTATCCTCGGTCCGGACGGGCGCTGCGCCTTTCCATGGGATCATCCCCAGGAAGCGCGTCCAACCCCTCAGACAACTCGATCTACCCGTCTGCTTTGGGACGCCCTCCAACTTTCGAAGGGAGACCGTCACGTTTGAAGTGGTCGGGTTTCGAGGAACCTACCACGCAGTGTTGGGGAGGCCATGCTACGCCAAGTTCATGGCCATCCCCAACTACACCTACCTCAAGCTCAAGATGTCGGGCCCCAACGGGGTCATCACCGTCGGGCCCACGTACCGACACGCGTACGAATGCGACGTGGAATGCGTGGAGTACGCCGAGGCCCTCGCCGAGTCCGAGGCCCTCATCGCCGACCTAGAGAACCTCTCTAGAGAGGCGCCAGACGTGAAGCGCCACGCCGGCAACTTCGAGCCAGCGGAGACGGTTAAGTCCGTCCCTCTTGACCGCTGCAACGACGCCTCCAAGCAGATCCGGATCGGCTCCGAGCTCGACCCCAAATAGGAAGCAGTGCTCGTCGACTTTCTCCGCGCAAACGCCGACGTCTTCGCGTGGAGTCCCTCGGACATGCCCGGCATACCGAGGGAAGTCGCCGAGCACTCGCTGGATATCCGAGCTAGAGTCCGACCCGTGAAGCAGCCTCTGCGCCGATTCGACGAAGAAAAGCGCATAGCCATAGGCGAGGAGATCCACAAGCTAATGGCGGCAGGGTTCATCAAAGAGGTATTCCATCCCGAATGGCTTGCCAACCCTGTGCTTGTGAGAAAGAAAGGGGGGAAATGGCGGATGTGTGTAGACTACACTGGTCTAAACAAAGCATGTCCGAAAGTTCCCTACCCTCTGCCTCGCATCGATCAAATCGTGGATTCCACTGCTGGGTGCGAAACCCTGTCTTTCCTCGATGCCTACTCAGGGTACCACCAGATCAGGATGAAAGAGTCCGACCAGCTCGCGACATCTTTCATCACACCCTTCGGCATGTACTGCTATGTTACCATGTCGTTCGGCTTGAGGAATGCGGGTGCAATGTACCAACGGTGCATGAACCATGTGTTCGGCGAACACATTGGCCAAACGGTCGAGGCCTACGTCGATGACATCGTAGTCAAGACGAGGAAAGCCTCCGACCTCCTTTCCGACCTTGAAGTGACATTCCGATGTCTCAAGGCGAAAGGCGTGAAGCTCAATCCCGAAAAGTGTGTCTTCGGGGTCCCCCGAGGCATGCTCTTGGGGTTCATCGTCTCCGAGCGGGGCATTGAGGCCAACCCGGAGAAGATCGCGGCCATCACCAGCATGGGGCCCATCAAGGACTTGAAAGGCGTACAGAGGGTCATGGAATGCCTAGCGGCTCTGAGTCGTTTCATCTCGCGCCTCGGCGAAAGAGGCCTGCCTCTGTACCGCCTCTTAAGGAAGGTCGAGTGCTTCGCTTGGACCCCTGAGGCCGAGGAAGCCCTCGGGAACCTGAAGGCGCTCCTCACGAACGCGCCCATCTCGGTGCCCCCCGCTGCCGGAGAAGCCCTCTTGATCTACGTCGCCGCTACCACTCAGGTGGTTAGCGCCGCGATTGTGGTTGAGAGATGAGAAGAGGGGCATGCATTGCCCGTCCAGAGACCAGTCTACTTCATCAGTGAGGTGTTGTTCGAGACCAAGATCCGCTACCCACAAATTCAGAAGCTGTTGTACGCGGTGATCCTGACGCGGCGGAAGTTGCGACACTACTTCGAGTCTCATCCGGTAACTGTGGTGTCATCCTTCCCCCTGGGGGAGATCATCCAGTGCCGAGAGGCCTCGGGTAGAATTGCAAAGTGGGCGGTGGAAATCATGGGCGAGACGATCTCGTTCGCCCCTCGGAAAGCCATCAAGTCCCAGGTCTTAGCGGACTTTGTGGCCGAATGGGTCGACACCCAGCTCCCAACAGCTCCGATCCAACCGGAACTCTGGACCATGTTTTTCGACGGGTCGCTGATGAAGACGGGGGCCGGCGCGGGCCTGCTCTTCATCTTGCCCCTCGGGAAGCACCTACGCTACGTGCTACGCCTCCACTTCCCGGCGTCCAACAACGTGGTTGAGTACGAGGCTCTGATAAATGGGTTGCGAATCGCCATCGAGCTAGGGGTCCGACGCCTCGACGCTCATGGTGACTCGCAGCTCATCATTGACCAAGTCATGAAGAACTCCCACTGCCGCGACACGAAGATGGAAGCCTACTGCGATGAGGTTCGGCGCCTGGAAGACAAGTTCTACGGGCTCGAGCTCAACCACATCGCCCGATGCTACAACGAGACTGCGGACGAGCTAGCTAAAATAGCCTCGGGGCGAACAACGGTTCCCCCGGACGTATTCTCCCGAGACCTGCATCAACCCTCCATCAAGACCGACGACACGCCCGAGCCCGAGAAGGCCTCGGCCCAGCCCGAGGCACCCTCGGCTCATTCTGAGGTACCCTCGGCACAGTCCGAGGTACCCTCGGCACACGAGGGTGAGGCACTGCGCATCGAGGAGGACCGGAGCGGGGTCACGCCTAATCAAAACCGGCAGACCTCGTACCTGCAATATCTCCACCGAGGAGAGCTACCCCTCGATCAAGCCGAGGCTCGGCGGTTGGCGCGGCGCGCCAAGTCGTTCGTCTTGCTGGGAGACGAGAAGGAGCTCTACCACCGCAGCCCCTCGGGCATCCTCCAGCGATGCATTTCCATCGCCGAAGGCCAGGAGCTCTTACAAGAGATACACTCGGGGGCTTGCGGCCATCACGCAGCACCTCGAACCCTTGTTGGAAACGCCTTCCGACAAGGTTTCTACTGGCCGACGGTGGTGGCCGACGCCACTAGAATTGTCCGCACCTGCGAAGGGTGTCAGTTCTACGCAAGGCAGACCCACCTGCCCGCTTAGGCTCTACAGACCATACCCATCACCTGGTCGTTTGCTGTGTGGGGTCTGGACCTCGTCGGCCCCTTGCAGAAGGCACCCAGGGGCTACACGCACCTGTTAGTCGCCATCGACAAATTCTCCAAGTGGATCGAGGTCCGACCCCTAAACAGCATCAGGTCCGAACAGGCGGTGGCGTTCTTCACCAACATCATCCATCGCTTTGGGGTCCCAAACTCCATCATCACCGATAACGGCACCCAGTTCACCGGCAGAAAGTTTCTGGACTTCTGCGAGGATCACCACATCCGGGTGGACTGGGCCGCCGTGGCTCACCCCTTGACGAATGGGCAAGTAGAGCGGGCTAACGGCATGATCCTGCAAGGGCTCAAGCCGCGGATGTACAACGATCTCAACAAGTTCGGCAAGCGATGGATGAAGGAGCTCCCCTCGGTGGTCTGGAGTCTGAGGACAACGCCGAGCCGAGCCACGGGCTTCACATCGTTCTTTCTAGTCTATGGGGCCAAGGCCATCTTGCCCACAGACTTAGAATACGGTTCCCCGAGGACGAGGGCCTACGCCGACCAAAGCAATCAAGCTAATCGAGAAGACTCACTGGACCAGCTGGAAGAGGCTCGGGACATGGCCTTACTACACTCGGCGCGGTACCAGCAGTCCCTGCGACGCTACCATGCCCGAGGGGTTCGGTCCCGAGACCTCCAGGTGGGCGACCTGGTGCTTCGGCTGCGACAAGACGCCCGAGGGCGGCACAAACTCATGCCTCCCTGGGAAGGGCCGTTCGTCGTCGCCAAAATTCTGAAGCCCGGAACATACAAGCTGGCCAACAGTCAAGGTGAGGTCTACAGCAACGCTTGGAACATCCAACAGCTACGTCGCTTCTACCCTTAAGATGCTTCCAAGTTATTCGTACACCCCATTCACACACAAAGTCTGGTCGTCAAGGAAGGGTATGCCTTGCCTCAGCAAAGCCCGACCCTCCCTCGGGGGCTAGAAGGGGAAAACCCCCTCTGCGTCGAAACTTTCCTCGAAAAAAGAAAAAAAAATCTTTTCTGCCAGAATGCCTTTCGTGCTTTTCGACTACTTCGAAAGTGGATCCTGAAAACGATGGAGTACACGTAAGCAGCCAAGGCCGACCGAGCCGAGGGACTCCTATGCCTCTGGGATACGGATACCTCACTCATCACCTTCTGCGATAAGTAACTCGCGCTCGGATAAGTGATTCCGCGGACCGAACAAGTCTTCACGCTCGAAAGCTCCTCTGCCGGAACAATTTTTCGGGCCTTCTCGACTGCGTCGGTGACAGAACCCTATGGACGAGTAAGAGTGCGCGTAAGCGGCAAGGCCGACCGAGCCGAGGGATTCCTACGCCTCCGGGATACGGATACCTCACTCATCACCTTCCGTGAAAAGCAACTCTCGCCCGCACAAACAATTCTGTTACCGACAAATAAGTCCGGATACTCGAAACGAGAGGAAAAGGGACGCAGCTTTACAACACGACGACAGTGTGTTTGGGCCACGGTGGCCGCAGAAAACATACACACGCTACAAGACAACCCGATCCTGCAGGCTCGGACGTCGACAGTTGAAGGGGGCAGCAGCACCCTCGGCGTCAACTACATCTTCGGCGGGGTCTGACCTAGCCTCGGACGGCGACGCGGTTGGAGGATCTCCACCCCAAAGGACGACATCAGCACCACACCTGGGCCATCGCCGCCAGGGTCTTTTCCAGGAATCTGGCTCGAGCAGACGGCTCGGCCGGCCACCCCGAGGCCTCGGCCAGCTGTCCCCCGAAGACATCAGCCCGGCTTGTGGCCTCAGCAACTCAACTCCGGCGTCGGTCCCGCCAGTGGACGACCCGGCCAGGCTCTGGCCGACCAAATCTTCTTTTCGAGCCAACTCTGCCTCTGTCCGTGCTGACACCGCTACCTCTGGCTTCGGCTCATCGAAGGGCGACCGAGGGGTTCCTTTAACTAAGCAAGAGAAGCCTCGGACAGCAAGGCCGACCGAGCCGAGGGACTCCTACGCCTCCGGGATACGGATACCTAACTCGTCACCTTCGCACGAGGCGACTCACGCTTGGTGAAGCGGTTCAGATAACCAACAGGCGAGTCTTAGTGCTCGAAAATGAGGAAAAAACACGGCTCTGCGCCGAAAATACATGCATGTTCAGGCCCCGACAGCCATAATGAACAAAAGACCGGCACACAAGGTGCCAATACAAACGGAACCCCGGTTCCACCTCCGCAGGTACGAACAACCCTGTCAGGAAAATGGACCCCAGGCCATTTGGCTAATTGAGTTTTTGGTGTTTGATGATTAACACAACCTGTGGACTAATATGTTTGCTAGTGTTTATAATTATAGTTCACAGGATGCAAAGAGAATTGGACCAAGGCAATGAGGATGCAACACCTCAAAAGAAGACATAAAAAGATGCATAAGAGTCCAATACTCAAGAACAAAAGAAGCCCGAAGAAATCAGCGAAGAAATCCAAGATGAGGGCTGTTAGCTAGCGCCTGGTGGTGCACCGGACATTGATGTCCGGTGTGCACCGGACTGTCCGGTGTGGCACCGGACAGTCTGCGCAGAGAGGCCACAGACAGGCGCTCTCTGGCTGTAGCACCGGACTGTCCGGTGTGCACCGGACTGTCTGGTGTGCCACGGGCAGACGGCAACGGTCGGATCCAACGGTCGACTGCTTCAGGCGCCAACGGTCGGCTGACGTGGCATGCACCGGACACTACACAGTAGATGTCCGGTGGTGCACCGGACTGTCCGGTGCACCCAACGACAGAAAGCTGCTGCTTTTTGTCCAACGGCTAGTTTGGGGTGTGGAGGCTATAAATACCACCCCAACCGGCCATTCTCAAGTGTGAGAGCCCAAGCAACATACCAAGACACATAGTGCATATTTCCAAGTGCTCAAACACCCAAGTGCTTAATAGAAACACTCGGTGATTAGCATAGGTGCTTTGCGAAGTGCTTAGGTTAGTTAGACCGCTTTAGCGCTTGCTCTAGGTGAACCCTAGATTGTTGAGTGAGTTTAGATAAACCTCACAATCGCTCGGCTCTTGCGTGAGTCGTTGTAATTGTACCGAGTGGGGCGAGAGTCTTGTGAGACCGTGACAACCGCGTTTGTGTCACGGCCTCCACCGTGTACCGGAGGGAACGAGGCCTGCGGCGTTTCGGTCGGAAGCTCGATAGTGGAGACGGCGGGGAGCGTCCGAGAGGAGCCGGAAGCGGAGCACCACTTGCGCGTGGAGAAGGCCCGTGGCTCTCTACGGAGTTACTCGACCGTGGTGCTTGGCCCTCGCGTGGGCTTCCCTTTGCGTAGGGGCACCAACGAGGATTAGTCGGGACCTTGCGTGGTTCCGGATACCTCGGTAAAAATACCGGCGTCATCCACGAGAGTTTGCTTCTCTACTTAGCTCTTTACATTCCGCATTTATATTAAGCATTTAAGTTTCAATCTTGTAGTCATACTTATTTAGTGTAGATTGAAACTTAGCCTTTGCGGTAGAGATAGCAACACTTAGACAAAACCTAGTTTGCACATTCTAGTTTTGATTATTTGCATAGGTTTTGCTCTAGGGATTTAATTGTGGCCTAGTTAAGTAAAAGTTTTAGAAGTCCTAATTCACCCCCCCCCCCCTCTTAGGCGTCACCAGTTTCCTACAAGTGGTATCAGAGCCGTTTTGGCTCTTTTGAAACGCTTTAGCTTCACCGCTAAAAGAGCCGACGCTTTTTAGAGGAAGGGATGGATACCCATAGGCCACCACACTTCGATGGCACTAACTTCCCTTATTATAGTGCTAGAATGGCTTGTTACCTAGAGGCCGTTGATCTAGGTGTTTGGAGAGTCACTCGTGACGGGATGAAACCCATCAAGAATCCCGAGAAACCCACCACGAGTGAGGAAAAAGAAATTCATTTAAATGCTAGAGCCAAAAATTGCTTGTATGAATCTCTTAGCATGGATATTTTTAATCAAGTATTTACCTTGAAAACTGCTAATGAGATTTGGCTAAAATTGCATGAGCTCCATGATGGCACATCCAATGTCGGTGAGCAAAAACATTGCCTAGTCTTAAATGAGTATAATTCTTTTGCTATGAAAGATGATGAGCTTGTTAGAGACATGTATTCTCGTTTGAATCTAATCATCAATGAGCTCAATTCTATTGGCATTAATAAGCTAGGTGATGCGGATATTGTGAGAAAGATTATCTCCCTGCTACCACAACAAAGATATGGGAGCATCATCACCATCCTTCATAACATGGAGGACTTGAGCAACATGACCCCGACCATTGTGATTGGGAAAATCGCGGCCTTCGAGATGTCGCAAAAAATGAGTCGGGGAGAGGAGCCAACTTCTTCAAGACCATATGCTTTTGCATGTGATGAAAGGAAGGGCAAAAAGAAGGCTCCCACTCCAAGTTCCTCAAGTGAAGAAGGAGAAGAAGAAGAAAGTGATGATGATGAAGATAATCAACCATGCACATCATCCTCCGAGGACGAAGAGACAATCCGACGTGTCGGAAAGGTAATGGGGATGATCCGCAAGATTAATCTAATGGGTGTGCCCCTGCAGGTCGAGGATCTTCTCTTTAACATTGATAGGAAAAAGCAAAGGAAGAGAGGATGCTTCGCATGTGGGGAGAAGGGCCACTTCAGGGACAACTGTCCAAATATGGCCAAACCCAAAAAGGAGAGGAGCAAAGGCAAGGCGCTTACTAGTGTTAGAACTTGGGATGATTCTTCAAGTGAAGATGAACCTCCAAGGACGCGCAGCCACCGGTCCTCGTCACGATCATCACGGTCATCACACAAATGCCTTATGGCAAGAGGTAACAAAAGCATTCCATCCTCTAGTGATGAAAGTAGTAGTGATGATGAAGGTGAGGGAAAGGCCTCTCTAGATGAGCTTGCGGAAGCCGTAGAATTTTTCCAGGATGTTTGCACTAAGCAAAAAGCTCAACTTAAAACCTTGAAAAATAAGTTGGTCAGCTCTCAAAATGATTACAAAGGTTTGCTAGAAAAATTTGAAACTTTTGCAAACTTAAACTGTGAGCTATCAACTAAAATTGAGCTATTAGAATCTAGTGCTCCATCCACTGCTACCGATGATAGCCTTATTAAAAAGAATGAAAAACTTAAGGCTAAGTTAGCTAGCTCCCAAGAAGCTATTGAAAATTTGCTAGAGAAAATGGAAATTCTTAGCATACACAACAATGAGCTAACTACTAAGCTAGAAAACATTGGTAGCACCCCAGCAGCATCTTTAGTTGAAATACCTGAAATAATTAAGAAAGATGCTTCTACTTCCTGCTTTGATTTAATTGATGATTCTAACCCCTGCAACCAAGTCGTTGTTGAGAATATTGTTGTAGAGACATGTACGGATGAGGTTGCAAAGGAAAATGAACAATTAAAGCAAGAAGTGGCTCGCCTTGGCAAGGCTTTGTATGACAAGAAAGGCAAAGCCAAACAAATCCAACCTCCACAGGATAACACCACTGCGGGAGTGAACAAGCCTATGGAGGGAGAAACTGTGATTTGTAGGCTATGCCACAAGGAAGGCCACAAGTCTTTCCAATGCAAGGCGATGACCGGGGATAAACAAAGGCAAAAGCTCAAGCAAAAGCCATCAAGCAAAATCTCCAACACCTACATCAAAAAGGTGAACAAAAAGGATGCTACACCATATTTGATCAAGAAGAAAAAGAATGGAAAGGTGATAGCAATCAAGGCCAACAAGCAAGCCAACAAAGGAAAAGGGGCCAAACGCATCTGGGTGCCAAAGGAGATAATTTCAACCATGAAAAGCACCAAGAAGGTTTGGATCCCGAAAGGGAAGTGAGTGGACCAAAGGTCATCGGGAAATTTGGAGACTTGGCAAATTCGGGATGTATATCATGGGATACATCATATTGGATCAAGTTTATTGCCAAGTGGGTTAGTGAAAATTTTGGACCCAAATTTCCCACCCATGACTAAGGTAACTAGTTTTATTGTATTCTTCGTTTTTAGATATGCGTATCTATCTACCTTTTATCTAGTTTACCTTTCTTGCCTAGTATTACATTTGTTATGTACTTTTGTTTAAAATCATGCATACTAGGTAAATCATATGGTAGGATTGCTTGTTTTTAATTCATATACTTAAGCAAACCTACATGGCTTAAAATGTTTATTTAAGCATGGCACATAGCTTTTATATCACTCCATAGTAAATGATGCATCAATTGAAAATTTTGGTTTCTACAAGTTGTATCATTTAACTTATATGTGCCAAAGTTCGGATTATAGATAATTTGCCCCCTCTTGATATCAAATCAAAGTGCAAGTCTCCTACAAGTATTCAAAACTTGTATGCACACCTTTAGGGGGAGGTTACTCTATAATCTAACACTTTGAGACTAACACCTTTTCAAGTCTATTTTATGTGATAGTCTCATTGTAAGGAAAATAAGGTCCCCGGAGAAAGACAACAATCTTCCACTGCAAAATCTCCAAGATCTCTCATGTCTCTCAAGCTCACCATTGACTTTGAATTGGTATCTTTTGAGACTACATTCAGTATCATTTACATGTCTTCTCCTAAATTTGATTAGACTATATTTCATATCATATGCTTCCATGTTGCAAAAATGCATAAGTAGTTAACTCATATTCTGTTACCTATGCATAAGGGAAGTTAGTCTTTTCAAATCATGTCTTGCACCTCTAATTTTCACATGCTTTTTCCTAAGTAGAGGATCTCTGTCACGGGGAGTATTTCTTCATCTCAAAAAAGGGGAGAAACCTCTTTCTAAAGAGAACACTCATTTAGGGGGAGTAATCATTTCAACTGGTATCATTCATATGGTTTAATTTAATATCCTTCTAGTGATATCATTTGATACAATTCTTGTTGAGGGCAAGCTTTTATTTACTTCCTACATGCTTTTAATGTCTTCCTTTTCGGTGGTTGATGCCAAAGGGGGAGAAGTTTAGGGACCAAAGCAATGAAAACTATATCAAACACCAAACACCACCAATTTAAAATTTTATATCTCCAAATGGCTTTTCAAGTGGTTTTGGTTATTTGATCCAAAAATAGGAAGTAAGTGAATTATGGAGTTAGGGGGAGGCTTAAGTCCATAATTTCACATTATGGGGACAATCATGCATCTTAGCAAGTAGATTGCATATTTTAATTCAAAAACTTGTATTATTTGCTTGCTTTGGTTGTGTTGTCATCAATCACCAAAAAGGGGGAGATTGTAAGGAAAATGGACCCCGGGCCATTTGGCTAATTGAGTTTTGGTGTTTGATGATTAACACAACCTGTGGACTAATATGTTTGCTAGTGTTTATAATTATAGTTCACAGGATGCAAAGAGAATTGGACCAAGGCAATGAGGATGCAACACCTCAAAAGAAGACATAAAAAGATGCATAAGAGTCCAATACTCAAGAACAAAAGAAGCCCGAAGAAATCAGCAAAGAAATCCAAGATGAGGGTTGTTAGCCAGCGCCTGGTGGTGCACCGGACATTGATGTCCGGTGTGCACCGGACTGTCCGGTGTGGCACCGGACAGTCTGCGCAGAGAGGCCACAGACAGGCGCTCTCTGGTTGTAGCACCGGACTGTCCGGTGTGCACCGGACTGTCTGGTGTGCCACGGGCAGACGGCAACGGTCGGATCCAACGGTCGACTGCTACAGGCGCCAACGGTCGGCTGACGTGGCATGCACCGGACACTGCACATTAGATGTCCGGTGGTGCACCGGACTGTCCGGTGCACCCGACGACAGAAAGCTGCTGCTTTCTGTCCAACAGCTAGTTTGGGGTGTGGAGGCTATAAATACCACCCCAACCGGTCATTCTCAAGTGTGAGAGCCCAAGCAACATACCAAGACACATAGTGCATATTTCCAAGTGCTCAAACACCCAAGTGCTTAATAGAAACACTCGGTGATTAGCGTAGGTGCTTTGCGAAGTGCTTAGGTTAGTTAGACCGCTTTAGCGCTTTCTCTAGGTGAACCCTAGATTGTTGAGTGAGTTTAGATAAACCTCACAATCCCTCGGCTCTTGTGTGAGTCGTTGTAATTGTACCGAGTGGGGCGAGAGTCTTGTGAGACCGTGACAACCGCGTTTGTGTCACGGCCGCCACCGTGTACCGGAGGGAACGAGGCCCGCGACGTTTCGGCCGGAAGCTCGATAGTGGAGACGGCGGGGAGCATCCGAGAGGAGCCGGAAGCGGAGCACCACTTGCGCGTGGAGAAGGCCCGTGGCTCTCTACGGAGTTACTCGACCGTGGTGCTTGGCCCTCGCGTGGGCTTCCCTTTGCGTAGGGGCACCAACGAGGATTAGTCGGGACCTTGCATGGTTCCGGATACCTCGGTAAAAATACCGGCGTCATCCACGAGAGTTTGCTTCTCTACATAGCTCTTTACATTCCGCATTTATATTAAGCATTTAAGTTTCAATCTTGTAGTCATACTTATTTAGTGTAGATTGAAACTTAGCCTTTGCGGTAGAGATAGCAACACTTAGACAAAACCTAGTTTGCACATTCTAGTTTTGATTATTTGCATAGGTTTTGCTCTAAGGATTTAATTGTGGCCTAGTTAAGTAAAAGTTTTAGAAGTCCTAATTCACCCCCCCCCCCTCTTAGGCGTCACCCGTTTCCTACAAACCCCACACGATTGGGGGGCCTGCGGAGTAACAGAAGGCCGACGGGTGGCTCGTCGTCGCCCGCTCCGGCAGCAGCGACAACGACCCCCGCTCCGGGTGGCCGAACTGCAGCAGCGATGGCCTCAGGGCGGACGCCGCTGCAACCTTGCCCTTGCCCACGCCGACGCTCGAGGGGTGAGGACAAGTACAAAGAGCCGGAGGCCTGGAGCGTGGATGGTGGCGGTGATCCCGTCGGCGACGGGGACTTCTCGAGCTGCATCCACCTCGGCACCGACGACCGGAGCCGTCAGCCCATCGGCAGATCCGCACTCGGATCCTCCCGGACGAGCGGGGCACCGACCTCCGCACGGAGGCGCCGTACCGGTGCAAAGGCAGGACAGCCCCAGAACACGAACGCCGCCCTAGCGGCGCGCGATGTCTTGGGCGGTCCACCCGTGCGCACGGCGCGACAACCGCCCTTGCGGCGGGAGGGGGCACCGGGAGCCAAGCCGGCGAGCCCAACGTGCTGAAGCTGGCGACGCCCGCCGTCGACCAGCCCCGCGTTGTCGAAGTCCGCCCCGCTCGCAGGGCCAGTGAGCGCCCTCTCCCTTGAATGCTGAAGGGGAGGCTGACCCATGAACCCGCGCGGGAGGTAGAGCTCCGGCTCAGCCCGGCCTCCGCCCTAGCAAGGATGATGAACATCCTTGAAGCTGAGGGCGGGACCAAGATCGCAGCCCAGCTTGCTTCTCCCCACCCAGGGGCTGGTGGTCACCGTCTTGGGTGACCACCGGCGAGGGGATGCAGCCGGGCTACATGATGAAAATCCTTGAAGCCGAACGATGGCTGAAAGGTACCAACTTCCACGAAGTTGCGTTCCTCCGACGACAAGGCAGAAGGATTGTGGGCGTCCCCCATCCGGGGGCTCGGAAGGTGGAAACACACGACGCATAAGGGAACGCGAAGACATGGTCGTCTTTCAAGGGGGGTCACCCTCCTTTTAAAGGCAACTCTCCCCACTTGCGTCCTCAGCCGTTGCGGGCTGAGTCTTCTCCAACACGCTCCAAGGTCCTCCCCCTACGGCGCGGGGGCTGGGTCCCACGCGTCATGCAAGCCGGTTCAGGGCAGAAGAAGCCAAACCGCCACGCGCGGTGCATGCAACCGCCCAGTGGTTACAAGCATTCCTCCACTTTCGCCCAGACCAGCGGGTGAAAGGGCGGACAGCCATGCAGGCGGCATGCAACCGTGCCAAGTGGGCGCGCCCCTCCGACTTCCAACACACCCAGCATGGAGGCCCAGGCCCACACGTCATGCAACCGGCGTGCCGGTTGCTACGTGCGAGCAACTGCACCGCCACTCGCACCACTACCGCGCCTCCTCGGCTGCGGAACCAGTACCGCGACTCGAGGCAACCCTGCGTATGACCCAGCAGTGCTAGCCAGGCGTGACGGTCAATACGGCCAAAAATGGGCCGGCAATAATGGCGGTGGCAGGCGGGCGGGAGCAGCGGTCGCGTCGCCAGCCAAGCTTACGTCCCATCCAGGGGCAGCAAGAGAACCCTCTCTCACGGCGTGAAGACGGCGCGCCCGTGTTCCGTTCCTCGAACGGCTCGCACACGCGCAACGGCCGCCTCGCGAACCACTCGCCCCGTCGCATTAACTCCGCGGTGGGACAGGCGGCGCCTCAGGCAGGAGAAGCAAGCGACGCTTCGCCTTCGCCATAATGACCGCGTCGAAAAAGGTACGCCACGTCATTCGATTTCGTATCCTTTTCCTTTTCCTCTTTCTCTCTCTTACAACAGGGACTGGGAAAGGGGGATACCCTGAAAAGGATCCTTCTCCGCGAAGGAAATAGGCCCCGAGCCTCCCTACTGATCAGAGGTTGAAAGGCTGGCCCCTCGGAGGGGTTCAACGGCCGCCTCAGAGCGCTTGGGTTCTGCGCCCACTACTGGTCAGATGTTCGATGGCCGGCCCCTCGGAAGGGTTCAACGGCCGCCTCTGGCCACTCGGGCTCCGCGCCCACTACTGATCAGGGGTTCGTAGGCTGGCCCTCGAAGGGTTCACAGTCGCCTCAGACACAGAGCGAGGGATGACCCTGGGTGCGTTCGATACATAACCAAGGCTCGGGCTACGCTCCCGAGGTACCCTAGGACATTTCCGAGACCAGCGGGAACGATCTTGTAACGGAATCCCATCAGTGGGAGGCATCGAGCCCTCGGACCCCGTCAAAAGGGGACCGGGTCCGGCAGATCACCCGCAGGTACTTTTGGAGCGCGCCTCCGGGCCTCTAGCCGACCCCTAACAAATGGGGCACGGGCGTCCACTCGGATTACCCGCCAGCAGCTCACCGGAGACACCATGTTCGGTGCCCTCCGAGGGCAACATGGCGCTTTCCCCCCTCCTCCTTGTGGAAAGGCGACGCAGGGGCGTATGTAAAAAAGTCGAGTCTGTCCTTGACCGTCCTCTCGCCCTGTGCAGAGGCTCGGAGGCTGCTTTCGCAAACCCGGCTCCGGCCAAACCGTTGACAGCGTCAACATACCAGCCCGAGAACTTGGGACCCGACCGTGCACCCGGGCTACGGCCAGCTCGCATGAGGGAACAACCAGTCCAGCCGAAGTGTTGTGAAACGCACTAAGACCTCGAAGGAGTCAAACTACTCCTCCGAGGCCTCGGGGGCTACACCCGGCGGGTGCGCTCGCGCACACCCACCGGAACAAAATGCAACCAAAAAAGGCTGGTCCCCTTGCAAAAAAGTGCGGCAAAAGCCTCCAAGCGAGTATTAACACTCCCTTCGAGGCTCGGGGGCTACTGTCAGGGACCATAATTAGGGGTACCCTCAAGACTCCTAAATCTCAGCTGGTAACCCCCATCAGCACAAAGCTGCAAAGGCCTGATGGGTGCGATTAAGTCAAGGATCGGTCCATTCGAGGGACGCGATCACGCCTCGCCCAAGCCCAGCCTCGGGCAAGGGCAGCCGACCCCGGAGGATCTACGTCTCGCCCGAGGACCCCCTCCAGCAACGGACACACCTTCGGCTCGCCCGAGGCCCAGTCTTCACCAAGAAGCAACCTTGGCCAAATCGCCACGCCAACCGACCAAATCGCAGGGGCATTTAATGCAAAGGTGGCCTGACACCTTTATCCTGACGCACGCCCTCCATTCGATAGAGCCAAAGTGGCCGCAGTCACTTCGCCGCTCCACTGACCGGTCTGACAAGAGGACAGCGCCGCCTGCGCCGCTCCTACTGCTGAGCCACTCGACAGAGTGAGGCTGACAGCAGCCAAGTCCGGCCTCAGGCGTCATAGGAAACTCCGCTTCGCCCGACCCCAGGGCTCGGACTCGGGCTCAGCCCCAGAAGACGACGAACTCCGCTTCGCCCGACCCCAGGGCTTGGACTCGGGCTCAGCCCCGGAAGACGACGAACTCCGCTTCGCCCGACCCCAGGGCTCGGACTCGGGCTCAGCCCCGGAAGACGACGAACTCCGCTTCGCCCGACCCCAGGGCTCGGACTCGGGCTCAGCCCCGGAAGACGACGAACTCCGCTTCGCCCGACCCCAGGGCTCGGACTCGGGCTCAACCCCGGAAGACGACGAACTCCGCTTCGCCCGACCCTAGGGCCCGGACTCGGGCTCAGCCCCGGAAGACGACGAACTCCGCTTCGCCCGACCCCAGGGCTCGGACTCGGGCTCAGCCCCGAAGGACGACGAACTCCGCTTCGCCCGACCCCAGGGCTCGGACTCAGCCCTGGCCTCAGCCGACGGTCTCCGCCTTGTCCGACCCGGGGGCTCGGACTCGACCTCGACCTTGGAAGACAGACTCGACCTCGACCCCGGAGGAGCCTCCACCTCGCCCAACCTAGGGCACGGACCGACCACGTCGACAGGAGGCGCCATCATTACCCTTCCCCGAGCTGACTCAGGCTACGGGGAATAAGACCGGCGTCCCATCTGGCTCGCTCCACTATACGAGTAATGATGGCGCCCCGCATGTCCTATGACGACGGCGGCTCTCAGCCCCCTTACGGAAGCAAGAGGACGTCAGCAAGGACTCGACAGCCCCGACAGCTGTCCTTCCGCCAGGCTCCAGCGCTCCTCCAACGGCCACGACATCAC
Organism: Zea mays; assembly: GCF_902167145.1. Classification (NCBI taxonomy): domain Eukaryota; kingdom Viridiplantae; phylum Streptophyta; class Magnoliopsida; order Poales; family Poaceae; genus Zea; species Zea mays. The sequence continues at coordinate 213,086,333 of NC_050096.1, read as the reverse complement.
ACGAACTGGGTGCCAAAACCTCTCCGGCTGCCACGATGGCATGTACTTAGGGCGCTAGCTCTCCTCCGCTAGACACGTTAGCACACTGCTACACCCCCCATTGTACATCTGGATCCTCTCCTTACGCCTATAAAAGGGAGGTCCAGGGCCCTCTTACAGAGGGTTGGCCGCGCGGGGAAGGACGGGACGGCGCTCACGCAAGGCCGCTCGCTCCCTCCCGCGTGGACGCTTGTAACCCCCTACTGCAAGCGCACCCGACCTGGGCGCGGGGCTAACACGAAGGCCGCGGGTTACATGTCCCACGCCTGTCTCCCTCCGGCTGCTCTCCCCCTTCGCGTTCCGCCTCGCGCCGACCCATCTGGGCTGGGGCACGCGACGACAATTTACTCGTCGATCCAGGGACCCCGGGGTCGAAACGCCGACAAGATGGAAAGGAAAAGTCACCAAGCAATGATTTAACAAGATTTGTCTGACGAAAACGATATGCTTTAATAGTTAATTGATATTACATGAAAAACAAACAAACGGACGGTCAGAATTGATTTTGGAGTGTTCCATTGCACCAGCTCTGAACTATTACGAGTCAACTATCTTATCAACGATCCTATTATTGCACGACCAAGTCAACACGAAAGCCATTTGAGATCTTCATACGCCTTAAATAAAAAAAACACAAATGTTGCTGGACCAAGTAAATGTAATCCAACACTAATTCTGGTCGAGTCGTTAAAAAAGAAATATTTTTTACATTCCTAATTTTGCTCATTATCTTATTTGCTATCACACATTTCTTAATCACTACTATATATGTCACTCGATTGCAATTCCTTATCGTTATCCTTCTATACCATTGTGGCATAGAAGAGATTAAGACATGCAATTCGTGTTACCTTTCTATGCTACTGACCATGACATCGAACAGTAAGAAATTGCATTTAAGCGACATAGAAGAGATTAGATTAGTACGTTTGTGATGATAAATTAGGTACAGACAGTGCTTCCGCGCTGGCTGCTCGGCATGTTCGCCGCGGTAACCACGACGAGGCGACGACCTCGTCGTCTTCTACCTTACGCGGTCAGTCTTATATGACCAGAGAAATCGAAAACCCGTTTATACTATATATTAGCGGATACATTATTCTGCGCATCACGATTCACGAACCACCAACCGAACACCTGCAGCGCCAAATTAAAGCAAAAAAAAAGGACATGGCCTTGCCGTTCTTCGTCGCCTTCTCCGGCATCCTCCTCGTGGGCAGGTACCTCCCCTCCGCGCTTCCCGCGAACGCGCGCGCCGTCCTCGCGGGCAACGACGTGACGCCGGCGACCCGCGCCGCGATGTGCGCCGTCTCGGTGGCCTTCGCCGGCCTCGTGCTGCTGGTATCCAGCATGCCGCAGTGCCCCGGCGGCCGCCAGGGCCAGGGCCAGCAGCGGCAGTGTCCGGCGGAAGTGACGACGGAGGTGAGGGCGCTGTGCTTCAACTCCGCCGCGATGTTCCTCGGCATGGTCCTCGGTGGCGCCGCCGTGGCGCTGCACCCGCTCGCGCGGCGGCGACCGATCGTCGACGTGGCCGTCGAACATCTGACCTCGTTCACTGAGACCATCGCGATCACCGCGTTCGCGCATGACGTTCGCATTTTCTTCAAGGTTGTCGGGAACACAAGACGTTCAGCCGGCGCTGTAAATCTGTAAAAAAAAATCTTTTTCTCTAGCGCGCGTCTCGCTCTTCTAGAATCCAGAGTACCAGATTGTTACATGCAGCCGCAGCCGTGCCCGAGAAGTTATACTGGAGTACGTTTTCAGAAATTAAGTTGCATGATGGCCGCAGTTCAGAGTATCAGTTCATTGGTCCTTTGTGACTCTGTGTCTGTAACATTGTAGTAGTACAGAATTTTGATTTTTTAAAAAAAAACATTGTACAGAATTGATTTATATCGCCAACTGCTGCTACTTCTGTTTCTTGTCATCTATCCGATCATCCCTGATGAGCATGCCAAATGATCCACCATAAGTACTACTCCGAGTTTTCACTGGCTGTGGCTCAATAGTTGTTTATGGATTGGATGAATGAAATTAATTAAAAGGCTTGCTGAGAGAAACTGGATGGAGGCAGCGCTGCCTATGAGCGGCGACGGCGGTGCCGGTGAGATAGACGACGTGCTCATCTCTGGCGGCAGGACTGGAGGCAGGGTGGGAGCGCCAAATGGAGATGGCGAACTTGGTGACTGGGAGTGGACTTGCAGCAGCTGGTTTGGACCTACAGAACCACCTGGCCTCGGCGACGGGCGACTCCGGCTGCCCGCCGCTGCCCCCTGCGGAGAAGCGATTGGCCCCTTGCACGTTACCTGCTCGACGAATGGTCAAGCCCGGGTCTCCCTGGCGGAAAAGGGCGGCCTCGTCGAGGCTGCTCATGTGGGTTGGTGGTGTTCGACCATGCTACCGGCTCCATGCCTGCAGTCTCCGCTCAGGACGGCGACAAGATGGATGGTTTGGTCGTTGAAAGACACTTCCTCTCGGAAACTCCTTTCGTCCTGGGCGATTTTTTTCCCCTGGCTCGCGAGTCGTTTTTTTTTCTGGCACAGTCTTCGAGCTGCAAAACTATTCTGTCGGACGTGCAAATTTGTGAGCATTTTTTGGGAAGGCTTTGGCTTTTCCGTGGGAGTTCGATTGTTGTCACATGTTAAGATTCATGTAAAGACCAAAAAACAGAGCAACGCAATTAAGATAGCATGGTTTCTTCACTCTTAATTTACTTACTAGGTGAGTACCCGTTCGTTACAACAAAAATATATAATAATATAATAACTTAAATACAAATATGTGTTATACTGTTATAAGAAAAGATTTTATAATCCATTTATGATTTTAGGCATACATAAATTTTGTTATCTTAATCTAGTTATTTCACCACTACATAATATAGTGTCTATACGTTACGACGACACAATCATATTTGATAAGTGATTCTAGCAATCCATTATCATGGCATGGCTACTATGCATAATATTCACATAAAAGTAAATTCAATTACAAGCATGAATAGAAAGTAACATTATGAGCAATTCATGTATCTTTAATTGTCATACCACATTTTTCTGCAAGCTCGTCAGGTTAAGTTTATTTGGTCTGTAATGTAACTTAGCAACAAAAATACAATTTAGTACATAGTCACAATTAGGAACCTACCCTCCACAGCCTAAGCATCTCATGCGAACTTTACATTGATCTCAATATCTCACAAATTCTTTGTCAGCAACCAATAACAAATGATGATATGGTCTGTCGGTACCCTGGATCAGGGGTACCCCTTGCTACAGCATGAGGACGCGGTGTCCACGCGACTATCTCTAGTCGCGTGGGGAACAACACCCGATTCCACCACATGGATAGCTCCAGGGTCACCATGTGGCCAAGAAAAGCGATACACTCCAAGATGCCAACGGTGGGTCCGGACCCCCATGGGAAAGTGTCGGACCCCTGTACATGTAGGCCGGACCTCCGGAGCAAGATCCAGGACCCCCGTTGCGTGGGTCCCAGACTACCCACAGCCGGGTCCCGGGACTCAGGGGCAGGGAATGCCTAGGCCTTGCTCAGGCTAGGGTCCGGTGCCGACATGTGTCCAAGCCCAGCCTGGTGTGGACCTGTCCGCATAGCGCTACTGCTCCCCGCCCAGGCGGAGACCCGATGCTGCCGCGTGGCCTACCACGCGTGACGTAAGCCAGCGGGCGGAGCCTGACGTAAGACCTCTGGGCCGCGTTGTCTCTGCATTTATTGCAGAGAAGACGTGCCACCTGACTATCCCGCTGACAGGTGATGTGCCCCTTCAGCATTTAATGTGTCCTGTCCACTCAGCTGGCAGGCGGCGTCCAGGCCATCCTGCAAGCGGCGGGCCTGTCCATTGCCAAACAATACGCCCATGCTGCGAGGTGCACTGTGCTCATCCATCATCACATGTACGTTGCCAGGGAAGCTTCCCCTGCACGCCAATGCTACGCAGATCGCGGATATCAGGGCGCAAGGAAGATTGCACTAGGGATGAGCATTAGTCGCTCCAAGTATTACATATGTTATGTCTCTGGGCCCACATGTCGGGGCTCAATACCCTTGTACGCCCCCCCCCCCCTTGAGCTATAAAAGGGGAGGCATGCAACGTTACAACACAGTTCCAAAAAAAGACTCAAGCTCACAAGCAATACAACACACAGTGGAATAGGGTATTACGCTCCGGCGGCCCGAACCACTCTAAACCCTTGTGTGTTCTTGTGTGTTCATCCTCCAATCTCTAACAAGCAAAACGCTTAGGCCCCTCCTCATCTTAGGATTTAGGGCGGGTGCATTCCGCCACCTGGCCGGAGATTTCCTCTCCGACATTTGGCGCGCCAGGTAGGGGGCCTGGCATTAGGTTTTTGCTTGGTTTCCCGCTCGACGCCATGGTTCACATCGTCGAGCACCACGACTTCATTCTCGAGGATTTCCCCATGGAGGAGGTTGCCTCTTCCATACCACGGGCCTCTAGCCGCCCTCTGCCCGATGCAGCTGCTGTTGAGTGCTCCGCGCGGCAGCACACTCCTGCACAGTCGACCAGGGCGTCAAGAGCTACCCCTAGTGCACTGTCCGCAGCCAGGAAGTTGTTGCGCCACCCTCCTGGCTCCACGGCCTCGCCGGGGGCCATGAAACAGTGGCATGACGATGTCGACCGGCTACTCGGCATGGCGCACTCTGGCTCGGCCAGGCCCAAGCCACGCTCATCCCGACGTCAGCATGAGGCATCCGCATCAGTGCGCTCGCCCTCTATAAGGGCTGCGACGACCGAAGACTTGCGGGCGGAGCTCAACCGCCGGCGGGCAGGAGAAGATGCCACAACCTCTCTGGAGGTGCCAGACGATCTACGGGTAGAACTCAACCGCAGGCGTGCAGGCGAGGATGCCCGTGTCTCTCTAGAGAGGGTTTGTGAGCGCCGACAAAACATCAAGGGTCGCAACCTCGATTACGACTTCGCTGCGGTAGCACCGCAGGCCCCAACGGGCGCCCGGATCCTGACGGGTGTCCCATTGGCCGGCGTGGGTTGAGCCGTGCTTGCAGATCACCTCCGCGCGGCATCCTGGCCATCCAAGTTTCGGTCACACCTGCCGGAGAAGTACGACGGTACATCAAATCCATCGGAATTTCAGCAGGTTTACGTCACCACTATCACAGCAGCAGGTGGAAACACTGCTGTGATGGCAACATATTTTCATGTCGCCTTGTCTGGGCCCGCCCGGACTTGGCTCATGAACCTGGCCCTAGGATCAATCTACTCCTGGGAAGAGCTCTGCGCGCAGTTCACAGCGAACTTTGCCAGCGCTTACCAACAACACGGCGTGGAGGCCCACCTTCACGCAGTGAGGCAAGAGCCCGGGGAAACCCTCCAGACGTTTATCTCCCGCTTCACCAAGGTGTGAGGTACTATACCTCGCATTTCTGATGCTTCTATCATCACGGCCTTCCGCCAGGGAGTACGTGATGAAAAGATGTTGGAGAAGTTGGCCACGCATGACGTGGAAACTGTCTTCGCCCTCTTTGCTCTGGCCAACAAATGCGCCAGGGCCGCCAAGGGCCATGCGTGGCACTCGGCGCCACAAACCGGGGCTGCCCAGACGGGTGGCTCAGGTGCCGTCGCTCAGGACGGCAAAAAGAAGAAAAAAACCGTGGCCATGAGAAGTCGCACTCCGTCGCTCTGGTCGTTGCAGCTGCAACTGGGGGCCAGGGCGACCGCAACAAGCGCCCATGGCCGCAGAAGGGTAATAGCGGCTCATGCCCTGTGCACCCCAATGGTCGCCACAGCGCCGCAGAGTGTCGCGAGATCGAAACGCGTCAGCGCGCGGCGTGAGCAGTCTTCTGGGGACGGCTCCCCACCTCGTCGCCGACCTGGCAAGGAAAGGGTCGATGACGACGAGGTGGCTGCGGCTGAACCAGACCTCGGATATCAGTCACCCGAGGGGGCCCTGAAGGATGTTTTCCAGAGACTCCAGCTCTAGTGACGACAACTAGACGGGCCACCGAGGGACCCGTACTCCCCGGTCTGCGGGGCCGAAGCCTGCCTTCCCCGCGAAAACCCTTTTGGACTCCCCACGGATCCAGTCTTTTGATGAGCCTATGCAGGGGCGATTACAGCGCAAGGACGAGGACTCCATCGGGGAACTCAGATGTCAAGCGGCAACCCGAAATGCACTTTGTAACCAGGCGCCCATGCACTGCGGCCAACGGTTCGTGCATAGTAGGGAGCCCAGGGTCAGGACCTAGTCCTACGGCAAGTACCGAACCAAGAAGGGGTTCGCAATCTCTCCCCCAGCTGGGAGGAACCCTTCAAGGTGACGAAAATATGCCAGCCCGGGGGTGTTCGCCTTGCTATAACTAAATGAGTTTCTCTTCATAACCTCTGGAGCATCTCTGTAAGTTCAATCCATAGGAGCAAGTCTGAGGGGTTAAGTTTTTCTTCTTTTGTAATTAGGTTTCGCATATGTGTACACCAGCCCGGTGAGGTCCGCCCTCATAAACCCGCCCTGTTGGTTTACACACATGCATGTCGAGTTATAAAAAGGAGATTTACCCCCTCAAATGTGCTTCTATGATGACTTTATCCTTCTGCTCCATGGATTTATCCTGTAGTTTCTACATAATACTATTTATCTAACCCACCCGTACGGTCCAGACTATCGGACACGATGACATCTGAATTGAATAAGCCAGGCCTGCAGTTTAGGACCCCTCCACGAAAGCAAGGAGGTCCAGCAGCCCGAGGGTCGGTTCTAAAGAATGGGAGCTCGTTCCATGGGGTGGTCCGGGTCAGTGTAGCCACTTAGCCTGGTCCTGTACCGTAAGCCTACACAGTCCACCACTCTGTGACGAGTACCCTAGTATTTGGAGCTATAGTCCTGTGGGTCCGACAACCTAGGGTCTGGCTCCAGAGAATGGGTACTCGTCTCCTGGGGTGGTCCAGAGCCGTGTAGCCGCTTAGCCTAGTCCCATACTGTAAGCATGCACGCTCCACCACTATGCGACGGGTGTCCTTGTATCTAGAGCCGCGGTCCAGGGGGTCCGGACACACAACTTGGCCTCCCGGACTAAATCCTGCAAGTCCCGAGCACGTATCAAAGGATGGCTAATGTCAGACAGGGGACCCTATGGGTGTGCTACTAATGCCCCCTAGTCGAAGCTGTGTACAGGTCTAGGTCCCGGTCGAGGCTGCCTCCTGGGGATTGTTGCCAACTCTTTCAGGTACGCTGGTATCCAACCTCGACACATCGAGCCTGCATCCCGGGGGGCAGGTACCAGGGAGGAGAAGGCAAGATTGGCAGCGCCATCGCGCAAGAAACGAAGAGCACGAGCTCCCCGACGGCGAAATCGCCGAGGGGGAAGGCGCTGGCGCGGATCCTCCCACCGAACATCGGCACGCTCCATCCAGGCAAGCGGCGCACCAGGTCAAGCGTCCACTCAGTCTAAAAGCGCTCAGGGTGAACCAACAAGGCCATGGCAACTACTTTATGTCCCGATAGCACATAATCACAGACAGACTTACAGTTAGTGCAAGAAGGTGAACTTTTGGATTCTTGTGGCCAATTCATTTCTTCAGTGCCTTGACGACATCTATTGATTCACGACATCTTTTGAAGGTGAATCAACTTAAATTACCGAGAAATAGTTGAACTGACACTCTATCAACAGGTTGGGGATCGCCCACAACTGTTTCTATTTCCCCTTTGTCAACTTAAGCGCCGAACTAAAAAAATTTCACCTACAGCCCGCCTAGTGACTGCCAATAGATTGAGCTTCAAAGCTCTGGATGCCAAACAAATTCTAGCCTAGACCAGTCTAATGATGCCAAAAGTCAAGCCAATCACCTGAAGACAACAGTGAGTTCTACCCAGTCTAGCAGTCCCATCCATAAAAGGCAGGCCGCAAATGAGGTTGGTTAACTATATATAATTCCTACTTCACAGTAACTAGGACTTCAATCCGCTCCCACAACACTAACAGAAGGGGTCTGAAGGGGAGCTCACCGGTGTGCCCTTCCTTGGCGGCTGTCGGTGTTTTGGGTCCGACCGCACACCCGGGGTTGCCCCTCAAGGTGTTTTCTAGGAGTAGGACAGTGTCAACGACTGTAGCAAAATGGTTCGTGCCGATCGCACGAGAGACAGTGGACAAGATTTACAGGTTCGGGCCGCTTAGAGATGCGTAACACCCTACGTCCTGATGAGAATTCGGATGTGATCACAAGAGGACTCTCTGGGTTGAAGGCACAGAGAGTTTACGTGGGTGGCTAAGTAAGATAGGGTCGATCGATCTGAAGGGGTGCCCCCTAGGCCTTATATACTCGACCGTGGGGCAGTACATGTGGATTTGATAACAACAAGTAGCTAAGAGATAGTGAACTTCCTGAGTTTATCCCTACGTAACCCTCGCCGACTTATCCTCGCATCGCTCCGCTGCATGGGAGCTTCAGCGCGGGAAAGTCGAGTCTCTGTTGCGATTTATTCGTTCAACGCTGTGGGCCGTCCAGGTTTGCACCAATCCAGTCTCACGTCTTCTCTTCTTTATCGGTTGTCTTTCCCTAGGCCCACGAAAGAATGACCTTACGAATTATTGGGCCCTTGGGCCTTTCGTGAGGCCTTTTACTTCTTTAGTGGACCCAGGGGATATCTATCCCCCACAAGCCCCCGATCTTTGGGTTGATTTAGAGGTAATCAACTCAAAGATCCAAGGTCCAAAAATGACTCCCTGCTGTTTCCTCTTGCTCTGATCACTTGTTCGACCAAAGTTTAGTTTTGTGCCTGTGCCTTAGAAATCGGCATTTTGGATTATAAGATTCTGGACTTCATTGGGTGCACCGGAGGTGCACCCAATGGGTGTAGCCCCCGACCTTTGAGCAGATTTTAGAAGATAATCTACTCGAAGGTCTTCTCCAAAGATTTTCTCCATTCGCGCTCCTGCATCTCAGTTGAGGATTGATCTTTCCAATCTTGTTCCACGCCTTAGAGGTCGGCACTATATTGATTTAGAATGATAATCCATGGGGTGCACCGAAGGTGCACCCAATGGGTGTAGCCCCCGACCTTCAAATGGATTTTTTAAAGATAATCCGTTCGAAGGTCTTCCTTTTGCTTGTAAAAGTTGGCATGAAACTATTCGCATTATGCTTTGGAGGTCAGCATTATGTCATCCGGATTTTGTTGCAGAGGTCAGCATATGTTTTGTCTTTAGCAGCCGAGTTTGCAATCCGTCCATATCTTGCTAGGTAATGCAATTTATTTGCTTCCGCAGCTTGATTGGACGTTTGATGGACGTTCTGTGTCTAGTCCTCACATCACTTCTGTCGGTCATGTCTTGTACTTTGCTGGCTATATTTGGCTTTCCTCCGATCCTTACTGATATCTCATTTTTGTCTTGAGGTATTTACTGCATGCCCTGTACGGATGTGACCGTTTTGAAAAATATACTGATAATTCCTGGGCGTCCCCCCCCCCCAATGGGTGTGGGCAAGGGACGGCTTGGTACGCAGAGTGTTTTAACCGGCTACTTCTGAGTAGCAATGTGATGGGACGGCTAGTGTAATCATATCCTTTGCGCTGTTGACTGGAGTCCCAATGGGTGTAGTGATGCATGAAACGGCGTCCGCTGTCTGACGTGTCTTCAGATGGGTGGGAGTGCTTATTGAATGCTTTGCGACTGTTCAGTGACCGCGGTTGGAAGTGAGCGGTTGCTTTCCCCTCTATAAATAACGCCTTTGCTTCTCTGGTTTTTTCACATCTCTTCGCTGTTACTTACTGCCTTCTTCTCCTCCCTTCTGTCTGCTTCCACCATGGGCAAGGGCACCAAGCGCAAGCGCGAGCCGACTCCTCCGTCGGATGATTTCGGTGACTCGGAATACTCGGAGGAGGAGTTCTCCTCCGAGTCCGAGGGATCTCCGGCTCCCGTCTCTCCCCCGGCGTCGTCTGATGATTCAGACGATTCCCAGGTGATTGTCGCGGAGGTCTGGTCGTACATCCGGGCCGTCGAGCGCTCCGGGCTCGAAGGCTCGGATGAGTCGGAGTACTCCTCGGATGAGGAGGACTCGGACTGCGGCGACGAGGGTGAAGGCGACGACGACGATGACGACGACGACGACGACGGTGACGGCAGCGGCAGTGGCAGGGGCGGCGGCGACGGCAGCAGGGACAGCACCAAGGGTGGCAGCAGCAAGGGCAGCACCAAGGGCGGCGGCGGCGGCAGGGGCAGGGCCAGTGGCTAGACGCCACTGGTCTTCTTAGATGTTAGTATAGTTTAGTATAGTTAGAATAATGTAGTAGTAATTAGTGTAGTTTAGTAGTAGTAATAATGTAGAGTAGAAGTAGGGAAGTACCAACTCGTGAAGAGTTGGTTTGTAAACTCGTTAACTTCCCTTTAATGAAGAACTATCGTTGATCCCCCCTTTTCGATGACTTGTCTATGCTTTTCCTGAATGTTGAACTGATTCTTTTAATGTAGTGGAAATAACGCCGAGCGATGTGTAGGTTGTCATCAGCGTTTTAGAAGTAACACCAAGCAATCGAACACAAGATCCGCGTTTTAAAGGCAATGCCGAATGATAGAAGGTCGGCATCGGCATTTTAGAAGTAATGCCGAGCGACAGAATACAGGGTCGGCGTTTTAGAAACAACGCCGAGTGATTGAAGGTCGGCGTCGGTATTTTAGAAGTAATGCCGAGCGATTGAACACGTGGTCGGCGTTTTAGAGGTAACGTCGAGTGATTGAAGGTCGGCATCGGCATTTTAGAAGTAATGCCGAGCGATTGAACACGTTGTCGGCGTTTTAGAGGTAACGCCGAGTGATTGAAGGTCGGCATCGGCATTTTAGAAGTAATGCCGAGCGATTGAAGGTCGGCATCGGCATTTTAGAAGTAATGCCGAGCGATTGAACATGTGGTCGGCATTTTAGAGGTAACGCCGAGTGATTGAAGGTCGGCATCGGCATTTTAGAAGTAATGCCGAGCGATTGAACACGTTGTCGGCGTTTTAGAGGTAACGCCGAGTGATTGAAGGTCGGCATCGGCATTTTAGAAGTAATGCCGAGCGATTGAAGGTCGGCATCGGCATTTTAGAAATAATGCCGAGCGATTGAACACGTGGTCGGCATTTTAGAGGTAACGCCGAGTGATTGAAGGTCGGCATCGGCATTTTAGAAGTAATGCCGAGCGATTGAACACGTGGTCGGCGTTTTAGAGGTAACGCCGAGTGATTGAAGGTCGGCATCGGCATTTTAGAAGTAATGCCGAGCGATTGAACACGTGGTCGGCGTTTTAGAGGTAACGCCGAATGATAGCCAGCTTTACGAGTTATTTTGAGGAAAATAACCGAGTGATGAGGTGGCACGTCGGCTCTCTTGGAAATAACTGTTGGATATCCACGTGGCAGGCTGGAATTTTGGAGATGACCGCCGGGTGATGACTGGGCACTTTTTAAAAGGGTATCTGGCTCAAGAATATCCCTTAAGAGTCGCGCTTTTAGCCGCCTTTGCTTTCCGTGCCCTAGTTCTTGCATTTCCGCATCTGAATCTTCTCTGCCACTCGCCTCCTACTCTGTTTCGCCAGTGAGAAGCAAGATGGCGCCCAAGAGAAAAACTGCGAACTCGTCTGCTGCAGTGATCCCCGCAATCGACCCCAACAGCCAGTTACCCTTCGCAGGTAACCACATGTCTGTAATTTCTGAAGCTGAGCTTCTCCGCCTTGTCTCCATCGGGGTTCTTCCTCCGCGGGAACTCTGTTCTTGGCGGGCTTGCCACGGGACTACTGTCCCAACCGAAGATACCCACGAGTCAGTAGTTTACACTCCTTTCCTTCTTCGCGGCCTCGGCCTTCCCATATCTTCTTTTTTCCGTGGCATCCTTGATTTTTATCACATCAACCTGACTCATTTGAACCCTAATTCCATTCTCCAAATCTCTATTTTCGTTCACCTTTGCGAAGCTTATCTCGGCGTGCTGCCGCATTTTGGCTTATGGAAATATCTGTATCACTGTCGTCCTGGGATGGCCGGGGGGCAACATCAGTTGGTCGGAGGTGCCAGTTTGGAGATGCGCCGTGGGCGGAAGACCGAGTATCTCGAGATACCCCTCAAGGACAGCATTAAAGGTTGGCGTCTGGAGTGGTTTATAATTGATAATTATGGAAATTCTCTCCCTCCCCGCTCAGGAAGACAGCCAGACGTTCGTACTCTGAGTTGGACTGAGTCTCCCACGGATCAAGAAGTGGCCGAGGCAGGCGTGTTGCTTACTGAAGTCGGATTACTGAAAGAGAGAGGTCTGACTGCCGAAGCTGTGGTCACAGATTTCGTTTTCAAAAACATTCAGCCGCTGAAAGACAGGGCCTATCCGGCATATCTTTACCGAGGGCTGGCCGACTCAACCCGAGTTACCAATAGGAGAATTCCTTCTGTTGATTTGGTAAGCCGACTCGAACTGATCCTCAGGGGTAAAGTTTCAAACGTTGGTGCTCCAGTGGCTTACTCGGCTTGGAACCTTCCTTCTCCCAAAGCTTTCACCCTTTTTGTGTCCAATCCACCCGTGACTGATAGCAATTTGGGTCTTAGAGTGCGACCTTCTGCCGAGGAAGTCAGTGCTTTGGTTGCTTCGCTCGGGGCAATTCCTGATGATGAACGACAGGTTTATTTCGAAGTGCCTCTGAACCCCAGTGATGCTGACATAAATGATATGCTCGATCTGCTAGCTGAGGATTCATCCGATGTTGCTCCTGATGGTACATTGGTAGTGGTGCCCCTTCCAGAGGTTGATGCGACATTGGATGTCCTAAAGCCTGTCAGTACTCGCCCGAGGCGCCCTAGCCGAACCAGTCAGCCCGAGCCTTCTGCTGATGAGCAGAAAAAGAAGAGAAGACGCCTCCGGCGAGTGTCCAGCTTTGACGAGGATGCCAGTACCTTAGCTCCTGCTGCCGAAGAAATGACTGCAACTGGCCTTGCTGACATTGATCCCAATGGGTGTGCTCCGCCTGCTGCTGACCCCAATGAGGATGCTGTTTGTGCTGTTACTGCGGAGGATGAGGAGGAAGAAAATGAAATTCCATTAACTCGGAAAAACAGTCGGCAGTTCGTCGCTAGCGGTGGAAGTAGTGGAGTTCCTTCTCCCGCCTTGTCTGCCCTTATTGGTCTGCAAGAACTGTCCATGGCCAATTTTGATCAAGCTCTAGAGGATATGGTCCCTGAGAACTTGTTGTTGGAACCTGCAGATGCTGATGCGACAGAAACTTGTGCAGCCGTGCCAGATGCTGGGTTGAGGTCATCCCGTGCCTCGTCGACCTTAGAGCATGATCTCGAGGGTCGGGATGCTGACCTGGATCGTTCTGATCCCATGGAAGTAGCTGAAGGCCCGTCAACCTTAGAGGTGGTCACGGCAGAGAGTCTGGGTCCCAAGAATGGCGCTGATATATGCCCAGCCCCCAAGGATGTCGTCGGGAGTGACTTAGCTCGGGCGAAGAGTGTAGGCCACTGCCCAGCCCCCGAGGGTGTTGCCGGGGATGATCCGGCTCAGGTGGGCAGTGCCAATTTTGACCCAGCCCCCGAGGGTGTCCGAGCGAGGTCTCCTTCTTGCACTTCTATGGACGTTCATGTGGGTTCACCCCCGCACTCCGACGGTATAGTGGTGGCCCAAACTCCGGATCAGGGGGTCGCTTTAGAAGGCAGCATCCCCACTGGTCTGGCGTTAAGCTCTGCTGAATGTACTGAGCTCGTTCCTGCTGGTCTACCGCAAGCTGCTTCGGGTGGTGGTCTGGCACCTGATTATCAGCTGATTTCTCCTGACTTGGGGATCCCTTCGTTCTTTTCCAACCTCCAGGTGTTGTGCTGTGCTTTAGTTTGATCTTTATGTTGCATGAATTGCTATCTTTATGTTCATCCGCTCTTCTTATCAGGCTTTGGTGAATGGATTGGCTAGTCAGCTGAAATCGCAGGGTGCTTCCATCCCAGAAGTGGCTTCATCTCTTGAGCGTTGGAGTCCAGTGTTGCTTCATCGTCGTGTATCCGAGTTGGAGGCAACTAATGCTGGTTAGTGCTCTTTCTTCTTCTTCATTGCCCTTGCTCGTGGATTGTTTTACCTTCTGACCTCACTTCGTTTGGTTGCCTCTTGATAGGAATGACTCGGCAAATCGCAGCCCTTGAGGAAAAACATTCTCGAGATCAAGCTGAAATGGCTCAACGGTGTGCTGACTTCGAAGATAAGTATCTTCAGAGCCAGACTGAACTGAATCAGGTCTCCGCTGCTTTGGATGATGCCAACGCTCTGAGTTCTTCTCTTCATGCTCGGCTTGACTCCGAAAAGGTAACTTACGAAACCATGCTTCGCCTTATTTCATGCTTGGATTCTGAATGAGTTGATTTTTGCTTGTAGGAAGAAAAACGCATCCTTGCTGCCTCTCGCGATAATCTGGACAGATTGTATCGAGATTCTAGCAACTCGCTAACTATCTTGGAGAGGAGCCACCGTTTTACGATGGAAGAACTGGACAATCAGCGTCGCCAGCTGCAAGAATCTGCAGACGAAGTGACCCGCCTCAAGCAACTGGTATCAGCGAAGGATGCCACCATCAAGGGACTTCGAGCTTCTAAGAAATCCATTGCCCAGGAGTTGGAGGTCGCTCGGCTGGCCGCTAAAGTTGCCGAAGAAAGTGCCGCTACTCTTAGAGCCCAGCGCGATAAAGCCATGGACAAGGCTATTCGTGCTGGACGAATCTTAATGAGGAGACCCGGCGTGGTTATTCCTGAAGACATAAAGGCTGATGTGAATGCTGCCCCCGATTCCTCGAATCGCCCTTCTTCGTCGGTCGTTCCTGAGAAAAATATTGGAAAATAGAGAAACACTTTGCGTGCCATGAGCACGCGGTTAGTATGAGCAAGTACTCATTTAGAGGACATCAGCTTATCATTCGAATGTTATGATTTCTTTCTTATCGTATCAGAATTTATTAGTTTGCAAATTTGTGGTAATGCTACACGATAATTATGAAGTTTGTTTGTGGGATATGGAAGTCATCCCCTGAATTGCATAAGCGCGAGTATGCTATACCGGCTTAAGCCATCAATGACTTTAGCCAATAACTCCGTTGGTAGGGCATAGTGGTCGCCCTGGGTTTGAGTAGGCGTGAGCATGTTGCACCGGCTTAAGTCGTTGCTGACTTAAGTCGATTGCTCCGTTTTTAGGGCATAGTGGTCACCCTGAGTTAAGTAAACGTGAGCATGCTGCACCGCCTTAAGTCGTTGCCGGCTTAAGTCGATTGCTCCGTTTGTAGGGTATAGTGGTCACCCTGAGTTAAGTAAGCGTGAGCATGTTGCACCGCCTTAAGTCGTTGCCGGCTTAAGTCGATTGCTCCGTTTGTAGGGCATAGTGGTCACCCTGAGTTAAGTAAGCGTGAGCATGTTGCACCGCCTTAAGTCGTTGCCGGCTTAAGTTGATTGCTCCGTTTGTAGGGCATAGTGGTCACCCTGAGTTAAGTAAGCGTGAGCATGTTGCACCGCCTTAAGTCGTTGCCGGCTTAAGTTGATTGCTCCGTTTGTAGGGCATAGTGGTCACCCTGAGTTAAGTAATCGTGCAAGCCAATCATAAACGACCCGAGTATCTTTGAAATCTCTCTTTATTGATGACATATTTTCATTATACAGAATACATGATCGCTCCAGCTATTTTGAAATATAGCTAGGGATAGAACTTTCTGAGGTGCTCTATGTTCCAGGAGTTTCCAACTTCTGTGCCATCCATCTGGGTGAGGCGATATGATCCAGGCCGAGTGACCTCTGCTACTATGAATGGCCCTTCCCATAAGGGTGATAACTTGTGTCGTCCCTCCCCTGTTAGAATTCGGCGGAGGACGAGGTCTCCTATTGAAAAGAAACGTTGCCGCACAATTTTGTCGTGATAGCGCCTTAGAGTTTGCTGGTACCGTGCTGACTGGATCACTGCATTCAGTCGTTCTTCTTCAAGTACATCAATGTCCTCCAGCCTGGTGGCTTCGGCTTCTGCTATGCTTTCGAAGATCAATCTTGGCGCCCCAAACTTGAGATCAGCAGGTAGCACTGCCTCCGACCCATAGACCATGAAAAAAGGAGTATTTCCATGTAGGGCTCGGCTGGGTTGGGTTCTCAGGCTCCAAACAACATAAGGCAGCTCTCTTATCCATTTTCCAGCGAATTTTTCATTCTTATCGAAGACCCTTTTCCTGAGTGCCTCTAATATCATTCCATTGGCCCGCTCAACCTGCCCGTTGGCTCTTGGATGTGCTACGGATGCATACTTGATCTGAATGCTCTTTTGCTCGCAGAAGTCAAAGAATTCTGAGCTGGTGAAGTTGGATCCCAAGTCAGTAATGATACTGTTTGGTATCCCGAATCTAAATATTATGCTTTGTATGAATTCCACGGCTTTAGCAGAGGTTAAAGAAGCAATGGGCTGAAACTCTATCCATTTAGTGAATTTGTCAATTGCCACCAACACATGGGTATATCCTCCTTGAGCTTTCTTGAAAGGTCCAATCATATCCAGTCCCCAGCATGCGAAAGGCCAAGTTACCGGTATGGTCTGCAGCTGCTGTGCTGGCATGTGTTGTTGCTTTGACAGGTATTGGCAGGCTTCGCATCTCTGAACTAACTCGGCTGCATCGTTCTTCGCCGTCGGCCAATAGAATCCTGACCTGAAAACCTTCCCGACTAGTGTTCTGGATGCTGCGTGTACTCCACACTGCCCTGCATGGACTTCCTCCAGAAGTTGCTTCCCGGTGGACGGGAGAATACATTTCATGAGGACGCCTGACGCGCCCCTCCTGTATAATACCTCCCCGATGAGGGTATAGTGAGCCGATTGTCTGACAATACGCTCTGCCGAGTTCTTGTCATCTGGTTCTTCCTCATTCTTTATATACTTAATAATCGGCTTCCTCCAGTCATCAGAGTCTGACTCGGGTTGATCCATGACGTTGCACTCTTCTGCTTGATTCATCGAGATACTCGGCTGCAGGATTTCTTGCACGAAGACTCCGGGTGGGACCTGAGTTCGACCGGATCCGAGTTTGGATAGTATATCGGCTGTCGTGTTCCGATCTCTTTCTACATGGTGAAATTCCAGACCCTCGAATTTATCTTCCAGCTTTCGGACGGCAGTGCAATATTTTCCCATTGAATCACTTGAACAATCCCATTCTTTGTTTATCTGGCTGATGACTACCAGAGAATCTCCATATACCATTAATCTCTTGACGCCCAGTGATATGGCGATGTTTAATCCGTGTATCAAGGCTTCATACTCGGCTGCATTGTTTGAGGCTGGGAATAGCAACTGGAGAGCATACTTGAGGTGTTCGCCTCCCGGTGCAGTGAAGAGAATCCCTGCTCCTGCTCCCTGCAGCTTCAGCGAGCCATCAAAATACATTCGCCATACTTCTGTTGTCTCTGGATTGTCTGGAACTTGCTGTTCTGTCCACTCTGATACGAAATCAACCAGTGCCTGAGTTTTGATGGCAGTGCGAGGTCGGAACTCGATATCGTGAGATCCCAACTCGCAAGACCACTTGGCTATTCGGCCAATGGCTTCCTTGTTGTGAAGAATATCTCCTACTGGAAAACCAGTAACTACTATGACTTTGTGGTCGTCAAAGTAGTGACGCAGCTTGCGGGCAGTTAGAAGTACTGCGTATAATAGCTTCTGAACCTGAGGATATTTTTTCTTCGAGGGACCTAGAACTTCACTGATGAAGTAAACAGGATGTTGTACCGGGTAGGCATGCCCTTCTTCCACTCGTTCGACTACCAACGCAGTGCTTACCACGTGAGTCGTGCAAGAGATATACAACAGCAAATCTTCAGCCGGTTGAGTCGGCGTAGCTCGCCGGGGCGGTTTCAATACTGGTGGTGTTGTCAAGAATTTCTTCAGTGCATCTAAAGCTTCTTGTGCCTCTGAAGTCCACTGAAACTTGTCCACCTTCTTGAGTAGTTTGTAAAATGGTAAACCTTTCTCTCCCAGTCTGGATATAAATCTGCTCAGAGCTGCCATACATCCAGTGAGTCGCTGAACCTTCTTTTGTGACCGAGGAGCTTCCATCTTCATGATAGCTTCAATTTTTTCTGGATTAGCCTCAATTCCCCGGTGACTGACAATAAATCCGAGCAGCTTTCCTGCTGGTACCCCGAAAACACATTTTTCAGGATTGAGCTTCCATCTATATCTCCTCAGGCTGTTGAAAACCAGCTGTAAATCTTCGATGAAGTTTTCCGAATTCTCGGTTTTGATCACCACGTCATCAACGTAAGCCTCCACACGCTTGCCCCAGTGATCGGCTAGGCATGTTTGAATGGCTCTCTGATAAGTCGCTCCAGGATTTTTGAGGCCGAACGGCATGGAGGTATAACAGAAGGCACCAAACGGAGTGATGAACGCCGTTTTTTCCTCGTCTTCTTTTGCCAAACTGATCTGATGATACCCGAAATAGCAATCTAAGAAAGACAGCACAGAACATCCAGCGGTGGAATCCACTACTTGATCTATCCTCGGGAGCCCGAAGGGATCCTTCGGACAGTGTTTGTTGAGATCAGTGTAGTCGACGCACATGCGCCAATCCACTTTATTCTTTTTGAGTACAAGAACAGGGTTGGCTAACCACTCGGGATGTAATACTTCTCTAATAAATCCAGCCGCGACCAAACGAGCTAACTCGGCTCGAATGGCCTCTCTCTTGTCGGGCGTGAAACGACGCAACTTTTGCCGAATCGGCCTCGCTTGAGGATAGACCTTCAATTTGTGCTCGGCCAGTTCTCTTGGGACTCCCGGCATATCCGCAGGTTGCCACGCGAATACGTCCCGGTTATCTTGCAGAAACTGGACGAGCGCGCTTTCCTATTTGTTGTTCAAACTGGAGCTGATGACAGCCGTCTTGCGCTCGTCAGCGAACCCAAGGTTGATTCTTTTGGTTTCTTCAGTCGGCCGCATAGAGGTCACGGCCTGAGTTTCATTCGCCGGTACCGTGAGGCCTTCCTCAGGCTTAGAGTTCGCCGATGTAGAAGGAACCGCCGACGGCTTGGTGGTGAGGGCTGCCTGAATGGCCACTCGGAAACACTCTGCGGCACCTTGGAAGTCGGCACGCACAGTTATGATTCCTCGTGGTCCCGGCATCTTCAGTATCATGTATGTATAGTGCGGAATGGCCATGAATTTGGCCAGTCCCGGCCTCCCGATGATGGCGTTGTACCCGCAGTCGAAGTTCGCCACCTCGAACCTCAGGAACTCGGTTCTGTAGTTCTCCGGAGTTCCGAAGGTGACCGGCATGTAGATGTGGCCCAGCGGGTATTCCCCTTCCGTCGGCACGATGCTGAAGAAAGGAGTGTCCGACTCGTGGAGCTCTTTGAGGTGAACTCCCAAGCCTTGGAGTGTACGGGGGAAGGTGACGTTGATGCTGCTCCCCCCGTCCACTAGCACCTTCTTTACCCGGCTCTCTCGGATCACCGGATCGACGAGGAGCGGGTATTTGCCTGGATGGTCGAAGTTGAGCCACTGATCCTCCCGTGTGAAAGTGATCGGGTGCTCCGACCACCGGTACGGGGCGGGAGGACCGGTGGTCGCCACCAGTATCTGGCGGTCGTTGAGCTTTTGTTGTCTTTTGTTCTCCTGCGACCCATGTCCGCCGAAGATGACGTTGACCTCCCTGTCAACGCGCGGGAAAGCTCCTCCTCCCCCCTCCTCCTGCCGATGAGGCTGTCGTGGTTCATCTGGTCCTCCCCTCGGCGGAGGAGGCGGTAGAGGTTGGAAGGGTCGGCCGTGCCCGACGGAGTGCTTGAAGTCCCGGCAATTTCGAAGGGTGTGGCGCATGTCCTTGTGGTACGGGCACTGGGCGTCGAGGATGTCGTCCAGCGTGCGCTCGCCTCCGCGAGGTCCTCCTCGGGCGCGAGAGGCGGGTGGTCCGGCGGCGTGTACTTCTTCTCGAGGCCTCTTCTCCCAGCGTTTGTCGGACGACTGGTTCGCGTCACGTCGTGGCGCTGCTGGTGCAGGCTTTGCTCCTCCGATGAGATCCTGGGCCCGCTCGTCGGCGGTGATGTAGAGGTCGGCTTCCTGGAACAGCTCCTCGGAGGTAGTCGGCGCCTTTTGTAGTATGGCTCGGACGAAAACCGAGTCATTGGATCCTCTGTAGAAGTCCTCGATCACGGCCGCCTCCGTGACCTCGGGGATGCGGTTTCTCATGGTCTGGAACCTTTTAAGGTATGACCGGAGAGTCTCATCCCCCCGGCGCTTGATGGATTTGAGGTCCCATGGTTGCGCCGGCTTGTCGGAGAGGGACTGGAAGTTGGCGATGAAACGTCGACTGAAGTCTCCCCAGTCGTCGATGCAGTGTCGGGGTAGATGTCGCAGCCACTGCAGCGCATCTTGCCCAAGGACGATGGGCAGATATGCGGTCATGACGTCTTCGGATGCTCCGGCAGCTCGAGCGGCAGTGGTGTAGACGGCTAACCAACCCCCTGGATCCTGCTTAGGTTCATATTTGTCGACATTGGATACCTTGAAATTGGGAGGCCATTGGATGGCCCTAAGGCGCGGAGTAAGTGCAGATACTCCGCACGTGTCCTCCTGTCGTCGGGGATGTCGTCTGTCCCGGGGAGGGGAGTGGTGGTGGCGGTTCCTCGACCGTCCCCGGGTGGTACCGCCAGTTGAAGCTGTTGCCGACTCAGTCCTGGTGGCCTGGCTTTGAGTCGGGAAGCCATGATCTCGGTCATACTCCTCCCGACGGCGAATTTCGTTCTCATGCCGCCGTTCGCGCGAAGCATTGATGGAGCTTCGCGCGTCTCGGCGACTGTTGATGGTGTGTCGCAAATCGTTCGGCGGGTGAGCGAGCGGTAGAAGATGGTTGGCCGCCTGAGTAAACAGGCGTCGGTATCCCTCGGCGTCGGGAGTCCGAGGAAGTCCGTCAGCTATCCGAGCTAGAACGCCTCCGACTTCGCTCGGCGTGTTCATAGCTCGAGCGAAGTCGGGGTTCAAGTTGCGCCCGAAGAGCGGATTCTCCCGGCGTTGCCTTGCATCTTGCTCGGCTTGCTCCTGAATCCGTCGGCGATCACGTCGTCGGGAGTTCCTTCGTTCCCTGAAGACGCGTTCTTCCGGAGTTTCTCCTACCTCCGAGACCTCGTCTCGCGAGACAGGCTGCTCCGGATCCCGCTCTCCGGCCGCGTGATGTCGTCGAACGTTCCTGCGTCGGTTCCTTCGTCGGCGGGATTCTCGCTGAGGCGTTTCTTCTCCAGGCGCGGTCGGTTCATCGTCGGAGACGGCGAGCGACTCTGCTCTCCCGATGAAGAGGACATCGGGGTAGAACGGTATTGCTGCCGCGGCGACTTTCTTTCCGTTCTCCTTTGAGGTCGGAGGAACGGGAAGAACGATTTGCCTCTCCCTGGTCTCCTTCTTTCTCACGACCCGTGTCCATTCTTTCGTCGGGGAAGTAGACAGCGGACTCTTCCGGGTCAGCGAGCTTCTAGCTCCAGCCTCCCCGGAGACGATCTTTTTCCGAAGAGCCGGAAGTAGCGTCTTTCCAGCATTTTCGGAGTTTGTTGGAGGAGACTTCTGTTCCGGCAGATCTGCGAGGCGGTGTAGAATTCCTTCTTCATCTACTACGGACGAGATTGTCCCGAAGCAGAATACAGATCCGGGACGCACGGCGATTTTGCTGTGGAAGGTGACGGCCATTGGGCTAGCTTGGATCGTCGACACACCCCCTACCTGGCGCGCCAGCTGTCGGTGTTTTGGGTCCGACCGCACACCCGGGGTTGCCCCTCAAGGTGTTTTCTAGGAGTAGGACGGTGTCAACGACTGTAGCAAAATGGTTCGTGCCGATCGCACGAGAGACAGTGGACAAGATTTACAGGTTCGGGCCGCTTAGAGATGCGTAACACCCTACGTCCTGATGAGAATTCGGATGTGATCACAAGAGGACTCTCTGGGTTGAAGGCACAGAGAGTTTACGTGGGTGGCTAAGTAAGATAGGGTCGATCGATCTGAAGGGGTGCCCCCTAGGCCTTATATACTCGACCGTGGGGCAGTACATGTGGATTTGATAACAACAAGTAGCTAAGAGATAGTGAACTTCCTGAGTTTATCCCTACGTAACCCTCGCCGACTTATCCTCGCATCGCTCCGCTGCATGGGAGCTTCAGCGCGGGAAAGTCGAGTCTCTGTTGCGATTTATTCGTTCAACGCTGTGGGCCGTCCAGGTTTGCACCAATCCAGTCTCACGTCTTCTCTTCTTTATCGGCTGTCTTTCCCTAGGCCCACGAAAGAATGACCTTACGAATTATTGGGCCCTTGGGCCTTTCGTGAGGCCTTTTACTTCTTTAGTGGACCTAGGGGATATCTATCCCCCACAGCGGCGACATGTAAGGCGTCGAGATTGTGGCGTGAGCAGACGGTGGCGGTCTCAAGGTCGTAGAGCAGGAGAAGGAGGCTCACGCCCTCCTCACAGTTGGCCTCCACGGTGACGTATAGCGTGGTCTCCCCGACATCCATTTGCTCAGCCACGAGCGTGCCCAGGGAGGTGCTCGATGCCTCGGCGTCGGTCAGGAGCGCACGGACGGTGGCGGCATCAACAGATCAGACGGAGGCGAAGAGCAGGAGAGCGACGGGAGATCCATCGGGGCTCTGGCTCCGGCAGCCACGTGGGCGTGGTGTTGTTACCGCTGTCACTCTACTACCTAATTGACTGGTGCGGAGGTCGGGGGCGTCGAGGACGGACGGCGGCTATCTCGGGGGATCGGAGCTCAGGGGAGGAAGAGAGGGGCAACGCGAGGCAGGGGGTTAGGGATGAAAACGGTCGAAAACGATCGAAAAAACAGCTAAATTATTTTTGTTTTCATATTTTTTGGTCGGGACGAAAACGAAAACGAAAACCAACGGTCGAAATACGGGATCGGAAGTGTCGGTTACTCGAAAACGGTCGAAAACGATAAACTATAGTCGGAAAGATAACTATTTTGTAGTTTTATCAAAAACATAATAAAGTGATGTATTGCCTAATTTTTAAGATTTGGAAATACACAAACAACTCTTTTTCATCATTCATAATAGTTAGAGTAATTATAACATTTGTTTTTCACGTATTCATTCACTTGAACACAACAAAAGTCTATAACTTAAATAAATTATATGCTAGATCTATCTCATATTATATAAAACGGTAGAAAAACGGTATTAACACGACTCGAAAACGAAAAATACGAAAACGATCGAAAAACTAGCTAAATCGTTTTCATACCATTTCTAATCAGTTCCTGAACAATTCGAAAACGATCGGGAAAAAACAGTATTCGAAACGGGACAGGAATTTCCGTCCCGTTTTCATCCCTACAGGGGGTGCGGGGTGGTGCGTGGAATCACTTGGATCGGCGGGGGCTGGGCTCACACACTGGCGGACACGAGATCAAGGGCGGGGGCACGCGAGATCAAGTGATCATGGGGGTTTCTTCGTTCCCTGTCGTGGCGCTCTGGTTGAGTTTGCGTCATTGGTCCTTGGAGAGGTCCACCGCCCAGACTGATGGCAGCGACGGTTGTGACATTGGCCATGCAGCGGATCAAGCAGACGTGCAAACTTGTAACCGAAATAAAATCCATATGTATATGCAAACCACCAGCTCAAAATCCAGCACCGAAATGAACAAATGAGGCATGCTCGAGCGTCAAACTCAGATTTTGGAACATGAGTGATCAACAACAAAGTGTTGATGATTCACAAATAAACAAGTCCTTGCAGGGTTACATGACGCAGTTACGAGCAGCGCCGACAGAGAAACCAGCAACATATAACTACAACAAGGGGAACATCAACACAAGAGATGCCTACAAAGGGCGAGCGTGCAAGCCTAGGAGGAGGTGAACTTGGTGACGGCCTTGGTGCCCTCAGAGACGGCGTGCTTGGCGAGCTCGCCGGGGAGCACGAGGCGCACGGAGGTCTGGATCTCGCGGGACGTGATGGTGGGCTTCTTGTTGTAGCGCGCGAGCTTGGCGGCCTCGCCGGCCAGCTTCTCGAAGATGTCGTTGATGAAGGAGTTCATGATGGACATGGCCTTGGACGAGATGCCGATGTCCGGGTGCACCTGCTTCAGCACCTTGAAGATGTAGATCTTGTACGTCTCCACGCTCTTCTTGCCCTTCTTCTTGCCACGCTTGCCCTCGCCGCCCTCCTTGCCGGCGGACTTGCCCGCGGGGACCCGCTTCTCCGCCTTGGGCTTCTTCCCGGCGGTCGTCTTCTCCGCCGCGGGCTCCTCCTCCGCCGGCTTCTTCGCCGCGGGCTTCTTCTCGGCCTTGGGCGCCATCGGTCTTGGGTTGGGAGGGGGATAGGCAATCGGTTGCAAGGAAAATGCGAGGAGATATGTTGGCTGTTGCTGGGAGAGAAGCCAGGGGGGTGGTGCGTTTATTATAGGACGCGAGAGGTGAGCGCTGATTGGTGGAGCGTCAGGTGCCGCGGATCGCTGGCTTCAAGCGGCGTGGGCCGTTGGTGCTTCTTCCAACGGACGGTCGCGATGCGGTTTTTACGCGGATCGCTGACATGGCGGATAGGTGGGCGGGAGAAAGACGGAGGGAAATGAATGCTTTTCGTCGCCATCGCGCCGTTGCCAAATCGAACGAAGCTTTGAATTCCTGCAAGCTGGTGACTCCTTTTTTTTATGAACGATTTCGGGCTCCTTTCGATTTGGGATGCAATAGATTATAGATTGAGTTGTTTTGGGCATCGTCGGAGTCTAGCATTTCGACGGATCATTCTCAGACATTCCAACAAATTTCTACTATATTAAATCATCAGTTTCGACGTTAGTCTCACGTCATATTTTTACAAATAATCATTTCTATTATTTGAAATGGCCCATAAGACACATTTATTCACATCAATCGCATTTAGCCCAATTCGTCTATCCATTAGGATAAATGCTTCCTCACGAGTGAGACGAAGCGTCTAATCCATTGTCACGAGGATTTGCCAGAAGCTCTTAATAATAAGAGTCATCTACTCGTTGTCAACCTTGAAGGCATCAATTGGAAGCCTATTGTTGGTGTAGGCTCCTCCTTTTCTTTTGTTGTCTTGAATACAACGGGTTGCACCTCGGGTGTGGAGGTGGCGTCTTGCTCCAAGTTGACAATGTGTTTGGAGTCTTTGATCATAAGTTTAAAGCTCACAAACTTGTCAATCACCTCCTCGGGAGACATTTGCTTATACCTAGGATCTCCATGAATTAATTGCACTTGAGTGGGGTTACGAAAAACAAGAGATCTTAGAATAACCTTTACCATTTCATAGTCCTCCCACCTAGTGCTCCCGATGTTGCGAACTTGGTTCACCATCGTTTTGAGCCGGTTGTACGTTGCTTGTGGCTCTTCTCCTTTGTTGAGGACAAACCGACCGAGTTCTCCCTCGATCGTTTCCCGTTTGGTGATTTTTGTCACTTCATCCCCTTCATGTGTCGTCTTGAGGACATCCCAAATTTCTTTAGCACTCTTAAACCCTTGCACCTTGTTGTACTCTTCTCTACACAATGAAGCGAGAAGTATGGAGGTGGCTTGGGAGTTGAAGTGCCTCACTTGGGCGGCCACATCAGAGTCGTAGTCCTCTTCGCCTACTTGTGGTACCTACGCTCCAAACTCAATAATATCCCAAATGCTTTTGTGGAGTGTGATTAGATGGTGTCTTATTTTATCACCCCACATACAATAATCTTCACCATCAAAGTATGGTGGTTTGACTGAGGGAACGGTAAGTAAAGGAGCACGTTTAGAAATTCGAGGATAGCGAAGAGGAATCTTAATATACTTCTTACGCTCTTGGCGCTTCGAAGATGTTGACTCGGCGCGCAGAGGTTGAGGGCGAGGAAGAATCGGTCTCGTAGTAGACCACCTTCTTCATTTTATTTTTCTTCTTGTCGCCCTTTTTATATGTCTTGATGGATCCGGTGGATTCATCTTTTCCCTCCTTGTGATTGTGGCCAGCCTCCTTCGATAAAGTCTTTTTTCATTCTTCTTTCCCGAATATACGGGTTTTTCTCTGGTGACCATCTCCCTTTTGGTGTGTTCTCCCGACATCACTTCGAGTTGTTAAATGTACTCTAATGAAGTATCAGGCTCTAATACCAATTGAAAATCACCCTGAGGGGGTGAATAGGCGAAACCTAAAAGTTATAAACGTTGAACACGCACTTTACCCTGGGGTTAGGATTAGAAACAAATAATAATGAATATAGAGTGCGGAAGAGAGTTCTTCTTGCTACGAGTTGCTCAATCAATGCGGATAACTTTGGAAGCTAACTCAAAAGGATTGTGAGCAAGAGAACTTTTAGAGAGAGGGGAGAGGGAAGAAACAAATCGGATGGTGATGATCAACACAAATGAACACGATGATTTGTTTCCCGAGGTTCGGTTCCAATGAACTTACTCCCCATTGAGGAGGCCACAAAGCCGGGTTTTTTTCAACCCTTTCCCTCTCTCAGTCGGTCACCCAGACCGGTTGAGTGCTTCTTCTTAATCACAAGGGTCATAAAGACCCCGCAAGGATCACCACACACTTAGGTGTCTCTTGCTAGCTTTACAATCACTTAGATAGTTTAGAAAGAGATAAGAAAGCACAACAAGCAACAAGAGCAACAAATGAAACACAAACCTCACTCTCTCAAGTCATTAATCACTACTGATCACTTGTCTTAATTGTGGGACTTGGAGAGGATTGGAAGCTTTAAATATGTATTTGGAATGAATCCTTTGCTCTTGTATTGAGTGTGGAGAGTGGAAAGCTTGGATGCATTGAATGGTGGTGGTTGAGGGTATTTATAGCCCCAACCACTATTCTAGCCGTTGGCTGGCTTTATGTCGACGGGCGCACCGGACACTGTATTGTTCATTGTCCGGTGTCTACCACGTCAGTTGACCGTTGAATTCGCCTGTTCTTGTGGCGCACCGGATAGTCCGGTGCAACCTGACATCGCTGACTGTTTTTGACCTTCTGACGCTTCAGACTGTGGTGGCAGTCGACCGTTGCTCGTGGGCTCACCGGACAGTCCGGTGATTTTTAGCCGAGGAGTGTTGCGTTTTTCCGAGAGCAGTCAGTTCGTCGGACGCGCCAGCCTGGACATCAGACACTGTCCGGTGCATCGCAGGCTGGTACAATCTTGACTTGCCCCATACTTATAGAATTGGCCCAAGGGTCATTTTCCTTGTATGTGTATATGAACTTTATACAACTGAGAAAAAAGATCAACTAGGCAAACTAGTTAGTCCATAAGGTTTGTGATGGTTGTCAAACACCAAAATCAATTATAGGAAATGGTTGAAGCCTTTTCCTTTCAATACTGGATACTCCTTAACTCATACATGGTTCATGCATGCTGCATCATGAATCCATGCATGGCCTTTTTTTGATAATTGTTGAGGCATGTTTTCTTCTCTATCAGATTATTGTGCAATAGTAGAGATTTATTTATGGTTCTATATGTACATGAATTGTGTGTTTAATGCGTGTGTCTACGAGAAAATAAAATGGCATAGATTCAGTGGAAGATGTTGTGTGTCTTTAAAACCGGCAGCCATCTGTGTGTTTATATGGAGTCAATGTCATGAGTTATAAGTCATTAAGGCTGTTACACCATATATAGACTGTGACGACAGGAAGCCGTATATATTTAGTAACATCTTGTTAGCTGAAGGAGGACTAATTCGGATACCAAATCCCAAAACCTGTTTTGAGTTTGGCTAATTCAGGTTACCCGTCCCGATACACGATTCCCCTTAATTTACCCAAATTTCAACCATGCACCTAAGCACCTCCTTGCAACCCAACCCAATAGTCCACTACCCACATATCACATCTAGTTTCTAACCTAACACACTCGCCCACTCCTAGATCCCAACCTTTCACCCTCACGGTCTCCACCACCCCACGCTGCAAGGGGCCAGCTGCCCACTGACGTAGCCGCTTGAGGCTAGAGCGGTCGAGCCCAACCTCGAGTGGTCTCGACAGGTCACATGTGACAACCCCTCGTTGCCCCTCAACCTCTATTAAGGGTTGCTCATACTTAGTGCTGGGAATATGGGCCGGGTTTTTCGGGCTAGCACGAGCACGACTCGAAAATAGGAGCCCAAAGCACGGCCCGACACGAAATAATATGGGTCGGGCTAGCACGGCCCGAAGCCGGGCCTGGATCGGGCCTCAAATTCCGGCCCGTCGGGCCCCCGTCACGGCCCGCATAGATGGTCGTGCCTAGGCCGGCACAACTGAAAGGGAAATGTGCCCTTGGGCCATTTCTAAGTATTTTGGTGATTAAGTGCAAACACAAATGGTTTAAGTGTTAAACTGTGCCAAGTTGTGAATGAAGTACAAATCAATACAAAGGTATGATTCTAGACCTAGTACATTGATTTTTGTGTACTAACATATTTGTCTAAGTGCTAGAATCAAAGAAAAGACAAAAGGAAAATGTCTTGGCTGAAGCAGCCAAGACTCTGCTCTGTCTGAGTGCACCGGACTGTCCGGTGCGCCAGGTTGGCGCTGGTCAACTGGCCGCTCTCGGGAACTCGGAGCCAACGGTCGGCCAAGCCAACGGTCGGCCGCGCAATCCGCGCGTGACGCGTGGCCAGGCCAACGGTCTGATGGGGGCACCGGACTGTCCGGTGTGCACCGGACAGTGTCCGGTGCGCCAACGGCTCCAAAACTTCAACGATCGCCTGCGCCAGAATAGGAAAGCAATCAGCACCGGACAGTGTCTGGTGCACCACCCGACTGAAGGCAAGCATAGCCTTCCTGGATTGCTCTCAACGGCTCCTAGCTGCCTTGGGGATATAAAAGGGACCCCTAGGCGCATGGAGGAGTACACCAAGCATTTTTTGATCATCTCCAAACACCAAGACATCACTCTAGCGCATTTTATTTGTTGTGATAGCAATTTGAGCTCCTCTTGGGTTGAGAACTCTGTGTGTGAACTTAGAGCTCAAGTTGTGACTAGTGTGCGTGTTTGTGCTGTTGCTTTGAGGCTTGTGTGTGTGTTTCTTTTCCCTCCCTTACATCTGTGCTTCTTTGAGATCATCATTTTTAAGGGCGAGAGGCTCCAAGTTGTGGAGATTCCTCACGAACGGGATATAGTGAAAGAAAGAAACATCGTGGTATTCAAGTGGATCCTTGGATCACTTGAAAGGGGTTGAGTGCAACCCTCGTCCATTGGGACGCCACAACGTGGAGTAGGCAAGTGTTGTACTTGGCCAAACCACGGGATAACTCGCGTGTCTTTTGTGATTGCTTTTTTGTGGTACTTGTGTTCACAAGAGCTCGCTATTTAGCCTACTAACACTTAACCAAGTTTTGTGGCTATAAGTTTCAAGTTTTTATAGGATCACCTATTCACCCCCCCCCCCTCTAGGTGCTCTCAATTGGTATCAGAGTCGTTCTCTTCACGAAAGGGACTAATCGCCCGAAGAGATGGATCCTAAGGGAAAGGGGATGGTGGTCAATGACAATGAGAAGGAGTCCATCTTCAACGAGCCAAGGGACGACAAAGCCAATGACTCCGGCTCGAGTCAAAAGAAGAAGGATGGAAAGAAGAAGAGGCGCATCAAGAAGATTGTCTACTACGACAGCGACGAATCTTCCTCTTCTCAAAAGGACGATGAGTACGAGGAGAAAAACAAAGCGGTTAACTCGAACTTTTCTTTCGATTATTCTCGTATTCCGCATAATTCCAATGCTCATTTGCTTTCCATTCCACTTGGTAAACCTCCACACTTCGATGGAGAGGACTACGGATTTTGGAGTCACAAAATGCGTAGCCACTTGTTCTCTCTTCATCCAAGTATATGGGAGATAGTAGAAAATGGAATGCAATTTGATAGTTCGGATAACTCCATGTTTATCAATGAACAAATCCATAAAATGCACAAGCTACTACTGTTCTTTTAGCATCCTTGTGCAGGGAAGAGTACAATAAGGTGAGCGGCTTGGACAACGCCAAGCAGATCTGGGACACCCTAAAGATCTCACATGAGGGGAACGATGCCACCATGCTCACCAAGATGGAGTTGGTGGAAGGCGAACTAGGAAGGTTCGCGATGATTAGGGAGAGGAGCCAACTCAAACGTACAATAGGCTCAAGACCCTGGTCAACAAGATAAGGAGCTATGGAAGCACGAGATGGACGGACCACGACGTCGTCCGACTTATGCTAAGGTCCTTCACTATCCTTGATCCTCATCTTGTAAACTCTATTCGTGAAAATCCTAGGTACATCAAGATGACGCCCGAGGAAATACTCGGAAAGTTCGTAAGTGGGCGAATGATGATCAAGGAGGCAAGATATGTTGATGAGGCGTTGAATGGCCTAATCCACGAGCCTCAAACCGTTGCTCTCAAAGCAACAAGTAGCAGGGAGACGCTACCTAGCAAGGTGGCGCAAGCTGAGGCGGCTGAGCTAAATGAGAATGAAATGGCCCTCATCATCAAGCGCTTCAAGACAGCGCTCAAAGGTCGCAAGGAGCACCCCAACAAGAGCAAGACGAAGGGAAAGCGCTCCTGCTTCAAGTGTGGTAAGATTGGTCACTTTATTGCTAACTGTCCCGATAATGATAGTGACCAGGAACAAGGAAAGAGCGGAAAGTGGGATTCGGATTGCTCCTCGTCCGACTCCGACAATGAAGGACTCGCCGCCTCAGCCTTCAACAAGTCGGCTCTCTTCCCCAACGAGCATCACACATGCCTCATGGCAAAGGAGAAGAAGGTAAATACTCGAAGTACTATTACGTATGCTTCTTCAAGTGATGATGAGTCTAGTGATGATGAAGTAGACTACGCAAGCTTATTCAAAGGTCTAGATAGAACTAAAATTGATAAGATCAATGAATTAATTGATGCTTTGAATGAGAAGAATAGATTGTTAGAGAAGCAAGAGGATCTTTTGTATGAAGAGCATGATAAATTTGTTAGTGCGCAAAATTCTCTTGCTTTAGAAGTTAAAAGAAGTGAAATGATTTCATGTGAATTATCTACATGCCATGTATCTATTTCTAGCTTAAAGATTATTAATAATGATTTAAATACTAAGTTAAAAATAGCTAATAAATCAAGCTCTTGTGTAGAACATGTTGTGATTTGCAAAAAGGTGTAAGGATTTTAATGTTGATGCTTGTAGTGGACACTTAATTTCCATTTCCAAATTAAATGATGAAGTGGCTAGTCTTAATGCCCAACTTAAGACTAGCAAGAATGATTTTAATAAACTAAAATTTGCAAGGGATGCCTACACCATTGGTAGACACCCCTCAATTAAGGATGGGCTTGGCTTCAAGAGGGAAGCCAAGAACTTAACAAGCCAAAGAGCTCCCATTTTTAACAAGGAAAAGGGGAAGGCTCCTATGGCTAATAGTAGTCAAAAGAATCATGCATTTATTTATGACAGGAAATTTTCTAGAAGTGTTCATCATGATAGGAGTTGTAATGCTTATGATTCAAATGCCATGATTGCTTCAAGTTCTTCCTTTGTGCATGGTAGAGATATGACTAGGAAAAATGTCATTCATCATATGCCTAAGAGAAATGTTGTTCATGTACCTAGGAAAGCAAGTAATGAACCTTCTACAATTTACCATGCTTGCAATACTTCTTTTGCAATTTGTAGGAAGAATAAGAAAGTGATTGCTAGGAAATTAGGGGCAAAATGCAAGGGAGATAAAACTTGCATTTGGGTCCCTAAGGCTATTGTTACTAACCTTGTAGGACCCAACAAGAGTTGGGTACCTAAAACCCAAGCCTAATTTGCCTTGCAGGTTTATGCATCCGGGGGCTCAAGCTGGATTATCGACAGCGGATGCACAAACCACATGACGGGGGAGAAGAAGATGTTCACCTACTACGTCAAGAACAAAGATTCCCAAGATTCAATCATATTCGGTGACGGGAATCAAGGCAAGGTTAAAGGACTAGGAAAAATAGCTATTTCATCCAAGCATTCCATCTCTAATGTATTTTTAGTTGAATCGCTCGGGTATAACTTATTGTCTGTTAGTCAACTTTGTAATATGGGGTATAATTGCTTATTTACAAATGTAGATGTGTCTGTCTTTAGAAGGAGTGACGGTTCATTAGCCTTTAAGGGTGTACTAGACGACAAACTCTATTTAGTTGACTTTGCAAAGGAGGAGGCCGGTCTAGATGCATTATTAATTGCTAAGACTAGCATGGGCTGGCTATGGCATCGCCGTTTAGCACATGTGAGGATGAAGAACCTTCACAAACTTCTAAAGGGAGAACATGTGTTAGGTCTAACAAATGTGACTTTCGAAAAAGATAGACCTTGTGCAGCTTGACGAGCAGGTAAACAAGTGGGAAATGCTCATCACAGCAAGAACGCAATGACCACATCAAGACCCCTGGAGCTGCTGCATATGGATCTCTTCGGACCCGACGCCTACCTCAGCATCGGGGGAAGTAAGTATGGTCTTGTTATAGTTGATGATTTTTCCCGCTTCACTTGGGTATTCTTTTTGCAGGATAAGTCTGAAACCCAAGGGACCCTTAAGCGCTTCCTAAGGAGAGCTCAAAATGAGTTTGAGCTCAAGGTGAAAAAGATAAGAAGCGACAATGGGTCCGAGTTCAAGAACCTTCAAGTGGAGGAGTACCTTGAGGAGGAAGGAATCAAGCACGAGTTCTCTGCTCCCTACACACCACAGCAAAACGATGTGGTAGAGAGGAAGAATAGGACGCTCATAGACACAGCGAGGACGATGCTTGGAGAGTTCAAGACGCCTGAGCGGTTTTGGTCGGAAGTTGTGAACACGGCTTGCCACACCATAAACCGAGTCTACCTTCATCGCCTCCTCAAGAAGACGTCGTACGAACTTCTAACCGGTAACAAACCCAACGTGTCATACTTTCGTGTATTTGGGAGTAAATGTTATATTCTAGTGAAGAAAGGTAGAAATTCTAAATTTGCTCCCAAAGCTGTAGAAGGGTTTTTGTTAGGTTATGACTCAAATACAAAGGCGTATAGAGTCTTCAACAAATCATCAGGTTTGGTTGAAGTCTCTAGCGACGTTGTATTTGATGAGACTAATGTCTCTCCAAGAGAGCAAGTTGATCTTGATGATGTAGATGAAGAAGATATTCCAACGGCCGCAATACGCACCATGGCGATTGGAGATGTGCGACCACAGGAACAAAAGGAGCAAGATCAACCATCTTCCTCAACAATGGTGCATCCCCCAACTCAAACTGATGAACAGGTTCATCAAGAGGCGTGCGATCAAGGGGGAGCACAAGATGATCATGTTATGGAGGAAGAAGCACCTCAAGCCCCTCCAACTCAAGTCTGAGCAACGATTCCAAGGAATCATCCCGTCGACCAGATATTGGGTGATATAAGCAAGGGAGTAACTACTCGCTCTAGATTAGTTAATTTTTGTGACCATTACTCTTTTGTCTCTTCTATTGAGCCTTTCAGGGTAGAAGAGGCCTTGCTAGATCCGGACTGGGTGTTGGCCATGCAGGAAGAGCTCAATAACTTCAAGCGAAATGAAGATTGGACCCTGGTGCCACGTCCAAAGCAAAACATTGTGGGAACCAAGTGGGTGTTCCGCAACAAACAAGACGAGCACGGAGTGGTGACAAGGAACAAGGCTAGACTTGTGGCAAAAGGTTATGCCCAAGTCGCAGGTTTAGACTTTGAGGAGACTTTTGCTCCTGTGGCTAGGCTAGAGTCTATTCGCATATTGTTAGCCTATGCCGCTCACCATTCTTTCAGGTTGATCCAAATGGATGTGAAGAGCGCTTTCCTCAACAGGCCAATCAAGGAGGAGGTGTACGTAGAGCAACCCCTGGCTTTGAGGATGAGCGGTACCCCGACCACGTATGTAAGCTCTCTAAGGCGCTCTATGGACTTAAACAAGCCCCAAGAGCATGGTATGAATGCCTTAGAGACTTTTTAATCGCTAATGCTTTCAAGGTTGGGAAAGCTGATCCAACTTTATTTACTAAGACTTGTGATGGTGACTTTTTTGTGTGCCAAATTTATGTCGATGACATAATATTTGGTTCTACTAACCAAAAGTCTTGTGAAGAGTTTAGCAGGGTAATGACTCAAAAATTTGAGATGTCAATGATGGGCGAGTTGCACTACTTCCTTGGGTTCCAAGTGAAGCAACTCAAGGACGGCACTTTCATCTCCCAAACGAAGTACACGCAAGATTTGATCAAGAGGTTTGGGATGAAGGACGCCAAGCCCGCAAAGACTCCAATGGGAACCGACGGACATGCCGACCTCAACAAAGGAAGTAAGTCCGTTGATCAAAAGGCATACCAGTCTATGATAGGGTCTTTACTTTATTTATGTGCTAGTAGACCGGATATTATGCTAAGTGTATGCATGTGTGCTAGATTTTAATCCGATCCAAGGGAGTGTCACCTTGTGGCCGTTAAGCGAATTCTTAGATATTTAGTTGCTACGCGTTGCTTCGGGATCTGGTATCCAAAGGGGTCAACCTTTGACTTGATTGGATACTCAGACTCTGATTATGCTGGATGCAAGGTTGATAGGAAGAGTACATCAGGGACGTGCCAATTCTTAGGAAGGTCCCTGGTGTCTTGGAGTTCTAAGAAACAAACTTCTGTTGCCCTATCCACCTCTGAGGCCGAGTATGTTGTCGCAGGACAGTGTTGCGCACAACTACTTTGGATGAGGCAAACCCTCCGGGACTTTGGCTACAATCTGAGCAAAGTCCCACTCCTATGTGATAATGAGAGTGCAATCCGCATGGCGGATAATCCTATTGAACACAACCGCATTAAGCACATAGACATCCGGCATCACTTTTTGAGAGACCACTAGCAAAAGGGAGATATCGAAGTGTTTTATGTTAGCACCGAGAACCAGCTAGCCGATATCTTTACCAAGCCTCTAGATGAGTCAACCTTTTGCAGGCTGCGTAGTGAGCTAAATGTCTTAGATTCGCGGAACTTAGATTGATTTATAGCATACATGTGTTTTATGCCTTTGATCATGTTCCTTTATGCATTTTGTTGCTTAATTATGGTGATCAAGTTGTACAAAGCAATCTCCGGACCTCAAAAATCCATGTGTGAGTGATGCACATATTTAGGGGGAGATGTGCTACAACTTGATCCCTTGAGACTAACCATGTGCTTGAGTTTTCTTAAGTTAGTCTCAAAGGTGTATTAAAAGGAAAAGGTGGACTTAGATCATGAAAGACTTCCACTACACTCTGATGAGAGGGTAACTTACTCCAAGTTCATCTCCGTGTCTCTTATTGCCTTTTGCTCTTAATTAACAATTTTGCGAGGCAATGAGGTTAACATGGCCAAAAATGATCGCGTTTTGGTGCTTGATGCCAAAGGGGGAGAAATTAAGGCTAAAGCAAATGGATCAGCTACCACTTGAGAATTTTGAAAATAGTAGAGTTAAAACTTTTGTTTTGTCAAAATACTCTAAATGTCATCTTTTTGTCAAAAGTTGGTCTCTTGTGGGGAGAATGTTTGATTATGGGAAAAAGGGGGAGTTTTCGAATCTTTGATCAATTTCTCTTGAAATGCCTCTCTTTATGCCTCAACAAGAGTGTTTGACTTAGAGATAGGAAATTGAGTTTGATTTGCAAAAACAAACCAAGTGGTGGCAAAGAATGATCCAAATATGCCAAATTTGAATCAAAATCAATTCTTGTTCTTATTTGCATTGATATTGCACTTCTATGTGTTGCTTTATGTTGTGTTGGCATAAATCACCAAAAATGGGGAGATTGAAAGGGAAATGTGCCTTTGGGCCATTTCTAAGTATTTTGGTGATTAAGTGCCAACACAAATGGTTTAAGTGTTAAACTGTGCCAAGTTGTGAATGAAGTGCAAATCAACACAAAGGTATGATTCTAGACTTAGTACATTGGTTTTTTGTGTACTAACATATTTGTCTAGGTGCTAGAATCAGAGAAAAGACAAAAGGAAAATGTCTTGGCTGAAGCAGCCAAAACTCTGCTCTGTCTGAGTGCACCGGACTGTCCGGTGGTGCACCGGACAGTGTTCGGTGCGCCAGGCTGGCACTGGTCAACTGGCCGCTCTCGGGAACTCGACGACGGCGTACGACTATAATTCACCGGACTGTCCGGTGGTGCACCGAACTGTCCGGTGAGCCAACGGTCGGCCAAGCAATCCGCGCGTGACGCGTGGCCGGGCCAACGGTCTGATGGGGGCACCGGACTGTCCGGTGTGCACCGGACAATGTCCGGTGCGCCAACGGCTCCAAAACTTCAACGGTCGGTTGCGCCAGAATAGGAAAGCAATCAGCACCGGACTGTCCGGTGCACCACCCGACTGAAGGCAAGGATAGCCTTCCTGGATTGCTCTCAATGGCTCCTAGCTGCCTTGGGGCTATAAAAGGGACCCCTAGGAGCATGGAGGAGTACACCAAGCATTCTTTGATCATCTCCAAACACCAAGACATCACTCTAGCGCATTTGATTCGTTGTGATAGCAATTTGAGCTCTTGGGTTGAGAACTCCTAGAGCTCAAGTTGTGACTAGTGTGCGTGTTTGTGCTGTTGCTTTGAGGCTTGTGTGTGTTGCTTTTCCCTCCCTTACATCCGTGCTTCTTTGAGATCATCATTTGGAGATTCCTCGCGAACGGGATATAGTGAAAGAAAGAAACACCGTGGTATTCAAGTGGATCCTTGGATCACTTGAAAGGGGTTGAGTGCAACCCTCGTCCATTGGGACGCCACAACGTGGAGTAGGCAAGTGTTGTACTTGGCCGAACCACGGGATAACTTGCGTGTCTTTTGTGATTGCTTTTCTGTGGTACTTGTGTTCACAAGAGCTCGTTATTTAGCCTACTAACACTTAACCAAGTTTTGTGGCTATAAGTTTCAAGTTTTTACAGGATCACCTATTCACCCCCCCTCTAGGTGCTCTCAACAGCCCAATTAAGCACAATCTGTTTAATTTCTTTAATTTAGTAAGATATCGACTTTATATTGTTGTTATATTTGGAGTTTATGTGGTTAAATGATGCTAGAATTGTTCAATATGTTTAATTTAGTAAGCTATGAACTTTATATGGTTGTAATATTTTGATTTTATGTGGTCAAATATATGGGCTGGGCTTGGGCCGGCACGGTCCAGCGAAGGCACGACGTGGTTTAGGGCCGGGCTGAGCCACTATTTTTACACTTCGGACCGACACGACACGGCCCAAAAATTATTTGGGCTTTCCTGGCCCAAACCCGTTTGGCACGAAGCACGATAGGCTTGGGCCGGGCTGGCCCGGCCCGGCCCAATTCCCAGCACTACTCATACTCAGGGTCGGCAGCGCTTGCCGCCAGGCACTCCTTGGGCCAAACAACGACCGACACCCCCCTATCGGTCGCTAGCAACACCTCAATCCTCAAGCTTGAAGCTCCTCACGATATGATCCTCTTCGTTTGTTTAGCACGACTGCTCCTGGGTCATGATTGTTGCAGTGCTGCTCACGATCTTCGATCTGCTCCTCTTCAGCACAACTGGTGGCCATGCCCAGCTAAAGACTACATGGCCACACACCCACACACCAAGCCAACAAGTAGCCACCCAGGACGATAACCATGGCGACATAGGAAAGTTGCAATGTATGTTAATCCTGATTCTTCTTTTGCAGAACTAAGGCCATGGTTTTGTTATGGTTTGAAATTTTGTATATTTTAGCCATGTTAGAAAATATTTATATTGGTTTATTTAGTTGGTTATTTTTAGGTATGTATGTACTGACTACAACAATAATCAGTGATAGTAGCGCTTGGTTTTCATGGTGTAGATGCCAGAACGTGAAGACAATATGGACATGGACATAGAGCTAGAGTATGTGGGAACTCACTCACAGTTTGCTCCAAGTCATATTATAGTAGAAAAATGGGTAAACATGACAAATGGGTTGAAAATGGTGTTAATGATGTATAAAAGGAAAAACAAGATCAAGCAAGAAAGAAAATGGCACCAAGGTCAGAGATGTGGCAGCATTTCATCAAGGTAAAGAATGACAGTGGTGATTTGAGGGCTGGTAGATGCAAGTATTGTCATCGTGAGATTAAGGCCGACACAAGGTCCCATGGTACTTCACTTTGAGGAAGCACTTCAATATTTGCAACAGGAATCCAA
The DNA here is from genome assembly GCF_902167145.1 of Zea mays. NCBI lineage: Eukaryota > Viridiplantae > Streptophyta > Magnoliopsida > Poales > Poaceae > Zea > Zea mays. The sequence goes on along the minus strand of NC_050096.1, from coordinate 213,048,152 downwards.
ATATTTTCAATAAAGATCCAAAGTAGAGTACTTTGCAAGCAACACACGGGGACGCTCCAACCACTTGGAGGTTTGATCAAGATGCACTAAGAGAGACTTTTGCTTAGATGTGCTCGTAGAGGATGAGTTTCTCTTTGCTTTTGTGTTCGGTGGGGGTGCTAGCGCGCGTGGACTCACTCCGAATGGTGAATCGTCAAGATTCCAGAGGGGTATGAGATAGGGAATTATACTGGTTCAGGCGTGCTCTCTAGTCCAGTGTAGTGCTAATTGTAATACTGCTTAAGGACTGTGTTACAACTGATGCGTGTGTGGAAGAAAGAGGACACCCTTCCCTTTTATAGCTCAAGGGAAGAACCTTATAGAGGAAACTTGTTTCTACTAGAGAGAGAGAGAGAGAGAGAGAGATCTGCTGCCCCAGGTTAACGTGGTATCCCTGAGGTCGTCTGTAGGGTCGTGCGTAGCCATACTTCCGGTGTGGCGTACCACCTTGCTTGTCCGTCATACATGTCCCTGTAGCGAGTCTGTTGCTGATGTCTTCGTAGTAGTGCGTGGCAGGTCCCACAGACCAGTCTCTTGGTGCGGTCGTGCGAGGCACGACTTCATCTATCGTCACGAGCCCCGTGTCACCTTCTAGCGTGCCCAGGCATACACTCGGCATGCACACTGTCCTATCTTCCTCGGTATACGGATCATTGTAGAGACTCTGATGCTGAGGTCCTGCCACGATTGATGTTGACTGACCCCACAGGGTAGTGGCCATACGTGGGGGCGTACAGTTGTGTCGATAGTGACCTCCCGTCTCCCCTTTGGTTTGCTGCACGTATGCCCGAGCATGGTTTGGTAATGATGCGCCCTGTCATAGCTGACGTGGGTCAATAGCACTGGATTGGGATCTCCGCTTCGCCGAGTCGCTCGGTCGGTTGTTTTGCCTTGTAGGCTTGCTCGGGGGGGGGGGACTAGATCGACTACTCCGCCTCATAGGCTTGTTTGGCGGGGACTTGGTTCCCCGCTTCGCCTCTCAGGTTTGCTCGGTGGGGACTTGGTCGGTCGCTCTGCTTCGTAGGATTGCTCGACAAATGAGCCGGAAGGAGGTCATGGGCTTACTTTTGGTACCCTATTCTCAGGTACCCAACAAGATGATTGCCTTATCTACATGTTTCTGTTGTAACAATAGAACTCGAGATGTAAGGGATTACTAGATAAAGATAAGGCTTGTAATCTAGACAAGAACTATAATGTATTTCATTTTGTATCCAACACCTTACTTTGGTTATAAAAGGAAAGGGGATGTGCTTTCAAGAGGGCTCTCTAGAGAGCCTAAACGAGTATAAACGTTGTGTCTTTCTGTGTTTTCACCTTCAAATCTTAGATCTTACGTGTACCCAAAACTAATCACTAAAACACTGTCTAGAAATCCCTTCTACGATATTCACCAGAAGAGAATAAAAAACTTCTGTCTCCGTAGTATCTATATGTTTTCAATTTATGAACATAATCATGTCACCATGGACAGTTACACCAATTATCACTAACACGAACAAAAAATGAACAATTTTTTGTGCCACCAAACCAAATGCGGCATGGTTGTGTATGCCTTGTTGTGCCACATCCATCTATGATCTAGCTTAATTATATGTACACATTAATCTTTTGCTTTTGCTGATTCTCTCCTAAACACTAGTACGTGCCATGCCAATTGCCAATTCACCCGAAGGCTATATGCTACGCTTCTACGTCCCTCTCTCCTTGACGTAGCTGGACGTCCTCCGGTGCCGCCGCAGCGCGGCAATGTGCTTCCCGAGGTCGCCGTCCCGGTGCAGCACCACGTCGGCATTGACAACCGAGTTGGGGAACTTCTGCCGGTGCCGGTCCTGGTGGCTCTGGCGCTTCTCCTCCACCGTCGTCTCTATTGTCACGTCGACCATCTTGCCTTGGCTGTCGTCGTCGTTGCTGTCTTCCACCACGACGGTGAACACAAACGAGCCTATCTGAAGGTAGTCGTTCATGTCCAGGACGGGCTCCAGGGCCTGGACCACCTCCCTCATGGTGGGCCTGGACTTGGGGTTCTGGCTCAGGCACTTGTACGCCACCATAGCGGCGCGTCCGGCCCCTTGGCACGAGTACTGGCACTCCATGGCCGGATCCATGACCCGGTAGAGCTTGTCGGGCTTCTTGAGGTAGGGTCTGGCCCAGTCCACCAGGCTCTGTTCCCTGGGCCGCCGAGACCGATCGACGGACCGACGGCCCGTCAGGAGCTCCAGCAGCACTACCCCGAAGCTGTAGACGTCGCTCTTGGCGGTGAGGTGCCCCGTCATGATGTACTCTGGCGCCGCGTACCCGTTGGTCCCCATGACGCGCGTTGTGACGTGGGTCGCGTCGCCCTGAGGCCCGTCCTTGGCGAGCCCAAAGTCCGACAGCTTGGTGCTGTAGTCCTGAAAGATGGCAGATTTTGAGTTAGTCGACCAATCGCATTCGTAGGCGACAATTGCAGACTTGGGTGCTAAGGCGACGCCCCCTCTCAGACTAATTAGACTATCACTGTCATCGTCAAGCTGTTTAAGTTAGTATACCAGTGCTTTGATGCCAAGAAAACTAGTGCAGTGCAGCACGGATGAGGATGAGGCAGCTGCAGATTCTTTTCTCTCTCTCTCTCTCTCTTTTAAAAATGATGGCAGATACATATATCCATTATTGAGCTTGGTACGTAGACTCCATGAGCTGGGATTGCTAGGAATTGGGTATATCGAAGAAACTTCCGAGTTCCAATCACGCCGGTCGCCGGGGCAGGGCTGGTCTTCGGTCGAAACCAGCCAACAGTTTTGGGACGCGTGGCAGACGACTTTGACATCCAACTCCTATGGACGATTCAGGGTCAAATCTCTTGGAAAGTTTATTTTGTACTGAGCTTTTTTTTATGAATTCCGTTCGTAGCGAAGGAATTTTCTGGATTTTGTTAAGGCAGACGCAGACACAAGGCAGGTGTATGTCGTCAGTATCCTTTTCTACAGCTACGCAATAGCTGCCGTCGAAACTAGCACTAGACAGCAACGAAAAGAATAGGCAGAGAGTCGTCTTCACCTGGTCAAGCAGGATGTTGGAGGCCTTGAAGTCCCGGTAGATCACCGGCGTGTCCGCGCCGTGGAGGAAGGCGAGGCCCTTGGCCGCGCCGACGGCGATCTTCATCCTCGTCATCCATGGCATGGGGCCGTCGAGACCTGCACGAAGTTGATGCAATTCGTCAAACCCAGCTGTTCTGAATAAACATGCACGATGAAGTGCGCGATGAAATCCTTGGGGAAAAAGCTACTCACTTCTGAAGAGGTGTTTCTCGAGGCTCTGGTTGCTCATGTACTCGTACACAAGCATGCGGTGGTCGTCCTCGTAGCAGTAGCCGATGAGCGTGACGAGGTTGTCGTGTCGGAGCTGGGCAAGGAAGAAGACCTCGGCCAGCCACTCGCGGTGGCCCTGCGTGCCGCAGTCGAGGTCGAGGTACTTGACGGCCACCGGCTGCGCGTCGAGGCCCGGGCGGAGGCCCGCGGCGACGCGGCCCCGGTAGACGGGGCCGAAGCCGCCGGAGCCGAGGTAGTTGGCGCGGGAGAAGCCCGCGGTGGCGGCCCTGAGCTCGGCGCAGGTGAAGGCGTGCAGGCTGGAGCCCGACAGCGTCAGGGACAGGTCCTCGGGCGTCAGCGTCCCCGACGAGCCCCCCAGGCTCGACAGCGACACCCGCGACGCCGCCGACGAGGACGACGGCAGCAGCAGCAGCTGGAGCCGCTCCCGGTCCCGGTCCCTCCTGCTCCGGCCCTTCCTCTGCCCCCGCGACGACGGCGGTGGCTCGTCGGCGTCGTCGTATCCCGCCGCCGCGCAGCAGAAAAGCGACCTCCACGGCTGCGTCGCAGACATCGTGCGGCCGATCGAGTCACCCGAGGGAAATGCGCCTTGCCTTTGCTTGCTTAATCGAATGATGGAAGAAGTGAATCGGCCGGCGGCGAGAGGAGGGAAGGGATCGAAGGAGTTGGAGAGAGCTGCTGAGCGAGACAGCAGAGCACGCGCGCCTAATGGCGTTTATATAGCGGCAGCGGCATGGTGTATTGGTGTGCCGGGGGCAGGGCAGGTCGTCCGACCGTGCGGCGCCCTAACGGAACGGGGGCGTGCCCTCCCCTCCCCTGCCTTGACCCTGTCGCGGGGCGCAGCGCAGAGCAGAGCAGAGCAAAACCGCGACGGATCCCGGGCAAAAACCACTGTTCGATCGACCAACGGAGCGGAAACGGCGTCAGAACCCGTGCAAAACCGCTGTTCGCTCGGACCGCTCTTCTCGAAGGAAGAGCGGAGTGGTTGAGTTGTTGGGCGCCCCTCCCCTGCTTTTGTGACCCGGCGGACGGACACGCACACGCACACGGTTGAAATCTGCCGCCGCGGACGATCCGAGGGCGGAGGGTGGATTGGGCTGCTGCGACGAACGATTACGCGCGCGCCACGTGACGCCGATGAGCAGGACGCGGTGGTAGTAGTAGTACGTGACAAGGCGTGAATGCGCGATGGGTGACAGGTCGGTTTCTTTTTACACACGGGGGATCCGAGGTCGTTGCTTATAACGAAACCACCCACGCGCGTGGTACACATGCACCGGGGATTTTTTATCTACGCATGCCAACGAGCAAGTAAAATAAAAATAAAGCCGAGCGCTCAGACCATGTGAGAAATCTGCACGAGGAGTAGTAATTTGTTAATTACTGATCGGTGTTTTCAAGTAGCTTTCTCGTTGCAGTGCTGCCCCTCTTTTTCTCTTGTTTCCGTTACGGGTGGGTGGCCCCGACGAGGTTGCTACGACGAATCCTCTGTCTCCATGGACGACTGACACCTCAATAATGCTGCTGCTGTGCAGGCAGGCAGAGGGATTGCACGTACGCGCAGCCTGGCTGGTCTCAAGTCCGAGCTAGTAGCTAGCTTTCCACAAACCCACAGGATAAGGGGCCACGGGACACGGCGCAACGCCGTGTGTCTTCGGTTGTCCACGACTGGGACACATCGGCAAAGATCGTGGCCTCCAGATAATTAGCTGCCGGGCTAACCGGGACCCGGCGTAGCTGTCGTGTTCATCACCTGGGAATCGTTGACCTTGACCTGCTGTGCGATGATGGCGCGGCTGGGCTTGGGATGGAGGCCACAGCTCAATCACAAGGTTGGTTGCGTTGCGTTGCCGATCAAGGGCAGGGCGCTCGTCGTCCGTCCCTGCCGCGCGCCTGTCCGGACCACCACTTGACTGACCCAATAAAAGAAAACGGAGGCCCTAAAGAATGTCCGATCCCGTAGCTAGCTAGCTAGCTAGCTTTGGCAGTAGAACGAGTTCCGACTGCTTCAGCTGTGAAGGGAAAAAAACAGAGACAGAGAGAGACAGGAAGCAACCGAGCTCGTCGTTCGTTCTTAAGGGACAAGAAACAGCGCAGCGGTGTGACGTACGGAAATGGGAAGAATCACTTGCGATCCGTGAGCGCTGAACATTCATTCTGCCGTCATGACGTGCATAGTTGAAGCGTCAACGTTGGCCTTCGACTTTCCATTTCTTGTCAAATGAATGAACTCATCGTCATCGCTATATATTCTATATTGATGTGTTTGGTTTGTGGAGTAACTCAATGCTTTATGAGGTGATGCATCATAAGTTTATTCCATCAATTTTGGTGTAATCAACTCACTCCTCATGTATATACTAACTAGCTGAGTGCCCGTGCGTTGCAACGGTAATATATAATACCAGTATACTACGATAACTTATATATAAAATGTGTGTTATATTGTTATGAGAAAATGTTTCATAATTAATTTGTGATCCTAGTCATACATAAATTTTGTTATTTTAATCTAATTGTTTCATCACTACATTGCAACCATCAGTATCATGCAGACTTCGGTATATGCCATGATTTGTATGGTCTCATTATTGGAGAGCACGTTCCACATATGCTAGAAGAAATTTTCTCGTACATCGTTAGTCACCAGACACGCACCACCATACGCTCTTGCTTAAACAAAAAGGTAAATGTGTGTGTTTGCGAAGAGAATTAAAGGCAGGTCGGCACAAAAGCTACCCCTGACGGTGGCGAGGATGACGAACTGGTCACTGTTATCGATCCTCCTCTGCGTCACCTCCGACGCTAAGATGATGCCACAATCCTCGATATAGTAGCCGTCGAACGCGCGCGACATGACGAGTACCGATGACTCTTGGTTGGGCTGCCAAACGAAGTGTACCCCGGGCTCATCAGCGAGGTAGTACCCCTGGCCATTGCACCACCAGATGCGCTACTCCACTACATACATCATGTTTGAGGACACTCACACAACGTCAACAACGTCCATCGTCCCAGCGCACAAGAATTCATGTCCGGTCAGTAGCGACTTACGTGGTAGGTTGGGCTTCAGGTGGACGATGAGCTAGACGACGTGATGGCGACAACCATGAGGCCTCCCTGCTTAACGATGGACAATGCGGTGCAGCTGCTCTGGACCGCGTCCAAGTGGTGGCTTCGCGGGAGCTTGTCGTACACAGCGGCGCATGCGACCACGTAGGACTGCTTCTAGAGGTCGAACTGATAGTCGGTAAGCTTCTTCTCGTCATTGATGAACGACGCCAACGTGAGTGCCTCCTGCTCATGGTGTTTGTTCGGGGTTTCAAGTAAGAAACATGAATTCATGCTTGGCGTTGGTTTATGAAAATGACTCAGAAGTTTGATCTATGGAAAAAATATTACGAAGAAAAATGTCACGCATGCAAAAAAAGGAATTTAAGTATAATACATTATTCAAACAAAAGAAATTGCATGCAAATCTCTTCTTTAAATAATATTACCTTCATCCAAAAATCTAATTCAAGAATCTCGGTGATACTTATCTACTACTACGCATTATGCAAAGGTAGCAAGTGAGCTTGGTGAGAGATGTAGTAGATGTGTTTCCTGTCATAGATGTAGACATAAACGCATATGTGGTGTAGTGGTAGCTACTCTTGGCCTTTGCTTAAGAGGTTCATGGGTTCAAATCCCCTTAAGGACATGTTTTTTTTTTAATTTTAGCTAGACGTGGGCTGTACGGAGAATGACAGACATGAGAATGAGAACGATGAATCACTTCATTCCTCAAACCAAACACACCTTATATATCTCTCTCGCTCTCGCTCTCTTGTGCTTTAAGTAAGTAATACGGGATCAGGGAAAGCATCAGTCTGTTGCGAGCTGACATGTTACCCTCTCTTTTCCCAAGTGGTTCAGACGTCCGGCCCGTGCGGTGCGCGATCGGGGATATGATGGTAAAACGTACGCCTATCAAGCAGGGCATCCAAGCGGTTAGCCGGTCTTCAATTTTGGTTTTAGGGTAATGCCATTCTATATTTTTTTCTTTTAATCCAAATAGGACTCGTGAGTCGTGCCCATTCTACCTAGTATCGAAGCGCAACTTCAAATTCATTTGGCGGTCCGTGCCAAATCCAAGTGCATCGCCTGAACCACGAGCTTGTTCGGCTGCCCATGTGGGAGCACTGTTGCAGCTGCAAAATACTGTTGCAGCTGCAATCTCTAGAGATAAAATACTGTAGAAGCCGCAGCCGCAGTCGGATTAAAGCCGCAGCGAACAAGCCCCAGGCACCTGCCCGTTGTCGTGAAGGAACGTCGTGTGCTAGCTCGTACGTGGTTAATTAATTAGGAACATTCACGCTTAGCATGCGGGTGTTTGAATGCACGCTAGAGTTCATAGTTAGTTGTTAAAATTATCTAAATACATATAAATAGGTTAGCTATTAATTTAGCTATTAGCTAATTTTAGCAAAATAGTTATTAGTTATCTAACTAATTCCACTAGCAATTTTTAATTCAGCTATTTATTAGCTCTGGTGCATTCAAATACCCCTATATAAAACGACCGTGCATGTGTAAATATAGCAAACGCGATTATTAAGTAGCACACTCACTACCGGCGGAACATAGCACTTTGTCAAGTCTCGCATCGAAAACACTAGGCAAAACTCTTTATCGAGTGTGACACTTAGCAAAGAAAGCTCGGTGAACTGTACATCGACAAAGTCTTTGCCGAGTGCCAAATAAAAGTCGTCGTGGCGGCGCGGTGGAGCCGTTGCCAAGTGTGCTCACTAGCACTCGGCAAATGTAGCTCTAATTGTCCCCACGTCAGTCTTTTTTCACTATATAATAGAGAGCGAGTTCTCTCTGAAAGACAACAGAAACAAAACCAATCCACGATGGGTTAGAGTTTTAGACGAGCGAGTCCTTGGCGCTTTCCGACCTCATGCTCCTTCGTCCCCGGCGTCGGCGTGGCGATGACGGTGGAGAGGAGTGTCTCCGAAACTTCGCTTTGCTGAAGGAACTACACGGGTTTGGTGAAATCATGTTTTTAGATAGCGATCACACGATTGCTAGCTGAGTTGATCTATACTATGGACTTCAATGACACAATTGAAATCATTTTTTTACTAGGCTAAATGATCCTTGCTGCAAATAATGACGAGTTACCCACTCATATTTTTATTGATGCGTTTAAGATATATCTACTACATTTTGTGGATATGCCATTGTTTACTACATGTAGTTTATTATGTTTGTGTAGTAATTGATTTAGAAATTAATACAATATAAAAAATGGCAATTATTCTAACATCTCCTCGACACATGAAAAGTTTTGCTCTCAAAAGCATAAATACATAAAATAAGAGTATGTTTTGATCTCCCAGTTTTTGAGAACCTGTCTTTCCGGATACTGGGTGGCATCATACAAGCCTTTTACGAGTTTTTTTTTTGTCAATTTTCTTAAAAACCACCGTAGAAGCGGTTGATACGCAGCTTTTGCCAAGTTCTCGTGACATAAAGTGCAGTAAATAAAGCTAGATTATTACTAAAAAATGGGGATCCAAATGCATGCTCCCACCGGCTTTTCGTTTAAAACTTAGGTTTTACTCCATATGTCCCATAAAAAGGATGTCGTTTGACATTTTTTTTATTGCGAAGTTTGGCTGACTCGCCCCGTTCGAAAAGTTTCGTAACTACCATTTATTTTCATGTTGATCTAGTTTATCGTATAATTACTTTAAATATGGTCTGATCTTTTTTTTTCTTCTAATTTTTTTGGATAAGACCAGCTGGTTAAACTTGGTATAAAAAAAAGCAACGACTAATATGCAAGCAGTCCTTCTATGCAATCATGCAAACAAACCATCTAATTTATTAGATCGTGATCCAACCTTAAGTCACATTTAACACTTAAACTTGTCGGCGTTTCGAACCCGGGGGTCCCTGGACCGACGAGTAAATTATCGCCGCGTGCCCCAGCCCAGATGGGTCGGCGCGAGACGGAGCGCGAAGAGGGGAGGCAGCCGGAGGGAGACGGGCGTGAGAGGTGGAATCCCGCTGCCTTCGTGTTTGTCCTGCGCCCTGGTCGGGTGCGCTTGCAGTAGGGAGTTACAAGCGTCCACGCGGGAGGGAGCGAGCGGCCTCACGCGAGCGCCGTCCCGTCCTTCCCCGCGCGGCCAACCCTCTGTAAGAGGGCCCTGGTCCTTCCTTTTATAGGCGCAAGGAAAGGATCTAGGTGTACAATGGGGGTGTAGCAGTGTGCTAACGTGTCTAGCGGAGGAGAGCTAGCGCCCTAAGTACATGCCATCGTGGCAGCCGGAGAGGTTTTGGCACCCGGTTCGTGTGGTGTCGTGACCGTCGGAGGAGCGCTGGAGCCTGGCGGAAGGACATCTGTCGGGCTGTCGAGTCCTTGCTGACGTCCTCTTGCTTCCGTAGGGGGGCTGAGAGCCGCCGTCGTCATAGAGCGTGCGGGGCGCCATCATTACTTGTCTGGCGGAGCGAGCCAGATGGGACGCCGGTCTTGTTCCCCGTAGCCTGAGTCAGCTTGGGGTAGGGTAATGATGGCGCCTCCTGTTGACGTGGTCGGTCCGTGCCCTGGGTTGGGCGATGTGGAGGCTCCTCCGAGGTCGAGGTCGAGTCTGTCTTCCGAGGCCGAGGTCGAGTCCGAGCCCCTGGGTCGGGCGAGGCGGGGACCGTCGGCTGAGGCCAGGGCTGAGTCCGAGCCCTGGGGTCGGGCGAAGCGAAGTTCGTCGTCTTCCGGGGCTGAGCCCGAGTCCGAGCCCTAGGGTCGGGCGAAGCGGAGTTCGTCGTCTTCCCAGGTTGAGCCCGAGTCCGAGCCCTGGGGTCGGGCGAAGCGGAGTTCGTCGTCTTCCGGGGCTGAGCCGGAGTCCGAGTCCTGGGGTCGGGCGGAGCGGAGTTCGTCGTCTTCCGGGGCTGAGCCCGAGTCCGAGCCCTAGGGTCGGGCGGAGCGAAGTTCGTCGTCTTCCGGGGCAGAGCCCGAGTCCGAGCCCTAGGGTCGGGCGGAGCGGAGTTCGTCGTCTTCCGGGGCTGAGCCCGAGTCCGAGCCCTGGGGTCGGGCGAAGCGGAGTTTCACATGGCGCCTAGGGCCGGACTTGGCTGCTGTCAGCCTCACTCTGTCGAGTGGCACAGCAGTCGGTGCAGCGCAGGCGGCGCTGTCCCCTTGTCAGACCGGTCAGTGGAGCGGCGAAGTGACTGCGGTCACTTCGGCTCTATCGACTGGAGAGCGTGCGTCAGGATAAAGGTGTCAGGCCACCTTTGCATTAAATGCCCCTACGATTTAGTCGGTTGGCGTGGCGATTTGGCCTAGGTTGCTTCTTGGTGAAGACTGGGCCTCGGGCGAGCCGAAGGTGTGTCCGTTGCTGGAGGGGGGCCTCGAGCGAGACGTAGATCTTTCGGGGTCGGCTGCCCTTGCCCGAGGCTGGGCTCGGGCGAGGCGCGATCGCGTCCCTCGAATGGACCGATCCTTGACTTAGTCGCACCCATCAGGCTTTTGCAGCTTTGTGCTGATGGGGGTTACCAGCTGAGATTTAGGAGTCTTGAGGGTACCCCTAATTATTGTCCCCGACAGTAGCCCCTGAGCCTCGAAGAGATTGTTAATACTCGCTTGGAGGCTTTTGTCGCAATTTTTTGCAATGGGACCAGCCTTTCTCGGTTGCATTTTGTTCCGATGGGTGCGCGCGAGCGCACCCACCGGGTGTAGCCCCCGAGGCCTCGGAGGAGTGGTTTGACTCCTTCGAGGTCTTAATGCATTTCGCAACACTTCGGCTGGTCTGGTTGTTCCCTCATGCGAGCTGGCCGTAGCCCGGGTGCACGGTCGGGTCCCAAGTTCTCGGGCTGGTATGTTGACGCTGTCAACGGTCTGGCCGGAGCCGGGTTTGCGAGAGCAGCCCCCGAGCCTCTGCACAGGGCGAGAGGACGGTCAAGGACAGACTCGACTTTTTTACATACGCCCCTGCGTCGCCTTTCCGCAAGGAGGGGGGGGAAAGCGCCATGCTGCCCTCGGAGGGCGCCGAACATGGTGTTTCCGGTGAGCTGCTGACGGGTAATCCGAGTGGACGCCCGTGCCCCATTTGTTAGGGGTCGGCTAGAGGCCCGGAGGCGCGCTCCAAAAGTACCTGCGGGTGATCTGCCGGACCCGGTCCCCTTTCGACAGGGTCCGAGGGCTCGATGCCTCCCTCTGATGGGATTCCGTTACAAGATCATTCCCGCTGGTCTCGAAAATGTCTTAGGGTACCTCGGGAGCGTAGCCCGAGCCTTGGTTATGTATCGAACGTACCCAGAGTCATCCCTCGCTCTGTGTCTGAGGCGGTTATGAACCCTTCGAGGGCCATCCTACGAACCCCTGATCAGTAGTGGGCGCGGAGCCCGAGTGGCCTGAGGCGGTCGTTGAACCCTTCCGAGGGGCCGGCCTTCGAACCTCTGACCAGTAGTGGGCGTGGAACCCAAGTGCTCTGAGGCGGCTGTTAAACCCCTCCGAGGGGCCAGCCTTTGAACCTCTGATAAGTAGGGAGGCTCGGGGCCTGTTTCCTTCACGGAGAAGGATCCTTTTCGGGGTATCCCCCTTTCCCGGTCCCTGTTGTAAGAGAGAGAAAGAGGAAAAGGAAAAGGATACGAAACCGAATGAAGTGGCGTACCTTTTTTGACGCGGTCATTATGGCGAAGGCGAAGCGTCGCTTGCTTGTCCTGCCTGAGGCGCTGCCTGTCCCGCCGCGGAGTTAATGCGACGGGGCGAGTGGCTCGCGAGGCGGCCGTTGCGCGTGCGCGAGCCGTTCGAGGAACGGAACACGGGCGCGCCGTCTTCACGCCGTGAGAGAGGGTTCTCTCGCTGTCCCACGAGGTGACGTGAGCTTGGCTGACGACGTGACCGCTGCTCCTGCCCGCCTGCCACCGCCATTACTGCCGGCCCATTTTTGGCCGTATTGACCGTCGCGCCTGGCTGGTACTGCTGGGTCGTACGCAGGGTTGCCTCGAGTCGCGGTACTGGTTCCGCAGTCGAGGAGGCGTGGAAGTGGTGCGAGTGGCGGAGCAGTTGCTCGCACGTAGCAACCGGCGCGCCGGTTGCATGACGCGTGGGCCCGTGCCTCCATGCTGTGTGCGTTGGAAGTCGGAGGGGCGCGCCCACTTGGCGCGGTTGCATGCCGCCTGCACGGCTGTCCGCCCTTTCACCCGCTGGTCTGGGCGAAAGTGGAGGAATGCTTGTAACCGCTGGGTGGTTGCATGCACCGCGCGCGGCGGTTTGGCTTCTTCTGCCCTGGGCCAGTTTGCATGACGCGTGGGACCTAGCCCCCGCGCCGTAGGGGGAGGACCTTGGAGCGTGTTGGACAAGACTCAGCCCACGACGGCTGGGGACGCAAGTAGGGAGAGTCGCCTTTAAAAGGAGGGTGACCCCCTTGAAAGGCGACCATATCTTCGCGCTCCCTTATGCACCGTGTCTTTCCACCTTCCGAGCCCCCAGATGGGGGACACCCGCAATCCTTCTGCCTTGTCGTTGGAGGAACGCAACTTCGTGGAAGTTGGTACCTTTCAGCCATCGTTCGGCTTCAAGGATTTTCATCATGCAGCCCGACTGCACCCCCTCGCTGGCGGTCACCCAAGACGGTGACCTCCAGTTCGATGGCGGGGAAAAGCAAGCCGGGTTGCGGCATCTGCCCCTCCCTCAGCTTCAAGGATTTTCATCATCAGTGCTGGGGAGGGTAGTGTGCCGAGTTGGGGTCGGTCCCTGCGCGGGCGGTGGCCCGCTCCTTCCCTCAGTGATCGAGGGGAAGGGCGTTCGCCGTTCGTGGCGCTGGCAGCTGCCGCGTGCCTGGCTCTCTAACCCGAGTGGCTTCGGAGCCGCTCCCGGCGCCGCCTTCCGCCACGGCAGCTGGAAGAGGTTCCTCCGCCGACGAGATAGCCGGTGCCGCCCACGGACTGACCTCCAACTCTACGGCCTTCTGCCCGTCCTTGCCTCTCGAGTGAGGGCATGGGCGAGGGCCTCATGGCAGCAGCATCCGCCCTGAGGTCATCGTTGCTGCTGTTCGGCCCCCCGGAGCAGAAGTCGTCGTCGTCGCTGCTGCTGGAGCGGGTGACAGCGAGCCGTTCGTCGGTCTTCTGCTGCTCCGCAGGCCCCCCCAGTCGTGTGGGGTTGTTCGTACCTGCGGAGACGGAACCGGAGTTCCGTTTGTAATGGCACCTTGAATGCCGGTCTTTTTGTTCATTGTGGCTGTCGGGGCCTGAACATGTGTGTATTTTTGGCACGGAGCCGTGTTTTTCCTCATTTCGAGCACTAAGACTCGTCTGTCGGCTAACAGAACCGCTTCACCAAGCGTGAGTCGCCCCGTGCAAAGGTGACGAGTGAGGTATCCGTATCTCGGAGGTGTAGGAGTCCCTCGGCTCGGTCGGCCTTGATGTCCGAGGCTTCTCTTGCTTAGTTAAAGGAACCCCTCGGCCGCTCTTCGATGAGCCGAAGCCGGGGGTAGCGGTGTCAGCTCGAACAGAGGCAGAGTTGGCTCGAAAACAAGACTTGGTCGGCCGGAGCCTGACCGGGTCGTCCACTGGCGGGACCGATGCCGGAATTGAGTTGCCGAGGCCACGGGCCGGGCTCATGTCTTCGGGGGACAGCCGTCCGAGGCCTCGGGGTGGCCGGCCGAGCCGTCTGCTCGAGCCGGATTGCTGGAGAAGACCCTGGCGACGATGGCCCGGGCGTGGTGCTGATGTCGTCCTTCGAGGTGGAGATCCTTTGACCGTGTCGCCGTCCGAGGCTAGGTCGGACCTTGTAGCATCCCAAAATTTCAAATTCTGAAATTTTCTCAAACTCGCCCTAAATTCAAAATGAATTTCAAATTTCATTTCAAAATGTTTGTTTGCGAGTTGATATCAACAAATAAATTATAGTGGTCTATATTCTCTCTAAAATCCTCCTCAAAATATCCTACAAATATTTCCCCAGTGACCCCCCTCAAATTATTTCCAGAAATACTGCTCAGATATTTCCCCAGTAACCCCCCTTTAATTTCTTTCAAGAAATACTGCCAAAATATTCCACCGATGTATCTCCGGATATTTTCCTCTTGAGAAATACCTTCAGAATCATTTTTCAAGACCCTACAAATATTTTCTTCATAACTTTCCTCATGCCCATACATATACGTATGCCTCCAGTGTCATACGGTGAGCTCTACAAGCTAATTACACTTATACAAGACAAATACATGCTAACCTCCCACTAATCCTCTCAACCTCCCACTAATCCTCTCATCCCCCCCTAATCCCCCCACCATGGCTATAAATAGAGGGGCAAGGGCCTCCTCTCTTCCCACCCCAAGCCATTTCATGGCAACTCTCTTCCCCCCCACACACACACCCACTCCATGTTCCACACAAGCACACACTAGCACAAGGATCGTTCGATCGTTCTTCGATCGTTCGTCCCCTGTTCTTAGTTTGTTCGTTCGTTCGTCCGATCGTTCGATCGTTCGTCCGATCGTTCATGGTTCGTTCGTCCGTTCGTCCGATCGTTCGATCGTTCGTTCGTTCGTTCGTCCAAATAATCTTTTTCCTACCGTTATGCTGCCGAAATTCCGATCGTTCGTTCGTTCGATCGTTCGATCGTTCATCGTTCGTTCATAGTCCCTATTCATCGTTCATCGTTCGTTCATAGTCCCTATTCATCGTTCTTCCAGATAATATTTGTCCTGCCGTTATGCTGCCGAAATTCCGATCGTCCGTTCGTACGATCATTCGATCGTTCGTCCGTTCGTTCGTCCAAATAATCTTTTCTTGCCGTTATGCTGCCAAAATTCCGATCGTTCGTTCGTTCGATCATTCGATCGTTCGTCCGTTCGTTCATAGTTCCTATTCATCGTTCATCGTTCGTTCGTACGAACTATTCGTTATCACTATTCACAATTACTATTCACATACACTATTCATCATCGTTACTATTTATCATTACTATTCATCATCGTTACTATTCATCGATGATATCTATAATTTCTTTTCCATCGCCACTATTCATCGTTACTATTCATCGGTCATCTAGTCATCCCAAATTTCAACTACTCATCCATCATGCTGTCCAGTCCACCTAAGACCAGCCAGACCCATGTTCCAATCATACGAACTCCGGTGACTGTGGTTTTCCTTCCAGTGGGAACTTCCCATCTGGTCACCCATCCCAGGTTTCCCCAAGTTGAGCACGCTTGACTTTGAGATTCCTTCGAACCAGGCTTCCAAACTCAGATTCCAATAATTCTTGTTTCTAAATTCTTATCAAACTATTCCCTATCCAACCATGTCATCTCTTAAGCATGGTTCATATTCCAGAAGACTCCCAAAATACTCTTGTCCCATATTCTGCCTATAACTCTCTTGTTCATACTAAGTCAGACGATTCATTCGTCACTATTCTCACCAACAGTGAACTTCACTGTGCTACACCACATACACCCAGCTACCCTCTCCCTCTCCACACACACTCAACACCCTCAGCCAAGGCAAACACCCCACCCACTCAGTTACTCCGCTCTGCCGGCTACACGCATAGTGTTGCTTCGCCTCCAGTCCACCCTCCTGGTAAGCACCTCCGCTCCACCACCAGTAATATCACAACACCACACAACACCACATGACACAGATTCTACTCAAGACTCTACCCATCCATATATCGCTATTCTGACCACTATACTAAATATTTGTTGGTATACTTGCTGGTTTGTATGTTTGCTTGTTCATGTTGCATAGTTATCGGAGCGTTCGTGTCGTCTCGTGGAGGCCAGATCTGCAAGTCTACACCAGGCGGTGGAGCCAGAAGCCAGTTCCGCGAGCTCCCCTTCCCCCTTCGCCGAATAAGCACGACAAGCTCACTGGATCCCTTTTATGCATAAATTACCTATGATTTTTCAACCACAACCCTCAGCCTGTTATTTTATGCATGATATGATTTTGAGACAAGTTATTATGGCCACCCAGCCGCTTGCCGCAATCAATCCCTGATATATATGTTCCAAATGATTTGAGAACAGGTGTGAGTTTTCAAAAGAAAATGCTTTTCAAAATGTGTGTGATGAAGGGTTTTCACCCTTATCACCTTGTGAGTGGGATAATCAGGGACTCCCTGGTTTAGGGGAGGGCCTAAGGTGTTGGCTCAGCTGGTTTAGGCGTGAGCAGAAGGATTGTCCCCTCATATAAGGACTGGTTTGTCATCTTCACTACCTGTACTCTTTAATAGTACAACCACTCGAGACTGTGTGGGCAGTCACTCAATCTGAACTCGTACGGTCCAACCCCAGGGTTATGAAGGCTGGGGAGCACCGGGAGGATAAGGAGGGGGAAAGTTTTGTCCGGTTTGGACATGGTGGTGGCCTGACTCCTTCCGGATAACCGTTAAGGTTAGGACGTGCGGGGAAAGAAAGAGAGTCGGATTCGGATCTCACTGATCATGAGATCGCAGAGCCGGACTAGTGGGTAAAGTGTACACCTCTGCGCAGAGTTTGAAAACCTATTCGAATAGTCTGTGTCCACAGGAATGGACGAGTCTGGTATGGTATGGCAATTAATGTTTTGTTTTCCAAAAAAAGAGATGCTTTTGAAAAGTGGTTTTTACAAGGTTCGGCGGTTGAGCCGTGAGCTATGGTGGACGGGAAGTCCAGTAGCTGTTTTTGAAAATGAAAACCAGTGGGAACTGCTGAGATACCTGGATGGTTTAGTCCAGGGGATTTTGTTATAATACTGAAAAACTTCCTGCTCCTTTTGGAGAGGATGCGCTTTGCAAAATACAAAATGTTTTTCAAAAACAACCCTGCATAAAATATTGTTGTTTCTGCAAAATATCCTGAGCTCCACATATTCCATGCATTATATCTGATTTCCCCATTCCGCGGGTGAAGGTGGGCTGCTGAGTACGTTTGTACTCACCCTTGCTTATTTGTTGTTTTTCAGAAAAAGGAGATCGGGTAAGAGTTACGACTGTTCCCAACCTTGCCTGTGGCTGTTGGACCGCTGATTTGCTTTGCTGCGTATATCGGGCTGCTTCAGCCCCACTCTGATGATATGTCTCGAGTTGTGGACCAACTCTTAAAGTTGTTCGCCACCTTTATAGGTTTGTCTCGTTTAAGCAGATCTGGAATCATCTGATGTATAAATGTGTTTACTAGCCTCCTGGGACTAGTAATTGTATCACATTTGAGTCCCAGAGGATTGGGACGCTTCAGGTGGTATCAGAGCTGTTAGGTTGGTCGCAGGACGTAACCCTTAGCCTGATCAAAAGTTTTTGAGTCAAAACTATTTTCTTAAAAAAAAATCTTGCTCTCATCCCTTCATTTCAAAAATGCTTTCCCCCTTTCCTTCTCTCAGAAGTCAGATGGAGGTCCATTGCCAAACCAGCTTTTGCCAGAATGAAGATGGTTTGCCCAAGGTTCTGAGAGCATGCACAGTTCGCCTCGGAATCAGGAGTCAGCCAGAGTATGATGGTCGTGAATTCGTCGAACATGGCACAGAGAAGTGTGTCGTGACTGTATACATTGGATCCAGTCCGCACCATGTGGAATGGAGTGTCACTGCTGCGGGGCACAGATTCAAAGACACCTGCCAAGTCGTCGCTCGCAAGGCATTGAGGGCCCTGTGTCAGTTCTATGAAGAAGAAGTGGCCGACACCCCGCTCAGATTCTTTCCGCCCTTTCAGAGAGACCATCCAGTTTGGATGGCCAGGATGCGTGCATTGGAAGAGCAGCAGCTGCTTGAGGACGACCCCACAGTCGTGTACCTCACTGCATACCTGCTCACCCTTGATGCACAATATGATTTCTTGGCTCGACACCACCGTCAGATGATTGCCCGAGCAGAAGATGCAGAGAAGCGCAACCGTAAGCTGCATGTGGATCTCACCTCAGCCCAAGCCCGTGTAGCTGCCTTGGAAAGTCGTGAAGCCATTGCTGTTGAAGCCCTGAAGCAAGCCAATGATGAGCACGTCCAGAAGTTGATGGAGGCCTACTTGGTAACCCATAACCAACGTAGAGCCCTGCGGATCCAAGAGCTCGCTTCATCCAACCCAGTTCAACCCAGGAGAGTAGAAGACCCCCAGATTCTTGAAGGTCACCCGGTCTCTATCAGAGGAGAGAAGAAGACTTGGGAACTACCGGAAGGATCCATAGTCTTGGAAGGAATTCCAGTCTTCCCTCAGGCTATGGATAAGCAAGAGCACCCCGAGTCCTCCCAAGATTCCCCGCCAGAGTTGTTTGAGCCCATCACCATGAAGAAGATTCCAGCACCATCCCGTGAGATCAAAGAAGAAGCTGCAAGCACCCCGCCAGCACCGCCGCCCTCTGAGGAGCTACAAGAGCCAGTCCAGCTTGAAGAAGAGTTCAACCCCGTGTTGCCATCTCAGTCGCCGCCAGAAGAAGTCATCAACATCAGCTCGCTCTTGACCCATCCAGGAGATGTCTCAGATTGAAGTTGTGTGCCAGCCCTGCCAGAAGAGAAGCTGCCTGGTCTGAAGTTAGTTATGCCCAGTCCTCTGCATGCATTGGGTAGTGAAGTTTTTCTTCACTTTGGCTAGAGCCCTGCATGTATGAAAGGTAATCGTGTAGACTCGTGTTTTGCAAAACTCTAATTGTGTGGCCCTCTAGGGCATTTCAAAATGAATTTTGCTTGATGTTTTCTCCTCTTTTGAGTGCATATGTGATGCTTTAACGTTAGTGCTCATAAGTTGCATTTAGCATAGTTCTCAATTCAGGAGCCAAGCAATAGTAGTTATGCTTAGCCCCCGAATCTGAGTAGCCCGTGCTTTGGAAAAACTCTATTCTTCCCTTATTCAAAACATTTGATTTGTTTGTGCTTATCATTGCTGAGCTTGTGTGTTTTCTTTTCGATTTTCTTAAAAAGGTTTTCTCTAAAAACATAGATCACAAATTAGAGCTAATCCTTACCTTATGCTTCCATTCTCATCTTAACCCATCTGAAGAGAAAAGTGCCTTACCCAAGAAGATACCGAGAAGCTTACCTTTGAAGCCTGGAATAAGCTACAGAAGAAACCTATCCAGCCGCTCAGTCAAAAGGACCGATCGTGAGAATCAAAGCACTGCCCCTGAGTCAAAGTAAACTGGAAAAGAGGACAGAAGGAGTTATTACCATACAGAGAGGCAAAGATTCTTGTAACCAGAGACCACGAACATCAGGGTCATCGACCCCACCACTCACCCGTGCCCCGCCTCCATGCGCACTACCACCGCCCCCACACCCCCTTTGCAGCGCACTACCGCCGCCCACGCCACCTTTGCAGCGCACTACCGCCGCCCACCCCCCTTTTTGCAGCGCACCCACCGCCATTACCGCCAGATACACCATCCCCCTCCATCGCACATGCTGCCTCGTGTCATCTGCTCCGTCACTGCCACTCTGCACCCGAGCACCACCTCGCATACCACTCGCCTATAAAACCCCCCACCAGCTCCCTCAATCCCCACGTAGCTCAAAGCAAAGCACACTCCAGATAAATCCCCTCTGCCAAATAGCAAGCAACTCCATTTTCCACTCCCTCGCCCCTAAGATCACAATGCTTGGTGATTCTTGGGTTGAAGACTGTTGTACATGGTTCATAGTCTTTGGTTTCCTCCTCTGTATGATGGTAATACTCATCGATAGAATCCTCCAGTGGGAAGAGCAAAGAGAAAGAAAGAGGCAGTGAAAAGTGAAAAGTGAGAAGAGAAAAGAAGATAGTGAAGAGAAGATAAGAAGAAGGTTCTCCCAGAATCAACCATGTGCCAGTCATCCCTCCGCAGCCAGCTCAAGCAGCAACAGCAACAGAAGGACCCGTAACACCCTTGTTATGTGGTACTTCAAGGAGTTCAAATCCCCAAGATTCAAGAGTTCTACCCTCATTCTTTTTAAGTGGGGTAGTATTCCAGTAAGGTTCCTGCTATGGAGAAAAAGGAGAAGACTTGTAGCAAGCTTGTCGAGGACCAGATCATCAAAGCATATAAGTTTCTGGATGAGAAGTGGTCACCCAAGTTTTGTTGATGAAGCACCAGAAGACCAATCAAGGAAGGAATCCATGTGGGAGTTCGCAAGAGAAAGGTTTGCGCGTTGGCATCGATGCTTCCTCAATAAGCTAGCTGCCAAGCGAAAGCCAGAAGCCTGAAGATGATCTTTGAGTAGCCAGAATCAGCGTTTGCAATCAGCAACCAGATGCTCCCCAAAGGCCGGATTTTGTTGAAGTTCCATCTCCTCGAAGAGTTGCAAAGTGAAGATATGTAGCTGAAGTAAAGCTATACCCATAACCCTTCTAAGCCAAATCTCGAGGACGAGATTCCTTTTAAGTGGGGTAGATTTGTAGCATCCCAAAATTTCAAATTCTGAAATTTTCTCAAACTCGCCCTAAATTCAAAATGAATTTCAAATTTCATTTCAAAATGTTTGTTTGCGAGTTGATATCAACAAATAAATTATAGTGGTCTATATTCTCTCTAAAATCCTCCTCAAAATATCCTACAAATATTTCCCCAGTGATCCCCCTCAAATTATTTCCAGAAATACTGCTCAGATATTTCCCCAGTAACCCCCCTTTAATTTCTTTCTAGAAATACTGCCAAAATATTCCACCGATGTATCTCCGGATATTTTCCTCTTGAGAAATACCTTCAGAATCATTTTTCAAGACCCTACAAATATTTTCTTCATAACTTTCCTCATGCCCATACATATACGTATGCCTCCAGTGTCATACGGTGAGCTCTACAAGCTAATTACACTTATACAAGACAAATACATGCTAACCTCCCACTAATCCTCTCAACCTCCCACTAATCCTCTCATCCCTCCCCCTAATCCCCCCACCATGGCTATAAATAGAGGGGCAAGGGCCTCCTCTCTTCCCACCCAAGCCATTTCATGGCAACTCTCTTCCCCCCCACACACCCACTCCATGTTCCACACAAGCACACACTAGCACAAGGATCGTTCGATCGTTCTTCGATCGTTCGTCCCCTGTTCTTAGTTTGTTTGTTCGTTCGTCCGATCGTTCGATCGTTCGTCCGATCGTTCATGGTTCGTTCGTCCGTTCGTCCGATCGTTCGATCGTTCGTCCGTTCGTTCGTCCAAATAATCTTTTCCCTACCGTTATGCTGCCGAAATTCCGATCGTTCGTTCGATCATTCGATCGTTCATCGTTCGTTCATAGTCCCTATTCATCGTTCATCGTTCGTTCATAGTCCCTATTCATCGTTCTTCCAGATAATATTTGTCCTGCCGTTATGCTGCCAAAATTCCGATCGTTCGTTCGTACGATCATTCGATCGTTCGTCCGTTCGTTCGTCCAAATAATCTTTTCCTGCCGTTATGCTGCCAAAATTCCGACCGTTCGTTCGTCCGATCATTCGATCGTTCGTCCGTTCGTTCATAGTTCCTATTCATCGTTCATCGTTCGTTCGTACGAACTATTCGCTATCACTATTCACCATTACTATTCACATACACTATTCATCATCGTTACTATTTATCATTACTATTCATCATCGTTACTATTCATCGATGATATCTATAATTTCTTTTCCATCGCCACTATTCATCGTTACTATTCATCGGTCATCTAGTCATCCCAAATTTCAACTACTCATCCATCATGCTGTCCAGTCCACCTAAGACCAGCCAGACCCATGTTCCAATCATACGAACTCCGGTGACTGTGGTTTTCCTTCCAGTGGGAACTTCCCATCTGGTCACCCATCCCAGGTTTCCCCAAGTTGAGCACGCTTGACTTTGAGATTCCTTCGAACCAGGCTTCCAAACTCAGATTCCAATAATTCTTGTTTCTAAATTCTTATCAAACTATTCCCTATCCAACCATGTCATCTCTTAAGCATGGTTCATATTCCAGAAGACTCCCAAAATACTCTTGTCCCATATTCTGCCTATAACTCTCTTGTTCATACTAAGTCAGACGATTCATTTGTCACTATTCTCACCAACAGTGAACTTCACTGTGCTACACCACATACACCCAGCTATAAATACACCCAGCTACCCTCTCCCTCTCCACACACACTCAACACCCTCAGCCAAGGCAAACACCCCACCCACTCAGTTACTCCGCTCTGCCGGCTACACGCATAGTGTTGCTTCGCCTCCAGTCCACCCTCCTGGTAAGCACCTCCGCTCCACCACCAGTAATATCACAACACCACACAACACCACATGACACAGATTCTACTCAAGACTCTACCCATCCATATATCGCTATTCTGACCACTATACTAAATATTTGTTGGTATACTTGCTGGTTTGTATGTTTGCTTGTTCATGTTGCATAGTTATCGGAGCGTTCGTGTCGTCTCGTGGAGGCCAGATCTGCAAGTCTACACCAGGCGGTGGAGCCAGAAGCCAGTTCCGCGAGCTCCCCTTCCCCCTTCGCCGAATAAGCACGGCAAGCTCACTGGATCCCTTTGATGCATAAATTACCTATGATTTTTCAACCACAACCCTCAGCCTGTTATTTTATGCATGATATGATTTTGAGACAAGTTATTATGGCCACCCAGCTGCTTGCCGCAATCAATCCCTGATATATATGTTCCAAATGATTTGAGAACAGGTGTGAGTTTTCAAAAGAAAATGCTTTTCAAAATGTGTGTGATGAAGGGTTTTCACCCTTATCACCTTGTGAGTGGGATAATCAGGGACTCCCTGGTTTAGGGGAGGGCCTAAGGTGTTGGCTCAGCTGGTTTAGGCGTGAGCAGAAGGATTGTCCCCTCATATAAGGACCGGTTTGTCATCTTCACTACCTGTACTCTTTAATAGTACAACCACTCGAGACTGTGTGGGCAGTCACTCAACCTGAACTCGTACGGTCCAACCCCAGGGTTATGAAGGCTGGGGAGCACCGGGAGGATAAGGAGGGGGAAAGTTTTGTCCGGTTTGGACATGGTGGTGGCCTGACTCCTTCCGGATAACCGTTAAGGTTAGGACGTGCGGGGAAAGAAAGAGAGTCGGATTCGGATCTCACTGATCATGAGATCGCAGAGCCGGACTAGTGGGTAAAGTGTACACCTCTGCGCAGAGTTTGAAAACCTATTCGAATAGTCTGTGTCCACAGGAATGGACGAGTCTGGTATGGTATGGCAATTAATGTTTTGTTTTCCAAAAAAAAGAGATGCTTTTGAAAAGTGGTTTTTACAAGGTTCGGCGGTTGAGCCATGAGCTATGGTGGACGGGAAGTCCAGTAGCTGTTTTTGAAAATGAAAACCAGTGGGAACTGCTGAGATACCTGGATGGTTTAGTCTAGGGGATTTTGTTATAATACTGAAAAACTTCCTGCTCCTTTTGGAGAGGATGCGCTTTGCAAAATACAAAATGTTTTTCAAAAACAACCCTGTATAAAATATTGCTGTTTCTGCAAAATATCCTGAGCTCCACATATTCCATGCATTATATCTGATTTCCCCATTCCGCGGGTGAAGGTGGGCTGCTGAGTACGTTTGTACTCACCCTTGCTTATTTGTTGTTTTTCAGAAAAAGGAGATCGGGTAAGAGTTACGACTGTTCCCAACCTTGCCTGTGGCTGTTGGACCGCTGATTTGCTTCGCTGCGTATATCGGGCTGCTTCAGCCCCACTCTGATGATATGTCTCGAGTTGTGGACCAACTCTTAAAGTTGTTCGCCACCTTTATAGGTTTGTCTCGTTTAAGCAGATCTGGAATCATCTGATGTATAAATGTGTTTACTAGCCTCCTGGGACTAGTAATTGTATCACATTTGAGTCCCAGAGGATTGGGACGCTTCAGACCTCGCCGAAGGTGTAGTTGACGCCGAGGGTGTTGCTGCTCCCTTCAATTGTCAAGATCCGAGCCTGCAGGATCGAATTATCTTGTAGTGTGTGTCTTCTGCGGCCGCTGAGGCCCAAGCACACCATCGTCGTGTTGTAAAGCTGCGTTTCTTTTCCCCTTGTTTCGAGTATCTGGACTTGTTTGTCGGTAACAGAATTGTTTGTGCGAGCGAGAGTTGCTTTTCACGGAAGGTGATGAGTGAGGCATCCGTATCCCGGAGGCGTAGGAATCCCTCGGCTCGGTCGGCCTTGCTGCTTACGCGCACTCTTACTCGTCCATAGGGTTCTGTCACCGACGCAGTCGAGAAGGCCCGAAAAATCGTTTCGGCAGAGGAGCTTTCGAGCGTGAAGACTTGTTTGGTCCGCAGAATCACCTATCCGAGCGTGAGTTACTTATCGCAGAAGGTGATGAGTGAGGTATCTGTATCCCGAAGGCGTAGGAATCCCTCGGCTCGGTCAGCCTTGGCTGCTTACGTGTACTCCGTCGTTTTCAGGATCCACTTTCGAAGTAGTCGAAAAGCACAAAAGACATTCTGGCAGAAAAGATCTTTTTTCGAGGAAAATTTTGACGCAGAGGGAGTTCCCCCCTTTTAGCCCCCGAGGGAGGGTCGGGCTTTGCCGAGGCAAGGCTGACCCTTCCTTGATGACTAAACTTTGCGTGGGAACGAGGCATACGAACAACTTGAAAGAATCTTAAGGGTAGAAGCGACGTAGCTGTTGGATGTTCCAAGCGTTGCTGTAGACCTCGCCGTGACTGTTGGCCAGCTTGTACGTTCCGGGCTTCAGAACTTTGGCGATGACGAACGGCCCTTCCCAGGGAGGCGTGAGCTTGTGCCGCCCTCGGGCGTCTTGTCGCAGCCGAAGCACCAGGTCGCCCACCTAGAGGTCTCGGGACCGAACCCCTCAGGCGTGGTAGCGTCGCAGGGACTGCTGGTACCGTGTCGAGTGTAGTAAGGCCATGTCCCGAGCCTCTTCCAGCTGGTCCAGTGAGTCTTCTCGATTAGCTTGATTGCTTTGGTCGGCGTAGGCCCTCGTCCTCGGGGAACCGTATTCTAAGTCTGTGGGCAAGATGGCCTCGGCCCCATAGACTAGAAAGAACGGCGTGAAGCCCGTGGCTCGGCTCGGCGTTGTCCTCAGACTCCAGACCACCGAGGGGAGTTCCTTCATCCATCGCTTGCCGAACTTGTTGAGGTCGTTGTAGATCCGTGGCTTGAGCCCTTGCAGGATCATGACGTTGGCACGCTCTACTTGCCCATTCGTCATGGGGTGAGCCACGGCGGCCCAGTCCACCCGGATGTGGTGATCCTCACAGAAGTCCAGGAACTTTCTGCCGGTGAACTGGGTGCCGTTGTCGGTGATGATGGAGTTCGGGCCGTTGGCACGCTCTACTTGCCGTTGTCGGTGATGATGGATGATGTTGGTGAAGAACGCCACCGCCTGTTCGGACCTGATGCTGTTTAGGGGTCGGACCTCGATCCACTTGGAGAATTTGTCGATGGCGACCAACAGGTGCGCGTAGCCCCCTGGTGCCTTCTGCAAGGGGCCGACGAGGTCCAGACCCCACACAGCGAAAGGCCAGGTGATGAGTATGGTCTGCAGGGCCTGAGCGGGCAGGTGGGTCTGCCTTGCGTAGAACTGACACCCTTCGCAGGTGCGGACAATTCTAGTGGCGTCGGCCACCGCCGTCGGCCAGTAGAAACCTTGTCGGAAGGCGTTTCCGACAAGGGCTTGAGGTGCTGCGTGATGGCCGCAAGCCCCCGAGTGTATCTCTTGTAGGAGCTCCTGGCCTTCGGTGATGGAAATGCATCGCTGGAGGATGCCTGAGGGGCGGTGGTAGAGCTCCTTCCCATCTCCCAGCAAGACGAACGACTTGGCGCGCCGCGCCAACCGCCGAGCTTCAGCTTGGTCGAGGGGTAGCTCTCCTTGGTGGAGATATTGCAGGTACGGGGTCTGCCAGTTTCGATCAGGCGTGACCCCGCTCCGCTCCTCCTCGACGCGCAGTGCCACACCCTCGGGGGCCGAGGGTGCCTCGGGCTGGGCCGAGGGTGCCTCGGGCTCGGGCGTGTCGTCGATCTTGATGGAGGGTTGATGCAGGTCTCGGGAGAAGACGTCCGGGGGAACCGTTGTTCGCCCCGAGGCTATTTTAGCCAACTCGTCCGCAGTCTCGTTGTAGCGTCGGGCGATGTGGTTGAGCTCGAGCCCGTAGAACTTGTCTTCCAGGCGCCGAACCTCATCGCAGTATGCTTCCATCTTCGGGTCGCGGCAGTGGGAGTTCTTCATGACTTGGTCGATGACGAGCTGCGAGTCACCACGAGCGTCGAGGCGTCGGACCCCTAGCTCGATGGCGATGCGCAAACCGTTGACCAGAGCCTCATACTCAGCCACATTGTTGGACGCCGGGAAGTGGAGGCGTAGCACGTAGCGTAGGTGCTTCCCAAGGGGTGAGATGAAGAGCAGGCCTGCGCCTGCACCTGTCTTCATCAGCGACCCGTCGAAGAACATGGTCCAGAGTTCCGGTTGGATCAGAGCTGTTGGGAGCTGGGTGTCGACCCATTCAGCCACGAAGTCCGCCAACACCTGGGACTTGATGGCCTTCCGAGGGGCGAACGAGATCGTCTAGCCCATGATTTCCACCGCCCACTTTGCAATTCTACCCGAGGCCTCGCGACACTGGATGATCTCCCCCAGGGGGAAGGATGACACCACAGTTACCGGATGAGACTTGAAGTAGTGTCGCAACTTCCGCCGCGTCAGGATCACCGCGTACAGCAGCTTCTGAATTTGTGGGTAGCGGATCTTGGTCTCGGACAGTACCTCGCTGATGAAGTAGACTGGCCTCTGGACGGGCAATGCATGCCCCTCTTCTCGTCTCTCAACCACAATCGCGGCGCTAACCACCTGAGTGGTCGCGGCGACGTAGATCAAGAGGGCTTCTCCGGCAGCGGGGGGCACCAAGATGGGCGCGTTTGTAAGGAGCGCCTTCAGGTTCCCGAGGGCTTCCTCGGCCTCAGGGGTCCAAGTGAAGCACTCGGCCTTCCTTAAGAGGCGGTACAGAGGCAGGCCTCTTTCGCTGAGGCGCGAGATGAAGCGGCTCAGAGCTGCAAGGCATCCCATGACTCTCTGTACGCCTTTCAAGTCCTTGATGGGCCCCATTGTGGTGATGGCTGGCGATCTTCTCCGGGTTGGCTTCGATGCCCCGCTCGGAGACGATGAACCCCAAGAGCATGCCTCGAGGAACCCCGAAGACACACTTTTCGGGATTGAGCTTCACGCCTTTCGCCTTGAGACATCGGAATGTCACTTCAAGGTCGGAAAGGAGGTCGGAGGCTTTCCTCGTCTTGACTACGATGTCATCGACGTAGGCCTCGACCGTTCGGCCAATGTGTTCACCGAACACATGGTTCATGCAGCGTTGGTACGTCGCACCCGCATTCCTCAAACCAAACAGCATGGTGACATAGCAGTACATGCCGAAGGGTGTGATGAAAGAAGTCGCGAGCTGGTCGAACTCTTTCATCCTGATTTGGTGATACCCCGAGTAGGCATCGAGGAAAGACAGGGTTTCGCACCCAGCAGTGGAATCCACGATTTGATCGATGCGAGGCAGAGGGTAGGGAACTTTCGGACATGCTTTGTTTAGACCAGTGTAGTCTACACACATCCGCCATTTCCCTCCTTTCTTTCTCACAAGCACGGGGTTGGCAAGCCATTCGGGATGGAATACCTCTTTGATGAACCCTGCCGCCATCAGCTTGTGGGTCTCCTCGCCTATGGCTCTGCGCTTTTCTTCGTCGAGTCGGCGCAGAGGCTGCTTCACGGGTCGGGCTCCAGCTCGGATATCCAGCGAGTGCTCGGCGACATCCCTTGGTATGTCGGGCATGTCCGAGGGACTCCACGCGAAAACGTCTGCGTTTGCGCGGAGAAAGTCGACGAGCACTGCTTCCTATTTGGGATCGAGCTCGGAGCCGACCCGGATCTGCTTGGAGGCGTCGCTGTTGGGGTCGAGAGGGACGGATTTAACCGTCTCCGCTGGCTCGAAGTTGCCGGCGTGGCGCTTCACGTATGGCACCTCCTTAGAGAGGCTCTCCAGGTCGGCGATGAGGGCCTCGGATTCGACGAGGGCCTCGGCGTACTCCACGCACTCCACGTCGCATTCGTACGCATGTCGGTACGTGGGGCCGACGGTGATGACCCCGTTGGGGCCCGACATCTTGAGCTTGAGGTAGGTGTAGTTGGGGACGACCATGAACTTCGCGTAGCATGGCCTCCCCAGTACTGCGTGGTAGGTTCCTCGGAACCCGACCACCTCGAACGTGAGGGTCTCCCTTCGGAAGTTGGAGGGTGTCCCAAAGCAGACGGGGAGATCGAGTTGTCCGAGGGGCTGGACGCGCTTCCCGGGGATGATCCCGTGGAAAGGCGCAGCGCCTGCCCGGACCGAGGACAGATCAACACGCAGGAGCCCGAGGGTCTCGGCGTAGATGATGTTGAGGCTGCTGCCTCCGTCCATGAGGACCTTGGTGAGCCTGACGTCGCCGATGACGGGGTCGACAACGAGCGGGTATTTCCCCGGGCTCGGCACGCGATCGGGGTGGTCATCTCGGTCGAAGGTGATGGGCTTGTCGGACCAGTCTAGGTAGACTGACGCCGCCACCTTTACCGAACAGACCTCCCGACGCTCTTGCTTGCGGTACCGAGCCGAGGTGTTCGCCGCTTGCCCACCGTAGATCATGAAGCAGTCGCGGACCTCGGGGAACTCTCCTGCCTGGTGATCTTCCTTCTTATCGTCGTCGTGAGCCCTGCCACCCTCCGCGGGTGGCCCGGCCTTGTGAAAGTGGCGCCGAAGGATGGCGCACTCCTCAAGGGTGTGCTTGACGGGCCCCTGATGATAGGGGCACGGCTCCTTGAGCATCTTGTCGAAGAGGTTGGCACCTCCGGTGGGTTTTCGAGGGTTCTTGTACTCGGCAGCGGCGACAAGGTCCGCGTCGGCGGCGTCGCGCTTCGCTTGCGACTTCATCTTGCCTTTCTTCTTGGCGCCGTGCTGAGTTGACGCCTCGGGGACATCTTCTGGTGGGCGGCCCTGGGGCTGCTTGTCCTTCCGGAAGATGGCCTCAACCGCCTCCTGGCCAAAGGCGAACTTGGTGGCGATGTCCACCAGCTCGCTCGCCCTGGTGGGGGTCTTGCGACCCAGCTTGCTCACCATGTCGCGGCAGGTGGTGCCAGCGAGGAACGCGCCGATGACATCTGAATCGGTGATGTTGGGCAGCTCGGTGCGCTGATTCGAGAATCGTCGGATGTAGTCCCGGAGAGACTCTCCCGGCTGCTGTCGGCAGCTTCGGAGATCCCAGGAGTTCCCAGGGCGCACGTACGTGCCCTGGAAATTGCCGGTGAAGGCTTGGACCAGGTCGTCCCAGTTGGAGATCTGCCCCGGAGGCAGGTGCTCCAACCAGGCGCGAGCGGTGTCGGAGAGGAACAGGGGGAGGTTGCGGATGATGAGGTTGTCATCGTCCGTTCCACCCAGTTAGCAGGCCAGCCGGTAGTCCGCGAGCCACAGTTCCGGTCTCGTCTCCCCTGAGTACTTTGTGATAGTAGTCGAGGTTCGGAACCGGGTCGGGAACGGCGCTCGTCGTATGGCGCGGCTGAAAGCCTGCGGACCAGGTGGTTCGGGCGAGGGACTCCGATCCTCCCCGTTGTCGTAGCGTCCCCCACGCCTGGGGTGGTAGCCTCGGCGCACCCTCTCGTCGAGGTGGGCCCGACGGTTGCGGTGGTGGTGCTCGTTGCCGAGGCGACCTGGGGCCGCAGGCGCTGTGTTGCGCGTGCGCCCGGTGTGGACCGAGGCTTTCCGCATGAATCGGGAAGTCGCGACACGATGTTCCGAGGGGTACCCCTACCTTCAGGAGGCGGAGCTCTCGGCCCATCGGACCGCGGCGTCCTCCAGGAGATTCTTGAGCTCTCCCTAGATACGCCGCCCCTCGGTGGTTGATGGCTCCGGCATCGTGCGAAGAAGCATTGCCGCTGTAGCCAGGTTCTGTCCGACTCCACTGGAAGTCGGTGGCGGCCTTACCCTGACATCGTCGGCGATGCGGTGCTGGGTACCCTGGGGTAGGTGACGCACTTCTCCGGCCGGAGGCTGGCCCGCCCATTCCTGCCCGATGTCCCGAGGATCGGCTCAAGTGTTCCTGCCCCCTCGTCGAGCCTGGCCTGCATCTCGCGGATTTGCTCGAGTTGTGGGTCATGACCCCCCGCCGGGACGGGGACCACAGCTAGCTCCCGTAGGATGTCAACGCGAGGCACAGGCCTAGGGAGATCACCGTTCTCCGGCATACCAAGATGGTTGCCTTCGTTGGGACCCCCTAGATCGACGTGGAAACATTCACGACTTGGGCCGCAGTCCTCGTCGCCGAGGCTGCGGCTACCGTCGGAACAGTCAGAAAGGCAGTAGTCGCATGCGGTCATGAAGTCCCGCATGGCACTGGGGTTACCAAGTCCGGAGAAATCCCAACAGAAGTCGGGCTCGTCATCTTCCTCGGACCCCGAGGGCCCGTAGGTCGAGACGGCCGTCAGCCGGTCTCAGGGTGACCGCATACGATACCCCAGAGGGTTTGGACTCGCCTCTACGAGGGCGTCCACCAAAGCGAAGTCGCTTGGTGGGTCGAGGCTGAATCCAAAAGGCGTGAGATGGAAATCGATTGGTACCTCTTGGTCGACGGGCGGTGACGAAGTCACGTCAGGGACTGACTGTACCGTCGTCTCAGGTACGAGGGTGACGCCCAGCAAGTCCTTCGCGAGCGTGCTGGCGTCGTCCGTTTGCTTGGGGTTGGCGTGTTGCGGGGAGACGACGCTCGTCGTCGTCCCAGACGCGAGGTCGATGTCCGACGTGCCCCCCGTTGGGGCGCCGGCGCCATCGACTCGCTCGACAGCCGACGAGGTGCCGCCTCCTGCTTGGCCTTGGTTGCCCCGCCTCCTCCTCCGTCGGCGGGGGAGGGGACGGGGCGAGCTCGAATGTTGTTCTTCCACTACGCGGGGAAGACGTCGTCGATTCCGCCGCCGGCGGGCGGGCTGTCGGCCGCCATTGTCGCCGTCGCGCGGCGGGGGAAGGAGTATCATGTCGTAGCTGCCATCGAGGGACATGAACTCAAGACTCCCGAAACGGAGCACCGTCCTGGGCTGGAAAGGTTGTTGGAGACTGCCCATCTGGAGCTTGACGGGAAGCTGGTCGTCAACACGCAGCAGGCCCCTACCTGGCGCGCCAACTGTTGGCGTTTCGAACCCGGGGGGTCCCTGGACCGACGAGTAAATTATCGTCGTGTGCCCCAGCCCAGATGGGTCGGCGCGAGACGGAGCGCGAAGGGGGGAGGCAGCCGGAGGGAGACGGGCGTGAGAGGTGGAATCCCGCGGCCTTCGTGTTTGTCCCACGCCCTGGTCGGGTGCGCTTGCAGTAGGGGGTTACAAGCGTCCACGCGGGAGGGAGCGAGCGGCCTCACGCGAGCGCCGTCCCGTCCTTCCCCGCGCGGTCAACTCTCTGTAAGAGGGCCCTGGTCCTTCCTTTTATAGGCGCAAGGAAAGGATCCAGGTGTACAATGGGGGGTGTAGCAGTGTGCTAACGTGTCTAGCGGAGGAGAGCTAGCGCCCTAAGTACATGCCATCGTGGCAGCCGGAGAGGTTTTTGCACCCGGTTCGTGTGGTGTCGTGGCCGTCGGAGGAGCGCTGGAGCCTGGCGGAAGGACAGCTGTCGAGGCTGTCGAGTCCTTGCTGATGTCCTCTTGCTTCCGTAGGAGGGCTGAGAGCCGCCGCCGTCATAGAGCGTGCGGGGCGCCATCATTACTTGTCTGGCGGAGCGAGCCAGATGGGACGTCAGTCTTGTTCCCCATAGCCTGAGTCAGCTTGGGGTAGGGTAATGATGGCGCTTCCTGTTGACGTGGTCGGTCTGTTCCCTGGGTTGGGCGATGTGGAGGCTCCTCCGAGGTCGAGGTCGAGTCTGTCTTCCGAGGCCGAGGTCGAGTCCGAGCCCCTGGGTCGGGCGAGGCGGGGACCGTCGGCTGAGGCCACGGCTGAGTCCGAGCCCTGGGGTCGGGCGAAGCGGAGTTCGTCGTCTTCCGGGGCTGAGCCCGAGTCCGAGCCCTAGGGTCGGGCGAAGCGGAGTTCGTCGTCTTCCGGGGCTGAGCCCGAGTCCGAGCCCTGGGGTCGGGCGGAGCGGAGTTTCCCATGGCGTCTAGGGCCGGACTCGGCTGCTGTCAGCCTCACTCTGTCGAGTGGCACAGCAGTCGGTGCGGCGCAGGCGGCGCTGTCCCCTTGTCAGATCGGTCAGCGAAGTGACTGCGGTCACTTCGGCTCTGTCGACTGGAGGGCGTGCGTCAGGATAAAGGTGTGAGGCCACCTTTGCATTAAATGCCCCTGCGATTTGGTCGGTTGGCGTGGCGATTTGGCTTAGGTTGCTTCTTGGTGAAGACTAGGCCTCGGGTGAGCCGAAGGTGTGTCCGTTGCTGTAGGGGGGCCTCGGGCGAGACGTAGATCTTCTGGGGTCGGCTGCCCTTGCCCGAGGCTGGGCTCGGGCGAGGCGCGATCGCGTCCCTCGAATGGACCGATCCTTGACTTAGTCGCACCCATCAGGCCTTTGCAGCTTTGTGCTGATGGGGTTACCAGCTGAGATTTAGGAGTCTTGAGGGTACCCCTAATTATGGTCCCCGACAAAACTCTTTCACCATCAACTCAATAATTTTTATAAAAAACCCTAACAAACCATGGTTGTATCTGTGGTTGGATCGTAATCTAATGGATTAGATGGTTTGCTTGGACGCTTGCACAGAAGGACTGCTTGCATAGCAGTCGTTGCCTAAAAAAAGATCAAGCGATATTCTTTGTGAGACCGAATTGAAGGGATTAGAAAGTAGAGGCGCGTTCAAGTTTTTTTAGAAATCCGAAACTGAAGTCAGCGACAGGGCGGTGGTATTCAAGATGCTGGAGGCGACCAGTAGCCGGCCGGCCGGCCGGCCAGGTCGTCAGGCCCAGGAGAACACATTTTCTCGGGTGCACGCAGCCAGATCCATTGTAACCTAACGACGACAGGCAATCATGGGGGGTCACGCGGACCGCGCGCCGATCGGCCGCCGGCTCGAGGGCGCGGCGAAAGCGACGGCACGCCGCCTCAGACCCGGACGCCCGATCCCCGCCAGCAGCAGGCGAGCACGCGTCCGCCTGCGCCTCGTGCTGGGTTCTGCCGCCCGGCCCGGCGCCCGAATTTTTTGTTTTTTAGCCCCTTTCGAGTCAAAAATTTACGTTTGGACCCCCAGAAATTTTATTTGCACGTTTGGACCCGAAGCTCGGCGCCACAGCCTGTGGCGCCGAGGTAACACAGCTCGGCGCCACAACCTGTGGCGCCGAGTTTCGTGACGTGGCAGTCCCGCGTGGCACCTAGCTCGGCGCCACAGATCTTGGCGTCGAGCTAGGAAAAACCCGCAAACTGTCTTCTCTCTGCGCGCGTTTCTTCTCTTCTGCTCATTCCAAATCACAGCCGCCGAAATCGCCGCCGCCGTCCACAAATCGCCGCCGCCTGCCCCAGCTCCGGCTCGCCGCCGCCCGCCCGCCCCGGCCCAGCTCCGGCTCGCCGCCGCGAGCCCCGCCCGAGCTCGCCCGAGCTCCGCCCGACCCCGGCCCAGCTCCGGCTCGCCGCCGCGAGCCCCGCCCGAGCTCGCCCGAGCTCCGCCCGAGCTCCGCCCGCTCGAGCTCCGCCCGAGCTCGCTCGCCGCCGCCCGCCCCACGCAGTCCACTGCCGCCCCGAGCTCGCCCGCAGTCCACTGTCGACCAGTCCCCGCCGCCCGGAGTCCGGCCAACGATCGGCCACCGCCCGCTCCGGCCCCGGTAGCTCCCGCCCCCACTGCCGACCAGTATTTTTTTTTAATTTCTTAGTTTGTAAACTAGTAGTAATTAGTTAGGTATCCACTTATTTATTGTTTAGTAAATAGTTAGATATTTTGTTGTTAGTGTTTATTAAAATAGTTAGCTAGTTTGTTGCGTAGTATATTGTTAGTGTTTAGTTAATTCTTAGTGATTATATAGTTAGGATTTTGTTTAGCGCATTGAAATTACATGTTTTCTGTGTTGGCAACCATCGTGTTGTCGTTTATTCGCAGGTTCTATAAACATCACTTTACAGGGGAGGTGCTGCCAAATTCAATGTTCGGACAACAGAACTGCTTGTCATAGTCTTCGTCGATGACAGCACGGTCTCCACAATCGCATCGAGGCGGTGAGTCCATCCGTCTTTCTGTTGCTACCTCCTTCTCCGCATCCGTCATTGGTGGAGGATTCGGGGGAGGAGGTACCCAACGCTTAAAACGCTCATGACTGGTCTTTCCACTCAACCAATTAACGAAAAGAAGATATCGAGGGTCAAATTTATCAGGACCATCGATCCACTGAAAAAAGAAACACTTCTGATGTCCCTAAAATAATGGAAAGATGCACTATTACATATCTACAAAATAATGAATGCGAACAAAATTAAGTGACAAGTCATAAGCTACGTACGTCCAAAGTGCCACAAAGGTAGTAGCAGCGAGCAGCCGTGTCTGGATGTTGTGATTGATGTACCCAAGCCAGTCTGCCACAGTCACAGTTAGGCACGGGGAGTTCAGGAGGAACAGGAGCATCCTTACTAGATACGTCCGGATATAACTCCCGAGGACGACCTCTCTTCTGCCACAACGCCTCTCGGTACATGTCTTTCATCTAATAAACGATTATAATTATCACTTGTACCTATTATGCTTTATAATAAGTTTACACAAACTAATAATCGAAATGATAATATAATAGGTGTATACAAATTATTAAACTAACAACCCAATATACAAAACGAATCAGTTGGAAATCATACCTTGGTCTATGAAGTGAACCAACTCATCTTTGAATCCAGCAAATTTTGACGAAGTTTGGAAATGGGATGAAATGAGCTGCTCTCGGCCAGCCGCGCGGGCGTTTTTATAGGAATTCGTAGCTCGGCGCCAAGATCTGTGGTGCCGAGCTACGAGGCCGCGCCGCCACCACGTCAGAGCCAGGTCAGCCCTGGACGCAACTAGCCGTTGCTGCCACGTCACAGCTCGGCGCCACAGGCTATGGCGCCGAGCTAAGGGTCCAAAACTGAGTTTAAAATTTTTTTAGGTCTAAACGTGATTTTACTTCTATTTAAGGGCTAAAATACAAAAAATTCGGGCCGGGCGCGGCGCGAAAAAACGTGCCGTAATATGGCCGTTGCTCGATTGGTGACGACCGCGACCGTGTCTTCCGGGCCGCCGCTAGCCTCGCCGCGCACCGCACACCACCATGCGTCCAGGTGCACAACCCAAGCCATGCATGTGCTCTTTTGAGAGCATCCAATCCATACGATACGACACTGCTGCTACATACAGCATTATTCCCTTTCAACGACCTTTTTCCAGAAACAGGACGTCGTCTCTCGTCTGTCTCTTGCAGTCTGAAGCACGGAACGGAATATGCGCCGCCATTTCTGTCGCACGTAGTAAAGCTCGCATGCATTCGACGAGGAGAAATTCTGAGCCGCCATACATACGCCGTATAGGATAGCAAGCACGATAAAAAGAAAAGGGCGGTAGCCGTGTATATATGAAAACGTGGGGAATGAAAATGCCGATGCAACGGGGGGTTTATTTTTTGATGCCTCCATACTGAGGCACGAGCGACCACGTGCCCCTCACGCGGCAGCGGCGACGGTGCAGCCCCGCAGACGTGCGCGAGCGAGCGACGACACTCCCTTCTACTTCTCTCTATATATATATTCTAAAAGTTTATGGACGAGATATAGGACTTGAATCCAAGATCTTATGCATTGTTTTGAGTGCAGCCTGACATGGACTTGCAATAACTAAAGGAACTCCTTCCTAACGGTGCTATCCAGTTCAGCCGCACCACATCTGGACATCTATAAAAGGAACCCATGCCGCTACGTTTTATTTTTTGATGCCCCATCCTGAGGCACGAGCGACCACGTGCCCCTCACGCGGCAGCGGCGACGGTGCAGCCCCGCAGACGCGCGCGAGCGAGCGACGACACTCCCTTCTACTTCTCTCTCTATATATATTCTAAAAGTTTATGGACGAGATATAGGACTTGAATCCAAGATCTTATGCATTGTTTTGAGTGCAGCCTGACATGGACTTGCAATAACTAAAGGAACTCCTGCCCAACGGTGCTATCCAGTTCAGCCGCACCACATCCGGACATCTATAAAAGGAACCCATGCCGCTACGTTTTATTTTTTGATGCCCCATCCTGAGGCACGAGCGACCACGTGCCCCTCACGCGGCAGCGGCGACGGTGCAGCCCCGCAGACGCGTGCGAGCGAGCGACGACACTCCCTTCTACTTCTCTCTCTCTATATATATATTCTAAAAGTTTATGGACGAGATATAGGACTTGAATCCAAGATCTTATGCATTGTTTTGAGTGCAGCCTGACATGGACTTGCAATAACTAAAGGAACTCCTGCCTAACGGTGCTATCCAGTTCAGCCGCACCACATCTGGACATCTATAAAAGGAACCCATGCCGCTACGTTTTATTTTTTGATGCCCCATCCTGAGGCACGAGCGACCACGTGCCCCTCACGCGGCAGCGGCGACGGTGCAGCCCCGCAGACGCGTGCGAGCGAGCGACGACACTCCCTTCTACTTCTCTCTCTCTATATATATATTCTAAAAGTTTATGGACGAGATATAGGACTTGAATCCAAGATCTTATGCATTGTTTTGAGTGCAGCCTGACATGGACTTGCAATAACTAAAGGAACTCCTGCCTAACGGTGCTATCCAGTTCAGCCGCACCACATCTGGACATCTATAAAAGGAACCCATGCCGCTACGTTTTATTTTTTGATGCCCCATCCTGAGGCACGAGCGACCACGTGCCCCTCACGCGGCAGCGGCGACGGTGCAGCC
Organism: Zea mays; assembly: GCF_902167145.1. Lineage (NCBI taxonomy): Eukaryota > Viridiplantae > Streptophyta > Magnoliopsida > Poales > Poaceae > Zea > Zea mays. The sequence goes on along the minus strand of NC_050096.1, from coordinate 213,011,040 downwards.
CCACAGATGCGCGCGAGCGAGCGACGACACTCCCTTCTACTTCTCTCTCTCTATATATATATTCTAAAAGTTTATGGGCGAGATATAGGACTTGAATCCAAGATCTTATGCATTGTTTTGAGTGCAGCCTGACATGGACTTGCAATAACTAAAGGAACTCCTGCCCAACGGTGCTATCCAGTTCAGCCGCACCACATCCGGACATCTATAAAAGGAACCCATGCCGCTACGTTTTATTTTTTGATGCCCCATCCTGAGGCACGAGCGACCACGTGCCCCTCACGCGGCAGCGACGACGGTGCAGCCCCGCAGACGCGCGCGAGCGAGCGACGACACTCCCTTCTACTTCTCTCTCTCTCTATATATATATTCTAAAAGTTTATGGACGAGATATAGGACTTGAATCCAAGATCTTATGCATTGTTTTGAGTGCAGCCTTTAACTCCACTTATATAACACATGTGACTTGGATAAATACTTTCCTTTTTAACTAATCCATCGAAAGAACCTTTAGTCCTGGTTGTTAACGTTATCCACTATCAAAATCTGACTGTTTACCGAGTGCCTACCTCTTTGACGAACGCAATTTATCGAGTACTCGAGAAAGCACGATTTGCCGAGTGCCACACTCGGCATAGAAAGTCTCTCGACAAAGAGGGTCTTTGGAGCGAGCCAAACTCTCGCATAAAAGATGTATCTACTATATTTTGTGGATATGTCATTGTTTACTACATGTAGTTTATGTTTGTGTAGTAATTGATTTAGAAATTAATATAATCTAAAAATGGCAATTATTATAACATATCCTCGACACATGGACAAGTTTTGCTCTCAAAAGCATAAAAACATAAAATAAGAGTATGTTTTGATCTCCCAGTTTTTGAGAACCTGTCTTTCCGGATACTGGTTGGCATCATACAAGCCTTTTACCAGTTTTTTTTTGTTAATTTTCTAAAAAACCACCGTAGAAGCGGTTGATACGAAGCTTTTGCCAATTTCTCGTGACATAAAGTGGAGTAAATAAAGCTAGATTATTACTAAAAAAATGGGGATCCAAATGCTCCCACCACCGGTTTTTTGTTTAAAACTTAGGTTTTACTCCATCTGTCCCATAAAAAGGATGTCGTTCGACATTTTTTTTGGTACGAAGTTTGACTGACTCGCCTCGTTCGAAAAGTTTCGTAACTACAATTTATTTTCATGTTGATCTAGTTTATAGTATAATTACTTTAAATATGGTCTGATCTTTTTTTTTCTAAATATTTTGGATAAGACGAGCTAGTTAAACTTGGTATAAAAAAAGATCAAGCGATATTCTTTGTGAGACCGGAGGGATTAGAAAGTACAGGCGCGCTCAAGTTTTTTTAGAAAACCGAAACTGAAGTCAGCGACAGGGCGGTGGAATTGAAGATGCTCGAGGCGACCAGCAGCCGGCCGGCCGGCCGGCCAGGTCGCCAAGACGCCAGGCCCAGGAGAACGCATTTTATCGGGTGCACGCAGCCAGATCCATTGTAACCTAACGACGACAGGCAATCATGGGGGGTCACGCGGACCGCGCGCCGATCGGCCGCCTCGGCTCGAGGGCGCGGCGAAAGCGACGGCACGCCGCCTCAGACCCGGACGGCCGATCCCCGCCAGCAGCAGGCGAGCACGCGTCCGCCCGCGCCTCGTGCTGGGTTTTGCCGCCCGGCCCGGCGCGCCGCGAAAAAACGTGCCGTAATATGGCCATTGCTCGATCGGTGACGACCGCGACCGTGTCTTCCGGGCCGCCGCTAGCCTCGCCGCTCACCGCACACCACCATGCGTCCAGGTGCCCAACCCAAGTCATGCATGTGCTCTTTTGGGAGCGTCCATACGATACGAGTCGACACTCGACTGCGCGTGCAACCCAAGTACAGCATTATTCCCTTTCAAACGACCTTTTTCCAGAAACAGGACGTCGTCTGTCTCTTGCAGTTTGAAGCACGGAACGGAATATGCGCCGCCATTTCTGTCGCGCGTAGTAAAGCTCGCATGCATTCGACGAGGAGAAATTCTGAGCCGCCATACATACGCCGTATAGGATAGGAAGCACGATAAAAAGAAAAGGGCGGTAGCCGTATATGAAAACGTGGGAAATGTAATTGCCGATGCAACGGTTTTTTTTTATAACAAAACAACGACCGTGATGGCTAGACCGATGCAACGGTGCATGCATGCGTGACAGGGCCCCAGCTCTCTGTGCGCACGAATTATAGTGATAAGGATATTTCAACTCGGAGGAACCTTCTGGACTAGTGAGTAGTGACGGCCGGGGACGGTGGGTGATCGGCGTGGCCTGCATGTAGCCAGAGGCAAAACCAAACTAGCACGTCGTCGTCGGAAGTCGGAACGGCAGAGGTCCACTGCACGCGCCATTGTAGGGCTCGTTCCTGTTGTGGATGGTGGCGGTTCGCGGAGTTCCCAGGTGCGTCGCTTTGCTTGACCGTCGTGCTGGTTCGAGCCGTGATCGTATCGTTCTTCTTTCACAAGCCGAATCGAATGCCTCGCATTTTAGTTATTATTATTATTATTATTATTATTATTATTATTATTATTATTATTATTATTATTATTATTATTATTATTATCGGCTTGTATTGGCTGTACGCATTATTATATTAAAGTCGGAACTCATGTTTCCATTATATAAAAAAATGCGCGAGATGTTTTGCGAATCGATGGCCATCTTTCTATGCCAGCTAGATCGAGACGGCTCTCGTTGCTGTAGACTGTAATGACTGTACAGCAAGTGGAGCCTTCGGGATTTTATATATGTGCCGTGATAGTCACAGTAGCGTGTAGCGATCAGTATAATTTATTCTCTTTCTATTTCCGGACCAAAAGAAATAATAATAATCGTGACTGACTTTACTGAACACAGTTTCATTTTCGTTTACTGCAGTACTGAGAGCGAGTCGTGGGCACAGAAGCCTCCATTTGCCTTGTTGGAAATTTCCGTTCCATCCACAGGCACGCTGTACGTGTACGCGCGACGCGCGACGTTTCCATCAGCTTTGGGTGGTGAGAGAGATGGACTCGGATATTCACCAAACCTGAAAGCGACGGCAAAGCGAAGCGGAAGGCCGGGTCGACGTACAATACAGGGCAGTTGGCTACTCCCACAAAGCGAAGCGGAATTTGCTGCAGTGTACGCTGCATTTTTGTTTGCCCGTTCGTTTTAACCTGGAACGAGCTAGGGGGGCCGTCTAGCTAGCACGCAGAAAGAATTAATATGAGAGCAAACTGGCTTTATAGGATTCCCCTTTTACGTTTGAATCCACATACGTACGTTTAGTTGAACAAAAACTACGCAAGGTTAAAAGTTTTTTCAATACATATTTACGGAAGTCATACTGTAAGTCTGTAACTAACCACACCAATACCTCCATATCACGATGTCAAGAAATGTTCAAAAGAAGAAGAAGACAAATCAACACGTACTAGCTACCAGTTGAGACTCCTCACATATATTGTCGCTTTCCCACACACAACTTTGCTTATTCTATTCTATTCTATTCTAAACTATGAAATCTACAGATTGGTGAATGCAACTTGAAAACCATGTTTGGTCATTTCTATACATGTCCAACGTGCCATGCACGAGGGGCACCAGTTTAGTATCGTGCTGGGTCCAGCACGGTTTAGTATCGTGCCGGGCCGGGCCGCGGGCTGGCTGACGCGGTCCAGACCCGGCACGGTTATTCTTACATGGGCCGTGCCGGGCTGGAGGCACGACAGGCCTGTCGTACTGGGTCGGGCCCGGACCCGTAAACAAAAAAACCACTCCAAAATTCAGAATTTAAAGGTAATATTCAAATGTATTTTAGATTTAATTAATTATATTTATAATTTTAGATACATACTTAGACAAAGAATTTCAGATACACATATAAACACATATCATAATTCAGAATGCTCTAATATAATAACATATCATCAGTATTAAAGCTAAAAACAGACTTACCGTTACAAAATCAGTCTCTCAAGCGGTTGTTACCGTGCCTACCAATTAACCGTGCCGGGCCCGTGCCTGCACCACGGGCCAGACGGCGAGCCCAAGCCCGGCACGACTATCGGACCGAGCACGCTTCTAGTCGGGTCGTGCTCGTGCCGGGCCAAGACTGTGCCGGATCACGGGCCTACTCTCGGACTGACCCATTTGGACATGTATAGTTATTTCCCAAGGCACACATGCAAATCGAATGCCCCCCATTTCATGTTTTTTTCTGTTTCATCTGAATTTCTTGCATTTCAATTTTCAAAGGGGGCCTAAACCTTTTTTTTGGTACATGGGAAAAGAATCCTATACAAACACTAGTAGTCCGTAAGAAGTTGCTCATTATCTCTCAACACGTACGCTTATCATGGTTTACAACCTACTATTTTCTCGTCAAGTACACAAGAAATCCAGTTTATTTATTTATTTATTTATTTATTTATTTATTTATTGTTTGCTATTCATTCTACTGGCGGCAAAAGGTTCCTGTCCTGCGACTGCAACTGACATTTTTGTTCATGCACGCATCGCCGTCAACCTTTCTGATCGAGATCGATGTAGCAGAACTCAAGCTGCGACACAAATATCTTTTTTCGCTTCTAGAAGATGATGACCAGTGCCTGCCTATGTATATCTGAACAGTAGCGAGAGAGTACAATAATTTATCGTTGGCAGGAAGCCAAAGAAGCGATGCTGCGCTAGTATACCATTTCTTCCACGGTCAGGACTAGCACATCGGGGAGGGGAGGGGACAAACTAATTAATTAACAAGTGTCATCGTCGTCGCATGCATGTCGCATCAGTTTGCAAGAAAAATATATCTTGGGATCTCGGCCATGCAAGTGGCCGAAGAAAAATGCCGGGCCAAGAAAGATGGACCGGGAGTTCAGAAAAAGCACGATATGGCGCTCCCGAATTCCGTGGCTGCGAAAGGAAATGCGCCAATTTTGAAAGGGAGTGGTGAGGACGGAAACTGAAAGCTTCTACAGTGCTGGTAGAAGAACGAGTGACGCTAGGAGAGTGGATGCAACACGAGAGGTGCCAGGCGAGTAGGACTTCTCCACAATCTTGGCCTAATAGTACCTCGTGCGATATTTAATGCTCACTACATTTCAAAAATATAAATCATTTCAAGATTCTTAGTATAGCAAGAACCATAAAGATTTATGATACGAAATATATATAGTATGAAAATATATTTAATAAAAAAATCTAATGGTATACCTTTGATATCATAAATGTTATTACTTTATTATATAAATTTAGTTAAACTTGAAAACACTTTAACTCTCCAAGAATATTGTAATGATTTATATTTTGGGACGGAGGAAGGAAGACTGATTAGAGATGACCCGCAAATATTTTGTAAAAATTATTTTTTAATGCGTAAAAGATTTGTACATCATTAATTAAATTAAGTTTGAACATACAAGGGTGCGATACAATTTCTTCAGAACTACATCGATGGCTGCACCATCCTATCATATGTATTCAAATTTTAATATCACATAAAACCAGCTATCGCGCCCACGGACACAGGAATCCCGAACCAGGGTCGTGGACACGCGTCAAGAGAAATGATCCTCAAAGTACACGTGAGGCCGTGAAGCCTGGAGGGGGCGTGAAGTCCCTTCAGATTTTAATAGAACAGCCTGATGTGTGTGGCTGAATGTTTGCTTCCATCCAGACGCCCTTACCCCTTAATTAGGCTTAGGGCCTACAGCTGTAACATCAACGACGTACTGATAAAACATGTTCAGATTAATATCCGTGAACGGAGCTCGTACAGAAGGCAAAATGCTACACGGAGCCGCATGCTAGTAAAAGTCGAATGGACAATTTGAGGGCCGAGGCAAATAGGCAGTCGAGCTAACCATTAAATATGTGGTTCTTGAACGAGGTTTTCTTAATCATGTCATAGCTGACATGTAATCGAGGATTTTATTTTATTTTATTTTATTGCTACATCCGCTAAGATCTACGGAAGGTTCAGCGAGAGATCATGCAAGACATGATGCAGATTAGCCAGCTCTTTCCTTACGGCTGGCGCGATGACGTGATCACTGAAGAACTTGCAGTGTCAGCAACCCCCCGCATGTAAGACCACGTCTTGCCCGCTACAAGTGCTATCATCATGCTTATGTGAGGGATGATATATCAGGCTCTATCTGATCTTCGACAAGATATGAACGGATCTGAAATCGACATAAATTAATGCAGTCCCCTTTTTGTTGTTCTTTGGACAAAAGAAGCACTGGAACTTCCGTTCTTTCAACAAAAAGAAGCTAGTAGCACTACGATTTCCGCGCAGGGGCCAGGGAAAAAAAGAGAGAGAAAAGTTCTTCGAAGTCAGCTACGGGAATGGGAGTGGTTGTCGCTCTTCGTCATGTGAAGTAGAATCAGGCATTTGGAGCTCCGAGGAACAATATGATCTGTGACCCACCCAATGTCCTGTCCTGTCAACCGAACAGCGGTTTGGTCACCAATGCAACTGCACGCATGCCCTAGAAAAAAATTTTGGTGTCTAGACCTAGCGTCGTGTGGAGCTAACTAAGGTCGCCGTATCAAATTTCAAATCGCAGGTTTTAAACCACCAGCCTGCAGAAAAAAGTCAGACCAAATGGCCAAAGAGATCGGCCGCGTTCTTAGTTTAGTCTCTCCTTGCTTTTGCCTTGCCGCGGTTTCCTCGGACTCGGAGCAAAAACGCCTCCACAGCTTTCTCGTGTGAGCTGACGTGCGCTAGCTATGGAATACATGCCGAGTGGGCGATTCGGATTCGGATGACAGCGTGTTTGGCTGTGATGCTGTTATTATTATTATTTTATTTGTTTACTGGGTGGACGATTTGTTCAGATAGCAACTCAGACTCAGAGTCTTTGGCTGATCATACCAAAAAAAAAAAACTGATTGTACAGTTCTCTTGGCTGAATCAAACAACTCCTGCCCATGGTGGTGTACGGTGTACCCTAAGCAATTTTCTGCTTAAGATTGGGCTATCGAAAACTATTTATAGATGTGTGTTTGATTGGGCTGATAAGCCCAAACAAAATTCGTGTTTGTTATTATTATCTCAGCTCCGCAGCTCTACCTCTACAGCAGCGGCTTGCTTGACTCGACGGAAGAAAATGACTCTTGGCCCATGGGCCACCGAGTACGTTACTTGACTCCCTTCTCGTCATCTACTGGGTGCTTGATATATAGTTCATACTACTTCTACCGTGCATTGCAACGTGAACATATAATACCACGATAATTTATATATAAAATGTGTCTTATATTGTTATAAGAAAATGTTTCATAATCCATTTTTTTATCCTGGCCATACATAAATTTTGTTATTTTAATTTAGTTGTTTCACTGCTACATTACAACCATCAGTATCATACAGATTTCGATATATGTCACGATTTGCATGGTCTCATCATTGGAGAGCTCGTGCCACACCTGTCAATAGAAGTTCCCTCGTACATCGTCAGTCATCAGGCACACACCACCATACACGCTTGCTTAAACAAAAAGACAAGTGTGTGTGTTTGCAAAGAAAATTAAAGACAAGCCGGCACAAAAGCTACCCGACGATGGCGAGTAATCATTACTGTCGGTCCTCCTCTTCATCACCTCCGGCGCCGAGATGACGTCACAGTCCTTGATATAGTAGTCGTCGAACGCGCGCGACATGGCGAGTACCGATGACTCTTGGCTGAGCTGCCAAACGAAGTGCACCAAGGCTCATCAGCGAGGTAGTACACCTGGCCGTTGCACCACCAGATGTGCTACTCCTCTACATACATCTTGTTCGAGGACACTCACACAACATCAACAACAATCGTCGTCCCAGCGCAGAAGAATCCATGACCGGTCAGTAGCGACTTACGTGGCAGGTTGGGCTTCAGGTGGATGATGAGCTGAACGGCGTGATGGCGTCGTCGTCGGATGCGGTGCCCAAAACACCCCGAGAGTCGTCGGCGACGACCATGAGGTCCCCCCTGTTTGACGATGGAAAGCGCGGTGCAGTCGCTCTGGACCGCGTCCAAGCGGCGGCTGCACCGGAGCTTGCCGTACACAGCGGCGCATGCGGCCACGTAGGACTGCTTCTAGAGGTTGAACTGACAGTCACCAAGCTTCTTCTCGTCGTCGATGAGCGACGCCAACGTGAGCGCCTCTTGCTAGTGGTGTTTGTTCTGGGTTTCCAAGTAAGAAACATGGATTCATCTTTGACGTTGGTTTATGAAAATGACTCACAAGTCAGATCCATGGAAAAAATATTACGGAGAATAAATGTCACACATGCAAAAAAGAAATTTAAGTTGAAAACATTATTCAAACAAAAGAAATTGCATGTAAGGTTCTTCTTTAAATACTACTCCATCCAAAATATAACTCATGAATCTCTATGATACTTATCTACTACTACACATTGTGCAAGGGTAACAGATGAGCTTCGGGAGAGATGTAGTAGATGTTTTTACTGTAACAGTTGTAGACATAAACACACATGTGGTGTAGTGATATTTACGAGCACATTTGCTTTAGTAGTCGCGGGTTCAAATCCCCTTGGGGCCATTTGTGTTTTTTTAATTTAATTTTAGTTAGAAGTGGGATGTATATGGGAATGTGAATGAGAAAGACAGAACAACTAATGAGAATGACATGTGACAGGGGGAGGGGTAGTAATAGAGTAGCGGCATGTTTTTGCTCTCCTGCCATGTCACATCGATGTTTGAACATCAATCAATAAATATAGTCTAATTACAAAACTAATTATATAGATGAAAAACTGAACAGATTTATTAAGCCTAATTATAATTAGCAAATATAAATGGTAGCATCATGTGAGCTAATCATATACTAATTAATTAGAATTAATAGACTCGCCTCATTTTTTTATTCATATCTGTGTAATTAGTCTTATAAATAAACTATATTTAACATTTCTAACTGATAGCAAACATTTGATTGATTGGACGGGACTAAAATTTATCCCGCGGAACCAAACCATCGAGTCATTCAGCATATAAAGTTTAACCGAATCCAAGGTACTTGTAGCCTTATATATATCACCAAACCCTATAATGTGCCTTTGTGCTTGATGGTATCTAGCTGGAGCCTCTTCCTGCTACCAAACATCTCTACTACTAATTATGTACCTATTGTAGGCGTCCACAGTTCCCCTTGGCGCACGGTTCTGCCATCGCGCCGCGCGCCTGCCATCTGCCTCCGCCATCGCGCGCTTCATCCGCCACCATCCGCGCTCGCTTCCCTCCACGCTTCCTGCAGCCGCGTGCTCTTCCTTCAACGACGCGGATCCCCCACGCCTGCCATCTCCCTGCGCCCTCCCGCACTCTCCCTCCGCGCTTCCTGCAGCCGTGCGCTCCTTCGACGGCGCGTATCCCGCGCTCCGCACCGACTCCGTCATCGACTTCCACCTCCGCGAGCTCGCCGCCACCGCGGGGCCCGTGCACCCGGCGGCCGTCGCCAAGTCGTCTTCCGCCATCAACGCCGCCGCCACGGAGCTGCTCGACCTGTCGCGGGACTTCTCCGACTACTCCAACTTCAACTCTGACATCTCCGGCGAGCTCGAGTGCCTCGCTTCCGCGGCGGGGGCAGCGCCCAGATCCGACGCGCCGGACGCGGCCGCCGTGGATCTGAACGACCTCGAGTCCATGGATCTATCGGCAGACGCGGCTCCGCTGGAGCGCGTGGAGCCATTCGTGCTGGCGTGCCTGCTGGCGCTGGGGCCCGACGCCGACCGGGCGCGTGGTGCGAGGCAGCGGCCAGGATACGCCTGCTAGCAAAGCACCGCTCCGACATCCGCGAGAGCTTCGGCTTGTCGGGCGCCATTCCGGCGCTCGTGCCGTTGCTCCGGAGCACCAACCCCGTGGCGCAGGAGAGCGCGGTCACCGCGCTGCTCAACCTCTCGCTCAAGGACTTCACGTCTTCATGAGTCCCCACGACTTTGGCGACGAAACTCCACCGCCGTCGCCTCCGATGGCGATGCTCTCCAGGACCACGCGCGTCCTCCGCAAGGTAAGCCACCCTCCGATTCTCCTCTCTTTCTCGCCTGTTACCGAAAACCAATGCTCCTTTGGCTCACGCTTCGCTGCTCCCGTTCCGTCGCGCCGTAGGTGTGCGGACTGGGACCCGCGGCGGCGAAGCGATGACTCTCCGCCGGTGAAGCCTTCGCCGTGTGTGAGGGCTCACTCCTGCGCCCTCTCCCCGGGCTGGACCTCCCGCCGTGCCTCCCTGACAACCTGAGCCGCAGCCCCACCCGGATCACCACGCTCCCTAACGGCCTCAGAGTCGCCACCGAGGACGTCCCGGTAACGCGCAGCACACAGCCGCTGAACCGGCCGAAAATACCTTCTCTCTCTCCCACCGTTCCTTATATTTTTTTTCTTCTCCAGTGCGGATTGATTCTGAAGCTGATTTACGGGGCTCGTCTCCGGCAGGGTCCTTCTACGTGCATCGGTTTCTTCGTCGACTCCGGCTCCATCTACGAGTCCGGGGAGACCACCGGCGTATCGCACCTGCTGGAGAGGATGGCCTTCAAGGACACCTAGCACCGGAGCCACCTCAACATAGTGAGCGAGCTCGAGCTTGCCGGGGGCAACGTCGGCGCCTCAGCCTCCAGGGAGCAGATGGTCTACAGCTATGACACGCTCAAGGGATACATGCCAGAGGCTCTCGAGATCCTCATCGACTGCATGCGCAACCCGCTCTTCCTCTAGGAAGAAGTCGAACTGCAGGTGGCCCATAATGGACTTCTTTCTCAGTAGATGCTCCCTTGGGGTGCTTTAGTGTTTGGTCACTGACTGACCATCTTGCTGTATTGTCAGCTGGTTCTTGCTCGAGAAGAAGTAAAGGAGCTACAAAAGAACCCTGAGAAGTTTCTTCATGAACAGCTTAACCTTGTTGGATTTTCGGGTGCTCTTGCAAATCCGCTAATAGCTCCTGAGGATGCCCTTGCTAGAATCAATGACAAAATTATTCAAAAGTTCTATCATGTAAGGTCCCCTTTTCTTTCTTTATTCATTTGATTTCTGCATTCCTCATAAGAATCAACTTACTGCTAATAAGTACATAGTTCGAAGTGACCACACCTCAGCAGTATCAGATTAAACTTGTCAGCATGGAACACTTATATATCTAAGCTATGGTAGGTACTTTGTTATTTAGTATTATCACACATATACTGCATAATGGTTCAAGTTGTCTAATTTTGAAATGCTGGAATGCAATTCTTGCTACTGTCAGATTACATGCAAGAACCTGAATTCGTCTATAACTTACAGCAGTGTGTATCAATGCTTTGAATGCAATGGTAGAGTCACTGTATGAAATAAGGCACAAATGGGTTCCTGCATACCTAACCAGCTTCTTCTTTGCTGAGCTTTCCTTAACTCACAAAGTAGAAACAATCAGTAAGTTTTATAGGAATAACTTCAATTCAAGACATGGGAGGAGGCAGTCCAGTACCAGTTCTACAGCGACGTCTAGGCACGGCTGGAGGCAGACACCACCGAGATGGCCTTTCCGGTGAGTCCCTCATGCTCCAGTGCTCATGTCGTGTGATACCCATGTGTGCCAGCCACCTATTTGTTGTATTGCCTCACTGAATGATCCTGTTTCTATCGATTGTAAGAGTGAATGTCAGATGATCCTGTCTGCAGGCATATTCTCCAAAGACAACTACACAAAACTGGTTTTTTCTCCTACACATGGCAACTCTGCGGGGCATTTGATTATCTCTTGAAGGGGAAGTCTAAAATAGAAATTGAATGTACTGGACCATTTTGTATGCTAATTTTGACAAATTTGTTTGCTGTAAAGGAGGCTCTTCAGACAGAGAAGGCACCGATGCTCCACTTGGCCCTAATTCTCAGGCCATCAAAGCAAACACTGTCCAGTTAACTGATCATAGCACTTTTTTCTTTAGTTGATCTGCTGCACTTTACTGATCACACTTGATCTTATATTTTTGCTTGAGTAATGATGCTTACTTGCTTAGTACTCTTTCAGTTCCAAATTATATTTCACATGCATGTCGCTAGCCGGGATGCTACTTCAGTGAGACATTGAAGCCCATACCAGAAGAGGTGCACAATCTCGATGTTGTACTATCTAGATTTCATTTCAAGGAGCACCAGTGCAGTAGTTCCAAAATGTAAATTCTGCACGAATCTGATGGTTTGTTTGAATTGCAATTTGGACCAAGGCGAAATTTACTATCTCATGCCAAGGTGATACTGGTGTTTGAGGTTCAGTAACTTGAGTTGCTAAAGGTCATGTAATTCTTATTGTCCCATATTACTAATTGCAAATAGTATACCATATGTATGTGATAGGTATTAGATTTACAAAGAAGGATAGGAAAATTTCTAGCTGTTATTTTTTTACTTGTACTAATTTGTATATACGTATTTCAGAAGACACTCTACATACGTAGAATTTGCAGACTGATTAAAAATTATAGGTTACTAGACCATCAAATAAAAACCTATATAATCTTTAGTCAAATATATATGAGAAAACTTTAGTACAAATATATAAGAAAAAAATGGGATGGAGAAACTGATAATTCGAAGGGATATTCCATTTGGAAAGGTGAGTTTTCATTCTCCTTTGATATTATATTCTAACAGCAGCATTTGGGTAATGTTGGCACACTATGTATCTGATTTTTATGCCTTTGCCACACTGCAGGTGTTTTTGGAACATGTAGATGTCGAGGGCTCGACCAAAGCAAAGACGGTGATGCTACATATTTTCGTTTATATCGTAGTGCAATATATTTGCATTTCTGGTGTACGCTGGGGGCGGTGGACGCTGGGGGCGGCAACCGGGGGCGGAGGCCGGGGACCGGTGAATTTGGTAGGGCTTTTAAGCTTTGAATGCGTCGAGAATTTGTAACTGGTCTGGTACTGGCATGGAGCAGGCTGCGATGGTTTGGTTCGATTGTCTGATAGAAACTGTGGCATAGCGACCGGGTGAGATAGTGTAGAGCCTAGAGGGGACAGGGGAGGGCAAATGCTTCTTTTTTAGTCTGAGATGGTGGTGCTACGAATTTGTTTAGAAAAAGTTCCAGGCAACGCCATATTTGTATCTCTTTTTGTAAAGCAAATGTTTTGGATGCGAAACACAATGTTTGGAATCCTAAATATGCAATTGTCTCTTGTTTCTCCGCCTCGTTGTTAATCCATCAATTGTTCTCAGCCTAGAATATCTTCATCGATATTTACCAACCTGGATTAATTTACTCACGATACATATGCCATATGGGAAATGACTTCATAGCTGTGGGTTGTCTTATGGCTCCTTGAATTTGCAGTAGTCTGCCTGTACCTATTGGTTGAAGAAGAGCTGACCCCCACTTTATCAACAGTTGCTCAACAATGGACACTGGCTGCCTGTCATCTATGAATATTACTGGAGCTAGCCAGGCAAGATCTTTTGCGGGGAAACTTCCTCCTCAGAGATGTTTTGCGAGTAGTCACTATACAAGCTTTGCCGTGAAAAAACTTGTCTCAAGGAATAAAGGAAGGAGATCACACCGTAGACATCCTGCCTCGCAGGTTCAGCCTTTTGTTTTTCACTCTTTCCGTATTCTCACTGTGCTTCTTGTGAAATCATATTTGATTACCTTTTCCGCAGGTTGTCTGCAAGGATTTTCCAAGACCACCACTAGAAAGCACAATAAACTATTTGGAAGCTGGACAGCTCTCTTCATTTTTTAGAAACAAAGAACGCCCCAGTAAGCCGTTGCAGGTCGTGGTTGCTGGTGCAGGTCTGACATAATTCTTGCTCTTCATCTTATCACTAGAATCACAAATAGATTACGAAACCTTTTCTCTTAACAATATAACACATATTTGTACATAAATTACCGTGATATTATATGTTCCCGTTGCAACGCATGGGCACTCACCTAGTTTCTGGTATATGTCTTGCCTACCTTTTAGTTAACTTTTTATGCAAGGTATGTTTTTACCGTACCTTGCAGAACAAGATGCACGTGCTTCAAACGGATAGAAAATATAAACATCGACTTACTTCCTGGATTTAGGTACTGCCATCAAACATTGTGAAAGGGAATTAGGCTTACACCTAGTTCCCAAATAATTTTGGTGGTTGAATTGCCCAACACAAATAATTGGACTAACTAGTTTGTTCTAGTGTATAAGTTATACAGGTGCTAAAGGTTCACACCTAGCCAATAAAAGACCAAGAGTTGGGTTCAACAAAAGAGCAAAGGGCCAACCGAAGGCATCTCTGGTCTGGCACACCGGACAGTCCGGTGTGCCACCGGACACTGTCCGGTGCACCAGAGGACTCCAACTTGAACTCGCCACCTTCGTGAATTTCCGGAGGCACTCGCGCTATAATTCACCGGACTGTCCGGTGTACACCGGACAGTGTCCGGTGCGCCAAGGAAGAGCGGCCTCAGGAACTCGCCAGCTTCGGGAATCTCCAACGGCTAGTCCGCTATAATTCACCGGACATGTCCGGTGTGCACCGGACTGTCCGGTGCAACTCCGGAGCAACGGCTATTCGGCACCAACGGCTACCTGCGACGCAATTAATGCACGCGCAGCGCGCGCAGAAGTCAGGCGCGCCCATACTGGCGCACCGGACAAGGCACAGTGCATGTCCGGTGTGCACCGGACATCCAGGCGGGCCCACAAGTCAGAAGCTCCAACAGTCAGAATCCAACGGCACTGGTGACGTGGCTGGGGCACCGGACATGTCCGGTGTGCACCGGACTGTCCGGTGCGCCATCGACAGACAGCCTTCACCAACGGTCAAGTTTGATGGTTGGGGCTATAAATACCCCAACCACCCCCACATTCAAGGCATCCAAGTTTTCCACTTCTCAACCACTTACAAGAGCTAGGCATTCAATTCTAGACACACCAAAGAGATCAAATCCTCTCCACCTCCACACAAGTCTTTAGTGAATAGAGAGAGAGATTTGCCGTGTTCTTTTGAGCTCTTGCGCTTGGATTGCTTCTTTTCTTTCTCACTTGTTCTTGTGATCAAAACTCCATTGTAATCAAGGCAAGAGGCACCAATTGTGTGGTGGCCCTTGCGGGGGAAGTTTTGTTCCCGGCTTTGATTTGAGAAGAGAAGCTCACTCGGTCGAAAGGACCGTTTGAGAGAGGGAAGGGTTGAAAGAGACCTGGCCTTTGTGACCTCCTCAACGGGGAGTAGGTTTGAGAGAATCGAACCTCGGTAAAAAAAATCCGCGTGTCTCACTTCATTATTTGCTTGTGATTTGTTTTCACCCCCTCTCTCGGACTCGATTATATTTCTAACGCTAACCCGGCTTGTAGTTGTGTTTATATTTGTAAATTTCAGTTTCGCCCTATTCACCCCCCCTCTAGGCGACTATCAATTGGTATCAAAGCCCGGTGCTTCATTAGAGCCTAACCGCTCGAAGTGATGTCGGGAGATCACGCCAAGAAGGAGATGGAGACCGGCGAAAAGCCCACTACAAGCCACGGGAGCACTTCATCGGAAGAGTCCCGCACCAAGAGGAAGGAGAAGAAGAAGAGCTCCTCCAAAGGGAAGGAGAAGAAATCTTCTTCTCACCACAAAGAGAAGAAGGAGAGATCTTCCTCTCACAAGCCACATCGGAGTGGGGACAAGCACAAGAGGATGAGGAAAGTGGTCTACTACAAGACCGACACTTCATCAACATCCACCTCCTGCTCCGACGCGGCATCCGTCACTTCTAAGCGCCAAGAGCGCAAGAAGTATAGTAAGATCCCCCTACGCTACCCTCGCATTTCTAAACATACACCTTTACTTTCCGTCCCATTAGGCAAACCACCAACTTTTGATGGTGAAGATTACGCTAGGTGGAGTGATTTAATGCGATTTCATCTAACCTCGCTCCACAAAAGTATATGGGATGTTGTTGAGTTTGGTGCACAGGTACCGTCCGTAGGGGATGAAGACTATGATGAGGATGAGGTGGCCCAAATCGAGCACTTCAACTCTCAAGCAACAACAATACTCCTCGCCTCTTTAAGTAGAGAGGAGTATAATAAAGTTCAAGGGTTGAAGAGCGCCAAGGAGGTTTGGGATGTGCTCAAAACCGCGCACGAGGGAGATGAGCTCACAAAGATCACCAAGCGGGAAACGATCGAGGGGAGCTCGGTCGGTTCCGGCTTCGCAAAGGGGAAGAGCCACAACACATGTACAACCGGCTCAAGACCTTGGTGAACCAAGTGCGCAACCTCGGGAGCAAGAAGTGGGACGACCACGAAATGGTTAAGGTTATTCTAAGATCTCTAATTTTCCTTAACCCCACTCAAGTTCAATTAATTCGTGGTAATCCTAGATATACTAAAATGACACCCGAGGAAGTCATCGGGAATTTTGTAAGTTTTGAGTGCATGATCGAAGGCTCGAGGAAGATCAACGAGCTTGATGATCCCTCTACATCCGATGCTCAACCCGTCGCATTCAAGGCGACGGAAGAAAAGAAGGAGGAGTCTACACCAAGTCGACAACCAATCGACGCCTCCAAGCTCAACAATGAGGAAATGGCACTCGTCATCAAGAGCTTCCACCAAATCCTCAAGCAAAGGAGAGGGAAAGACTACAAGTCCCGCTCCAAGAAGGTTTGCTACAAATGTGGTAAGCCCAGTCACTTTATAGCTAAATGTCCATTATCAAGTGATAGTGACAGGGGCGACGACAAGAAGGGAAGAAGGAAGGAGAAGAAAAGGTACTACAAGAAGAAGGGTGGCAATGCCCATGTTTGTCGGGAGTGGGACTCCGACGAAAGCTCATGCGACTCCTCCGACGACGAGGACGCCGCCAACATCGCCGTCACCAAGGGACTCCTCTTCCCCAATGTCGGCCACAAGTGCCTCATGGCAAAGGACGACAAAAAGAAGGTTAAATCAAAATCCTCCACTAAATATGAATCTTCTAGTGATGATAATGCTAGTGATGAGGAAGATAATTTGCGTACTCTCTTTGCCAACCTTAACATGGAACAAAAGGAAAAATTGAATGAACTAATTAGTGCCATCCATGAGAAGGATGACCTTTTGGATTCCCAAGAAGACTTCCTTATTAAGGAAAATAAAAAACATGTTAAGGTTAAAAATGCTTATGCTCTAGAAGTAGAAAAATGTCAAAAACTATCTAGTGAGCTAAGCACTTGCCGTGAGATGATTGACAACCTTAAGAATGAAAATGCTAGTTTAAATGTTAAGGATGATTCACATGTTTGTAATGTTTCAATTCCCAATCCTAGAGATAATAATGATGATTTGCTTGCTAGGATTGAAGAATTGAACATTTCTCTTGCTAGGCTTAGAGTAGAAAATGGAAATTTAATTGCTAAGGCTAAGGATTTTGATATTTGCAATATTACTATTTCCAACCTTAGAGATGAGAATGATATATTACATGCTAAGGTTGTTGAATTAAAATCATGCAAACCCTCCACATCTAATGTTGAGCATGTTTCTATTTGTACTAGATGTAGAGACATTGATGTTAATGCTATTCATGATCACATGGTCTTAATTAAACAACAAAATGATCATATAACATTATTAGATGCTAAAATTGCCGAGCATAACTTAGAAAATGAAAAATTTAAATTTGCTAGAAGTATGCTCTATAATGGGAGACGCCCTGGCATCAAGGATGGCATTGGCTTCCAAAGGGGAGACAAGGTCAAACTTAATGCCCCTCCTAAAAATTTGTCTAGCTTTGTTAAGGGCAAGGCTCCCATGCCTCAGGATAACGAGGGTTACATTTTGTACCCTGTCGGTTATCCCGAGAGCAAAATAAAGAGAACTCATTCTAGGAAGTCTCACTCTGGCCCTAACCATGCTTTTATGTATAAGGGTGAGACATCTAGCTCTAGGCAACCAACCCATGCCAAGTTGCCTAGAAAGAAAACTCCTATTGCATCAAATGATCATACTATTTCATTTAAAACTTTTGATGCTTCTTATGTGCTTACTAACAAATCCGGCAAGGTAGTTGTCAAGTTTGTCGGGGGCAAACACAAGGGCTCCAAGACTTGTGTTTGGGTACCCAAAGTTCTTGTTTCTAATGCCAAAGGACCCAAAACCATTTGGGTACCTAAAGTCAAGAACTAAAATTGTTTTGTAGGTTTATGCATCCGGGGGCTCAAGTTGGATACTCGACAGCGGGTGCACAAACCACATGACAGGGGAGAAGAAGATGTTCTCCTCATATGAGAAAAACCAAGATCCCCAACGAGCTATCACATTCGGGGATGGAAATCAAGGTTTGGTCAAAGGATTGGGTAAAATTGCTATATCACCTGACCATACTATTTCCAATGTTTTTCTTGTAGATTCTTTAGATTACAATTTGCTTTCCGTATCTCAATTATGCAAAATGGGCTACAACTGTCTCTTTACTGATGTAGGTGTCACTGTCTTTAGAAGAAGTGATGATTCAATAGCATTTAAGGGAGTATTAGAGGGTCAGCTATACTTGGTAGATTTTGATAAAGCTGAACTCGACACTTGCTTAATTGCTAAGACTAACATGGGCTGGCTCTGGCATCGCCGACTGGCACATGTTGGGATGAAGAATCTTCATAAGCTTCTAAAGGGAGAACACATTTTAGGACTAACAAATGTTCATTTTGAGAAAGACAGGATTTGTAGCGCATGCCAAGCAGGGAAGCAAGTTGGTGCCCATCATCCACACAAGAACATCATGACGACCGACAGGCCGCTTGAGCTACTCCACATGGATCTATTCGGCCCGATTGCTTACATAAGCATCAGCGGGAGTAAGTATTGTCTTGTAATAGTGGATGATTATTCTCGCTTCACTTGGGTATTCTTTTTACAGGAAAAATCTCAAACCCAAGAGACCTTAAAAGGATTCTTGAGACGGGCTCAAAATGAGTTCGGCTTAAGGATCAAGAAAATAAGAAGCGACAACGGGACGGAGTTCAAGAACTCTCAAATCGAAGGCTTTCTTGAGGAGGAGGGCATCAAGCATGAGTTCTCTTCTCCCTACACCCCACAACAAAATGGTGTAGTGGAGAGGAAGAATCGAACTCTATTGGACATGGCAAGGACCATGCTTGATGAGTACAAGACTTCAGATCGGTTTTGGGCCGAGGCAGTCAACACCGCCTGCTACGCCATCAACCGGTTATATCTTCACCGAATCCTCAAGAAGACATCCTATGAACTCCTAACCGGTAAAAAGCCCAACATTTCATATTTTAGAGTTTTTGGTAGCAAATGCTTTATTCTTGTCAAAAGAGGTAGAAAATCTAAATTTGCTCCTAAAACTGTAGAAGGCTTTTTACTTGGTTATGACTCAAACACAAGGGCATATAGAGTCTTTAACAAGTCCACTGGACTGGTTGAAGTCTCATGTGACGTTGTGTTTGATGAAACTAACGGCTCTCAAGTAGAGCAAGTTGATCTTGATGAGATAGGTAATGAAGAGGCTCCGTGCATCGCGCTAAGAAACATGTCCATTGGGGATGTGTGTCCTAAGGAATCCGAAGAGCCTCCAAATGCACAAGATCAACCATCCTCCTCCATGCAAGCATCTCCACCAACTCAAATTGAGGATGAGGCTCAAGATGTTGAACAAGAAGATCAAAAAGATGAGCCACCTCAAAATGACGGCAACGATCAAGGGGGAGATACAAATGATCAAGAAAAGGAGGATGAGCAAGAGCCAAGGCCGCCACACCCAAGAGTCCACCAAGCAATTCAACGAGATCACCCCGTCGACACCATCCTCGGCGACATTCATAAGGGGGTAACCACTAGATCTCGTGTTGCACATTTCTGTGAGCATTACTCTTTCGTTTCCTCTATTGAGCCACACAGGGTAGAGGAAGCACTTCAAGATTCGGATTGGGTGGTGGCAATGCAAGAGGAGCTCAACAACTTCACTAGAAATGAGGTATGGCATTTAGTTCCACGTCCTAACCAAAATGTTGTAGGAACCAAATGGGTCTTCCGCAACAAGCAAGACGAGCATGGTGTGGTGACAAGGAACAAAGCTCGACTTGTGGCCAAGGGATACTCCCAAGTCGAAGGTTTGGATTTCGGTGAAACCTATGCACCCGTAGCTAGGCTTGAATCAATTCGCATATTATTAGCCTATGATACTTACCATGGCTTCAAGCTTTATCAAATGGACGTGAAGAGTGCCTTCCTCAATGGACCAATCAAGGAGGAGGTCTATGTTGAGCAACCTCCCGGCTTTGAAGATAGTGAGTATCCTAACCATGTATATAAACTCTCTAAGGCGCTTTATGGGCTCAAGCAAGCCCCAAGAGCATGGTATGAATGCCTAAGAGATTTCCTTATTGCTAATGGCTTCAAAGTCGGAAAGGCCGATCCTACTCTATTCACTAAAACTCTTGAAAATGACTTGTTTGTATGCCAAATTTATGTTGATGATATTATATTTGGGTCTACTAACGAGTCTACATGTGAAGAATTTAGTAGGATCATGACACAAAAGTTTGAGATGTCTATGATGGGGGAGTTGAAGTATTTCTTAGGATTTCAAGTTAAGCAACTCCAAGAGGGCACCTTCCTAAGCCAAACGAAGTACACTCAAGATATTCTAAACAAGTTTGGGATGAAGGATGCCAAACCCATAAAGACACCCATGGGAACTAATGGGCATCTCGACCTCGACACGGGAGGTAAGTCCGTGGATCAAAAGGTATACCGATCGATGATAGGTTCATTACTCTATTTATGTGCATCTCGACCGGATATTATGCTTTCCGTATGCATGTGTCCAAGATTTCAATCCGACCCTAAGTGTCGGCGTTTCGAGACCGGGGGGTCCCTAAGCCGACGAGTGAGTGTGCTGCGTGCCCCAGCCTAGATGGGTCGAGCGCGTGGGCGAGCGCGAAGGGGGGAGAGGCGAGGTGGCCGGAGACGGGCGTGAGAGAGGTGGAAGTCCCGCGGCCTTCGTGTTCGTCCCGCGCCCAGGTCGGGTGCGCTTGCAGTAGGGGGGTTACAAGCGTCCACGCGGGTGAGGGAAGCGAGCAGCCCCAAGAGAGCGCCTGTCCCGTCCTCGGTCCCGCGCGGCCAACCCCCTCTAAGAAGGCCCTGGTCCTTCCTTTTATAGTCGTAAGGAGAGGATCCAGGTGTACAATGAGGGGTGTAGTCGAGTGCTACGTGTCTAGCGGAGGGAGAGCTAGCGCCCTAAGTACATGCCAATGTGGCAGCCGGAGAGATCTTGGCACCCTGCTGGCGTGATGTCGTGGCTGTCGGAGGAGCAACGGAGCTTTGGCGGAAGGACAGCTGTCGGAGCGGTCGAGTCCTTGCTGACGTCCACCTGCTTCCGTAAGAGAGCTGAGAGCCGCCGCCGTCATGGAGCTTGGGAGGCGCCATCATTGCCTATCTGGCGGAGCTGGTCAGATGGGACACCGGTCTTGTTCTCTGCGGCCCGAGTCGGCTCGGGGTAGAGTGGTGATGGCGCTCCCTGTTGACGTGGCGGGCCCGCGCCCGAGGCCGGGCGACATGGGGGCTCCTCCAAAGCTGGGGTCGAATCTGTCTTCCGTTGCCGAGGCCGAGTCCGAGCCTTCGGGTCGGGCGAGGCGGAAGTCGTTCGGTAGAGGCCAGGGCGGAGTCCGAGCCCTGGGGTCGGGCGAGGCGGAGTTCGTCGTCTTCCGGGTCTTAGCCCGAGTCCGAGCCCTGGGGTCGGGCGGAGCGGAGTTCGCCGTCTTCCGGGTCTTAGCCCGAGTCCGAGCCCTGGGGTCAGGCGGAGCGGAGTTCGCCGTCTTCCGGGTCTTAGCCCGAGTCCGAGCCCTGGGGTCGGGCGGAGCGGAGTTCGCCGTCTTCCAGGTCTTAGCCCGAGTCCGAGCCCTGGGGTCGGGCGGAGCGGAGTTCGCCGTCTTCCGGGTCTTAGCCCGAGTCCGAGCCCTGGGGTCGGACGGAGCGGAGTTCCCTATGGCGCCCCTGGCGAGGCCTGACTGCCTGTCAGACTCACTCTATCGAGCGGCACTGCAGTCGGAGTGGCGCATGCGGCGCTGTCCTTCTGTCAGACCGGTCAGTGGAGCAGCGGAGTGACGGCGGTCACTTCGGCTCTGCCGGGGGGCGCGCGTTAGGATAGAGGTGTCAGGCCACCTTTGCGTTAAATGCCCCTGCAACTCGGTCAGTCGGTGCGGCGATTTAGTTAGGGTTGCTTCTTAGCGAAGCCAAGGCCTCGAGCGAGCCGGAGATGTGTCCGCCGTTAAAAGGGGGGCCTCGGGTGAGACGGAAGTCCCTCGAGGTCGGCTGCCCGAGTCCGAGGTTAGGCTCGGGTGAAGCGTGATCGAGTCACTCGTATGGACTGATCCCTGACTTAATCGTACCCATCAGGCCTCTGCAGCTTTATGCTGATGGGGGTTACCAGCTGAGAATTAGGCGTCTTGAGGGTACCCCTAATTATGGTCCCCGACAGTAGCCCCCGAGCCTCGAAGGGAGTGTTAGCACTCGCTTGGAGGCTTTCGTCGCACTTTTTTGCAAGGGGACCAGCCTTCCTCGGTTGCATTTTATTCCGGTGGGTGCGCGCGAGCGCACCCGCCGGGTGTAGCCCCCGAGGCCTCGGAGGAGTGGTTTCACTCCTTCGAGGTCTTAATGCCTTGCGTAACGCTTCGGCTGGTCTGGTCGTTCCCTCATGCGAACTGGCCGTAGCCCGGGTGCACGGTCGGGGCCCAAGTTCTCGGGCTGGTATGTTGACGCTGTCAACGGTTCGGCCGGAGCCGGGTTTGCGAGAGCAGCCCCCAAGCCTCCGCACAGGGCGAGAGGACGATCAGGGACAGACTCGACTTTTTACATACGCCCCTGCGTCGCCTTTCCGCAAGGAGGAGGGGGGGAGTGCGCCATGTTACCCTCGATGGGCAACGAACATGGTGTCTCCGGTGAGCTGCAAGCGGGTAATCCGAGTGGACGTCCGTGCCCCGTTCGTTGGGGGTCGGCTAGGGGCCCAGAGGCACACTCAAAAGTACCTGCGGGTGATCTGCCGGACCCGGTCCCCTGGCGACGGGGTCCGAGGGCTCGATGCCTCCCTCCGATGGGATTCCTTTACAAGATCGCTCCCGCTGGTCTCGGAAATGTCCTAGGGTACCTCGGGAGCGCAGCCCGAGCCTCGGTTATGTATCGAACGTACCCCTGGTCATCCCTCGCTCGGCGTCTGAGGTGACTGTGAACCCTTCGGGGGCCAGCCTTCGAACCTCTGATCAGTAATGGGCGCGGAGCCCGAGTAGCCTGAGGCGGCCATGGAGCCCTTCGGGGGGCCGGCCTTCGAACCCCTGACCAGTAGTGGGTGTCGGGCCCACGCGATCTGAGGCGACTATTGAACCCTTCGGAGGGCCAGCCTTCGAACCTCTGATCAGTAGGGGGGCTCGGAGCCCGGTTCCTTCACAGGGAAGGATCCTTTTCGGGGTATCCCCCTTTCCCGGTCCCTGTTGCAAGAGATAGAGAAAGAGGAAAAAGGGAAAAGGATACGAAATCGAACGACGTGGCGTACCATTTTTGGCGCGGTTATTACGGCGAAGGCGAAGCGTCGTCCGCTTCTCCTGCCAGAAGCGCCGCCTGTCCCGCCGCGGAGTTAATGCGACGGGGCGAGTGGTTGGCGGGGCGGTCGTTGCGCGTGCGCGAGCCATTCGAGGGACGGCTATTTTGCATCACGCCTTTTGAATCCCGCGTCCGGTCCGGGCGGAGCGCTGGAAACGGTTTCGCCCTGGTCTTTATATACTCGGGATAGAACCCGGCGACGGTTCTTCGCTCCGCTTCCTGCCTCTTTCTTTAGGTTTTCGCAACCCGAGAGGCTTTGACCAGAGGAGAGGAAAACACCCTTCCTGCCCCTTGCGCCGCCATCCCTTCCGCCTTGCTGATGGCTGACCGAGTGACCATCATCTCCCCGCGCGATCCGTGGCCATTTTCCACGGTGACGGCGAGCGATCTGAAGGAGCTGGTTGGCGAAGGTTTGCTTCGCCCCCTCACCGACGGGCAGCGACCTGAGTGGATTCCTCCCACGGGCGGAGTCGCTCCATCCCCACCGCCGGGGTACGTCGTGAGCTTCATCTCCTTCCACGAGCGGGGATTCGGCGTGCCGACTGGCCGCTTCATGCGGGCAATCCTGTTCCACTATGGGGTGGAGTTGCACAACCTCTCCCCCAATTCTATCTCGCAGGCCGCTATCTTCGTAGCGGTGTGCGAAGGGTATTTGGGGATCGCTCCCCATTGGGATTTGTGGACCCATCTCTTCCTCGCCGAGCCATTCGCCTTGCCGACGGGGGAGATAAGGGTCCATGCAGCGGTGCGGGCCGGCGGCTGCACTCTCTTGCTGAGGCAGTCACGGGCGTCGCAGTACATTCCTGCCATCCTTGCATCCTCGAACAAGGGGTGGCAGCGTCGGTGGTTCTACCTCCGGAATGACGGTGAGTTGCTCCCACCGTTCTCCCAGCGGGTAGTCACCGCCGCCACCGCCGCCTGGCGCCACGGGACCCCGCACGAGAGACAGAAGAATCTCGAACCTCTTCTCCAGACCCTGAAGGAATTGCGGGAGGGGGGACTCACCGCTGCGGGAGTGGTCGCCGCCATCCATCGTCGGAGGGTGCTTCCTTTGGCGGAGCGGCGGCTGCCGCTCTGGGAGATGACTCCGGAGGCTGACTGGGAGGGCTCGCAAATGTCCCCTGATCCTCTTCCCTTCGACGCCCTCCAATGGCGAGTGTCGGCTGCGATGGGGAAGCCGGACCCTCATGCCTACTCCCAGCTTCGGATGCGCCCCGACCAGGGGTGCGTAACTCTGGTGAGTACTCACCCCTCCTTCTTCATACATCGGGTTGCTCCGGGTTCTTACGATCGGGTTTCTTTCTCCCCTTCTTTTAGGAGGTGGGATGGCACAAGCCCTCCCTGCCACGGGTCCCGGAGGACGCGGTGGATCGAGCAGCGCGGCGGGTCGCCGCAGAGGAGAAAAAGAAGAAGAAGGACGCGGAGAAGGCCCGGGCCCGCGAGCGGAGGCGGGCTCGGGACGCCTTGGAGAAGCGCCGCCGCCAGCAGGAGAGGGAAGGGCTCCCGAGGGAGCCATCGCCAGAGACGCCCGACGACGACGATGACGACGATGATGAAGAGGAGGATGACATGGCCGCCCGTCTCGGCCTCAGCCCCGGCTTGGGGTGTGGCCAGGAGTCGTCGAGCCAGCCCCCGAGCGGGCAGACGCCGTCAGCCCCCGGAGTTGGGGTGTCGGGGTCCCGGCCCGAGGCGCGGGAGCGACCCGAGAAGTCACCTGACCCCTCAGCCGGAGGAGCTGAGGTGGCTCCGGAGGGCCAGATCAGGGCGTCTGCTCCCTAGGGGCCGCCGCTCGTGCCGGTGGCGCATGGGGGTGACCCTCAAGTCATCGCGGCTGTGCCCGGGCAATCTGCTCCCCGGGCGTTCAAAACGAAGGTGGCGCCGAAGGTGCCGGTGAAGCGGACCTCGGCGGCTGTTCCGGGAGCCGGGACCTAAGAAGGCTCCCCCCAGGCGCGGTGGATCATGGCCCGAAGTGGGTGAGTATCTCGGAACGTCTTTGTCTTGGCTTCCCATTCGTGTGTCTCGGCTGTGATCTTCCCTTTCTTTCTCTCTCTTCTTTTTTTTATCCAGCAAGCGAAGCCATGGCCAGACCGACCTGGCACCCCGGAAGGTCCTCAAGACGGCACCGGACTGCGCGGTCAGCGCCGCCTCGGGTCTTGTCGTTCAGCCGACCCTTTCGCAGGGTGTTCCGCCGCAGGGGGTTCGGGTGTCGCCCGTCTCTGGGGAGCGGGCTCCCAAGGCTGGCTCTTCTGCCGAGGTGGCCATTGTGATAGGGGAGGCGGCCGACACTGACGTGGCCCCGAGCCTGCCCGTCGTGCCGGCCACGCCGGCGCCAGTTGCTGCCGAAATCGCCGCCGTCCCAGTCGGGGAGCGACCGGTTGCTGCCAGCGTCAGGATGGCCGACGCGTCGGCGCCCAGTGCCTCAGAAGAGGTGGGTGTGGGCGCGCGATCTGTCCAGCCGAGTGGCAGCCTTATCGCTGTGCAGCGGAGCCCCGAGGCCCCGCGCCCGTCGCTCCGATTCCGGACCCGCGAGGCCTCGGACCCTGTCTTCGTCCTCGACGTTGAACGGGAGGACCAGTCCTGGGATGAGCTTCGCGAGTGTGCTGAAGCAACGGTGGGGTCGCTCCGGTCGTCGCTGGAGGTTCTCTGCAGGGATGTCCCCAAAATCCTCCAGGTAACGGTTTCAGGCATACCTTTTCCTTTCTGCGAGTGAGGCGTTCGTCGTGACGCCCTGTCTCCTTCCTCCAGGACCTGACGGATCGGAGCGCCGCTAAGTCATCATTCATCCGCCGCGAGGCCGATGTCTGGGGCTCGCTGCGATCCCTGAGGACCTCGCTTGCCGGGGCTACTGCGCGCCTTTCTCAGCAGGACGCCAAGGTTGCGGACCTCCAGTTGCTTTGCGCTGACCTGAGGGCCGAGGCGGCAGCAGCGCGCGCGGAGGCGCAACGGCAGCGGTCGGAGTTCGCCTAGGTCGTCGAGGAGCGGGACCAATCTCGGGACCGAGTTGCTGAGGCCGAAGGCCGGGCTGAGACCCTCGCGGCCGACCTAGCCGCAGCCCAGGTCGCGGCCTCGGAGCAGCGTGCCCGAGCCGGAGGTACGCCATGGCCGTCCCTGATTCTTGTTTTTGTCGGTTTCCTCTGCTTGTGCTTGAGGTCTTTCTTCTGGTTGTTCGCAGAGCTTGAGTGCGCCCTTGACGAGTCCGCCAAGGCGCTCGCCGAGGCGCTTGCCGGAGCTGCCGAGCAGAGGGAGGCTGACCTCACGGCCATGTCCGAGGCCGTCTCGGACGTTTATCGTAACCTCGGCTCCGGCGACGTCCCGTCAGGAAGCTCCCCTCAAAGCCGCCTTCAAGCCTTGGGTGATCACGCGCGCGGCAGAGTCCGCGAGGCGCTACACCACGGCGTCAGGCGGGCCTTCGCTGTGCTCGCTTCCCACTATGTTGTGGACCTGGAGTGGGTTAGTGAGGGGTACTGTCTTCCTGACGAAGACGAAACTGCCCTGGCAGAAGTCCAGCGGCTCGACGCGGTCGCTGCGGGTCCGAGCGCGGCGCTGGCGACCACCTTTGAGGCGGAGATCCTTCCCCCGGTGCCGTCACCGGAGGCCGAGATGGACCTTACCGACGGCGGGGACGGTGCTGAGGGCGCGGCTCCTTCCCAAGGCGGCGCCTAATTCTTGTTGGAACAATTTCTTGTTGGATGTGCGTCTCACCGCGGCCGCTGAGGCCTAAACACTTTGTCTTTCTTGCATGAAGTCGTACTCTCCTTTCTTCCCATTTGCGTGTCCGTCCTAGCTCGTCAATAATAGGGTGGCTTCCCGAGTTGGGTCATTCTTCATGGCAGGTGATGAGTGAGGTATCCTTAACCCGGAGGCGCAGGAGTTCCTCGGCTCAGTCGGCCTCGCCATTTACATGTACCCACGTTCGCTCCCCGAGACCCTGCTTCTGGCATAGCTGGGAGAACGCGAGAGGCCCCTTTTTTGATTGAAAATTTTTGACGCGGAGAAGTACGCCCAATCTTGACGTAGAGGGGTTCCCCCTTTTTAGCCCCCGAGGGAGGGTCGGGCTCTGCCGAGGCGAGGCCGACTCTCCCTTGATGACCGAGGCGCAGAGGCTGCCTGACGGGTCGGACTCAGGCCCGAACATCCAGCGAGTGCTCGCGCGACATCCCTCGGTATGCCGGGCATGTCCGAGGGACTCTACGCAAAGACGTCGGCGTTTGCGCGGAGAAAGTCGACGAGCACTGCTTCCTATTTGGGGTCGAGCCCGGAACCGATCCGGATCTGCTCGGAGGTGTCGCCACTGGGGTCGAGTGGGACGGCCTTAACCGTCTCCGCTGGCTCGAAGTTGCCGGCATGACGCTTCACATCTGGCACCTCTTTGGAGAGGTTCTCCAGTTCGGCGATGAGGGCCTCGGACTCGGCGAGGTCCTCGGCGTACTCCACGCACTCCACGTCGCATTCGAACGCGTGTTTGTACGTGGGACCGACGATGATGACCCCGTTGGGGCCCGGCATCTTGAGCTTCTGAGAGCACCTAGAGGGGGGGGGGTGAATAGGTGATCCTGTAAAACTTCGAAACTTAAGCCACAAAAACTTGTTAAGGGTTAGCACAAGTATGGCCAAGTGGCTAGAGAGGAGTCAAAACACAATAACCACAAGAAATCAATCACGGAGATGACACGGTGGTTATCCCGTGGTTCGGCCAAGTACAAAAACTTGCCTACTCCACGTTGTGGCGTCCCAACGGACGAGAGTTGCACTCAACTCCTCTCAAGTGATCCAATGATCAACTTGAATACCACGGTGTTCTTGCTTTTCTTTTCTCAATCCCGTTTGCGAGGAATCTCCACAACTTGGAGCCTCTCGCCCTTACAAAAGATGTTCACAGAGAATCACGGAGCAAGGGAGGGATTAGCAACTCACACACAACACAAAGATCACAGCGAATACGCACACACAAGACCCAGACTTGAGCTCAAAAGACTAGCACACTAGAACGGAGCTCAAATCACTAGAATATCGAACAAGTGTGCAAGATTGATGTGTGAGTGATCAAGAGTGCTCAAGGAATGCTTGGTGTCCTCCTCCATGCGCCTAGGGGTCCCTTTTATAGCCCCAAGGCAGCTAGGAGCCGTTGAGAACACATCTGGAAGGCTATCCTTGCCTTCTGTCGTCGGGCGCACCGGACAGTCCGGTGCACACCGGACAGTGTCCGGTGCCCGATTCCTTTCCTTAAATGGCGAAGCCGACCGTTGCCGACCGTTGCAGATCTGGCGCACCGGACAGTCCGGTGCACACCGGACAGTCCGGTGCTTCCTTCCGACCGTTGGCCAGACCACGTGTCGCGCGCAGATTCCGCGGCCGACCGTTGGCTCGGCCGACCGTTGGCTCACCGGACAGTCCGGTGCACACCGGACAGTCCGGTGAATTTTAGTCGTACGCCGTCAGCAAATTCCCGAGAGCGGGCTCTTCGGCCGAGGGAGCCTGGCGCACCGGACACTGTCCGGTGCACCACCGGACAGTCCGGTGCCCCAGACCGAAACTGTCCCTTGGCTGTACACAGCCAAGTCTTCTCTTATCTTCTTCTATCTGTTTCTAACACTTAGACAAATATATTAGTACACAAAACCAATATACTAAGACTTAGAAACATACCTTTGTTGTAGATTTGCACTTTGTTCATTCATGGGCATTGGTTCACATCTAAGCACTTGTGTTGACACTCAATCACCAAAATACTTAGAAATGGCCCAAGGGCACATTTCCCTTTCAATCTCCCCCTTTTTGGTGATTTATGCCAACACAACATAAAGTAGATAGAACAAGTGCAAAATCACTTCAAATAAAAACTCAAATTGGTTTTGATTCAATTTTGGCATATATGGATCATCCTTTGCCACCACTTGGTTTGTTTTTGCAAATCAAACTCAAATCTCTATTTCTATGTCAAACACACATGTTGAGGCATAAAGAGAGTCATTCCAAAAGAGATTGATCAAGGATTTCAAAAACTCCCCCTATTTCCTATAATCACCACTTCTCCCCACAAGAAGTCAACTTTTGACAATAGAGACAATAAGAGACAATAAAAGCTTTTGACAAAACAAAAACTCACAAAAACTCCATTCTACTATTTTCAAAATCTCTCAAGTGGTAGCTGATCCATTTATTACTTTGGCCTTTATTTTCTCCCCCTTTGGCATCAAGCACCAAAACGGGATTAATCTTGGCCTTTTAACCCCATTGCCTCACCGAAGTCTTCAATTAAGAGCATATGGCAATAAGATCTCATGAGATGAACTTGGAATTAGTTACCCTCTCATCGGAGTGCAGTGGAAGTCTTTCATGGTCCAAGTCCACCTTTTCCCTTTCAATCCTCCTTCGAGACTAAATTATCAAACTCAAGCACATGGTTAGTCTCAAAGGGTCAAGTTGTAACACATCTCCCCCTAAACATGTGCATCACTTTGCAACGGACTTGTGAGGTCCAGGGAGTGTTTGTACAACTTGAGCACCATAATAAGCAACAAAATGCAAAAAGGAACATGATCAAAAGCATAAGTACATGTATGCTATAATTCAATCCAGGTTCTGCGAATCTATGACATTTAGCTCACTACGCAACCTGCAAAAGGTCTTCTCATCTAGAGGCTTAGTGAAGATATCGGCTAGCTGGTTCTCGGTGCTAACATGAAACACTTCGATATCTCCCTTTTGCTGGTGGTCTCTCAAAAAGTGATGCCGGATGTCTGTGTGCTTTGTGCGGCTGTGCTCAACAGGATTCTCCGCCATGCGGATAGCACTCTCATTGTCACATAGGAGTGGGATTTTGCTCAGATTGTAGCCAAAGTCCCGGAGGGTTTGCCTCATCCAAAGTAGTTGCGCGCAACACTGACCTGCGGCAACGTACTCGGCCTCAGCGGTGGATAGGGCAACGGATGTTTGTTTCTTAGAGTTCCATGACACCAGGGACCTTCCTAAGAATTGGCACGTCCCCGATGTACTCTTCCTATCGACCTTACATCCAGCATAGTCGGAGTCTGAGTATCCAACTAAGTCAAAGGTAGACCCCTTTGGATACTAGAGCCCGAAGCAAGGCGTAGTAACCAAATATCTAAGAATTCGCTTCACCGCCACTAAGTGACACTCCTTAGGATCGGATTGAAATCTAGCACACATGCATACGCTAAGCATAATATCCGGTCTACTAGCACATAAGTAAAGCAAAGAACCTATCATTGACCGGTATGCTTTTTGATCAACGGACTTACCTCCTTTGTTGAGGTCGGTGTGTCCGTCGGTCCCCATCGGAGTCTTTGCGGGCTTGGCGTCCTTCATCCCAAACCGCTTTAGCAGATCTTACGTGTACTTTGTTTGGGAGAGGAAGGTGCCGTCCTTGAGTTGCTTCACTTGGAACCCAAGGAAGTAGTTCAACTCGCCCATCATCGACATCTCGAATTTCTGCGTCATCACCCTGCTAAACTCTTCACAAGACTTTTGGTTAGTAGAACCAAATATTATGTCATCGACATAAATTTGGCACACAAACAAATCACCATCACATGTCTTAGTAAAAAGAGTTGGATCGGCCTTCCCAACCTTGAAAGCATTAGCAAGTAAAAAGTCTCTAAGGCATTCATACCATGCTCTTGGGGCTTGCTTAAGTCCATAGAGCGCCTTAGAGAGCTTACACACATGGTCGGGGTACCGTTCATCCTCGAAGCCAGGGGGTTGCTCCACGTACACTTCCTCCTTGATTGGCCCGTTGAGGAAAGCGCTCTTCACATCCATTTGGTACAACCTGAAAGAATGGTGAGCGGCATATGCTAGCAAGATACGAATGGACTCTAGCCTAGCCACAGGAGCGAAAGTCTCCTCAAAGTCCAAACCTGCGACTTGGGCATAACCTTTTGCCACAAGTCGAGCCTTGTTCCTCGTCACCACCCCGTGCTCGTCCTGTTTGTTGCGGAACACCCACTTGGTTCCCACAACATTTTGCTTCGGACGAGGCACCAGTGTCCAAACTTCATTGCGCTTGAAG
This sequence comes from Zea mays, assembly GCF_902167145.1. Classification (NCBI taxonomy): domain Eukaryota; kingdom Viridiplantae; phylum Streptophyta; class Magnoliopsida; order Poales; family Poaceae; genus Zea; species Zea mays. The sequence continues at coordinate 212,979,431 of NC_050096.1, read as the reverse complement.
TTGTTGAGCTCCTCCTGCATGGCCAATACCCAATCCGGATCTAGCAAGGCCTCCTCTACCCTGAAAGGCTCAATAGAAGAGACAAAGGAGTAATGCTCACAAAAATTAACTAATCGAGATCGAGTAGTTACTCCCTTGCTAATGTCACCCAGAATTTGATCGACGGGATGATCCCTTTGAATCATCGCTCGAACTTGGGTTGGAGGTGCCGGTTGCGCTTCTTCCTCCATCACTTGATCATCTTGTGCTCCCCCTTGATCAAGCGCCTCCACTTGAGGTACCTGTTCGTCATCTTTGGTTGGGGGATGCACCATAGTTGAGGAAGAAGGTTGATCCCGTTCATCTTGTTCCTGTGGCCGTACTTCTCCAATCGCCATGGTCCGTATAGCGGCCGTCGGAACATCTTCTTCATCTACATCATCACAATCAACAACTTGCTCTCTTGGAGAGCCATTAGTCTCATCAAATACAACGTCGCTAGAGACTTCAACCAAACCCGATGATTTGTTGAAGACTCTATACGCCTTTGTATTTGAGTCATAACCTAACAAAAACCCTTCTACAGCTTTGGGAGCAAACTTAGAATTTCTACCCTTCTTCACTAGAATGTAGCATTTACTCCCAAATACACGAAAGTACGATACATTGGGTTTGTTACCGGTTAGTAGCTCATACGACGTCTTCTTGAGGAGGCGATGAAGGTAGACCCTGTTGATGGCGTGGCAAGCAGTGTTAACGGCTTCCGTCCAAAAGCACTCGGGGGTCTTGAACTCTCCTAGCATCGTCCTTGCCATATCGATGAGCGTCCTGTTCTTCCTCTCTACCACACCATTTTGCTGTGGTGTGTAGGGGGCGGAGAACTCGTGCTTGATCCCTTCCTCTTCAAGGAACTCCTCCACTTGAAGGTTCTTGAATTCGGACCCGTTGTCGCTCCTTATCTTCTTCACCTTGAGCTCAAACTCATTTTGAGCTCTCCTGAGGAAGCGCTTGAGGGTCCCTTGGGTTTCAGACTTATCCTGCAAAAAGAACACCCAAGTGAAGCGGGAAAAATCATCAACAATAACTAAACCATACTTACTCCCTCCTATGCTCAGATAGGCGACAGGTCCGAAGAGATCCATATGCAGCAGCTCCAGGGGTCTTGAAGTGGTCATCACGTTCTTGCTGTGATGTGCTCCTCCCACTTGTTTACCTGCTTGACAAGCTGCACAAGGTCTATCTTTTTCGAAATGCACGTTAGTCAAACCTATCACGTGTTCTCCCTTTAGAAGCTTGTGAAGGTTCTTCATCCCCACATGTGCTAAGCGGCGATGCCACAGCCAGCCCATGCTAGTCTTAGCTATTAAGCATGCATCTAGACCGGCCTCTTCTTTTGCAAAATCAACTAAATAAAGTTTGCCGTCTAATACACCCTTAAAAGCTAGTGAACCATCACTTCTTCTAAAGACAGACACATCTACATTTGTAAATAGACAGTTATACCCCATATGACATAATTGACTAACAGATAGCAAATTATATCCAAGATTCTCTACTAAAAATACATTAGAGATAGAATGCTCATTAGAAATCGCAATTTTACCTAACCCTTTTACCTTGCCTTGATTCCCATCACCGAATATAATTGAATCTTGGGAATCCTTATTCTTGACGTAGGAGGTGAACATCTTCTTCTCCCCCGTCATATGGTTTGTGCATCCGCTATCAATAATCCAGCTTGAACCCCCGGATGCATAAACCTGCAAGGCAAATTTAGGCTTGGGACTTAGGTACCCAACTCTTGTTGGGTCCTACAAGGTTAGTCACAATTTCCTTAGGGACCCAAATGCAAGTTTTATCACCTTTGCATTTTGCCCCTAACTTCCTAGCAATTACTTTTCTATCCTTTCTACAAATTGCAAATGAAGCATTCAAAGCACAATAAATTGTAGAGGGTTCATTCACTACTTTTCTATGAACATTTGCAACATTTCTTTTAGGAACAACATTTCTCCTAGTAACATTTCTATCATACACATAAGAAGAACTAGGAGCAAACATGGCATGAGAATCATAAGCATATGAATCAAAAGCATCATAACTTCTATTTCTAGTTTGTCTTTTATCATGATACAAAAAGGCATGGTTCCTTTTAGCACTAGTAGCCATAGGGGCCTTCCCTTTCTCCTTGGCGGGAATGGGAGCCTTATGGCTTGTTAAGTTCTTGGCTTCCCTCTTGAAGCCAAGTCCATCCTTAATTGAGGGGTGTCTACCAACCGTGTAGGCATCCCTAGCAAATTTTAGTTTTTCAAAATCACTTTTGCTAGTCTTAAGTTGAGCATTAAGACTAGCCACTTCATCACTCAATTTTGAAATGGAAACTAAGTGTTCACTACAAGCATTAATATTAACATCCTCACACCTAGTGCAAATTTCAACATGTTCAACACAAGAGTTGGATTTTTGTGCTTTTACTAGTTTAGCATTTAAGTCATCATTGATGCTCTTTAATTTTGAAATTGAATCATGGCATGTAGACAATTCACAAGTAAGCATTTCATTTCTCTTAATTTCTAATGCAAGGGATTTTTGAGCCTCTACAAACTTATCATGTTCTTCGTACAAGAGATCCTCTTGCTTTTCTAGTAGCCTATTCTTCTCATTTAAAGCATCAATCAATTCATTAATTTTGTCAATCTTAGATCTATCTAATCCTTTAAATAAGCATGAATAGTCTATTTCATCATCACTAGACTCATCCTCACTAGAAGAAGCATAAGTAGAGTTTCGAGTACTTACTTTCTTCTCCTTAGCCATGAGGCACGTGTGATGCTCGTTGGGGAAGAGGGATGACTTGTTGAAGGCGGTGGCGGCGAGTCCTTCGTTGTCGGAGTCGGACGAGGAGCAATCCGAATCCCACTCCTTTCCAATATGAGCCTCGCCCTTTGCCTTCTTGTAATTCTTCTTCTTTTCCCATTTCCCACTCTTCTTTTCCTGGTCACTATCATTATCGGGACAATTAGCAATAAAGTGACCAATCTTACCACACTTGAAGCATGAGCGCTTCCCCTTCGTCTTGGTCTTGTTGGGATGCTCCTTGCGACCCCTTAACGCCGTCTTGAAGCGCTTAATGATGAGAGCCATTTCTTCATCATTAAGCCCGGCCGCCTCAATTTGCGCCACCTTGCTTGGTAGTGCCTCCTTGCTTCTCGATGCCTTGAGAGCAATGGGTTGAGACTCGTGGATTGGACCGTTCAACGCGTCATCGACGTACCTCGCCTCCTTGATCATCATCCGCCCGCTTACAAATTTTCCAAGAATCTCTTCGGGCGACATTTTGGTGTACCTGGGATTCTCACGAATATTATTCACCAAATGAGGATCAAGAACGGTAAAGGACCTTAGCATTAGGCGGACGACGTCGTGGTCCGTCCATCGCGTGCTTCCATAGCTCCTTATCTTGTTGACAAGGGTTTTGAGCCGGTTGTATGTTTGGGTTGGCTCCTCCCCCCTTATCATAGCAAATCTTCCAAGTTCGCCCTCTACCAACTCCATCTTGGTGAGCATGGTGACGTCGTTGCCCTCGTGAGAGATCTTGAGGGTGTCCGATATCTGCTTGGCATTGTCCAAGCCGCTCACCTTATTGTATTCTTCCCTGCACAAAGATGCTAAAAGAACAGTAGTAGCTTGTGCATTTCTATGGATTTGTTCATTTATAAGCATAGGACTATCCGAGCTATCAAATTTCATTCCATTCTCTACAATCTCCCATATGCTTGGATGAAGAGAGAATAAGTGACTACGCATTTTGTGACTCCAAAATCCGTAGTCCTCCCCATCAAAGTGTGGAGGTTTGCCGAGAGGAATGGAAAGCAAATGCGAATTCGAACTATGTGGAATACGAGAATAATCAAATGAAAAGTTCGAATTGACCGTCTTCCTGTAGTCGTTGTCGTCGTCCTTTTGGGAAGAAGAGGATTCGTCGCTGTCGTAGTAGACGATCTCCTTGATGCGCCTTGTCTTCTTCTTCTTCCCATCTTTACGTCTGTGGCCCGAGCCAGAGTCGTTGGATTTATCATCTTTTGGCTCGTTGACGAAGGACTCCTTTTCCTTGTCGTTGATCACGATTCCCTTCCCTTTAGGATCCATCTCTTCGGGCGGTTAGTCCCTTTCTTGAAGAGAACGGCTCCGATACCAATTGAGAGCACCTAGAGGGGGGGGGGGGTGAATAGGTGATCCTGTAAAACTTCAAAACTTAAGCCACAAAAACTTGTTAAGGGTTAGCACAAGTATGGCCAAGTGGCTAGAGAGGAGTCAAAACACAATAACCACAAGAAATCAATCACGGAGATTACACGGTGGTTATCCCGTGGTTCGGCCAAGTACAAAAACTTGCCTACTCCACGTTGTGGCGTCCCAACAGACGAGAGTTGCACTCAACTCCTCTCAAGTGATCCAATGATCAACTTGAATACCACGGTGTTCTTGCTTTTCTTTTCTCAATCCCGTTTGCGAGGAATCTCCACAACTTGGAGCCTCTCGCCCTTACAAAAGATGTTCACAGAGAATCACGGAGCAAGGGAGGGATTAGCAACTCACACACAACACAGAGATCACAGCGAATACGCACACACAAGACCCAGACTTGAGCTCAAAAGACTAGCACACTAGAACGGAGCTCAAATCACTAGAATATCGAACAAGTGTGCAAGATTGATGTGTGAGTGATCAAGAGTGCTCAATGAATGCTTGGTGTCCTCCTCCATGCGCCTAGGGGTCCCTTTTATAGCCCCAAGGCAGCTAGGAGCCGTTGAGAACACATCTGGAAGGCTATCCTTGCCTTCTGTCGTCGGGCGCACCGGACAGTCCGGTGCACACCGGACAGTGTCCGGTGCCCGATTCCTTTCCTTAAATGGCGAAGCCGACCGTTGCCGACCGTTGCAGATCTGGCGCATCGGACAGTCCGGTGCACACCGGACAGTCCGGTGCTTCCTTCCGACCGTTGGCCAGACCACGTGTCGCGCGCAGATTCCGCGGCCGACCGTTGGCTCGGCCGACCGTTGGCTCACCGGACAGTCCGGTGCACACCGGACAGTCCGGTGAATTTTAGCCGTACGCCGTCAGCAAATTCCCGAGAGCGGGCTCTTCGGCCGAGGGAGCCTGGCGCACCGGACACTGTCCGGTGCACCACCGGACACTGTCCGGTGCACCACCGGACAGTCCGGTGCCCCAGACCGAAACTGTCCCTTGGCTGTACACAGCCAAGTCTTCTCTTATCTTCTTCTATCTGTTTCTAACACTTAGACAAATATATTAGTACACAAAACCAATATACTAAGACTTAGAAACATACCTTTGTTGTAGATTTGCACTTTGTTCATTCATGGGCATTGGTTCACATCTAAGCACTTGTGTTGACACTCAATCACCAAAATACTTAGAAATGGCCCAAGGGCACATTTCCCTTTCAGCTTCAGGTAGGTGTAGTTGCGGACGGCCATGAACTTCGCGTAGCATGGCCTTCCCAGTACCGCGTGGTAGGTTCCTCGGAACCCGACCACCTCGAACGTCAAGGTCTCCCTTCGGAAGTTGGAGGGCGTTCCGAAGCAGACAGGGAGGTCGAGTCGTCCGAGGGGCTGGACGCGCTTCCCAGGGATGATCCCGTGGAAGGGCGCAGCGCCTGCTCGGATGGAGGACAGATCGACGCGCAGGAGCTTGAGGGTCTCGGCGTAGATGATGTTGAGGCAGCTGCCCCCATCCATCAGGACCTTGGTGAGCCTGACGTTGCCGATGACGGGGTCGATGACGAGCGGGTATTTCCCCGGGCTCGGCACGTGGTCGGGGTGGTCAGCCTGGTCGAAGGTGATGGGCTTGTCGGGCCAGTCCAGGTAGACTGGCGCCGCCACCTTCACCGAGCAGACCTCCCGGCGCTCTTGCTTGCGATGCCGAGCCGAGGCATTCGCCGCATGCCCACCGTAGATCATGAAGCAGTCGCGGACCTCGGGGTATTCTCCTGCTTGGTGATCTTCTTTCTTGTCGTCGTCGTGGGCCCTGCCACCCTCCGCGGGTGGCCCGGCCCTGTGGAAGTGGCGCCGAAGCATGGCGCACTCCTCGAGAGTGTGCTTGATGGGCCCCTGATGATAGGGGCACGGCTCCTTGAGCATCTTGTCGAAGAGGTTTGCACCTCCGGGGGGCTTCCGAGGGTTCTTGTACTCGGCGGCGGCGACAAGGTCCACGTCGGCGGCGTCGCGTTTCGATTGCGACTTCTTCTTGCCCTTCTTCTTGGCGCCGCGCGGAGTAGACACCTCGGGAGCCTCTTCCGACGGGCGGCCCTGGGGCTGCTTGTCCTTTCGGAAGATAGCCTCGACCGCCTCCTGGCCAAAGGCGAACTTGGTGGCGATGTCCATCAGCTCGCTCGCCCTGGTGGGGGTCTTGCGACCCAACTTACTCACCAGGTCGCGACAGGTGGTGCCGGCGAGGAACGCGCCGATGACATCCGAGTCGGTGATGTTGGGCAGCTCGCTGCGCTGCTTCGAGAATCGCCGGATGTAGTCCCGGAGCGACTCTCCCGGCAGCTTTGAAGATCCCAGGAATTCCCGGGGCGCACGTATGTGCCCTGGAAATTGCCGGCTAAGGCTCGGACCAAGTCGTCCCAGCTGGAGATCTGCCCCGGAGGCAGATGCTCCAACCAGGCGCGAGCAGTGTCGGAGAGGAACAGGGGGAGGTTTCGGATGATGAGGTTGTCGTCATCCGTTCCACCTAGTTGGCAGGCCAGGCGGTAGTCCGCGAGCCACAGTTCCGGTCTCGTTTCCCCCGAGTACTTTGTGATGGTAGTCGGGGATCGGAACCGGGTCGGGAACGGCGCCCGTCGGATGGCCCGACTGAAGGCCTGCGGACCGGGTGGTTCGGGCGAGGGACTCCGATCCTCCCCGCTGTCGTAGCGCCCCCACGCCTGGGGTGGTAGCCTCGGCGCACCCTTTCGTCGAGGTGGGCCCGACGGTCACGTCGATGGTGCTCGTTGCCGAGGTGGCCCGGGGCCGCAGGCGCGGTGTTGCGCGTGCGTCCGGTGTAGACCGAGGCTTCCCGCATGAATCGGGAAGTCGCGGCATGAGGTTCCGAGGGGTATCCCTGCCTTCGGGAGGCAGTGCTCTCAGCCCGTCGGGCCGCAGCGCCTTCCAGGGGATTCTTGAGCTCTCCCTGGATCCGCCGACCCTCGGTAGTTGATGGCTCCGGCATCGCGCGGAGGAGCATCGCTGCGGCTGCCAGGTTCTGACCAACCCCGCTGGATGCGGGCGGTGGCCTGACCCTGACATCGTTGGCGACGCAGTGCTGGAGACCTTGGGGCAGGTGACGTATTTCTCCAGCCGGGGGTTGGCCCGCCCATACCTGCCCGACGTCCCGACGGATCGGCTCAAGCGCTCCTGTTCCCTCGTTGAGCCTGGCCTGCGCCCCGCGGACTTGCTCGAGTTGTGGGTCGTGACCCCCCGCCGGAACGGGGACCACAGCTAGCTCCCGCGGGATGTCGGCGCGAGGCACCGGCCTAGGAAGATCACCGTCCTCCGGCATGCCGAGATGGTTGCCTTCGGAGGGATCCCCTAGCTCGATGTGGAAACATTCGCGGCTTGGGCCGCAGCCCTCGTCGTTAAGGCTGCGGCTTCCGTCGGAACAGTCGGAGAGGCAGTAGTTACATGCGGTCATGAAGTCCCGCATGGCACCGGGGTTGCCAAGTCCAGAGAAATCCCAACAGATGCTGGAATCGTCATCTTCCTCGGACCCAGAGGGCCCGTAGGTTGAGACGTCCGTCAACCGGTCCCAAGGCAACCGCATACAAAACCCCAGTGGGGTTGCACTCGCCTCAATGAGGGCGCCCGCCAAAGCAAGGTTGCTAGGCGGGTTGAGGCCGAGTCGAAATGACGTAAGATGGGAGTTAGTCAGTACCTTTTGGTCGACACGGAGCGACGTAGTCACATCGGGGACTGGTTGCGCCGTCATCTCAGGTACAAGGGCGACGTCCTGCAAGCTCTCCGCGAGCGCGCTGGCGTCGTCTTCTCGCTCGGGATCGGCGTGTCGCGGGGGGACGACGCTTGCCTTCGTCTCGAACGCGAGGTCGACGCCCGGCGTGCCTTCCGTCGGGGCGTCGGGGGCGTCGATTCGCCCGACGGCCGACGAAGCGCGGCCTCCCGCTTGGCCTTGGTTGCCCCGCCTCCTCCTCCGTTGGCGGGGGAGAGGACGGAGCGAGCTCGAAGGTTGTTCTTCCACCATGCGGGGGAGATGTCGTCGATTCCGCCGCCGGCGGGCGGGTTGTCGGCCGCCATTGTCGTTGTCGCACGGCGGTGGAAGGAGTATCATGTCGTAGCTGCTGTCGAAGGACATGAACTCAAGACTCCCGAAACGGAGCACCGTCCCGGGCCGGAGAGGTTGCTGGAGACTGCCCATCTGGAGCTTGACGGGAAGCTGTTCGTCAGCACGCAGCAGGCCCCTACCTGGCGTGCCAACTGTCGGCGTTTTGAGACCGGGGGGTCCCTAAGCCGACGAGTGAGTGTGCTGCGTGTCCCAGCCCAGATGGGTCGAGCGCGTGGGCGAGCGCGAAGGGGGGAGAGGCGAGGTGGCCGGAGACGGGCGTGAGAGAGGTGGAAGTCCCGCGGCCTTCGTGTTCGTCCCGCGTCCAGGTCGGGTGCGCTTGCAGTAGGGGGGTTACAAGCGTCCACGCGGGTGAGGGAAGCGAGTGGCCCCAAGAGAGCGCCTGTCCCGTCCTCGGTCCCGCGCGGCCAACCCCCTCTAAGAAGGCCCTGGTCCTTCCTTTTATAGTCGTAAGGAGAGGATCCAGGTGTACAATGAGGGGTGTAGCCGAGTGCTACGTGTCTAGCGGAGGGAGAGCTAGCGCCCTAAGTACATGCCAATGTGGCAGCCGGAGAGATCTTGGCACCCTGGCGTGATGTCGTGGCTGTCGGAGGAGCAACGGAGCTTTGGCGGAAGGACAGCTGTCGGAGCGGTCGAGTCCTTGCTGACGTCCACCTGCTTCCGTAAGAGAGCTGAGAGCCGCCACCGTCATGGAGCTTGGGAGGCGCCATCATTGCCTATCTGGCGGAGCTGGTCAGATGGGACACCGGTCTTGTTCTCTGCGGCCCGAGTCGGCTCGGGGTAGAGTGGTGATGGCGCTCCCTGTTGACGTGGCGGGCCCGCGCCCGAGGTCGAGCGACGTGGGGGCTCCTCTGAAGCTGGGGTCGAATCTGTCTTCCGTTGCCGAGGCTGAGTCCGAGCCTTCGGGTCGGGCGAGGCGGAAGTCGTTCGGCAGAGGCCAGGGCGGAGTCCGAGCCCTGGGGTCGGGCGAGGCGGAGTTCGTCGTCTTCCGGGTCTTAGCCCGAGTCCGAGCCCTGGGGTCGGGCGGAGCGGAGTTCGCCGTCTTCCGGGTCTTAGCCCGAGTCCGAGCCCTGGGGTCGAGCGGAGCGGAGTTCGCCGTCTTCCGGGTCTTAGCCCGAGTCCGAGCCCTGGGGTCGGGCGGAGCGGAGTTCGCCGTCTTCCGGGTCTTAGCCCGAGTCCGAGCCCTGGGGTCGGGCGGAGCGGAGTTTGCCGTCTTCCGGGTCTTAGCCCGAGTCCGAGCCCTGGGGTCAGGCGGAGCGGAGTTCCCTATGGCGCCCCTGGCGAGGCCTGACTGCCTGTCAGACTCACTCTATCGAGCGGCACTGCAGTCGGAGTGGCGCAGGCGGCGCTATCCTTCTGTCAGACCGGTCAGTGGAGCAGCGGAGTGACGGCGGTCACTTCGGCTCTGCCGGGGCGCGCGCGTCAGGATAGAGGTGTCAGGCCACCTTTGCGTTAAATGCCCCTGCAACTCGGTCAGTCGGTGCGGCGATTTAGTCAGGATTGCTTCTTAGCGAAGCCAAGGCCTCGGGCGAGCCGGAGATGTGTCCGCCGTTAAAAGGGGGGCCTCGGGTGAGACGGAAGTCCCTCGAGGTCGGCTGCCCGAGTCCGAGGCTAGGCTCGGGTGAAGCGTGATCGAGTCACTCGTATGGACTGATCCCTGACTTAATCGTACCCATCAGGCCTCTGCAGCTTTATGCTGATGGGGGTTACTAGCTGAGAATTAGGCGTCTTGAGGGTACCCCTAATTATGGTCCCCGACACTAAGGAATCCCACCTTACGGCCGTAAAACGAATCTTGAGATATTTGGCTTACACACCTAAGTTTGGGCTTTGGTACCCTCGGGGATCCACTTCTGATTTAATTGGTTATTCGGATGCCGATTGGGCGGGGTGTAAGATTAATAGAAAGAGCACATCGGGGACTTGCCAGTTCTTGGGAAGATCCTTGGTGTCTTGGGCTTCAAAGAAGCAAAATTCGGTCGCTCTTTCAACCGCCGAAGCCGAGTACATTGCCGCAGGTCATTGTTGCGCGCAACTACTTTGGATGAGGCAAACCCTGCGGGACTACGGTTACAAATTAACCAAAGTCCCTTTGCTATGTGATAATGGGAGTGCAATCAAAATGGCCGACAATCCTGTCGAGCATAGCCGCACTAAACACATAGCCATCCGGTATCATTTTCTTAGGGATCACCAACAAAAGGGGGATATCGAGATTTCTTACATTAACACTAAAGATCAATTAGCCGATATCTTTACCAAGCCTCTCGATGAACAAACTTTTACCAAACTTAGGCATGAGCTTAATATTCTTGATTCACGCAACTTCTTTTGCTAGATTGCACACATAGCTCATTTATATACTTTTGATCATATCTCTTTTATATGCTATGACTAATGTGTTTTCAAGTCTATTTCAAACCAAGTCATAGGTATATTGAAAGGGAATTGGAGTCTTCGGCGAAGACAAAGGCTTCCACTCCGTAACTCATCCTTCGCCGTCGCTCCAAGCCACTCTCCATCTTTGGGGGAGAAAGCAAAAGGACTTCATCTTTGGTATAATCTTAACTCATTTGTTTATGACCAAAGGGGAAGAAATTAATTCGAGGGCTCTAATGATTCCGTTTTTGGCGATTCATGCCAAAGGGGGAGAAAGTATGAGCCCAAAGCAAAAGGACCGCACCACCACCACCAATTTCAAAAAACTTAGTTTTTCAAAGAATATTTTTCAATTGGTATCCCATTGTGTTCAAAAGGGGGAGGAAGTAGTATTTCAAAAATGATATATCAAAACCCTCTTGAACACTAAGAGGAGGATCTCATTTAGGGGAGTTTTGTTTAGTCAAAGGAAAAGCATTTGAAACAGGGGGAGAAAATTTCAAATATTAAAAATGCTTTACAAAATCTTACTCATTTACCCTTGACTATTTGCAAAAAGAACTTTGAAAAGGATTTACAAAAGAGTTTGCAAAAACAAAACATGTGGTGCAAGCGTGGTCCAAAATGTTAAAAATGAAAGAAACAATCCATGCATATCTTGTAAGTATTTATATTGGCTCAATTTCAAGCAACCTTTGCACTTACATTATGCAAACTAGTTCAATTACGCATCTCTATACTTGCTTTGGTTTGTGTTGGCATCAATCACCAAAAAGGGGGAGATTGAAAGGGAATTAGGCTTACACCTAGTTCCCAAATAATTTTGGTGGTTGAATTGCCCAACACAAATAATTGGACTAACTAGTTTGTTCTAGTGTATAAGTTATACAGGTGCTAAAGGTTCACACCTAGCCAATAAAAAGACCAAGAGTTGGGTTCAACAAAAGAGCAAAGGGCCAACCGAAGGCATCTCTGGTCTGGCACACCGGACTGTCCGGTGTGCCACCGGACAGTGTCCGGTGCACCACCGGACATGTCCGGTGCACCAGAGGACTCCAACTTGAACTCGCCACCTTCGGGAATTTCCGGAGGCACTCGCGCTATAATTCACCGGACTGTCCGGTGTACACCGGACAGTGTCCGGTGCGCCAAGGAAGAGCGGCCTCAGGAACTCGCCAGCTTCGGGAATCTCCAACGGCTAGTCCGCTATAATTCACCGGACATGTCCGGTGTGCACCGGACTGTCCGGTGCAACTCCGGAGCAACGGCTATTCGGCACCAATGGCTACCTGCGACGCAATTAATGCGCGCGCATCGCGCGCAGAAGTCAGGCGCGCCCATACTGGCGCATCGGACAAGGCACAGTGCATGTCCGGTGTGCACCGGACATCCAGGCGGGCCCACAAGTCAGAAGCTCCAACGGTCAGAATCCAACGGCACTGGTGACGTGGCTGGGGCACCGGACATGTCCGGTGTGCACCGGACTGTCCGGTGCGCCATCGACAGACAGCCTTCACCAACGGTCAAGTTTGATGGTTGGGGCTATAAATACCCCAACCACCCCCACATTCAAGGCATCCAAGTTTTCCACTTCTCAACCACTTACAAGAGCTAGGCATTCAATTCTAGACACACCAAAGAGATCAAATCCTCTCCACCTCCACACAAGTCTTTAGTGAATAGAGAGAGAGATTTGCCGTGTTCTTTTGAGCTCTTGCGCTTGGATTGCTTCTTTTCTTTCTCACTTGTTCTTGTGATCAAAACTCCATTGTAATCAAGGCAAGAGGCACCAATTGTGTGGTGGCCCTTGCGGGGGAAGTTTTGTTCCCGGCTTTGATTTGAGAAGAGAAGCTCACTCGGTCGAAAGGACCGTTTGAGAGAGGGAAGGGTTGAAAGAGACCCGGCCTTTGTGGCCTCCTCAACGGGGAGTAGGTTTGAGAGAACCGAACCTCGGTAAAACAAATCCGCGTGTCTCACTTCATTATTTGCTTGTGATTTGTTTTCACCCCCTCTCTCGGACTCGATTATATTTCTAACGCTAAACCGGCTTGTAGTTGTGTTTATATTTGTAAATTTCAGTTTTGCCCTATTCACCCCCCCTCTAGGCGACTATCACATCGTCTTCTGATTCTTATATGCAGTGCATGGTTCTTATGGCTTGCATGTATTTTATGCATTGACTATAGGGAAAAAAGTGTGTGCACTGCTGATGATCCAATTACCTCTTAATCAAGTTAATAACTTAAAATAATTGCAATTTAAATGTTATGTCGATGTAGTAAAGGAGCACTTAGACATTGCTACTCATGGATTTAGGTACTGCCATCAAACATTGTCTTCTGATTCTTATATGCAGTGCCTGGTTCTTATGGCTTGCATGTATTTTATGCATTGACTACAGGGAAAAAAGTGTGTGCATTGCTGATGATCCAATTACCTCTGAATCAAGTTAATAACTTAAAATAATTACAATTTAAATGTTATGTTGTATGCTCTCTACTAATACTAATCGTTATTTCAAAACTTTGTATTTAATACTAATCGTTATTTCAAAATTTTGTATTGCTAAATTCAAACGCGCGCGATGGCGCGCTCCAGTCCACTAGTATATAGGATTCAACAAGCACTATGCATTGAACTCTAGTGAGGCCCTCTTATTGGCATTTAACTATACCTCAGATGTAAAATAAACTTCACAACGTCATATAGGCCCCGTTTGGTTAGAGAGACTAATCTTTAGTCTCTGGTTTTTAGTCTCGTTTAGTCTCTATTTTGTCAAACGAAAGGACTAAAATAGGAACTAATTGGCTTTAGTCTCTAGTCCCTCGTATGAGTGCTAAAAAGACTAAAGGACAACATTTACTCTAATTGCCCTTCTCTATAATACTGGCGTAAAACAAGAAAATGAGTATTTTGGTATTTATGTCTTACATTTAATGTATTTAAAATATAATTAGTATGTACAACGAAACATGGTAGAGACTAAAGTTTAGTCTCTAAACTAAACTTTAGTTCTATGATTAATAGAACCAAACGGGGCCATAATAACTGTAACAAAATATCGGAGTGTCCATGCGGCAACATGAACTGAAAATTCCCACCATAATATGTTATTATTGACTAATATATTTCATAAAAATATGACTAAAATGGTAAACTTATCTCACAGATCAATTTTTCATCCTTTTTAGATCAAGGTGAGTAACCAAACAAAAGGATAGTCAGTTGCTTATATACTTCGAAGGCCTGTAAACAACATGAAAGACAGATAAACCTACAACCTTTTCTGTCAGATATGCATGATGTGGACGAGAGTCGAGAGTCATTTTATGCACCAAGCTAGGGAGGAAATAAATAATCCAATAGAGGACAGAGAGGAGACAGATACTGCTTGATTGGTTGCCCGTATCATTTTATTCTGTGTCAACGTGTGCGTTGATTTTATGTGAGCCACTGTTTGATTACCTATACGTAGGAGACGTGGCTTGCATGAACAGATGCAACATAAGTCATTTCACTTGCATCCGTAGAAACGCTCAAAACTGGTGTATCCACACAGCCACCCTCGCCGGAGCCTGCGCGCTCCTGTGCAGGTATCCAATCAGACTGATACTGAACTCAAAATAAAAAACCATTTCACACCTCAGCATCCTTCATCACTCATCAGGATACTAAAATCCCAAATTACATGAACTAGTACGTACTTTAACGATCGAGTCATCCAGCATATAAAGTTTAACCGAATCCAAACTACTTGTAGCCTTATATATATCACCAAACCTACAATGTGCCTTTGTGCTTGATGGTATCTAGCTGGAGCCTATTCCTGCTACCAAACGTTTCTGGTATATGTCTTGCCTACCTTTTAGTTAACTTTTTATCCAAGGTATGTTTTTACCCTTACCTTGCAGAACAAGATGCACATGCTTCAAACGGATAGAAAATATAAACATCGACTTACTTCCTGGATTTACAGGCTAACATGTTAAGAATAGACAGACTTCAGCGAAAAAAATATACAAGCTAGCTAACATGTTATTAAGGATACAGGCATAGTTTTCTTTGCTCAAAGAAAAGAGAAATTATTATTTGCCCTTATTTTGTTTATGCAATTGCTAGGAAATGCTAATGTGGACCAATAAGATCATGGAAGGCTAGCTTGAAGCAACATGTGATGAATCAAATGTGTGAAACATTCTATAAAGTACCCTATAAATGTGTGAAATGCTAATGTTTGGCTCTCTCTGTCTTCTCTCAAACATTACAAGACAGGCGTGTGAGCTCGCTTTTCGGGCCCCCAGCACGTGGCGAGAGGCGCGGTCGGCTCGCGAGTTTGCACGCCCGGCCTGTGCTCACGAGCCATGACTCACCCACCCGGCGTGCCCGGCTCGTGAGCTCGTTCGTCTATTTCGGTACGAGGATATGGCTGCTGAAGATATAGTCCGAAAAAAGATCTGTTTGATCCTCTCTATTTGAGAGATTAAGAGAATGTTCTGAGAGATTTAAGGGGAAACTATAGAAAAAGCTGACTGAATACAATGCTGTAGTCGGCCGCTTACTAACACGTATAGTCATAAAGACTATATGGTAGGGTGCATGGACGATCCACAAAGGCAGTAGTCGGCCGCTTACTAAGGGCCCGTTTGGCACAGCTCCAGCTCCTGATTCTAAGCGAGGATCTAGAGGAGTCGTGCCAAACAGGTATTTTTTTTAACTGATTCTCGTGTGGAGCCGAAAGATCGGGAGTCGTTTTTGTGAAGAAAGGTGGGATCTAAAAAAACCTGCTCCACCCTCACTTAAAATAGCTCCTCAACCAACCAAATATGGACCTCCCCTTAAATTTTGATCGAAATTACCCGTAATTGCCATTGGACAAAAACATAACGAGCCAATTTATGGATTAAACATTTGAGACCATTTTATGTACTACTATGATGAGAATATTTTATATGTTATTGTTTCATATTTTTTTTCCGTATATGCATCCTACTTATTGGTTTGTAACAAAGTTAAACTGCAAAGGATAAAACAGACAATCGCCACGGACCACCAACTTTCAGAAGACAAGAATCAGTTTACTTGCCAAACGGTTTTAAAAATGATTCTGATTCTCTAGGAGAAGCAGGAGGATCAACTCCTCACGAGGATCAGGATCTGGAGCTAAAGAAGCTGGAGCTGGAGCTTTGCCAAACGAGCCCTAACACGTAGCAAGTTTGCTGGCCGCTGACGGTCGGGTGCCCTGTGCTAATATAATGCTGCTACCGTCATGCACGTTAAGCTCGCTCGATGCATGCTTATCCGCTACGGCTACGCTATCAAGCTAGCGATGGCAACTGCCAGATCCAGAACGACCAAGCATCCTCCGCTCCACAGTCCACACGTGGAGGGCGGCATTCCGAGTCCCGCGATAGAGATGCCGCTTCGCGTGCCGAAACCTCTACCGCGAGCTAACACGATGACGACGCAAGTGAAGCCTTGAGAAGCTGCAGCGACAGCGACGAGAAGCCTCGAGTCGACGGACCAGCGGCCCCGCGCGCCCAGTCATGCACGGAGCGCGAGTGCTGGGCTTGCGTGACGTAGTAGTACGTACGTAGCGGATCTACTTATTTAGCAAAGTACCAAAAACCCATCTCATAGTTTAGTATATAGAAAATACAGAATAGCATCTAAACGATCACTACAATTTATTTTATGTGTTGACTTTATTTTTGGCTAAATTTATTATAAAAAATATAGATACCCTCACTTGTTTAGGATTAAACGTCTTTATTTGTTGTTGTTGTTGTTATAGCGAAAATGTCCTTCCAATACTCATCGCCACTAACTATAATTCATATCTGTCGAAGTATCTTGATTTCTGGGGCCTAAGTGCACTTTTATCATCTTTGGCATCATTCTCGGTTCTAGACTCTTCATCTTCAGGCTGATTGCCACTCAATCAAATCTCCTTCTTAGTAGCTTGGCTTTTTTTAGGAAAAACAGAAAGAGGGTTCCACCTACTGTTAAATATTTATTAGAGAGCGGAAGTAGGTAAAAAGTTATAGGGGAGGTTTTAAAACTAAGTCCTAATTGCCCTCACTAGCGTTGATCCAGATGGGTACAGAAGTTGCAAACATATTGTGATTCACTAGGTGAGTGCCCGTGCGTTGCAACAGAGACATATAATACATAAGTTACCGTGATATTATATGTCCTCGTTGCAACACATGGGCACTCACCTAGTTTTATATATGCAACAGAAACTTAGCAGCTATAGCACCACTATACACAATTACATTCAACCTTGCATTATAAAGCATCCATTGCACTGAGAATCTGGGAGCACCGGCAACTGGATTCCGCGTTCTTAAAACGGGCACCAGTGGGTGGAGCAACTAACTGGACAGACGAAACTGTCACTATTGCAAGCTCCTCCTGCGCTTCTCTCTGGGAGAAACTGAGGCGGTGGACTCCGCCACGTCCTCCACACCAGCCACAGACACCGACTGCATCTGCACTGAGATCAGCTGAGGCCGAAGGGCACCAGGTCCAGACGGGGAAGCAGAGACGCCAGGCGTGTTGGACCTCCTGTGCAGATGCAGGCAGTGGGCAGCAGGGTCTTGACAGCCCTGGTGCTCATTGCCACCGCCCCTGTTGTTGCCTTGAGCACTGCCTGTAAGGGCTGCAGACAGCGTCTTCCCGAAGTTCTCTGAGCTGCTGGTTGCACCACGTCTGCTCCAAGACTTGGTCCAGCTGAAGCCGAATGAAAGGAAGCCCTTGCACTTCTTAGGGGATGGGTTCACAGGATCAGCAGTGCCTTTTGCCGGTTGAGCAGCATCTGCCACAGAATTCGTTTTGCCATTGTAGAATTTGGATGCCCCTTTCCTGTTGTATGTAAGAATTAACATCGGTTATAATAAAGGAAGAAGTATATATGCAGTAAATTACTCCCACCGTTTCAAAATAGTATACGTTTTAGCTCTAGATTTTTATGTCTATACTCACATAGATGACAATAAATCTAAAAACAAAATCGCCAAATAATCTTCCCACCAACCCCTATTTCTCACACAGTTCCAAACCTGGAGAAATAGCAAGCATCTGGTCCTTTTTGCAAGGAGGTTTACTGCATTGCGGGCGACTGAAATAAAAAAAGTCAGAACATAGCAAACCATCTTAAAAACACACACGCTGCAAGTGAACAAAATACACTTGAATGTGTAGGTCTGATTCTGAAGCCATAAAAAACAAAAGGGTCCCAGGTAAAAGCCATCGCGCATCATTCAGCGTTATACAAACTACAAACTGCCCAACACTGTCAACGCTTTTAAGCACATCTAAACTCTTGGCCATAGTCTTTCACAAGTCCGACATGTGGGCTCTAGTTGTTAGAAAGTTAGGCATTTTTAGTTTTAATTTAATCCAGAAAATCAGTGCGATATATGTGATGACATGTATGTGCATGTGTGTATAACTACTCGCATAAGCAGTAAACAGCAATGAAACATGCACAAATACGAAGAACAGAGTGTACCCAGCGGAGGGACCGATGCTCAAGGCACCAGTGGCTCCATTCACACGAGACATCTCGTGTGTTTGTTCGATGTAGCCGTACGAAGTCGGTGCAGGAAGATGTACTCTGTGCAGTCCCTCGAACGGTCGCCGGGAAGAAGAACAGCAGCACGCGTCAACTCGGGAAGGCGACGAACAGCAAGCTGAGAACGAAGCAGCTGGACAAACAGATCACGCGAGCAGTCGCGAAGACGCTCCCCAAAAATCTGATCGCCCGCACACCCGTGCAAGTGTATCTCTGCGGTCGGTGATTTCGGAGGCCTGCTCTTCCACTCTCTGTGCTCGCAGAAGATGGGACGGGAATGTGTTGTTTGCAATTCGCGTGACTGGAAGAGCCCTCCCTCTCCATTCTTATAGGCGGTCAGAAGAAGGGAGAAGAACAACGGACAGAAACGGTCGCGCATTAGAGCTGGAAACTGACGGACGGTTATCATGACGGTCATCACTCTTTCGAGTTGATACATTGTCATTTTCCACATGATTATGTATATGGGATTCCTCAGTGTGTTCTACCGGAATAAAATGCTCATGGGGTATCGTTGGTTCATCATTAGACGTATCATGTGTAGCTTTCATGGGAAATTCGTCCTCAAAAAACGTAGCATCTCTGGACTCCATAATTGTACCAACCAACATGTCCGGTACTCCAGAGTTTATAATTAAAAACCTATATCCAATGCTGTGGAAAGCATACCCAAGGAAAACACAATCAACAGTTTTCGGTCCTAATTTGCGCTTCTTGTTAATTGGCACATTCACTTTAGCCAAACAACCCCAGGTGCGCAAATAGGAGATATTTAATTTCTTCTTTTCCCATTCCTCGAATGGTGTGATTTCTTTGTTCTTTGTGGGAACTTTATTCAGGACATGACACGCCGTCAAGATCGCCTCACCCCACCATTCCTTAGATAGCCCTGAAGTCTCTAACATGGCGTTAACCAAATCAGTTAGAGTACGGTTCTTTCTTTCAGCAACCCCATTGGATTGTGGTGAGTATGACGGTGTCCTCTCATGAATAATACCATGTTCCACACAAAAATCAGAAAAATCACCCGAAAAATATTCTCCACCACGATCAGACCTTAACCGTTTAATTTTCCTCTCGAGTTGATTTTCAACTTCAGCTTTGTAGGTCTTAAAATAATGCAAAGCTTCATCTTTTGATTTTAAGAGATACACATAACAAAATCTAGTAGAGTCATCGATAAAAGTAATAAAATATCGCTTGCCTCCTTTAGTCAATATTCCGTTCATCTCACATAAATCGGAATGTATTAAGTCTAGTGGTGCCAAATTCCTCGCCTCCGCAGCCTTGTGAGGCTTGCGAGGTTGCTTAGATTGCACGCACACCTGGCACTTAGAACCTTTGACTAAATCAAATTTCGGGATTAAATTTAAATCTGCTAACCGCGAGACACAACCAAAATTGATATGACAAAGTCGTGAATGCCAAATATACGACTCATTCGAAACAACATTGTTCACAGACTTATTACACACATCATGCAAAGATAAGCGGAACAAGCCTCCGCTGTCATAGCCTTTTCCAACAAACGTTCCATACTTAGACAGTATACATTTATTAGACTCAAACACAATTTTGTAGCCATCTCGACACAATTGAGAGCCACTAACTAGATTCTTTTTGATGGAGGGGACATGCTGCACGTTCTTCAATAGCACCGTCTTTCCCGAAGTAAACTTCAGAATGACTGTACCAACACCAAGAACACGCGCATGTGATCCGTTCCCCATCAGCAAGGCTCCAGTCCCTTTGCACTGATAAGAAGAAAATAAAGAAATATCAGCACACACATGAATATTAGCACCGGTATCAGCCCACCACTCAGGGGATTGACACACTGAAAGAACAGTAGGTAAAAGATTACCATACCCCGATGTTCCTTCTCCAGTCTCGCTAACAACCATGTTTACTGTTTTCTTCTCTTGAGCTGGTTTTTTCTCTTGCTTAAATTTGCGGTCTGGACAAGCGCTTGCCCAATGATCAGTACTCCCGCAAACAAAGCAACCAGCTCCTTTGTTCTTCTTTTTGAACGAGGCTGCCTGCTTGGGCTTCGTGGCATTCTGTTGCTTGTTCTTCTTTTTATTATTATGTGATGCATTGGAGTTCTTCTTTTGTACCATATTGGCACTAGAAGTCTCAACTCCTTTTCCACGAGTGTCTTTTGCTCTCGCCCTCTCCTCAACATCAAGAGAACCAATAAGCTCAGCCACGCTAAACTCTTGTCTCTTATGTTTTAGAGTGGTAGCAAAGTCCGTCCAAGAAGGTGGCAGTTTAGCGATAATACCGTCGGCCATGAACTTGTCAGGCAAGACACATGGGAATTGTTCGAGTTCTTTAGCCAGTGCCTGTATTTCATGAGCCTGTTCAACTACAGGACGGTTTTCCACCATCTTATAGTCAAATAGCTGCTCCATGATGTACAGCTCGCTACCAGCATCAGAAACACCAAACTTCTCATCTAATGCATCCCATAACTCTTTTGCAGATGTGCACGTTAGATAAGAATCAACATACTTGTTGGCAAGAGCGCCAATCACGGCGCCTCGAAACAGGTTATCGGCAACGTCGAACATTCTCTCCTCTTCAGGAGTGAACTGTTCGGGTTTCCCCTGTGCGGCGTGATAGCAGTTCATTGCGGTCAACCACAGTATCATCTTACTACGCCATCTCTTGTAAAACGTCCCATCAAAAGGTTCACTTGGTTTTAACGCAGCAGCAAAACCACTAACAGAAAAATGCCTAATATCAGATTTTTGGATTGTTTTAAAGTTAGGCATTTTTAGTTTTAATTTAATCCAGAAAATCAGTGCGATATATGTGATGACATGTATGTGCATGTGTGTATAACTACTCGCATAAGCAGTAAACAGCAATGAAACATGCACAAATACGAAGAACAGAGTGTACCCAGCGGAGGGACCGATGCTCAAGGCACCAGTGGTTCCATTCACACGAGACATCTCGTGTGTTTGTTCGATGTAGCCGTACGAAGTCGGTGCAGGAAGATGTACGCTGTGCAGTCCCTCGAACGGTCGCCGGGAAGAAGAACAGCAGCACGCGTCAACTCGGGAAGGCGACGAACAGCAAGCTGAGAACGAAGCAGCTGGACAAACAGATCACGCGAGCAGTCGCGAAGACGCTCCCCAAAAATCTGATCGCCCGCACACCCGTGCAAGTGTATCTCTGCGGTCGGTGATTTCGGAGGCCTGCTCTCCCACTCTCTGTGCTCGCAGAAGATGGGACGGGAATGTGTTGTTTGCAATTCGCGTGACTGGAAGAGCCCTCCCTCTCCATTCTTATAGGCGGTCAGAAGAAGGGAGAAGAACAACGGACAGAAACGGTCGCGCATTAGAGCTGGAAACTGACGACAGTAACTGACGTCCGTTACTAGCCATAAGACAGGAAACGAACGGTTATCATGACGGTCATCACTCCAGGCAAAATGCGCAACCGTTTGAAAGGAATATTCGGACCAAGGTCCGATCTACCACGAGCCACGGCCGCCACGGCCACGGCCCGGCCGGCGGCGGCGGCGGCGCGCGCGCGCGCGTGTGGCAGTCCTTCATCCTTTTCTCAACTTCTCAATAGATGCACCAATGGTCCACCTATTTAAGTTGATTGATTTGTCCTTTGAACTTCCAATATGGTACTAAATAATTAGTACACCATAGCATTAAAGTGGGCCATTAGCATTGACTATTATTGAATATTAATTTGGGCCAAGCCCACATTAATCCAACACTAGTTTCGAACACAGAAGCACGTCAAATCAGCTGCACATACTTGCTTGCTTCCTTTGCCGATAAAAAGCGAAGTCGGACAAGGACTCTTCCTCAGGTATACATCATGTTCAGTCAAGTTTGCTATGCGTCAAAGTCAGTGGCATGAGACGTTATTTGTTCCGTAACTTAACCTCTGTAGGCTTGTGTCCGACATATCTGTCATCCATCTCTGCGGTTCACCATCGTCGCCCATGACATTGTACGCATATGACGAAAGCCCGATGTTCTCGCCACACAAGCTCGCCTTTCCTAGGTTATACAGCCTTTCTGTCCTGGACAGCACTACGAGGTTGGAGAATGTTGAGAAGCTGTTGCCGACAAACACGTCTGCTCTCGAGCACACCTCAAAGTCAATGGCAGACTTTATAAGATATGGCTGCCGATCGTAGATGTCAGTAACGCCAAGCTTCTTCTTCTCGTAAGCAACCATACCCACTCTCCACCCACTGGTTATTGAATCGTCTTCAAGAAGGCTGTCAGCTACCGCAAGATAAACAACAACTGGCCGACGTAGGTCAGTGATCTGTGAGACCTTATGAATGATCTCTTCTTTGCTACTGCAGATTTCATGTGATTTGGACCGCTGCTCCCACTTCTTGCAATGTATCATCCAATCTTTTTCTACTCTCATGTGAACAGCGACATACGATACAGGCGGATTTGTTGAGCTATCTCTCCTCTGCTTACTATGAGAACCCCCAGCTTCATGTCTTGCTCTTTGGCCTGCCTCTCTAATCTTGGATATCACCTTGACCACTTCAGTTTCTATCTCAGGAACTAAGACAAGGCAATCGAAGATTTTGGCATAGTCTTTGACTGGCCAGTGGTCAGGCCACAGAAATGGATTTTCCCCAACGATTTCAATGACTTCAGAGTCATCCGCATTGCTCCCTATGGATTGCTGTAGTTGATCCAAATCTCTGTCTGCCGTCCACCTTCTACCGGTCCCCTTTTGGAGTTTGAAGGGCTCAGTTCGATTTGAAACTTCTCAATACTGAGCTAACCTTACGAAGCCATGGCAACGCGCATTGAACTTGTTAAAGTCAAACACTTTGTCAAAACTGATAGGCTGCAGCAAGTCAACCTCTTTGTAGAAGAGAGAAGCACTCAAGCTTGGCATGAGAAGGGGTCTGTTCAGGAATCTTGCAGTCAAGTAGGTTTTGCCATTGTAGAATTTGGATGCCCTTTCCTGTTGTATGTAAGAATTAACATCGGTTATAATAAAGGAAGAAGTATATATGCAGTAAATTACTCCCACCGTTTCAAAATAGTATACGTTTTAGCTCTAGATTTTTATGTCTATACTCACATAGATGACAATAAATCTAGATACATATAAAAAACACATACATTAACTATTGTATGAATCTATTAAAAAGATCAAACAAATTTTAATTTGGGACAGAGGGAGTATCAGCCCCATCTAGCACTGTCAGTGACAAACAATTTCCAGTCAGTTTGTGAGAACAAAATATTTAAAGATAGCAGGTGCACGAGTAGCGACAGGAAATAAAACGAATATCTAAATACCTATTTCCTGTCGCTGACCAAATGCAGATTTAATGGAAGGTAATACATTCTAATGTGGTGGCAGGACCAAATGCAGATTTATTGAAGAAGTTAATTAACAGTACTGCAACTGCAAGCCTACCACACCAATAAAGTTTACTTCGGAACTGAGACAACTGCAACTTGAAATAAAAAGACTTAATAATATCACATTTTCCTGACAGGTTTAAAAAGACGAAATAATATCACAACTGCAACTGAGCTTTTTTCCAGCCCTAGGTGTGGCTAATGGTAATTTTTCTTTAAAACCAAATTCTAGTATAATGGATAGTCTACAGGCAGGTTAGGAGCGGCGATCTGACCAGGGCATCGTATTCCTCGGCGTACTGCTTTGCGCGGGTGAAGATGAGCTTGCGGCTCTCGATGGACTTTTCTTCTCGACCAGAGACTTCTCCTTCTCGGTGGCGGACTCGGTTATGGAAATAACGATCATAGATGAAACAACAAAGCTCGAGTTCAGTTCGTTGAAGCTCGGTAATGCATATCTATCACCAGACGACAGCAATGCTATAAGGTTGAATCTTGGAGAGGAAAATGAACTCTCAATGGAATCATTAGATTTCAAAAAAGACATCAATCAAAATTCAAGTTCTGGGCCTAGACCTGTTTTCTTTGCTGTGTGTCTGAATGTGCCTTTTTCTGGAGCTTTAAGAATAGATCTGCAGCAGAAATAAGAATGGCATAAAAAATAGATACATAATCATAACAAGACTGTACTGTCGCCAGTAAGTAAACCAATCATACTTAATTTCCTTAGAAGTTTCAAGTCTGAAAAAAGGTTCTAGAGCTGCATACCTCACAGAAAGTGTGTTTTTCACATCCTTTAAAGGAGCATGAAGGCCACTGGCACGGGGACCGGGGTATCTGAAAGATGATATCAATGCAGCAAACTTATCCATTGATTTTTCTGCAATTCCACTGTATGTATTCACATGGGAAACATTGCATCCAAGTCTTCCTTCAGTTCTAAATAATAATAACATAATAATAATGGGTTCATGTATCCATATTACATGTACCTATGCTACCTTGATCATGTCTAAATATGATATCTAAATCACAGAGCAGTAATATAAACAAACATGTAATCTAAATATTTATGAACAACGTCGATAAATTGAAAAGACCATATGTATCAGATGTGCCATTCAAATTAATAATGGAACTTTCAAGCATACCTTCCATTGGGCGAGACATCTTTATCACCCTTATTGTAGTGTAGAGCTTCCACGGGTTATCTTCCAGGATCTTGTAACTGTTGCCTCAGCGACATTGAATAGATATTATCATGTTCCATATGAAGAGGGTAAAATATCACTTGATGAATATAATGAGAACTTACTGAGTGGAAAGAAATGTAGCAATTACTGGCTGAAAAAGTGCAGCAAGGGACCAAATGGGTATTCAATCAGGAAAACACAGAAAATTTAAGCTAGTATATGATAAGACTGATTGGAAGATCAATAACAATGTGGTGTTTTGGAGCTTTGTGATATAGTGAAGAGTTTTTTAAGAACATATAAGCGTACTTGTCTGGAGGGTGGCTGGGAGAGCAGAGGGCACTGGCAGGCGACTGCGCTGCCGCTGCCTACAACTACTGGGGCTGGGTGCCAGGAAAGTCGGGTGGGGACTGTTGCCTGCTATAGCTGCCGGGGCCAGGCTGTGGCTGGCTGCTGCGGTCGCACGAGAGGAGAGCCCACTCTTGAGTGTCTATGTTTAGTCACCTGTTTTGCTGAGCTGCTCAGTAATCTTCATAACATTTTTCCATATGATCATGATGAAATCTGACAAGTAACAAAAAAAACAAGTCAGGCGAAAAAGCATGACATTGCATAACATTTTTGCATACTTCAAATTTGTTGGCATGCAACATGGCATGACATTGACAATGTCCTTCTGGTCAATATCCTTGTTTTTGTGCTCATTGCCAAAAAAAGAACACCACATAAAAGGAATGAGACATCAAAGCCATTCCAATATCGGAAGATCTCCTGCTATTACTCGCACTGTGAAGAAAGCTC
This sequence comes from Zea mays, assembly GCF_902167145.1. Lineage (NCBI taxonomy): Eukaryota > Viridiplantae > Streptophyta > Magnoliopsida > Poales > Poaceae > Zea > Zea mays. The sequence continues at coordinate 212,953,764 of NC_050096.1, read as the reverse complement.
CAAACATTAGAAATGCGACAATGTGATCTTCTCGAAAGAGATGAGCAGTACAACTGCAAAAGAAAAGAAAGAAAACATCATACAATATCCCATTAATAACTAACGTTGAGCTAATAATAATAAAAAAGCTTACCAATTGAGTTCCCTGATTAGGGAAAAACAAATTTGATATGGTGATACATAGAAACTCCAAAGAATTATGGCATTTCCCAACAAATGCACAACCTAACTAATACACACAAAAGACGATTGCTGGTACAATTAATTCAATACTCCTAGAAATACACAATCCATGTGTGCCTCATAACAAAAGAGAATTGCACAAGATGAACAATTGCAAGGCGTCAGTGCAATGGCATGGTGATGGGAACTAAACCGTGAAAGCTAGTGCATAAACAAGGTGGCTGCTTACTCATCCTCCAAGATGGTTTCCGACGATCCCTCATACTGTCTACAAATTCTCATTATGTCGTATTATCATAGCTAACTGATGAGTCAGATCATCCTGTAGAAACAGCGCAAAGGCCAATAAGAATCACAGTGAAAAGCTTTGAAATAAATACCTTCTTTACCACTGGATTCCAAATATGTTTAAATCAAATTAAATGTTTCTTGTTGATTTCTTGTGTAGGTTGCATGCATTGTTCAAGATTGATCACGATAGAGTAAAATTCACCTTATTTCCAAGGCAGCCCATTAATCCTGTCGGCGTTTCGAGACCGGGGGGTCCCCGAGCCGACGAGTGAGTGTGTTGCGTGCCCCAGCCCAGATGGGTCGAGCGCGTGGGCGAGCGCGAAGGGGGGAGAGGCGAGGTGGCCGGAGACGGGCGTGAGAGAGGTGGAGATCCCGCGGCCTTCGTGTTCGTCCCGCGCCCAGGTCGGGTGCGCTTGCAGTAGGGGGGTTACAAGCGTCCACGCGGGTGAGGGAAGCGAGCGGCCCCAAGAGAGCGCCTGTCTCGTCCTCGTCCCCGCGCGACCAACCTTCTCTAAGAAGGCCCTGGTCCTTCCTTTTATAGTCGTAAGGAGAGGATCCAGGTGTACAATGGGGGGTGTAGCAGAGTGCTACGTGTCTAGCGGAGAGAGAGCTAGCGCCCTGGGTACATGCCAATGTGGCAGCCGGAGAGGTCTTGGCACCTTGCTGGCGTGATGTCGTGGCTGTCGGAGGAGCGACGGAGCCTGGCGGAGGGACAACTGTTGGAGCGGTCGAGTCCTTGCTGACGTCGCCCTGCTTCCGTAAGAGAGCTGAGAGCCGCCGTCGTCACAGAGCTTGTGGGGCGCCATCATTGTCCATCTGGCGGAGCTGGCCAGATGGGACGCCGGTCTTGTTCTCCGTGACCCGAGTCGGCTCGGGGTAGGATGATGATGGCGCTCCTTGTTGACGTGGCGGGCCTGCGCCCTAGGTCGGGCGACGTGGGGGCTCCTCCGAAGCCGAGGTTCAGTCTGTCTTCTGTTGCCGAGGCCGAGTCCGAGCCATCGGGTCGGGCGAGGCGGAGGTCGTTCGGCCGAGGCCAGGGCGGAGTCCGAGCCCTGGGTCGGGCGAGGCGGAGGTCGTTCGGCCGAGGCCAGGGCGGAGTCCGAGCCCTGGGTCGGACGAGGCGGAGTTTCGTCGTCTTCTGGGGCTGAGCCCGAGTCCGAGCTCTGGGGTCGGGCGGAGCGGAGTTCGCTGTCTTCCGGGTCTTAGCCCGAGTCCGAGCCCTGGGGTCGGGCGGAGCGGAGTTCGCCGTCTTCCGGGTCTTAGCCCGAGTCCGAGCCCTGGGGTCGGGCGGAGCGGAGTTCGCCGTCTTCCGGGTCTTAGCCCGAGTCCGAGCCCTGGGTCGGGCGGAGCGGAGTTCGCCGTCTTCCGGGTCTTAGCCCGAGTCCGAGCCCTGGGGTCGGGCGGAGCGGAGTTCGCCGTCTTCCGGGTCTTAGCCCGAGTCCGATCCCTGGGGTCGGGCGGAGCGGAGTTTGCTATGGCGCCTTTGGCAAGGCCTGACTGCCTGTCAGACTCACTCTGTCGAGTGGCACTGCAGTCGGAGGGGCGCAGGCGGCGCTGTCCTTCTGTCAGACTGGTCAGTAGAGCGGTGGAGTGACGGCGGTCACTTCGGCTCTGCCGGGGGGCGCGTGTCAGGATAAAGGTGTCAGGCCACCTTTGCGTTAAATGCTCCTGCAACCTAGTCAGTCGGCACGGTGATTTAGTCAGGGTTGCTTCTAAGCGAAGCCGGGGCCTTGGGCGAGCCGGAGGTGTGTCCGCCGTAAAAAGGGGGGCCTCGGGCGAGACGGAAGTCTCTCGAGGTCGGCTGCCCTTGGCCGAGGCTAGGCTCGGGCGAAGCGTGATCGAGTCACTCGTGTGGACTGATCCCTGACTTAATCGTACCCATCAGGCCTTTGCAGCTTTATGCTGATGGGGGTTACCAGCTGAGAATTAGGTGTCTTGAGGGTACCCCTAATTATGGTCCCCGACAGTAGCCCCCGAGCCTCGAAGGGAGTGTTAGCACTCGCTTGGAGGCTTTCGTCGCACTTTTTTGCAAGGGGACCAGCCTTTCTCGGTTGCATTTTGTTCCGGTGGGTGCGCGCGAGCGCACCCGCCGGGTGTAGCCCCCGAGGCCTCGGAGGAGTGGTTACACTCCTTCGAGGTCTTAATGCCTTGCGTAATGCTTCGGCTGGTCTGGTCGTTCCCTCATGCGAACTGGCCGTAGCCCGGGTGCACGGTCGGGGCCCAAGCTCTCGGGCTGGTATGTTGACGCTGTCAACGGTTTGGCCGGAGCCGGGTTTGCGAGAGCAGCCCCCGAGCCTCCGCACAGGGCGAGAGGACGATCAGGGACAAACTCGGCTTTTTTACATACGCCCCTACGTCGCCTTTCCACAAGGAGGAGGGGGGGAGAGCGCCATGTTACCCTCGATGGGCACCGAACATGGTGTCTCCGGTGAGCTGCAAGCGGGTAATCCGAGTGGAAGTCCGTGCCCCGTTCGTTGGGGGTCGGCTAGGGGCCCAGAGGCACGCCCAAAAGTACATGCGGGTGATTTGCCGGACCCGGTCCCCTGGCGACGGGGTCCGAGGGCTCGATGCCTCCCTCTGATGGGATTCCGTTACAAGATCGTTCCCGCTGGTCTCGGAAATGTCCTAGGGTACCTCGGGAGCGCAGCCCGAGCCTCGGTTATGTATCGAACGTACCCCTGGTCATCCCTCGCTCGGCGTCTGAGGCGACTGTGAACCCTTCGGGGGCCAGCCTTCGAACCCCTGATCAGTAATGGGCACGGAGCCCGAATAGCCTGAGGCGGCCATGGAGCCCTTCGGGGGGCTGGACTTCGATCCCCTGACCAGTAGTGGGTGTCGGGCCCACGCGATCTGAGGCGACTGTTGAACCCCTCGGAGGGCCAGCCTTCGAACCTCTGATCAGTAGGGGGGGCTCGGAGCCCGGTTCCTTCACAGAGAAGGATCCTTTTCGGGGTATCCCCCTTTCCCGGTCCCTGTTGCAAGAGATAGAGAAAGAGGAAAAAAGGATACGAAATCGAACGGCGTGGCGTACATTTTTTTTGACGCGGTTATTACGGCGAAGGCGAAGCGTCGTCCGCTTCTCCTGCCAGAGGCGCCGCGTGTCCCGCCGCGGAGTTAATGCGACGGGCCAAGTGGCTGGCGGGGCGGCCGTCGCGCGTGCGCGAGCCGTTCGAGGAACGGATCACGGGTGCACCGTCTTCACGCCGTGGGAGGAGGCTCTCTTGCTGTCCCAGGATGGGACGTGAGCCTGGCTGACGACGTGACTGCTGCGCCCGCCCGCCTGCCACCGCCATTACTGCCGGCCCACTTTCGGCCGCTTTTGACCAACGCGCCAGGCTAGCGCTGCTGGGTCGTGTGCTGGGTCGCCTCGAGTCGCGGCATAGTCTCCGCAACCGAAGAGGTGCGACGGTGGCACAAGTGGCGGTGCGGTTGCTTGCATGCAGCAACTGGCGCGCTGGTTGTGCGACGCGTGGGCCTGGGCCTCCAAGCCGGCGCGTCAGAAGTCGGAGAAGCGCGTCCACCTGGCGCGGTTGCATGCCGCCTGCATGGCTGCCCGCCCCTCCCGCCCGTTGGTCTGGGCGAAGGTGGGGAATCGCCTGTAACCGCTGGGCGGTTGTGTGCACCGCGCGCGGCGGTTTGGCTTCTTCTGCTTCTGAGTCGGTTTGCATGACATGCGGGACCCAGCCCCCGCGCCGCAGGGGAGGGCCTTGGAGCGTGTTGGAGAAGACTCGGCCCGTGGCGTTTGGGGGCGCACGTAGGGATAGTCGCCTTTAAAAGGAGGGCGACCCCTTTCGGAAGGCAACCATGTCTTCTCCCTCCCTTATGCGTCGCGTCTTTCCATCTTCCAAGCCCCCGGATGGGGGGTACCCGCCGTCTTTCCGCCTCCTCGTTGGAGGAACGCAACTCCGTGGGAGTTGGTACCTTTCAGCCATCGTTCGGCTTCAAGGATTTTCATTATGCAGCCCGGTCGCGCCCCTCCACCGGCGGTCACCCAGGATGGTGACCTCCGGCTTGATGGTGGGGGAAAGCGAGCCGGGCTGCGGCCTCTGCCCCTCCCTCAGCCTCAAGGATTTTCATCACCGAGGCTGGGGAGGGGAGAGTGCCGAGTTGGGGTCAGCCCCTGCGCGGGCGGTGGTCCGCTCCTTCACTCAGTGATGGGGGGAAGAGCGGTTGTTGTCCGCGGCGCTGGCAGCTGCAGCGTGCCCGGTCTTCAGACGCGAGTGGCTTCGGAGCCGCTCGCGGCGCCGGCGTCCGCCACGGCAGCTGGAAGAGGTTCTTCCGCCGGCGTGACAGCCCGGGCCGGCCACGGACTGACCTCCAACTCTACGGCCTTCTGCCCGTCCTTGCCTCACGAGTTTTGGCGTGGGCGAGGGCCTTCTGGCAGCAGCACCCGCCCCGAGGTCAGTGCTGCCGCTGTTCGACCCCCCGGAGCAGAAGTCGTCGTCGTCGCCGCTGCTGGAGCAGGTAACGGCGCGCCGTTCGTCGGCCTTCCGTTGCTCCGCAGGCCTTCCCCCTCGGAGTGGGGTTGTTCGTACCTGCGGAGGGGAACCGGAGTTCCGTTTGTAATGGCACTTCGAATGCCAGTGTGTTTTTGTTCATTGTGGCTGTCGAGGCCTGAACATGTATGTAATTTCGGCACGGAGCCGTGTTTTTTCCTCATTTTCGAGCACTAAGCCTCGCCTGTTGATTATCTGAACCGCTTCACCAAGCGTGAGTCGCCCCGTGTCAAGGTGACGAGTGAGGTATCCATATCCCGGAGGCGTAGGAATCCCTCGGCTCGATCGACCTTGTTGTCTGAGGCTCCTCTAGCTTAGTTAAAGGGACCCCTCGGCCGCTCTTCGATGAGCCGAGGCCAGGGGTAGCGATATCAGTACGAACAGAGGCGGAGTTGGCTCGAAAATGGGAACCTGGTTGGCCGGAGCCTAGCCGGGTTGCCCATCAGCGGGGCTTGACGTCGGAGTCGACGACCCGAGGCCTCGGGTCGGGCTGGCGCCCTTGGAAGATGCTTGGCCGAGGCCCCAGGGGTAACCGGCCGAGCCGCCTGCTCGGGCCAGATTCCCGGAGAAGTCCCCGGACCGCGTCGCCGTCCGAGGCTGGGTCGGGCCTTGCTGAAGGCGTCGTCGATGCCGAGGGTGGTACGGCCCCCTTCGGCGTGAAGACCCGAGCCTGCAGGATCAGATTGTCTTGTAGCGTGTGCCTTCTGCGGCTGCCGAGGCCAGAAAACACACCCTCGCTTCGTTGTAAAGCCGCGTCTCCTTTTCCTCTTATTTCGAGCATCTGGACCTTCCGTCGGTAACAGGGATGTTTGTGTGGGCGAGAGTTGCTTCTCGCGGAAGGTGATGAGTGAGGTATCCGTATCCCAGAGGCGTGGGAGTCCCTCGGCTCGGTCGGCCTTGCCGCTTACGCGTACTTTCGCCCGTCCATGAGGCCCTATCACCGATTTAGTCGAGAAGGCTTGAGGAACCGTCTCGGCAGAAGAGCTTCCGAACGTGAAGACTTGTTCGGTCTGCGGAATCACTTTATCCGAGCGCGAGTTACTTATCGCAGAAGGTGATGAGTGAGGTATCCGTATCCCGGAGGCGTAGGAGTCCCTCGGCTCGGTCGGCCTTGGCTGCTTACGTGTACTCCGTCGTTTCCAGGATCCGCTTTTCGAAGTAGTCAAAAAGCACGAAAGAAATTCTGCTAAAAAGGGATCCTTTTTCGAGGAAAAATTCGACGCAGAGGGGGTCTCCCCCCTTTTAGCCCCCGAGGGAGGGTCGGGCTTTGCCGAGGCGAGGCCGACCCTTCCTTGATGACTAAACTTTGCGTGGGTGCGAGGTATATGAACAACTTGAAAACATCTTAAGGGTAGAAGCGACGTAGCTGTTTGATGTTCCAAGCGTTGCCGTAGATCTCGCCTTGGTTGTTCGCCAGCTTGTATGTTCCGGGCTTCAGAACTTTGGCGATGACGAATGGCCCCTCCCAGGGGGGCGTGAGTTTGTGCCTACCCCGGGCGTCTTGCCGTAGCCGAAGCACCAGGTCGCCCACCTGGAAGTCTCGGGGTCGGACCCCTCGGGCGTGGTAGCGTCGCAGGGACTGCTGGTACCGCGCCGAGTGTAGTAAGGCCCTGTCCCGAGCCTCCTCCAGCTGGTCCAGCGGTTCTTCCCGGCTAGCTTGGTTGCTTTGATCGGTGTAGGCCCTCGTCCTCGGGGAGCCGTATTCCAGGTCAGTGGGCAAGATAGCTTCGGCCCCGTAGACCAGGAAAAACGGCGTGAAACCCGTGGCGCGACTCGGCGTCGTCCTTAGGCTCCAGACCACCGAGGGGAGTTCCTTCATCCATCGCTTGCCGAACTTGTTGAGGCCGTTGTAGATCCGAGGCTTGAGCCCTTGTAGAATCATGCCGTTGGCACGCTCTACTTGCCCATTCGACATGGGATGAGCCACGGTGGCCCAGTCCACCCGGATATGGTGATCCTCGCAAAAATCCAAGAATTTTTTGCCGGTGAACTGGGTACCGTTGTCGATGATGATGGAGTTTGGGACCCCGAAGCGATGGATGATGTTGGTGAAGAACGCCACCGCCTGCTCGGACCTGATGCTGTTCAGGGGTCGGACCTCGATCCACTTGGAGAATTTGTCGATGGCGACCAGCAGGTGCGTGTAGCCCCCGGGTGCCTTATGCAATGGACCGACGAGGTCCAGATCCCATACAGCGAAGGGCCAGGTGATGGGTATCGTCTGCAGAGCCTGAGCGGGCAGGTGGGTCTACTTCGCATAGAATTGGCACCCTTCGCAGGTGCGGACAATTCTAGTGGCGTCAGCCACCGCCGTTGGCCAGTAGAAGCCTTGCCGGAAAGCATTCCCGACAAGGGCTCGAGGCGCTGCATGATGGCCGCAAGCCCCCGAGTGTATCTCTCGCAGGAGTTCCTGACCTTCGGCGATGGAGACGCATCGCTGGAGGATGCCCGAGGGGCTCCGGTGGTAGAGCTCCTCCTCGTCGCCCAGCAAGACGAACGACTTGGCGCGTCGTGCTACCCGCCGAGCCTCGGCTTGGTCGAGGGGTAGCTCTCCCTGGCGGAGATATCGCAGGTACGGGGCCTGCCAGTTTCGATCAGGCGCGGCCCCGCTCTGCTCCTCCTCGACGTTCAGTACCTCGGCCTCGGGGGCCGAGGGTACCTCGGGCCGAGCCGAGGGTGCCTCGGGCCGAGCCGAGGGTGCCTCGGGCCGAGCCGAGGGCGCCTCGGCCTTAGCCGAGGGTGCCTCGGGCTCGGGCGCGTCGTCGATCTTGACAGAGGGTCGATGCAGATCCCGGGAGAAGACGTCCGGGGGGACCGTCGTTTGCCCCGAGGCTATTTTAGCCAGCTCGTCTGCGGTTTCGTTGTAGCGCCGAGCGATGTGGTTGAGCTCGAGCCCGAAGAACTTGTCTTCGAGGCGTCGAACCTCATCGCAGTAGGCCTCCATCTTCGGGTCGCGGCAGTGGGAGTTCTTCATGACTTGGTCGATGACGAGCTGCGAATCACCGCGGGCGTCGAGGCGTCTGACCCCTAGCTCGATGGCGATCCGCAACCCGTTGACCAGAGCCTCGTACTCGGCCACATTGTTGGACGCCGGGAAATGGAGGCGCAGCACGTAGCGCAGGTGCTTTCCAAGGGGCGAGATGAAGAGCAGGCCCGCGCCGGCTCCTGTCTTCATCAGCGACCCATCGAAAAACATGGTCCAGAGCTCCGGTTGGATCGGAGCCGTCGGCAGCTGGGTGTCGACCCATTCGGCCACGAAGTCTGCCAACACCTGGGACTTGATGGCTTTCCGAGGGGCGAACGAGATCGTTTCGCCCATGATTTCCACCGCCCACTTTGCGATCCTGCCCGAGGCCTCTCAGCACTGGATGATCTCCCCCAGGGGGAAGGATGACACCACAGTTACCGGATGAGACTCGAAGTAGTGTCGTAACTTCTGCCTCGTCAGGATCACAGCGTACAACAGCTTCTGAACTTGCGGGTAGCGGATCTTGGTCTCGGATAGTACCTCGCTGACGAAGTAGACTGGCCTCTGAACGGGCAGCGCGTGCCCTTCCTCTTGCCTCTCGACCACAATCGCGACGCTAACCACCTGAGTGGTGGCGGCGACGTAGACCAAGAGGGCTTCTCCGTCAGCTGGGGGCACCAAGACAGGCGCCTTCGTAAGGAGCGCCTTCAGGTTCTCGAGGGCTTCCTCGGCTTCACGGGTCCAAGCGAAACACTCGGTCTTCCTTAAGAGGCGGTACAGAGGCAGACCTCTTTCGCCGATGCGTGAGATGAAGCGGCTCAGGGCCGCGAGGCATCCCATGACCCTCTGTACGCCTTTTAAGTCCTTGATAGGTCCCATGCTGGTGATGGCTGCGATCTTCTCCGGGTTGGCTTCGATGCCTCGCTCGGAGACGATGAACCCCAGGAGCATGCCCCGGGGCACCCCGAAGACACACTTCTCAAGATTGAGCTTGACCCCTTTTGCCTTGAGACATCGGAATGTCACTTCAAGGTCGGAGAGGAGGTCAGAAGCCTTCCTTGTCTTGACTACGATGTCATCGACGTAGGCCTCGACTGTGCGACCGATGTGTTCGCCGAACACATGGTTCATGCACCGCTGGTACGTCACGCCCGCGTTCCTCAATCCGAACGGCATGGTGACATAGCAGTACATGCCGAACGGCGTGATGAAAGAAGTCGCGAGCTGGTCGGACTCTTTCATCCGGATCTGGTGATACCCTGAGTAGGCATCGAGGAAGGACAGGGTTTCGCACCCAGCGGTGGAATCCACGATTTGATCGATGCGAGGCAGAGGGTAGGGAACCTTCGGACATGCTTTGTTGAGACCAGTGTAGTCTACACACATCCGCCATTTCCCCCCTTTCTTCCTCACAAGCACAGGGTTGGCAAGCCATTCAGGATGGAATACCTCTTTGATGAACCCTGCTGCTATTAGCTTGTGGATCTCCTCGCCTATCACTCTGCGCTTCTCCTCGTCGAATCGGCGCAGAGGCTGCCTGACGGGTCGGGCTCCGGCCCGAATATCCAGCGAGTGCTCGGCGACATCCCTCGGTATGCCGGGCATGTCCGAGGGACTCCACGCAAAGACGTCGGCGTTTGCGCGGAGAAAGTCGACGAGCACTGCTTCCTATTTGGGGTCGAGCCCGGACCCAATCCGGATCTGCTTGGAGGTGTCACCGCTGGGGTCGAGAGGGACGACCTTAACCGTCTCCGCTGGCCCGAAGTTGCCGGCGTGACGCTTCACGTCTGGCACCTCCTTGGAGAGGTTCTCCAGGTCGGTGATGAGGGCCTCGGACTCGGCGAGGGCCTCGGCGTACTCCACGCACTCCACGTCGCATTCGAACGCGTGTTTGTACGTGGGGCCGACGGTGATGACCCCGTTGGGGCCCGGCATCTTGAGCTTCAAGTAGGTGTAGTTGGGGACGGCCATGAACTTCGCGTAGCATGGCCTCCCCAGTACCGCGTGGTAGGTTCCTCGGAACCCAACCACCTCGAACGTCAGGGTCTCCCTTCGGAAGTTGGAGGGCGTTCCGAAGCAGACGGGCAGGTCGAGTCGCCCGAGGGGCTGGACGCGCTTCCCAGGGACGATCCCGTGGAAAGGCGCAGCGCCTGCCCGGACGGAGGACAGATCGACGCGCAGGAGCTTGAGGGTCTCGGCGTAGATGATGTTGAGGCAGCTGCCCCCATCCATCAGGACCTTGGTGAGCCTGACGTTGCCGATGACAGGGTCGACGACGAGCGGGTATTTCCCCGGGCTCGGCACATGGTCGGGGTGGTCAGCCTGGTCGAAGGTGATGGGCTTGTCGGACCAGTCTAGGTAGACTGGCGCCGCCACCTTCACCGAGCAGACCTTCCGGCGCTCTTGCTTGCGATGCCGAGCCGAGGCATTCGCCGCATGCCCTCCATAGATCATGAAGCAGTCGCGGACCTCGGGGAACTCTCCTGCTTGGCGATCCTCGTTCTTGTCGTCGTCGCGGGCCCTGCCACCCTCGGCGGGTGGCCCGGCCCTGTGGAAGTGACGCCGAAGCATGATGCACTCCTCGAGGGTGTGCTTGACGGGCCCCTGATGGTAGGGGCACGGCTCCTTGAGCATCTTGTCGAAGAGGTTAGCACCTCCGGGGGGCTTCCGAGGGTTCTTGTACTCGGCGGCGGCGACAAGGTCCGCGTCAGCGGCGTCGCGTTTCGATTGCGACTTCTTCTTGCCTTTCTTCTTGGCGCCGCGCGGAGTAGACGCCTCGGGAGCCTCTTCCGACGGGCGGCCCTGGGGCTGCTTGTCCTTTCGGAAGATAGCCTCGACCGCCTCCTGGCCAGAGGCGAACTTGGTGGCGATGTCCATCAGCTCGCTCGCCCTGGTGGGGGTCTTGCGACCCAGCTTGCTCACCAGGTCGCGGCAAGTGGTGCCGGCGAGGAACGCGTCGATGGCATCCGAGTCGGTGATGTTGGGCAGCTCGGTGCGCTGCTTCGAGAATCGCCGGATGTAGTCCCGGAGAGACTCTCCTGGCTGTTGCCGGCAGCTTCGAAGGTCCCAGGAATTCCCGGGGCGCACGTATGTGCCCTAGAAATTGCCGGCGAAGGCTTGGACCAAGTCGTCCCAGTTGGAGATCTGCCCCGGAGGCAGGTGCTCCAACCAGGCGCGAGCAGTGTCGGAGAGGAACAGGGGGAGGTTACGGATGATGAGGTTGTCGTCGTCCGTCCCACCCAGTTGGCAGGCCAGGCGGTAGTCCGCGAGCCACAGTTCCGGTCTCGTTTCCCCCGAGTACTTCGTGATAGTAGTCGGGGGTCGGAAACGGGTCGGGAACGGCGCCCGTCGGATGGCCCGACTGAAGGTCTGCGGACCGGGTGGTTCGGGCGAGGGACTCCGATCCTCCCCGCTGTCGTAGCATCCCCCACGCCTGGGGTGGTAGCCTCGGCGCACCCTTTCGTCGAGGTGGGCCCGACGGTCGCGTCGATGGTGCTCGTTGCAGAGGTGGCCCGGGGCCGCAGGCGCGGTGTTACGCGTGCGCCCGGTGTAGACCGAGGCTTCCCGCATAAATCGGGAAGTCGCGGCATGAGGTTCCGAGGGATATCCCTGCCTTCGGGAGGCAGTGCTCTCGGCCCGTCGGGCCGCAGCGCCTTCTAGGAGATTCTTGAGCTCTCCCTGGATTCGCCGACCCTCGGTGGTTGATGGCTCCGGCATCGCGCGGAGGAGCATAGCTGCGGCTGCCAGGTTCTGACCAACTCCGCTGGATGCGGGCGGCGGCCTGACCCTGACATCGTTGGCGACGCGGTGCTAAAGACCCTGGGGCAGGTGACGTATTTCTCCAGCCGGGGGTTGGCCCGCCCATGCCTGCCCGACGTCCCGACGGATCGGCTCAAGCGCTCCTGTTCCCTCGTTGAGCCTGGCCTGCGCCTCGCGGACTTGCTGGAGTTGTGGGTCGTAACCCCCCGCCGGAACGGGGACCACAGCTAGCTCCCGCGGGATGTCGGCGCGAGGCACCGGCCTAGGAAGATCACCGTCCTCCGGCATGCCGAGATGGTTGCCTTCGGAGGGATCCCCTAGCTCGATGTGGAAACATTCGCGGCTTGGGCCGCAGCCCTCGTCGTTAAGGCTGCGGCTTCCGTCGGAACAGTCGGAGAGGCAGTAGTCACATGCGGTCATGAAGTCCCGCATGGCACTGGGGTTGCCAAGTCCAGAGAAATCCCAACAGATGCTGGGATCGTCATCTTCCTCGGACCCAGAGGGCCCGTAGGTTGAGACGTCCGTCAACCGGTCCCAAGGCGACCGCATACGAAACCCCAGTGGGGTTGCACTCGCCTCAATGAGAGCGCCCGCCAAAGCGAGGTCGCTTGGCGGGTCGAGGCCGAGTCGAAATGACATAAGATGGGAGTTAGTCGGTACCTTTTGGTCGACGAGGAGCGACGTAGTCACATCGGGGACTGGTTGCACCGTCATCTCAGGTACGAGGGCGACGTCCTGCAGGCTTTCCGCGAGCGCGCTGGCCTCGTCTTCTTGCTCGGGATCAGCGTGTCGCGGGGGGACGGCGCCTGCCTCCGTCTCGAACGCGAGGTCGACGCCCGGCGTGCCTTCCGTCGAGGCGCTGGGGACGTCGATTTGCTCGACAGCCGACGAAGCGCGGCCTCCCGCTTGGTCTTGGTTGCCTCGCCTCCTCCTCCGCTGGCGGGGGAGAGGACAGAGCGAGCTCGAATGTTGTTCTTCCGCCACGCGGGGAAGATGTCGCCGATTCCGCCGCCGGCGGGCGGGTTGTCGGCCGCCATTGTCGTTGTCGCGCGGCGGAGGAAGGAGTATCATGTCGTAGCTGCCGTCGAAGGACATGAACTCAAGGCTCCCGAAACGGAGCACCGTCCCGGGCCGGAGAGGTTGCTGGAGACTGCCCATCTGGAGCTTGACGGGAAGCTGTTCGTCAGCACGCAGCAGGCCCCTACCTGGCGCGCCAACTGTCGGCGTTTCGAGACCGGGGGGTCCCCGAGCCGACGAGTGAGTGTGCTGCGTGCCCCAGCCCAGATGGGTCGAGCGCGTGGGCGAGCGCGAAGGGGGGAGAGGCGAGGTGGCCGGAGACGGGCGTGAGAGAGGTGGAGATCCCGCGGCCTTCGTGTTCGTCCCGCGCCCAGGTCGGGTGCGCTTGCAGTAGGGGGGTTACAAGCGTCCACGCGGGTGAGGGAAGCGAGCGGCCCCAAGAGAGCGCCTGTCTCGTCCTCGTCCCCGCGCGGCCAACCTTCTCTAAGAAGGCCCTGGTCCTTCCTTTTATAGTCGTAAGGAGAGGATCCAGGTGTACAATGGGGGGTGTAGCAGAGTGCTACGTGTCTAGCGGAGAGAGAGAGCTAGCGCCCTAGGTACATGCCAATGTGGCAGCCGGAGAGGTCTTGGCACCTTGCTGGCGTGATGTCGTGGCTGTCGGAGGAGCGACGGAGCCTGGCGGAGGGACAGCTGTTGGAGCGGTCGAGTCCTTGCTGACGTCGCCCTGCTTCCGTAAGAGAGCTGAGAGCCGCCGTCGTCACAGAGCTTGTGGGGCGCCATCATTGTCCATCTGGCGGAGCTGGCCAGATGGGACGCCGGTCTTGTTCTCCGTGACCCGAGTCGGCTCGGGGTAGGATGATGATGGCGCTCCTTGTTGACGTGGCGGGCCTGCGCCCTAGGTCGGGCGACGTGGGGGCTCCTCCGAAGCCGAGGTTGAGTCTGTCTTCTGTTGCCGAGGCCGAGTCCGAGCCATCGGGTCGGGCGAGGCAGAGGTCGTTCGGCCGAGGCCAGGGCGGAGTCCGAGCCCTGGGTCGGGCGAGGCGGAGTTTCGTCGTCTTCTGGGGCTGAGCCCGAGTCCGAGCCCTCGGGTCGGGAGAGGCGGAGGTCGTTCGGCCGAGGCCATGGCGGAGTCCGAGCCCTGGGTCGGGCGAGGCGGAGTTTCGTCGTCTTCTGGGGCTGAGCCCGAGTCCGAGCCCTGGGGTCGGGCGGAGCGGAGTTCGCCGTCTTCCGGGTCTTAGCCCGAGTCCGAGCCCTGGGGTCGGGCGGAGCGGAGTTCGCCGTCTTCCGGGTCTTAGCCCGAGTCCGAGCCCTGGGGTCGGGCGGAGCGGAGTTCGCTGTCTTCCGGGTCTTAGCCCGAGTCCGAGCCCTGGGGTCGGGCGGAGCGGAGTTCGCCGTCTTCCGGGTCTTAGCCCGAGTCCGAGCCCTGGGGTCGGGCGGAGCGGAGTTTGCTATGGCGCCTTTGGCAAGGCCTGACTGCCTGTCAGACTCACTCTGTCGAGTGGCACTGCAGTCGGAGGGGCGCAGGCGGCGCTGTCCTTCTGTCAGACTGGTCAGTAGAGCGGTGGAGTGACGGCGGTCACTTCGGCTCTACCGGGGGGCGCGTGTCAGGATAAAGGTGTCAGGCCACCTTTGCGTTAAATGCTCCTGCAACCTAGTCAGTCGACACGGCGATTTAGTCAGGGTTGCTTCTAAGCGAAGCCGGGGCCTTGGGCGAGCCGGAGGTGTGTCCGCCGTAAAAAGGGGGGCCTCGGGCGAGACGGAAGTCTCTCGAGGTCGGCTGCCCTTGGCCAAGGCTAGGCTCGGGCGAAGCGTGATCGAGTCACTCGTGTGGACTGATCCCTGACTTAATCGTACCCATCAGGCCTTTGCAGCTTTATGCTGATGGGGGTTACCAGCTGAGAATTAGGCGTCTTGAGGGTACCCCTAATTATGGTCCCCGACAAATCCCCTCCCAGCACAGGACACCTTCAGATTTTGTAATGTCATTCTTCATCTCTTTCAGAGCCCAAATCATTAGGAACAATCCAACCATCTGATTGCTTGCAACCAGACAGTACCTAGTCATGGAAATTAAACAAACAAAAAAATGAACTTAGTTTTACAAACATGATTTGAAAAGTTCAATTATATATTGTGAAGTCGAACTGTATTTTCTAGTAAAGAAGGCATGATCAAATTGACAATGGCTGCAGCCACAGGCTGATCCGTTGCATTCTTCCATGCGCGGAGCATTTCCGTATCCTTGCGCCATCGGAGAGAACACTGAATGCCATGCTGAAAACCATGATAGACATTTTATGAATACTTGGTTGTCGATTGAAAAGAACAAAATCCCCATCATTGAGATGCCTCTCCACCTGGGAGAATCCAAAATGAGTAAAAACATAAACTTTACAAAAGCAACAACTTCTATAGTCAGTAGCAACTATAATCATAGTGAAAGTTGATATTTACCTTGTAACCAAGCTCCAGATGTTGATCGCTGCTTTTCTTCACATACCGAAGATCAAGCCCTGACCATCTCCCCTGATAATGTATTTTGCACCGGTCTTTCCTGGGGGAGGGTGAGGCCCATATTCAACAAGTACGAGCAAATTGCTTCGTATCAGTCCATACTCCCGCACAAACCACCTCTGCTTATCCATTTATTTTGCACTCAAGACAAACACGTATAACAGAGTATAAACCCATCACAGGATGGCACATGTAATGGGTGTTCGAGTTTTCGTGATCTTCCCAAGCTACAAGACCCAATTTACTACTACCACAGATGAGGTCTCTAAAGTCTAGGAATTGATTCGAGGTTGTATTTCTCCGATGTCGTCAGTCCGTTATCCACCCCTGGTTGGGTTCTTGATTGCTCTAGAGCATTCAGCGTCTGAAGGTACGAGTAGGAGGCATTCCGATTGGGAGGCAGGGGGCTTGGATTGCTGATCTTGCTTGCCAGGAAGCGCCTGATGAGCCCTCTGAGGAATGGAGCCATTGTGTCTGGCTCGTACTCCAGAAAATACATGATTCCTCCCATGCACATGCAGAAAAGAGCCACCTGCAAACACTACCAAGTTACTGTTTTTGAAAAAAGATGGCGCATGCTAGGTCGGTAGATCCAGGATGCTAAGTGAGACTTCATATTGAAAATGAAAAGTTTGCAAAGAAAATAAATTAACATATACAAGATATACTTCAAAGCACTAACATCAAAAGTTCAGACCCCTAACTTTGTATTGCCAACAGCAAGGCCAAAAATAATTAGTATGGTATGCGTCATTTTGGGGAAAAACAGTCACCTCCGAGTTTTTGTACGTACTCGTCAGGGTCTAGATCATGCTAGAATAATTCAAACATGAAAGTGTTAGATGCATAGCCATCTATCCAACCAACCCACCCACAACCCCAAATGATCATAATCATGGCCATGCTCTTGTTGCAAACCACGAGCTTTATAATGCTTAAGAGAAAAACTGATGAACTCATTTACATGTAATAAGACGAATATGAGGATAACAAATATGTTGATTCATTTGTGCTAGAATTTATTGCTTTTCAAAGAAACCAAGGCTTTCTTTTGCATGAATATTCAGTATACAGTCAAAATACACACTATATGGACTTGTGGATCCGCTCCATAGAGGCATCAGGGGAGACCATAACACAGGAAGGTCAAAACAGCACCTGATGGAGCATACATTCATGCTGCTGCTTCGCTTATCTCTATTCCCAAATGCCAAGGTTACGCAATTGGCCCAAAGGAAGCCAACAGCTGCTATCACTGGGGCACACCTGTATTCTCCATATTCCTATGGAAAAGAAGAAGGCGTGAGTTTTGCTGGCAACCAAATTATTACTGAAC
This sequence comes from Zea mays, assembly GCF_902167145.1. NCBI lineage: Eukaryota > Viridiplantae > Streptophyta > Magnoliopsida > Poales > Poaceae > Zea > Zea mays. The sequence goes on along the minus strand of NC_050096.1, from coordinate 212,937,200 downwards.
AAGTCGGGCGAGATCATAGTCATTCCTAGAAGAACAATAAAGCAACCCAAAACCATTTTTTCTAAACAGAAACTCAGCCAATGAACAGCTAACGGAACACACGGAAATCCCAACAGCTAAGAGGCATAGATCTTGGTCTATCAAGAAGCAGTCTTCCTGAACATTAGAAAGAGAGGCGAAATGCACTACCTCAATTTCCGAACAAATTTGGTTAAACAAAAGGACATAGTGCAGGAATCCTCTAATGGTCTAACCACAAAATGGAAAAAAAGTTACGACTAAGATGATTTTTCTTGCCAAACAGGCTAGACAGAGATTATTGAGATTATGAAACACGACATAACTGGTTTTGACGAAATGGAGGCTTAGGCGAGGGCTTCGACATTTTGGAGATGCAGACGACGGACAAACGCTGATATGGAGTTGATTTAGTCATTAGCTGCCGCAAATAAGGAATTAGCTGACCACGGCGGGGCTGTTCGCGGTGCGTGGGCGAGAAAAAGGTGAACGGCGAGGAGTGCTTCATCCTGAAGCTGGCGAGGCTGATGTTGCAGGAGCAGCTCCACCAGCAGCAGGGGCAGCTGCTGCGACAGCCATACCGCCACCGCCGCATGGGACTAAAGCAAACTTCTCCCTGCCCGCAGGAATGAGCTCGGTAATGTCCTTACTGCTCAGTTGGGATAGCAGGAGCTCCATCTTTTCATTGTCAACCTCACAGCCAACTATAACATGCATTAAGTAGGAATGATAACATCAGATGCTTCTGCTACTTGAGCAGTGTGCCAAGGTACAAGCACAGCAAGAAATTAGTAAATATAGGGCCACTATTGTGATGAATACATCACCACTGCAAACCAAACCAACTGTGTTACTAAACTATTATCATTGTAGTTCACAGCCAACTGTGACATGAATTAAGTAGGAATGATAAGACCAGATGTACTGCTACATGATTCGTGTGAAAAAAGCACAGTAAGAGCAATAAATCAGTAATTACAGAATCACTATTGGGATGAATAAACCACCAATGCAAATCAAACCAACTGTGTCAAAAAATTATTAACATGTAGTTCAACAGACAACCCCCATGAATCCCTACACTCAAGAAACAGGTATTGTTATTGGCAGTATTGGGTCTTTTCCACAAAGCCAGCTAGAGGGTTAATATTTGGTACCCATACGTTCCAAATTATGAAATTATAATTTGGAATGGAGGGAATAGTAACAAGAGCTGTCAGTTGGATGGGTTGCAGCTGGGTGAAATTACCTGACTCCAGAATGGCCATCAAGTCCTCAGCAGAGAGGCAGCAGCTGCAGGAGCAACTCCGCCAGCAGCAGGGGTAGCTGCTGCGACAGCCATACCGCCACCGCCACCGCCGCATGGCACTGAAGCAAACTTCTCCATGCCTGCAGCTGACCCTAAACCCGCGTGGGCCTGATGGTGCACATCGAGGACTCGCACCTGACCCGCATCCAGCCGCACGCCGTCGGGGACGCCGTGTACTGGGAGACCACCACCAGCTCCGCCCTGGAGGACTACCGCGACGTGGAGGGCGTCATGATCGCGCACTCGGGGCGCTCCGCGGCGACCCTGTTCCGGTTCGGCGAGGCCGCCATGAGCCACACCAAGACGCG